>NC_050589.1:38584852-39225639 GCF_013368585.1 Megalops cyprinoides | reverse complement strand
GACAGAGAGGAAATGTGCGTGTGTGTAATTGCCGTGACGAGAAAAGATGTTGGGGGTTCGTTAGTGCGTAGCCTGATCGCTTGAACACATCAGGAGAAGCACAGAGAGAGGAAGAGGGGGGTCAGATGAAGAGAATGAGAAAGGGGGAGAAGTAAACGCAGAGAGGAGGAAACAGAGAGAGAATGTGTCCGTAAGAATGTAAAACAGTAAAAGCAGAGAACACAGAGAAAGGAGCTGAGAGCTGAGGTGTTCTGAGTGTTGATCAAATACCACACCAATATAAAGACTCGCACACGGAAACAGCACCTGGAACACCGACTTTCCTACTAAAATACTAATGCAACAAGGCAGACTGATGCAATGACTTATGCACTGAAACACTGGTACAGTTACTCATCAATTGAAACACTTACTGGTTGAGTGATCACCTGATTGGCACACTAACCAATTAATTGGACCATACATCTGAGTGATACAGTCCTGTAATTCACTATCAGAAATATTTAATGATACAGTAGTTCACTGACTACCCAATGACTGGTACAGTAATTCACTGACTAAAACAGTGAATGATACAATAATTCACTGGCTGAAACATTTAATGATACAGTAATTAACTGACTTACCCAATGACTGATAAAGTAATGTGCTGACTCAGTGACTAATACAGTGGGACAATGACTAGCACACAGAGTAACCAACAAACATGTTAAAGCACCTGGCCTGTTTCATATATCAGACAATCCAAATCTCAGTGAGTTTAGCAGTAAGATTATTCCTGCTCTTAACCTTCAAAGCCTGGCTAAGAATGGTACTTTGATTCACACTCTACTGCTGCAGAATGAAACACAGAAGGAGACTTGGGGAAGAGGGAGAGAAGCAATACGAGAATGACAGGGAGTGACAGTGGGTACATGCTTTAACCTTTACATTGAGCACAAAGGCATAACGGCAAGACAGAAGGTGATGACGGAAAAGCAGGACTGAGGGACAAAGTGTGTGTGTGTGTGTGTGTGTGTGTGTGTGTGTGTGTGTGTGTGTGTGTCTGTGTGTGTCTGTGTGTATGTGTCTGTGTGCAGGAGAGAAAGAGAGAGAGAGTCAGAGAGAGAGGAAGCAAGAGCAAGAGAGAAATATAGAAAAGAAGAAAGTTTGTGAATCTGATATAAAAGTGAGTGTGTGTGTGTGTATCTATGTATGTGAGAGAAAGACATGGAGGATGTGTGTGTCTGCGATTGTCTGCTTGCTTTTTATGAGATAGTGATCGAGTGTGTGTGTGTGTGTGTGTGTGAGTGTAAGAACATTACTTTGTGTACAGTAGGAGTGATTCCCAACATTAAGGATTTCAGCATGAAGGGAGAGGTGGGGGGGGGGGGGGTCAAGCAAGAGGGAGGAGCTGAGAGGAATGCCATTCAGTTATCAAAGATGGGAGGGATGCAGGGGTCTCTGTTAGTTCTCAGGGGAGAAGAGCAGAAGGGAGCCACATTTACAACAATCTGAACCAGAAGCTATAAAAATGACTTCTGAACGATCCTTACATCTACATTCACTTTTCCAGTGTCCTTCATCGTAAAGCTTTCTATGTATAATGTGTGTGCATGCATACGTCTGTGAATGTATATGTTGACTATGATATGCTGACTAAGACATAAACTGATACTGTGATTCAACTGTGATTTAAGGGATAAGGGTATTTTCCTGGCAATGAGAAAAGTTAGCATGTATAATAAATCAGTACCCATTGTTGAATTTTTTTGACTTATAATTCAAATGGCATACTCATAAGAGTATATGAAATAACAATGGAAAACAGAGAGTAGGAGAAGGAGAAAAGAGGGAGGAGAGAAGGAGAGAAGAACGGGCGGGAAAGAAACAAAGAAAGACAGAGAGAGGAAAAGGGAAGGAAGGGAAGCGTGTCCGAATGAAGTCTCTGGTGAGGGAGTTTAAGACAGAGTCATGGCAGTACCTGACAGTCCTGTCAGCGTCAAACAAACACCCCCATACACACACACACACATACGCACACACACACTCTGGGATCTCACACTGCGATCACACGGCAGGGCTGTGGCTCATGACCAGTCCACTTGCCTGCGCTTTGACTCTGTAGAGTCTGAGGGAAGGATGGGAGGAATACTAAGAAATCAAGCATAGATTTTTTTTGTGGGGGGGGGGGGGGGGGTCACATCAAACTCTCTGCCATTCTCCTGCCCTGTTTTTTGCTTCTCCTTCCCCTTCTCGAGTGTTCTGTAGGGACTCTGAGCCAGGCAGTGGAGCATCTCTCTCTCTCTCTCTCTCTCTCTCTCTGTCACGCTCTCTATCTCTCCCCCCAAATATTCACATTTAAAAAAAATTTTAAAAATTATGCCACTTTCATTCACCTCACAATGTGCCATATTGCGAGAGATGGATTCCAAAGTGAAACATGAGACAGTGATAACAACAATAATGTTGCAAGTGTAAGTGTAATGAATAACAGTAATAATAATCATAATAATACAATTATAATTATGATGACTGAAGGAAATTTAATATAAATAAAAGGCTACATAAATGGACAGTACCCTTCCTCGCTCTTTCTATCTCATTTACCAGCACTAACACTTTCTGTATCAGACACAATGCATTGTAAAGTTTGCAAATAGTTTGATGAGATCAATCCATTTTCAAACTCTAGCTGAAAGCTCTCACTCTCCTGCTTTGCTGGTCTGGCTCAGTTCGGCAGTGTTGGCCTGTTGACACACATGGTGTGCAAGAGAGACAAGGAGAGAGAGGACATGAGGGTGTGGGGTGGGGGGGGACAGCATGGACGGCTGTGTGCTGCTGGGGCACAGAGGAATGAGAGGAATGGGAAAATTAATTGGCTCAAAGAGACGATCCTAATAAGACAGTCACTGAGTGCGCAGAATTCCAATGAGACAGAGAGAAAGAGAGAGCAAAAGAATCCAAAGGAAGGGAGAGATGGGTAGATGGTTTGTCAGTAATTTTACAGTTACATTTACATTTATTCATTTGGCAGATGCTTTTATCCAAAGGGACTTACAAGTGAGGTACAATACAACACAAGCGAAAAACCATACAGAGTCAACAATATTAGAAGTACTGCATGACAAAGTTCCAAAGGTTAGCCAGGCGAGGTACAAACTAGCAGGTAAAGCTAACAAGTGCGTTAAACTTACTTTTTAAATTTTATTTTATAGTTTAGTAGGAGACAGGAGACATGAGAAATTCCTTTAGGGGGTAATGTTTCAGGTGCTCAGGTGAGAGAGCTGTGTCTTCAGATGTTTCTTGAAGACAGAAAGGGACTCGGCAGAATGGTGAAGTGTGAAATTTGAGGAGTGTAATTTGAGGAGTACACCAATTTAAAGGAAATAGAATAGACTAGACAGGCTTGTTTTTAACATTTACACACCATCAAAAACATACGACGGAGTATTAGGGCCACATTGAGGAAAAAAAAAAATCTGAGATTTCAAGAATAAAGTCGTAATTTTACATGAAAAAAGTCAGGCTAATATTACGAGAATAAAGTCGTAATTTTACGAGAAAAAGTAATAATATTACGAGAAAAAAGTCATAATATTGCGAGAATAAAGCCGTAATTTTACGAGAAAAAAGTCATAATATTACGAGAATAAAGGGGTAATTTTACGAGAAAAAGATCATAATATTACAAGAATAAAACCGTAAAATTTCGAGAAAAAATTTTTTTCTCGAAATTTTTCTCGTAATTTATAGGAAATTATATTACTAGCAACCAACAAAACGGGAGAGAGGACAGTCAATGGTATGAGGGGCCGTTTAGGAAATACTTCAGACTGTTGTTACACATACACACATGAAACACGTACGCATTCACATGTGAAACTTTCACACACGCATCCACACTACTAAAAACTCGCGCATATATGTGAAACGCTCATATAGACAGATGTGAAACGCATTCACACACACATACTTATGAAATGTTCGTACAGATACACATGAAACGGGCGCATTCATACATATGAAACGCGGATATAGACTTGTATGAAACCCATTCACACACACATATATATGAAACGCTCATACAGATTCAGGTGGAACGGACTCACACATATATATGAAATGCTCATACAGATGCATATGAAATTCATTCACACACACTCGCACACATATGAAACTCTCATTCAGATACAGGTGAAACAAGCTCACACATACAGTACATATGAAATGCTCATACAGACCCATGTGAAATACTCTTTTGTAACATTGCACACTCGCATACATGCTTCGGCATGAAACTTTAACCATGTGTGAAAAATTCTGTGTGTTTTATATAAGTCTATATGCGCGTTTCATGATATTCTGAT
Organism: Megalops cyprinoides; assembly: GCF_013368585.1. NCBI lineage: Eukaryota > Metazoa > Chordata > Actinopteri > Elopiformes > Megalopidae > Megalops > Megalops cyprinoides. The sequence goes on along the minus strand of NC_050589.1, from coordinate 39,221,290 downwards.
ATTCTGATATTCACCCTCTATAACACGTAACCTAAAATTACGACTTTATTCTCGTAATATTATGACTTTTTCTCATAAAATTACGATTTTATTTTCGTAATATTATGACTTTTTTTCTCGTAATATTACGACTTTATTCTCGAAATCTCTTTTTTCCCTCAAAGTGGCCCTAATACTCCATCGTACAAACATACTAACAGCTACCTATGTTTGAAATACCTGCAGCATATCGTCTTTAAAAGTGTTTACATGGGAATCGCATCACTGAGATGCGATTCCCATATAAACAGCACTTTCTACATTCGTTTGTAGTGATAACTTCCTGTCACCCTCAAAGATACGGACGCACGCTGCATGCAACAAAACTGGAGATGACAAGAATCCGTTTTCTTTATTGTGACTGTCCTCGAGCTATCAGTGTCAGCGGAAAGTAGAAAAATAAGAATAATGGAGAAAAGGGACAAAAAAATGTAAACAAAAGAAGTCGAGCCAATTACCTGAACAAATGTGGAGTGATTTGTTTGTGCATCTAGTATCATGCGCTGGGTGCTAACGAGCTTAACTGAGCTCGTTAATAATAAATTGGGGGTAGCGGTGGGGAAAATCACCGTAGTATAGAACCATTTTCATGGACTCTGATGGGCCTCTGTAACGACACACGGATATAGCACACTTCTGCCGACGCTGACAGGCGAGCGAGATACAAACTGCGCACGCGGATGTACACAAACACCTGCAGATTTTTAAAACGAGTTTTTTAAACGGAGTTTTTTCGGTTCTTCTTTTCTCTCTGTTTTGTCTGCGTCCATTTCCTCATTTGTTCCTATCAATATTAATCTGTTTCTCTGATACCTTCTCTTCAGAACATTACATGAGACACCACAAAGAACAGTTTCCATGCTGTTTATTTTCTACCTTTATCGTGAAGTTCTTCGTGCTGAGGTATGATACACACATAAATTCCATACAATATTTTCTGATATCTGAAAAATGTATATCGAGCGACCTTCTAACGCACCAGAAACCGTATGCATGTCCCTTTGACCCTCTAAATTATCTCTAGATCCGGTTACAAAACCGGTAAACTGGTATCTCGTAGCTTTCTTACCTCTGTGCCACTGTAGGCTGAGCACTTCGAGGTCATAATAACAATCGGTCAGAATACTGACACTTGCTTTCTAAAATACGGAAACCGACAGACACACAAAACCCTTTGATTCGGCTCTAATTGGGGCAATATATGCCCACACAAACACCTGTGGGTGTATGCAGTTTTACCCGTTGGGGGTTCATTCTGAGTCAATGGGATTTTTATTTGTGTTTGAACCACAGTTGATCAACACATGCAGCTTTGATTTCAATAAAGCATGTATATGAGTGTTATCCTGGTTATGATTACTGACAGCATAAAAAGGTTTTGATATAATTTTATGTAACAGGAGGTCTTAATCAGTGACAGCTATTTGATTATTAATTCAATTTACATGACATAAAATGAGTAATCTAAACCATGAAAATATAAACGTATAGTATAGTAACATGAGTCAGTCATATCCCTTTTTAAAAAGTCAACAAACACAGCACTGGTGATTTAAGACTTTAGCTGAGCTCTCAAGTATTAACATTATTCACAGTAGCTTCCTTTATCCAGGGTAAGTTACATTACCAAATATTTCCATGCAGTATCGTACACTGATGGGAATAAATTCATGTGAAGCACCTTTTTCAATAGCAGTTGCAGTTACACTTGCAATAGCGCTTTGTTGCTATAAAGCCACACTATACTGCCACCCCAACAGTGGCACAGAGAGAGAGGGAAAGTGATGAGTTATGCAATCTGAGTGGTGTAGACTTCCAGCTTCAGTTCTTTCCATCAGACAGCTTGATTCATGCTGACCAGAGTCCAGGAGATGGACATAGTTGTAAATAGTGGGCACAGGCTGAACGAGGGGACAGAGGAGGAGATGAATCCATGCAAGAAGAGGTGGAAAAAAGGAAAGAGGATGTGGCACAATTTTATACTATTATACTATTAATTATTATTACTACTATAACTGACTGGAAAAGGAATCAACAAAGAAAAGGAAAGAAGTATTAAAGGGAGATATTATGAGCTAGGTCAGGTGGCCTGAATGAAGGTAACTCCAGGTTTGTGATACATGAAGTACAGATGAAACCAAGGTGAAAGCAGTGGAGGGAATTCTGCTGTGGGATTTAACATGGCTTTCCATGTCTGTGCAGCGTAGAAAGAGATTGTATTATCTCACTGACCTTGAGACCCAGGTCCCCATCTGAAGGAACTAATCACAATCCTTCTCTGCCTCTGGGGGTTACATTATCTTCTGTACCAGACTTTCACATGCTCATTCATGCTACTCCAAACCTCTACAGGAATGCCGCTTTTTACACTGGACAACTTCTGAGAACAAGAACAGGGATGATTTGACAAACCTAGCACATCTAGAAGAATTAAAAGAAATTAAAGCTTAGGTGCTTTTTTTGCCTAAGCTCCCTCTCTGCTAAGAGAAGGCTACGTTGTTTACATTCTAGACTGTCAATTTCACACCCCAGTCCAAAATGCAAATCTGGCCAAAAGGCAGTGTTCATTACAAATTCAACTCCACAGCCAGAGAGGCTGTGAACCTGGGGAAGGCTTTATTGACTTCAAAAAAGTGTGGTTCACCATTTTCCTTAAGTTTGACTTTTCTCTTGCTTTTGCATGCTGTTTTTCCTAGCATATAATTCAGAGCCTTTAGAGGGAGAGTGCAGGAGGTGAATGCAGGTGTGATCTCCTTCAGTTGTATTGCCACCTCTCCTGCATGTACATGTCCCCTGTATATAATTGCTCTGCACTGAGGCCTACTGTGGGTTCAGACAAAATATGTCATATCAGATAGGTCACTGAAGGACCATGTTATATGCATGTCACCACTAACAAATTGAAAGAGATTCCACAATAAGCAAAAGGCTGCAACATTTGCATTTGCTGCCACCTACGTATATACTAAACTTTCACTGGAATGTCAAAGTCACGGTTTATGTCCTTATGGTGGACTTCACAGGGGAAGTACAATATCCTTTTCCAGTGAGCCAGCTTTGTGAAATATAACAGAAATTTAATTGGTATTTATTGTTTTATTGTACAGCATATAGTGCTACAATGTGTACAGTTCATAAACATGGTATTGTGTTTGATTCAAGGTTTAAACTGATTTATGACAGGACTTTCACAAAAGGTTCTCATTGTCATAGCTATTTTGTGCTGTTTATAGACCGCTTTCTTGAACGTGAACATGGATACCAACTCTAAATTCATGATTTGATCTGAACCAAGGCCAGACTTGAACTAAAAGTTTTAACTGGTGTCATAACTTTTGTTTGTTGCATATACAGCACCTCTCTCTCAATCGCCCTATCCTCTCTCTCTCTGTCCCTCACCCTGGGTGAACACACTGACCCTGCTGTCTCCAGATTCTCTCTGCCTCTCCCTTGGTCCCTCTACCCCCCACCTCCCTGCATTGCTGCTGTGTCCAGAAGCCTTCTCCATGCATGTGTTGAGATCAGAGGTGAAAAAAGGCGACTGTATCGATTTCGTTTGCTGTGAAATGGTAGCTTTGGTCTCGCCCGGTTTACTGCTGCTTCACAGCAAGTCTAGCTGCGCCTAGAAAGAAAGAGAGAGCGAGAAAACAAAGAGAGGGGGGAGATGAGAAAGACAAAGAGAGGAGGAGATGAAGACAGAGGCAAAGAGAGGGGGAGATGAAGAGAGAGAAGGAGGGGAAGGGGGAAGGAGATATTTTTGCTTTATTCTCTATTGCTCATTTGTTACCCCTGCTTTGGTAGTAATGTACAATGCAAAGTAAAGCCAATAAAGCACTATCTGAATTTGAATCTGAGTTTTTTGGGGGGGGGGGGGGGGGGGGGGGGCTGATGAGGAGGAAAGGCTGTGTAGCCATTGTGAATGAGGAGAAGTTCAAAAAGAGGGGCATTTCCTTCTATATTGCACAGTAAATTGCCAAATAAGGTTGTGTGATCATGCAGAAATTCAAACAGGTGCTGAAATTTCCACTACAGCCAGAACATCAGCAATGCCAAATTCTTTGTGGAGAGGAGGCTGAAAGTATAGAGCTGGCAGCCCAATATGAAACTGTTTGTCATAAAATGAGGGACAGTGTGTAACCTTCTGAAAAACAGTTATATTAGTACCGGCAAGACGCCTCCACTGCGGGGGACCAGGACACCTATGCCTGGACTGTCCAGTACGCCCCCAGAGGGAAGGTGCCATGGCAGACACTAGGTGAGAGGAACCGTCCTATTCAACGTGTCACAAAAACAACTCCACTCACTTACCCGTGCAGTTATCCTATGGCTCCGTAACCTTGTCTCTCTCAGCGTTAATCAATTCGGGAGCTGCCGGGAATCTCAGCGATGTTCATCTTGCAGACCAGCTGGGAGTCCCTCGTCGACCCATCATTCCACCTCTCACCGTTACTGTCCTAGATGGACGGCCTATGGGGACTGGTCGGATCACCCAGCAAACGGAACTGGTGCAACTCAAAGTAGGGGTGGTTCACCTGGAACATCCAGCTGCTGGTAACCTCTTCCCCCAAAGACCCTCTGGTTCTCGGCTACCCATGGTTACATCTGCATGACCCAGTCTTGTCCTGGCGACAGGGAGAGCTTCTCTCCTGGAGCCCACAGTGTTTTTCTTCTTGTGTCTCACTGCCATGCCGCTCCACTTTGATTGAGAGCCCTCTCATGACCTCTCTGAAGGATATTCCCTCTCACTATCAGGATTTTGTGGATGTGTTTACCAAGTCCCGAGCTGCCACGTTACCTCCTTATCACTTCTGAGACTGTGCCATCCAGCCACCTAGCTCCCCGGCTGCATCCAGCTTCTCGCCATTAAACTGGCTCTCGAAGAATGGCGACACTGGCTGGAAGGAGCTACGCATCCTTTTGTGGCCCTAACTGATCATCGTAACCTGGAATACATCCGAGAGGCGAAGAGGTTCAACCTCAGACAAGCCAGGTGGGCATTATTCTTTACCAGATTCAACTTTTCTGTCACTTATCTCCCAAGTTCTAAAACATTAAAGCCGACGCCCTCCTCACGGCAATTCAACCTACCCGACGTGGTGACCGTTCCAGAACCCATTGTCCTCCCTTCCTATGTCATTGCTCCAGTGTGCTGGGAAATAGATACCACCATCCAAGATGCCCTCCAGTCAGAACCAGCTCCATCTGAGACACCGCCACACCATACCTATGTACCCACCCACATCCAACCTCAACTCATGCAATGGGTTCACATGTCACTGAGCTCCGGACATCCTGGTATTACTCGTACCACTGGAATAACATCTCGCAGGTTTTGGTGGCCCTCTCTGGCAGATGATATCCGGGATTACATCCTTTCCTGTCCTGACTGTGCCCAGTCCAAGATCCCCTGGAAGCTGCCTGCAGTTACGCTAGAACACTTACCAATACCACACAGACCCTGGTCTCACATCAGTCTGGATTTTATCACCGATCTACCCCAGTCCAGTGGTTACAACACCATTTTAGTTGCTGTGGACCGGTTCTCAAAGATGTGTTGCCTGATTCCCTTACCTGGTTTACCCACAGCATTAGAACTAGCGGAGTGTCTGTACAACCAAATTTTCAGGTTCTAGGGCATTCCAGAAGACATCGTCTCCGACCGTGGACCTCAATTCACCTCACGAGTCTAGAAAGCCTTCTGTAAGTGCCTGGATGTCAACGTCAGTCTGTTGTCTGGTTACCACTCACAATCCAATGGACAAACCGAAAGACTGAACCAAGAGATAGGCCGTTACCTGAGGCAATACTGCCACACCAACCAGACTGACTGGAACCGCTTCCTAAGCTGGGCTGAGTATGCACAGAATTCTCTCGTGCATTCATCTCTCAAATTAACCCCTTTCCAGTGTGTCCTAGGATATCAACCCGCCCTGTGTCCACAGGACGTGAACCCCAGTAACGTCCTGGCCATGGATGACTGGTTCCGGAGGAGCCAGCATTATGCAAGGCTTTTTTTTCTGGTGAAACATTTCATGATGCAACTGGACGTTGCACCTCAGCACCACATCCACAATGGTGTTCCTTCACTTTTATGTCAGCATGGATGCGCATATGTGCAAACATGCCATAAGCATTTGTAGGCGGTACCAAGCAAGTTTAGCTCTACAAGCGTTCCAGGGTCAGCAGCTCTAGAGCAGTATCTGAGACTTGGATCAGCTGAAATGCAGCACCGCAGATTTCACAGGGAACTATGCAGCTATTAACTTCACCCACAAACTAATCCTGGTCGATTTAAAATTCATACCACACAACGCAAACTCTATGTTTGTTCTACCCACCCACGGCCTCGGTCTGCTCTCTTATCTACTTATCTTATCTGGCCGAAGCTGACCCTGTTGCACTCAGTCCTGTGTGGGTATTTCCTATCCACAGAGAGCACCGGTTTCTAAGAGTACACCAGCAGAAAAACCGAAAGGCCGGTACTCAAACAGAAACACAAAAGTGTAACAACAGAAGGTTAAACACCACTGCACAAATCCTCAGCTCAGGCTTTGCTAGTGTTGACACAATGGATTGTGATTATATGTACACCTATGGCTGACTTTGATGTCATCAGCAGTTTAGAGATATTCTAAATGTAGCACATATAAATATCATGAGGTTAAACAAGAAAGGTGCTTACACACAATGTCAACAGTATGTGAACGAGACAGAGGCCCATGTAAAGACATTTACAAAAGTTTTTTTTTTCAAGTAAAACGCTGGCAGCGTTTGTTCCAAAAAGCAGTTGAGAGCATCATTTGCTGCCATAACAACAGTAGCATGTACATTGTTAGCGATCTAGCTGGCTATACATTGTTGCAGAGGTAACGTTAGCTAACAGGCTAGTTTTGCTAACAACTTCAAGCAGTCAACACCAACACTTTCCAGAAACTCCTAGGATCGGTCCAATTTGACTCCAAACGGCCTCTTTATGATTGTCATGTTGTACAGTTCACTGTGCTCAGAAACTAGCACAATTAACTTCTCCACCACTACCTTCTCCATTTTTGGTGGTTGTTATGGGAAACAACAAGTGTCACTACTCCGCTTGTGATTGGACAGCTGTCAAAAAAGCGCTTATATAATGTTCAAACATGAATAAAAGCTATAAGCTTAGAAGGAATTTCTTTCAACCATGCATAGTAATGCACTTTGGATTCCTACATCTGAAGCCTTGTTGGCAAGACCACATTTCTGCATGGATTGACATATGTCAATAACATAATACAAACAAAAAAGGACAAAGACTTTTGTGCTGTATTGCCTACTGCCGTTACTATTTATATGTACTGATAATATCATGCTGTCTGCTTTTTTTGAACATCGAGCTATCAAACCAGTAAATCTGTGAAGGAGAAACAATATAACTTGGAGTCAGGAGCAAAAGTAAGACATGACATTTAATTACAATTTGTTCATTGATGGTATTATGAGAATTTATTCCAATATGGTTGGTCCATACTTATTGTTCTGAATCAGTAATGCTTATTCACCAGCATCATCAACTCATGGACAAGGACATTCAAGAGATAAAGTGGCATGTTATTTTTTGTTAGGTATATTCTTTTTTGCTTTTAATAGTATCTGTGAACAGTATTATCAGCTTTATTCAATTCTTCCAACATTCATCAGAATGTTACACGTTTAATAAAAATGTTGCCACGTGGCCAATCTGTGAACACTAGCCAGTATTACAATCCTGCTTATTTAAATTAGAGCTGCTAAATAAATTAATGACATTACGGCTTGTGTTGGGCATGAATTGAATCAGTTAGGGTCAGTGGTTGAAGTGTAAGATGTAGTTAGCTAACATGCCTGAATAGTTCTCATTTTAATTTTAGAATTATTATTATTATTATTATTATTATTATTATTATTATTAACAACAACAATAATAATAATAATAATAAATATAGCTGCAAGCAGCAATGAAGGGGCCAAGCACCTCAGGGCCACCAGGTAGACAACTAACGAGAACAACCCCTGACCAAGACACCAATCCATCACAGGCTGAACAGACACATTGACACCCACTCTTACACTCACACCTATGGGCAATATAGCATGTCCAATTGACATTACCTGAATGTGTTTGAACTGTGGTAGAAAAACCAGAATACCCAGAGGAAAGCCACATGAACACAGGGACAAGGTACAAACTGAATGCAGACGCACCCCGGACTCAAAACCTCCATAATGTTAGGCAGTACTGCTACCCATTTGCACCACCGCACTGCCCCCCACTACATATATGTCAAGCTTAAACATAATCAGTGCCATAAAATGCAGTATGCCTTCTTGGGACATTGCAATGAGAAGTGCCAACGCTGTTGGAGGAGTGCAATTGTTGGGTATTTGAAAAAATCCAAAATCATGGGAAAAATGGCAGAGAACATACCATATTAGCTGAATATAATAAAATGTCCCTGGTTAGAAAAGGACCCCTCATTTTTAAAACCTTTTTTTGGCAAAAGACTTTTTGAAGATCAAATCTTATTTATTTAAAGAAATCATTTCATTTGATACCACCAGGCTTCTAAATAGCTTCATACCCCAGGCTGTGAAGATCATGAACACTCTTTCTCCACCTCCACCTCCGCCCCCCCCCCCCCCCTCACTGAACCATTAATCCCCCCATAGGACCAGACAGACACTATTCTGCACTCGTGCAATCCATTTCATGCTGCACCTGGCATTTTTTGTACAGACAAAAAAGATCATTTATTGACAGTACATGCTGCTATTCCCCTCCAACTATACCATAAAGACATGCCACCATAGAGTCATGCTGCTATTCCCCTCCAAATGTTTACAAAACTGAGTGTATTGTTTGTGGATATATGTTGTTTTAATTCTCTTTGTAATTTATATACACTGTTGATATAGGAGAAACCACATTTCATTCCTGATTGTACGCAAGTGCATGATAAAATGACAATAAAGGAAATCTCAATCTGAAATCAATTTAATAAAATACACTGAATAAAACAAGGTACTCTGATATAATCTTCTAATTTTCTACATCTGTTAGATGAAGTTACCACGTTTAAATAAAAATAAAAATAAACTAGTCTACTGGAATTTCTAACACCACTCAACAATCTCAGATAAATGGCAGCATCGGCTATTCTTAATGTATAATGACATTAAAAAGTCCAGTCCTCCCATGTAAGACAACCCCACTTTTCAGATATAATTTCTGAAGTAAAAAAAAAACGCTGTCTAACATTCAGACCAAAATGGAAAGTCCAAGTGTTTCTTCAACAGTATTTAGTGTATTAGTTGTGGCAATAGGTCAAAAGGTGCAGGAGATGTGCCTACTTTAAGTGCTACAAACTGATTGTATCTTAGCAGCCATGCCATTTGGACATTGAACTATGTGTTCATTTTCCAGTTAGGATCTGACATGTAATGATGTAATGACCTACAAAAAATTGGTCGCATTATCTGCTTTTCTTTGTGTGGTCTGTGCCTTGTGATGTCCATTAGAACAAAATATCATTAAAATCTAAGTACATGGACACATGGGTGTTTAAACCTGTTTTTCAGTATAGCACCCCAAAGTGGACAAATTTCACTAAACCTGCTGTGTGGCACCCAGGCACAATTGTAGCATGTGTATCGACTTTTATGCCAATGAACAAAAGCATTGCAGAGATTTAGCCACTCTTCCTTTATGGCAACTTCACGGGCGAATTTGTGGGTACACTGCAGCCACATTGTTCAACCTGGCAACTATCCTTTAACAACTGTTAAAGACAATGGTCCAAAGAGGTAATACACAAAACCTCATTGTGCCATATCTCTAGGAGGGGGTGGTTAAATGTGTTTTTGACAAAATCAAAGATGGATGAAACACAAAATGGCTGATGTGGAGGTTTCATAAGTTCCCAGATAGGATCCTTAACTTTGATGAAGCACAAGAAATTTAGTTGAGATATCTGCTTTTCTGCCAGAGTAATGGGTATTTTAATTATTTTTAATGGTATAGCGCCCCCCAAGTGGCCAAATTTCATGAAACTTGGTGCTAATACCAACACAGTGTACTAAGTTTGGCATCACTCCAACAAAGCATTGCTGAAATATGACTCACTTCCTGTTTTGGTGTCTTCACCATGGAATTTCATTGGACGACAGTGGCCGTATCGTTTGCCCTAGCAAAATTCTTTGAGTAACTTTTGGTCAGAACCCTCTGTAGATGATATGGACCAAATTTAGTGGTGATAGGATCAACGGTCTAGGACTAGTTCGCAAAAGTAGGTTTTTCAAAAAATTAAAAATATGATTTTTCAAAAATCCATTACAGTGGATGAGTCTATTCAATTCATGACCCAGGGATTCAGTGGAAATAAGGATCACAACTCTAGGACAAACGGTTCAAAAGTAATAAGCAAAAATGTATTCTGAAATTTGGCCTGTTGGTGGCGCTACAGGGATTGATGGATTGACTCCAAACTTGGTGCCTGGATACTTTGGACTGTGCTCTGTGAGGGTGCCAGATTCCACCAACATCCACCTAGGGGTTCTATGGCCTGCCATAGAAAACCATTGAAAAAATGATAATACCAAGATGGCTGAAAAACAAAATGGCCGACACACAGGTTTCATGCTTTCCCAGCTAGGGTCCTTCACTGTGATGATGCACAAGAAATTTGGTTGAAATATCTGCTTTGGTTCCAAAGCTATAGGCATTTGATTTTTTTTTTCTGGTATAGCGCCCCCATATGGCCAAATTTCATGAAACTTGGTGGGTACCCAATATTCCCCCTGGCAATAAAGTCAATCTTCGGCATAGAAATTCATTGGACGACAGCGGCCACATCGTTTACCCTAGCAAAATTCTTTGAATAACTTTTGGTCACACCCATCTGTAGATGATACGTACCAACTTTGGTGGTGATAGGATCAACGGCCTAGGACTAGTTCGCAAAAGTAGTTTTGAAAAATTCAGAATGGCAGAAGATCCAATATGGCAGACTTTAACGCCAATGGGTGCATTCAAATCAATTCAAGGAATCAGGGGGAAAAAAAGATCACAACTAGGACAAACAGTTCAAAAGTTATAAGCAAAAATAGACCTTGAAGTTTGGCCTGTTAGTAACGCTGCAGAAGAAAGATGGATAAACTCCCAGAGGAGAAAGTATAATAATAGTGAAAAATTCTAACAATTACAATAGGTGCCTTCGGTGCTTGGCCCCTAATAATAATAACAATAATAATGCCTTTATTATTATTAATAATAATAAAGGCATAATTCTAAAATTAAAATGAGAACTATTCAGGCATGTTAGCTCACTACATCTTACACTTCAACCACTGACTAACTGATTCAATTCATGCCCAGCACTTGTGCAATAATGTCATTAATTTATTTAACAGCTCTAACAGTCTTATGCTTTGTTAACTGTACAATAGGGACCATGAGTTATTTCTGCCAAGGACACATCAATAGGGCAGCTGCAATCTGTTGTGATGTGATCGGCTGTAATTAATACTCTAGAAAAGAAAAGAAAAAAACATCAGATTTTGGTGTTATTCATGTTTTTAAAAATATAGGCACTCATACAGATTATGTGAAGGACAGTAAAAAATAATGTGTTGCCCTAGCCAGCTATCAACTCTTGACAGCCCCTGCCCAGCCCTCTGCCCCCCTCCCCTGACTTCAAAAATCCTTGCCTATCTTTGGAGATCAGAGCCCACATCTCACCTTTTTATTATAACAACAAAATCACATCTTCCCCTCCAGCAATTTACCTTCTTCTCCCCTCCAGCCACAACTCATTTCACTGAATTCCTTTTTTAAGTTCCAGAATGAATTTTCTTTCTGTTTGTCCCCAGAGGGCAGAGTCTGAGATGTGTTTGATTTCTCAGTTTTGTTCATTTTTATCAAGCATGTCGAAACTTTAATGCTGAACACCACATTTCTTTTGTTCTCTCTTTATCCCTCAGTCTCTCAGACACCAATTGCAAGTACAGGAGTGGTGTGTGTGTGTATGTGTGTGTTTGTGTGTGTGTGTGTGTGTGTGTGTGTGAGGGTCCTCACTCATTCACAGAAAGAAGAGCTGCAGAAGCAGTATCAGGCCCACCCTCTTATATCACATGACTGATGCTGAGTAGATGACATGTTTGGGAAGAGAGGGAAAAAACCCAACCCCTCTCACCCACTCTGTGTCCATCACCTGTCACAGGTGCTGCTAGATTTCCTGTTTCTGTCTGGCGGAATCATCTGCTCCAGTGGCTCCTGTTCCTTCCAATACGCTGTGGTTCCAAGGAGACAGGACTGGGGCGATGGTGATGGGGGTTAGATTTCTATTTCAGTGGCCTCTCCGATCCTCTCAGCTTATTCCAGTTCCCCCATGGTTCAGCCCGGCTGGCACCAGAGACGTGCTGGTGCTGAGCCTCCCCTTAGATTCCTCTTAGATCAGAGTGTCAACTGTCAGTCACCCAAGTCTAAACCAAAGGGGCATAACATAAGATGCTGATGTATGCGCACACACACACACACACACATACGTTTTTATTTATTCTAAGGACAAGTTATAAAAGTCATTAAAAAATGACTTTTAGTGGATGACCTGCATTGGCAAGTTTTGCTCTCTACAAAATCATGCTAACATCTAGTCTGGAGGGGACAGCAAATGTTATTTTTGTTGTTTGAAACTGCAACATGGCTTTAGTTTTCTGGAGAATGTTTTTATGGCTTGGAAATCATATTTTCAAAGCTATTTTTCACTTTGATTTTTACATATGAAGAGTAATAGTCTTACGTGTTGCTTAGCCAACTTCCTGATTTCAGACTAACAAAATAGACAAGCAAAAAGAACAGAGTATAGCAAAATTTGAGAGATGCTGCAACTGCTGCTTTCAAAGTGCTGGTTTGCATTTGGGTTTGCCCATAATAAACCACTGAACCAGGTGGAAATGTTTGGCCTAATATTTGGCATTGAAGGAGCTTAATGCACAGTGGATGGGGTTTGCGTTTCATATGGTGAGGAATTTGGCTTCATTAGGCTAGTGCTCTACATGGAAACATTTATTGCAAATTGATGTAAGGTACTGTTGAGAATATATAGCAGATGGCAATGGATGTTAAAACATCTATCTTGTTTTAAAAATAAAAACATAGACCGATAGATAGATAGTGCTTAGACAGTGCTTCTCTAGCTTCACATGACCAGGCCGATTGGATACACCAGTCCGTTTTGATCACAAGGGGAACCGGCAAGCAGGGCTCAGCTTAAGCCTACCAGCCGCTGATGAAGACGAATGTGTGAACACGGGTTGGTGGAATTGCTTTTTCGGGGACTGCAATCGGTGGCATTCAGGAAGGTGGAAGCAGGACCTGTGATTTATTGTTTTCAGTCTGCCCTTGTGCACCACTACTGTGCTGCCCCCCCCCCCCCCCTTACCTCAAGTATGTTTATTAGAATAGTCGTGCTAACCACAATACATCATTGCAATTGGTTGCGGGGGGGGGGGGGGGTCCAGGAGTGCCACTTATCTTCATATTCAACTACTACAGTCTGCAGGAAGAGGGAGGGGCAAAGAGAGAAGACTTATTCCATCACAGCTCCAGGTTCTACATCCATCTGATGCATTTCATTCCTGTATGCATTGCATTTCTCAACTTCACCAAGGAATGCCAGAAATTCCTGTGCCAGACGACCCAGGGGCTGGACCCATGGAGAGCATGAGTGAAGGAGTTTTGTTTGTAAGCATTCTGTCATACTTACAATGTCAGCTTCTCACCCATGTGACTGTGGTGGCATTTAAAAAACTCATTTTTAGCACAGATATAAAATGATCTAAAGTCTGACACTGATCAAAATGCAGCTGCCCCAAGGTTATTTTTTCCTTTCCTTTCATAATAGTCACATGTCAAGAGGGCAGTTTGCATGTCTGCAATTTAATAACTTACTGAGGTTCATCTCAGTAGCTGGAATGGGGAGAAACCTAAAAAAAACACTGTACTAAAATAGTAATGCAGGAGTGAGGGTTCACGAACATCAGAATGGCTGGAATGATCATGCATTGTCAGTCCATGACTGATTTGAGCCAATCAGTATTTTGCTGTATAGAGCAAAGGCTGTTCTTTGGTTCATATAATTTCATCGTAAATACATGATAGCTCCACCTGCTATAGGGCTCCTGAAAGATTTTTTATCACAATATTTATGATGGAACAATATTTCTTTGCCTCAGTGCATCTGTTCATTACATGTAACTCTGGTGCAGAGTGCCATGTAGAAGAGAGAAGGAGCTAGAAGAGGGACTGAGACAGAAGTTGTTGAAGAAAAGTGAGGTGAGACAGAGAAAAAGAAGGAAGGAAAGGAGGAACAGAGGAAAGAGGAAGACAGAGACACACATTACAGTGAAAAAGAGAAGCCCAGCCAAGGTGAGGGGAGTAAAGGGAGAAGAAAAATTAAATGGGAGTGATGAAGCAGCCCTGGGAGGGAGAAACACTGGGGGAGAATGGAAATGAATGCAGGTGTGAAGGAGGGCTGAGAGATAGGGGCTGAGGAGAGAGTCAGAATAGAGGGAGAGAGGGAAAAGGAGAAAATAAAGCAAGGAAGCAGAGAAGGGTGAGGCAATGGAAGAAACATGTCATGAGAGAACATCATTTCGGGTTGCCAATTCATGTTAACTGAGTGATGTACTTATTCTCCAGATCCAACAAAAATCCCCAGGCCAAGGGCTGAACAAAAATTGTCTCATTTTCCCATATTCTGAGAGATCTGGTATGAAAAAGTGCATGAAGTCAATGGTTGTTTATTAAAGTATGGTAAAAATTGTAGCATCGAGCAACTTCAGAGTATAAATGTCACCCAATTCCTCAAAATGTCTATAGCTCAGGTGACAGCTTTGTTGAATTGAGAACACAGAGGCAGGCACAGGCTTGACTCAATAAGCCAGGCAACCAAGTGTTTCCACACTGTTTGGACCACTATGGGTGAGTGTAGAATAGAGAAGGAAGATGAAATGTGTCTCTTAAAATCACACACACACACACACAATGATTATGCTATATGATTATTCCACTGAAATCTGTCTTGATCATTCAGACTGGGTCCTTATGGGAATCTACGTACATAAAAACATGAAAAACATGTTTTTTTATTTTACAATGAATGATTTCACTTTTATATAATGATATCCCCTGGGTGCCCAGTGAGCACTTTTAGAGTTTAAAACTATCATTAATGGAAAATCTCAACAAGTTAGACACACAAACATATTTAAGATTCAAGCTATTTCTGCACTCTAAAACAATTAGCTGACCTACCCTCAGCACTTCATCACCGTCTCATTTTCATGCCTTCTCTGAATTATTGTCCAGTTAAACTATTCATAGAGGTGATTAACTCCCAACAAAATATAGTAGATATGTGTAGGTTGATAATTTTATTTTTATTACATATCTGTATATTAGTTTTATGCTTGACGTCAAACAACTGAAAACGTTGCACCTGTATAAAATCGCATGTGTATTGCTACCTCCTGCTGGTTGCCTTTGGTACTCCAAAGAAAAGTGCCTTGTAAAGATGTGGAATGCGTGAGCCATTTCAAAAAGATCTGTACATTTTATCACCCCTTCACAACCAGAAGCAGAAAAAAAAATCATACACCTGATAGTGTTATTTTTATATTCATTGAATCAGAATCAGAACTTTATTCGCCAAGTACAAATGTACAAGGAATTTCTCAGGTGTCGACATTGAAAACATAAATGCAGACAGAACTCATACAGTACAAAACGATAAAATAAATACAATAGAATACAACACAATTAAAGAAGCTGTGCATGCCTTTGATTGTGTGTAGCAAAAGGCAAGAGCAGTGACCTCACCTGGCCTCAAACCCAGGTCTACAGGGTACCATTCCTGCAGCTTGACTGCAACACCAAAGAGCCAGGCTTGTTGGCATGGAGGTCAGAGCGCATACTCAACCGTAGTGATAGCACTCTGTCACATTATGTACATTTGTGCAATAACTTTACTGTTCCCTCGTGGGATCTGTGGGATGGACAATTAAAGTGCAAGTGTGCAACTAGACAGGGGGCAGATATGGGAAGGGTCCTGATTTGAGAGGATTACAGCCTGGGGAAAGAAGCTGTTCAGGTGGTGTGTAGTCCTAGTCTTTATGGATCTCACTCTTACATTGTGTTTTGAGGGTAGCCACTGGAGGAGAGATTGGCCAGGATGTGAGGGATCAGCCATGATTTTCCCCACCCTCTTCCTCATCCTGGACGAGTACAGGTCTGTGGGGGGAGGGGTGGGGCTGACAGCCAATAATCTTCTCTGCACATCCCACAATGCACTGTAGCTTCCGCTTAGAGTGCGAAGATGCAGATCCGAACCAGATGGAAATGGAGGATGTCATCACTGATTCAATAATGGCTATATAGAACTGGACTAGTAGCTCTTGTGACAGCTTGTATTTTTTGAGCTGAGGCAGGACGTACATATGCTGTTGTGCTTTCTTGATTATTGTGATCATGTTCCCTTCCCACCTGAGATCCTGTTGGATGATGAAGCTGAGGAATTTATGGGACTTCACTCTGCTGACCATGGTGCTGTGTATTGCCAAAGACGGGTGTGGGGTGGGCTTCTTCCTGAAGTCAATAATCATCTCCACATTTTTTTGTGTGTTCAACTCCAGGTTGTTAGCCTCACACCATGACACCAAATGGTTTGCTTCCTCCCAATATGTGGACTCATCACCATTTGAGATGAGGACAATCAGGGTAGTGTCATCAGCAAACTTAAGACATTTGACAGATTCACTGTTAGAAGTGCAATCATTGGTGTAGAGTGAGTAGAGCAGTGGGGATAGCACACATCCTTGAGGAGTGCCAGTGCTGAGGAAAAGGGGGTCTGAAATGTAGTTACCCACCTTGACATATGTTTTCTATTGGTTAGGAAGTCCTGAATCCAGTGGTAGACAGGGGAGGGCACGTTAAGCTGTTTTCGTTTTTCTGGTAGTAGGTCAGGGATTACAGTGTTGAAGGCAGAGCTAAAGTCTGCAAAACCAAAAGTATGAGGGCCATCTAGGTGCTGCAGTATGTGGTGCAGAGCCAAGTTGATGGTATCATCGACACACCTGTTAGCTCTATATGCAAACTGCAGGGGGTCCTGGAGGGCATCAGTCGTGGTTTTGAGGTAGTGCAGAATGAGTCTCTCAAAGCACTTCATGACAACAGATGTTAAGGCAACTGGCCTGTAGTCATTCAGGCAGGAGATCTTCTGTTTTTTGGGGACCGGGATGATAACGGAGGTTTTGAAGCAAGCAGGCACAATGCACTGGGCCAGGGACTGATTAAAGAGATCAGCCAGGATGGGAGATAGCTCTTCTGCACAGTGCCTAAGTGTTGCCGGTGAGGCACGATCAGGGCCAGCTGCTTTCCTGATCTTTTGTTTCTTGAGAATTCTGCTGAGTTGATGTCTGGTGATAGTGATAGGAGCCAGGGAAGGTGGGGGTTGTAGGTGTAGGGAGTGTAGAAGGGAGTAGGGGGGGAGGTGGGGGCAAACAGAGTGTCTCAGAGAGCGTGGCTGGGGTGGGGAGAGGGGGGTGGGGTGAAAGTCCTTTGTTTTTAAAATCTGGAGTAGAGGGTGTTAAACTGGTTTGGAGTGAAGGGTCTGCCATAGTGTTGATTGGTTTAGGTTTGTAGTTTGTGATATTCTTCCAGATGGAAGAGCAGTCATTAGTGGAGAAATGGTTTTCCAGTTTGTCCCTATATCTGCGCTTGGAGGTTTTGACTGCTTTATTGAGTGTATTCTTGGCCCTCTTGTATGCGTCCCAGTCACGACTCCTATAGGCGTCTTCCTTGGTGTAAAATTGATGTATGAGGTAACTGCCTCAGCCATCCAGGCTGTCATTGGTGGTTCTGAAAACATCCCAGTCTGTAGAGTCCAAGCAGTCCCACAGATCCTCTATGGCCTCAGAGGACCATATTTTGACAGCTTTCACCTCTGGCTTGGCAGTTTTAAGCTTTTGCCTGTATGAAGGGAAGAGGTGAATAAGGGAATGGTCAGAGTTTCCCAGTGGGGCGTGGATGGTTGCAGTGTATGCATCCTTCATGGTGCTGTAACAATGATCCAAGATTTTGCCTTCTCTGTAACAATGATCCAAGATTTTGCCTTCTCTAAAAATATATTTGTTTCATTGTTTGTATTTAGGGAGTTCAACACTCCCTAGTCAGGGTGTTTTCTTTCAACCTCTACAATCTGGTCTGCTAACTGTTGTTGTGCTGAGTGGACATTTGCCTGGGGTGGAATGTACACCCCAACCAGGCCTATTATAGAGGTGAATTCCCGTGGGGAGCAGAACGGCTTGCAGTTGACAATAAAACTTTCCAGCTGGGGAGAGCACGTTTTGCCCAAAATAGACACATCGCTGCACCAGCGTTGGTCAAAATAAAATATATTCCTCCGCCTCTGGATTTCTGGCAAAGTGCGGGATCGCGATCTCCTCTGAAAAGTGAAAAACCAGACAGATCTACCGAAGCGTCGGGAATGTTTTCATGTAACCACGTTTCAGTGAAGCAGAGTGCAGATGTATGGCGTCAGATTTATGTCAAAAGTCGCGAGCGCAGGAAACGTGCTCACAAGCGTATAAAACATTCTCGTGAGCGCAGGAAACATCCTGCGAGCGCAGAAAACATTCTCGCGCACAAAGCAGCCACCACGCGCGAGTGTTTCTGCTTGGCGAGCGCTGGAGGGAATACACGCTGGCGCATAGTGGACAGAACAATGGCGGCGATACCTGAAGATATGTAAGTGATATGTAAGTGATACTAATAGATGGCTTCGTCTAACAACCCAGCAATTTACTTACTCTGAAATTTGGCTGGAACATGTAAATAGCTAACGTTAGCTAATTAAAGTTAGCTATGCTTCCCCTATCATTCAGCCGATTGCATGCAATAGACGTTAGAAGTAACGTTAACGTAAGTATATTGCTGGGCTGTGAGACGAAGCCAGCTAGCAGTATCACTTACATGTAAATCTTCAGGTGTCACCGTCATTGTTCCGTCCATTGTGTCTTCAACTCCGAATTTGTTGTCAGGACGCAGTTGTTTGAAATAACAAGCCTCCGGCCAAACAGTGTCTGCCTGTCGTCCAGTTAACGGAAGCTGTCAATCAATGTTCAAGGAGGTCGTGTGGGTGTGGTTGCGTTGAAAGTGACCAATCATAAGAGGGCCAGTGACTCCCTTGGTTTCCGCCCCCAAATTGTCAAAACTCAGGTAGATTAACGCGAGCAGAGTTAACCGGCGCCAGCGCGTATGCCCTCCAGCGCTCGCCAAGCAGAAACACTCGCGCGTGGTGGCTGCTTACAGATGTAGTATAAAAGTCCTTTATCGTGCTTACCAGCATTAGCAGTTCGTCGGATTTGTTGTGTAGAGAGCGAACATTTGAAAGAATTATCCCAGGAAGTGCCAGTCGAAAGCCGCGTCTGCAGAGCCGCGAAAGAGAACCACCGCGTCTTCCCCGTGCTCGCCGCTTTGTCGTACCTTTGTTCCTTGATGAGGATTGGTAATCACCCGGAGAGTTCTTTGAAGAAATGGTGAATTCAATAACGTCAATAAACTGCTTCTATTTGAATATCACTTTATTCACTTTATTAGTAGTTATTTAAATCATTACCGTTTGGGCTGATGACCTTTGCCAGAGCTTGAGTATACACACAGTCTCCATTTTAAAAAATAAATTGACCCAATATATACATCAATGAGTAATCAATCAGTGTCAATCAATGTTGATCACTGTCAGATCTGACATGTTCATGGATGTACATAATCAATTACTGCTTTCAGTGATTGATCAATGATTATATCAATCAATAAATTGTCAGGATTAGGGTCTGATCATTGCCACAGTCACACAAAGTGCAAAAACTATGAGCAGGAATGTGACCCAGCATTAAGGCATGTTATTGTATACATTGCTCTATCCTGACATTCATTAGTGGATGTTCATACTTTAATTTTGTTAATTTAATTCCAATGCAAAGATTTTATGATTTACAGATGTTTACAAAACTTAAGAAGAGTAAGGTAAATTATTGCTTATTTGGTGAACCCTGGAACATTAAAGCATTTTAGCATTAAAGAAGAAGAAGAAATCCTCATCAGTGAGGATTTGGGGTAGAGAATGTATTTGCCCTGGTGGGGAACACATTGAGAGGGATCTTCAGGACACTCACCACACGTGCAAGAAAACACACTGTGGACCTCTATCATCTCAGATTAAGCTGATATGTGTCATGTGACCTATTAGGTAACTTACAAGGAGACAGTTTGAAGCTCAAACATGCACATGCTCATTTAATTCCCCTCAAAGGCAACTGCAAAATATTTAAACTGCTCTGGGTCTTGAAGTGCCCATTATTGTAAAAAGAGCTGTCTTTTTCAGTTAATTAAATGTAGTGTGGCTATCCGTATTTGCAAAGGTAGAGGTCACTGCCATTGCTGGTATCTATTTGACTGTAATTGGGTTCAGATTGTACAAGTTTGTCACCATTTGAGGGGGAGAGAGGAAAGGTCATGCAGTGAAGAAGATGGAGGAGGAGAGAGTGGGGCCACTGTGAGGGAAAGAGGAGACAGTGGAGTAAAGAGGGAGCAAAGGATCAAGAGAGAGAGACCATAACAGTGTGCAGGTACATTTTGGGTATGACAGCTGCTCTACATGGGGAGAATAAAACAAAAGGAGCTTCTTTTAGACAAGGTGAAAGTAGTAAATTCGTATTATGACTCGTTAGAAAGCTACCTGTACTGTATTTTCTGCTGGTCTCTATTAATGAAGGCAGAAGTGCTTTTTTCACTGAAAATTCGTCTTTATTGATTTTGATAGGTTATTATAGGCAGGGTGTGTTCTGACTGTCAGAAAAGATGTGAAGGCAGGATTACCAGGAAATAGAGATATCGATTGGGTCCTGAGAGGAGAGAAACGTTACAAATTCCACCAGGGAGCGAGGATTTGGAGATACACAAAGGCAGCAGTATGACACGACGTTTCTGTCGATATCTGGTGCCTTCGCCTGCCGTACTTCCCAAAGAGACTTTAAACAATCGGCTGTATAAATAGACTATTTTGCAGAGGAGCAATATGAGGTGGCCAGCAGCTAAATGTTGCTGGTCACTGTTCTGGCCTTTAGTACCTATTTCCATACCAAATTAAATTTTACTTGATTCTGTTTTCAAAAATGTAAACAACTGGTCAAGTGAAATATCTCTTATAAGCGTTCATTTAATTATTTTATGGGCTTCTTAATATTTCGTAACTCGTTGACAAAATAATGATCTGCAAACAGTTTTAGGCATTTCCGTTTCAGTCAAAACTGTTCTTTATGCATGCGAAAACATTGTGTATATTTATGTTACTTGCCTATGTCACATTATAAACCTTCGTGGACATTGTAATTGGTGTTATTCGTCGTTAAACCCAAATTTATTAAGGCAGAATCGTGCCTTAAATACGAAGAAGCGCAGAGTAGGCTATGATTTGTGCTTGTAAACAGCGAACTGTAAAAGCGAAACACTAATCGCAATTGTAATTCACAACTTGCTAAAGCACATTTTGGAGTTTGCAATTGTAACTTCCGATCTGCAAAACTGCAAAAAAACAAACTTCAATCGTAATTTCATACTCGCAAAACTGTACCACAGGTATTGTGTTTGTAAATTCCGGTTTGAGCGCTCAGGAGCGTAATCTTATCAAGTGATTTTTGGCCGCTTTCTATAGTCTGTGTGCCAAAAATGAAAGAAGCGCGACTCACGATTTGTAACTTAAAACTTGCTCTCAAGAAACCGTAAGATGTTGCTGTTCTAACACAAGCATCCAGTAGGTGGCAATGTGCGCGATTGATAGGCCACGAACCCTCTCTCTACATGGCTCTGGAAATGCTTAAAGACTCGAAGCACCTCCCACTGGCCATCTCGGCACAGCTGACGATGTGGGACAATGCAAAAGATCCGGTGACTACGAAGACTCTAAACTCCCCCTACTGACCTGATGAACTGTTGACAAGTTCCTCAGTTCACCAATTCCTTCGGACTCAAAGGACCCGGTGACTATGAAGATTCACTGACTAAGCTGACAAGTTCCTCAGTTCACCAGTTACTTCGGACTCCAAAGATTCACTGACTATGAAGACGTGGTGCCTACGTGTTGCCAGAATCGCTAGTTCTCAGTATAGCAGGCGTGGGCTACATCCGCCATTGACTGTGACGATGCAAAACGAATCAGAGCGCTTCCGTGACATTATTTTAGGAGTTAATTAAAAATATTATTAAATATTATTTTGCTCATCTCCCTGGAATATTATTTCATATTTACATTTTTAACAGTAGCATATTTTAGGTGCGCACAATGTATCGCAGTTCTTGTATATCACAACTGCAATTTTACGTAGGCTACGATTTATTTAGGTAATGTTGACATCACATTTCTTTTTATATAATAAATAAAGCCCTTATTAATAAATATTGACAAATCAACATAGTAGGCTACAAAACAAAACAGAAATGTGATGCATAAGCCTATGCATCACATTCGTAGCGTAGCCTACTATGTCTACATTAGCAACAAATAAAAATACGACATCACTGAATAGGCCTACAAGTATATTAAAATGTTTGGGCTCGGTTAGTTCAAAACTTGTAAAACGAAGTTTTTCGCTTTGGATATAAGCTTTTTTTAAGCTTTTTTTTTTTTTTTAGTTTTAGCAAATGACATGTAGGCTACTTAGGCTATTATACGCGTTAGAATGTGGGGTTCTATTACCTTTCTGAAGACGAAGTATACTTTGCATGATTGTTAGAATAGCAAGATGCAGTTTCACTCAATAATGAATATTACGATTTAATTATTATTAATTTCATTGACATTTGGTTTCACACGTGCTGTTTTGCCACAGAGCAGGCTAATAATGCACATGGAACAATGTAGAGTAATTTTTAAAATGTAATAAAACTATTTACAGATTCGTGTATGCCGCCCGACCGGATATGGAATGAACGAATCAGTCAGTAAAAGATTCGAATCATTTTATTGAACTGAACGAGACGAACCGAATCACTAAAAAGAATCGTTTTGAACACCACTACTTCATACAAATTCACTTGCGCCCCGCATTGCAGTCTCGCAAATCTGGGAATTTGTTCCAGTAGAGGGTGCTGGTTGTCCACTTTGGGTGTCGTTTCCATGGTGTTGTTTGTGCATCTTCATTTTTATTGGTCAACCAGCAGCCAATGCTTCTGGTCGGATAAAAGAGGAGTGCAATGATTGGTTGTTGGGACCACTTCCTTGGCCAATGCAAAAGTGTGCTTTTTACGAATTGTTGTTGCGTCCAGGAAGTTGTAAACCTCTGCTACATACGGCAGAAGTACAAATAATTTCATTGTGTGTTCTTTGCCAGGATCCAATCGAATTTTCACTTTACCTGCATCACCATCACCAATTCTGGCACAAGGAGACAGCGAATAGGTGCAGTTGCTTTTAAGTATGCTTGTGTAGTATGTAGTGTTTTGCCTGATGGTACAAGTAGTACCAGTCTAGCGCGTTTAGTGCAACGGGAAAATGCTACCTTACCAGTTAGTTGTACTCTATAGCTAGCGAACAAGGTAAACCGCTATCTAACGCTAGCTACGTTTTCCCCGGTAACGTTAACTAGCTTGCTAGCTAGATTACTAGCTGTCGTGCCTGCAGTTTGACCAAGTTTAGTAGTTAGCTAGCATAGCCTGGTAGCGAATAAACTGGATGAAGATAGTGAACATAGCTACATTAGCTGAATTGATTGAATTGCCATCTGTATCGATCCCAAAGCAATATTATTTTTAAGATAGCTATAGGTTAGATAGTTTACAGGATTTCGAGTTACTGGTAGCTTGTCAACTAGTTGCTAATTCAGTTCAATGTGTTTTTATTCACGTTAGGTACCCAGCCAGCTAGCCATAAGTGATGTCTAATCATTGCGGGTAGCTTCCTGCTTTAATTTCCTCTCTCTTCTGTGGGGTATGTACCTCTCTAAGTAACATTCTAACCTTACAGTTTGCTGCTGCAGGTGTGTGTTGGGTTAACCTGAACGACCCAATCCGAATAATGGCTTCTCAATCCCTTCGTCAGTACGACCAGAACCGAGCCAGACTAGAAGACACACAGTGAGTATCCGGAAAGAAACGAAAAAGAAAGAAAACAACATTTTTGTGCAAATGATGTTGTCGTAAACTCTTTTCAGCATTCCCCTGCTTTTAGTGATAAACGTTACTGATTATCGGGGACCTAACCTAGCACATACCCCTACTTCTGTTACGAACAGGCTTACATGTGTTTCACAAGGGAAATTAATTCAGCGTGTTCGCACTCTCCCTGTCTGCAGAAACATGAAACACTATGGGCACAATAAAAATGGTGTTAGTTCAAGGCCCCCCAGTCTCAGCTCTGCCTCCCATGCTTTGAAACGAGGAACGGAAAATCAGGATCCACTGGCTCGGGACGGGAAATGGACGGTCAGACAAGGAGGTATCAGCAGGTTGCCAGTTCTAGCGAAGACCCAGCCACCTCAACTCCAGATGGACTATAGCCAAGTTAACAAGAAGTGGGAACACAGCTTTCTGAAAGTAGGATTGCCTGTCTTATATTTTCTTTTCTGTGAATTCCTCAGAAAGGTTTATTTGAGATGATTGGCCTTCTCAAAAACACCGTTTGTTATTTGCTTTTTACATTTTGCCAAATTTGCTTGGTGACTGATGTAGTTTACATTTTACATGTTATTTAGCTAAACAACTGGATGTTTCCCAACAACATGCAAAAACACAAAGATGAAAGGGATATCCATTTGTTGTATGTATGCATATGAAATGTGTGTATACTTCTGCAGTGTGTGGTATAGGTGTGTGTGTGTTGGAAGGAACATTTAGAATTGACTGTGCCTTGCTCCTGATGGGACTTACAGGGAAAAGCTCAGAAGAAGAGACCCTGCACCAAGCCCGTGGCCTTCAGCCTGTCCGAGCGTCTGACCAGCAGGACTATCACAGGGAGCCAGAAGAAAGCGCAGTCTACCAAACCCGGTGCAGCAAAGCCTCAGCCACTAGCAGGGACCCAAGCCAGTGCGAGTCAAACCGCCCTGCTTCTTTCTCCCAAGGCTACCAGCACTGCCCCTCCCACCACACACTCCAGCCCAGCTGGTGTTCAGAGCATTTCTCTGCCAGTCTGCCCTTTAACCAGACAGCAGTCAACACAAATGATGACACACTTCTCAGAGTCCCAGACTCTCAGTTCTACCTCCCAGTCTGAACACCCAGTGCTGTCCACAGCCCCGTTGTGCCGTGGGTCTGACCAGTCTTCCCAAGCAGGTCACTTTACCCAGTTTGCCCCCAGTGCAGAGCCCCAGCACTCAGTCCCTCTCAGTGCAGCTTTGTTGTCCAGCCAAAGAAACTGGAGCGCTCAGCCAGCTGGCACCAGTGGTACCTCTTCCACTAGACCCACACTCAGCAGCAGGGACTGCTGGAGGCAACTGGACACCATCATCCCCAGCCGTCCATCCAGCTCCTCCGATCCTTTGTGTCCGGCGGCTCCTGCTGTCTATGCCCAGGAATCCCAGTATGCCCTGGCACTGTCAGCAAAACAGCCCACAGTGCAGTCTGGCCACTTTGGGTCCATAAGCTGTCAGTCGAATCCACAGAGAGGGACTAAAATAGACATGGGCTTCACCCAGACCACCTATCTAACGAACCCTCAGTGGAGCAAGGATAGCATCCAGCCTGTGGCATCCACCCTCAGCATGCTCAAGTCCCAGAGAGAAACAGACCCCATCAGTACAGGTGAGGGCTTCTGGTCGGGGAGCCAGCTTGCGGTCCTGTCTGACTGTCCACCTGCAGCTGTTGTCCATGTTTCTGTCTACCAGAGCAGTAAAGCTCACATGTCTACCTCCACACCTGTCACTTCCAGAATGCCAGTTTCTAGGTCCCTGCTTGAACATTAGCTACCTCTGCTTCTGCTTGCAGTCATGTTTTTTGTGGTGATGCTCTGTCTGTCTCACAGGAGATGGGGTGCAATTCTCCCCTGACCCAGCAGCACTGCGCACTATCCTGCAGAATGAGGGGGTGAAGGCAGCGGGGCTTGTGGGAGCCACACTGAGGAGCTCTGTATGTCCCACGGGGAGGGGAACGTCTGTCTACTTGGTGAGCTTCTTTTACCCATTTTTTCACTGTGAAGATGGAACCCAGTTAGTTCATCTTACCCCATTTCTACAGTTGAGATTGAACCAGACTGGCTAATTATACTCCTTTTCCAGTGGGGAGCTGGAACTGTCATTATATGTGCAGACTTGTACTTCAGGGTTTTATGTATTTATGTATATTTAGACGTTTACTCCAGGATATGTGTTAGCATTGTGTTTCGAATGGTGTGATCCTTATGCCATGCATATTGTATGTTGATCTAGGCACATACTTGAGATCTTAGCATTATATTTGGCACTGATGCTTGTTTATACGTGGCTAGTGGGCCCTGTTTGTGCAGCTTTTCATGCCTCTTTATTAGATACACTGAGTATGGTGCTTTGTGTAAGGGCGTCTGCCACTTGACAGTAATGTAATGTAATGTAAAGAGGTTTGCTTGCTTAGGTCAGGTTTTGCGTGGTTTTCCGAAGCGTTTTTGTTGCATTGACTTGCATCAGCACAGCTGACCATCATTAATGATGATGGTCTACATTAGGGCTGGGACGATATGCTTTTGTCATGATACGATATTGTCACGATACTTTGGTGCTGATTCGATTCATATTGCAATTCCGATATATTACGATTCTACAAGTATTGCGATTCGATGGTATTGATTATTGCGATTTTTTTCCCCCTTATAGACTTCATTAGACAATAAATCATGAGTCATGTTTCCAAAAGTTATCAACAGTCAGTCTGACATTTATTCAAGTATTTGGAAAAGTGCAAAGGCACATAAAAAGTGCAACATAAAAACCTAAAGTGCTCTGTAATTGTCCCAGTGCCTCCTGAGCAAATGAGGTAAGCTAATGAGTACAAGGCCAAAATGAAGGGCCTCTGAAAACACAACACGAACTTCACATAACCTTCAAATTAGCTTGCTTTTCAATAAAAGTTTTTTTTCCAATTCCTGGATTTCAGATAACACTCAAATAAGCACAACATGGAATACTTTTTCAAGTAAAATAGCAACTACTACTTTTAACTTTCTTGGAAATTAAGCTAGTGCTTGGGAACATCAAGGTTTTTGTGCAAAAACAAGAGCTGGTCAACATGCTCTGACTTGAGGCTGCTCCGCTGAGCTGTCACAATGTCCCCAGCTGTTGAGAACACACGTTCAGCAGAGATGTTTGTCCCTGGTATACATAAGTACCACTTTGCTAGCTTTGCCAGGAGAGGATACTCATGGTGATGTTGTTTCCACCAGTCCAATGGGTTCTCAGACAGTGGCAAAAAAGGTGTTGTGTTGTAATTTTTTACTTCCTCCTCTGCACGGTCAAAAGCAGACTTCTCTTGTGTTACTGGGCCTGATGTCTGCCTGGCATCTCCAAATGTGTTGCCAAGTAATTCAGCCAGGGCGCAGGACCCTCTTCTTTTAAAAGGTGGGGGGCCATGAGGATCGCTGCTCTCTCCTGTTTCCTCTTCTGCTGCACCATCAGCCATTTCCTCCAGGACCAGCCTCTCCACTTCTCCCTATATCAGATAAAGCACAATGGAACAAAGAAAAAATATATTATAATTGGTAATAGACAAAACTAGGCTATTTAATAGAATACATTTTCCTACAGGTATTATAGAATATTCAAAAATACATTTATTGATTCACTAAAATACTAACCATTAGCACACATATAGATTGTACTGCAGTAATAACTAAAGTTATAATTATAAAGTTAAAGTACATTTATGAGTTACATCATAAATTATCTGTAATGGTTGTATTTACCTGATCATCGCACTCCACTGTGGCTGCAGCTTCTGCAGCTAATCTTGCTAGTGTTTCTTGCTTCTCCTTCTCAGACAGGAAAGGGAGCGCTTTAAATCTTGGGTCAAGCACTGAAGATAGGTTGAGTGTGGCCTTCTCTTCCTCGGATGTGTACCTTTTTAATAGGTCTTGGTGAAAGGCTTCCTTTATTTCTCTAACAAATGGAGAATCTCCCAGGTTTTCCTGGGTGGCTTGCAGAAGCTGTGCATGTAGTGGAGCTATGACGGAGAGTGTTGGATGAGTCTCATCTGACATAACGCACGTAGCCACCTTGACTGGCTTCAGTGCCTGGATAAACTCCTCCGCATTTAATATGTCTGACTCGGTGAATGTACTGATGTCTTTCTCCCTCTTTCTGACCTCCGGGGAAAGCAGTGCAGCTGTGACGGCTGCCTGTTGCTCAAGGAAACGCTCAACCATGTCAAACGCACTGTTCCATCTTGTTGCTACATCTGTTACCAGTTTGTGTGCAGGGAGGTCCAGTTACTTTTGTTTTTGCTCCAACACATGGAGGGCTGTAGCATTTCTATGGAAAAACCCAGTGATGCGTCGTACACATCCGAGCAGTCTTGCTACAGCCGACAGCTTAAGTGGTCGTTGAAAGGCCAGGTTAAGGGTGTGCGCGTAGCATTTGATGTGGAGAAAGCTAGCTAACTGTGTAGCAACTTCCATGTTAGCTGCATTATCTGTGACTAACACAGCGTCTTTCTCAGAAATCCCCCATTCGGTTGCTACGTTATGGAGTAGCTCTGCAATGTTTGCCCCTGTATGACATTCATGCATGATTCTTGAAAGGACAATGACCAATTTTCCACTATGTAATGTGCTGTCAGAGTTATGTATGACTGGACCTCGCGGGCTACGGAGTAATGTAAGAGCATGTTAGAGCGACTCGGTCAACACTGCTCAGCTTTTCCTTGACTTCTGCCCTCACCTCGTTGTAGATTTGAGGAAGGATTGTCTCTGAGAAAAACTTTCTTGACGGTATTACGTACCGCAGCTCCAAGTTGTAAACTATGTTGTGAAACCCTGTGTTGTCCACCACATTATATGGATGGAGGTCTTTGCAGATGAAATGGGCAATTGACGTTGTAATTCAACTTTCATTTCCGGGTGGTGGCGAACAAGATGCTTGCTCACGTTTGTCGTATTCCCCCAATACGACGTGCTCCCATGGCACAGTTTACATACCGCTTTTGTCATATCTAGCTCCAACTTTCCTGGTTGGGTATAAAATCCAAAATATGTCCATACTTTGGATTGAAAATGTACGGGCATAGGTTTTAACTCTGGTGGTGGTTTTCCCTCCATTTCCCGCTTCTGGCACTATTTTTATTCGTGTCACAGTATTCAGCAGCCCAAGCGTTTAGAAGCGCCCTCTACAGGCCTGGTGGAATTCTCGGCCACTCTTGGCTCACATTTGTCAGTGAAAGCAAAACAGCAGTACAGCGCCACTATTACGCATATGACATCACAGAAAGTATCGATTCTGGGAAGAAGTGTCAATATTTAGTATTGTGCTATAAAAAAATCGCGATATATCATCAGTATATATATATATATCATGGAGTCAACCTGCAGTTTCAGTTGATATTGGCACTAGAGATTATTGAATGGTTTCAGTTGATATTGGCACTAGAGATCAACATGGAAGACAGGAAGAATCATGCCACCATCACTGATCACAGCTAATTATACAGGAGTATTATGGACTCTTTTGCAAACCTCAGTCTTGCCTTGCCAATGAAGTTCAAATAGCCATTTAATCTGAGGAGATGGCTGAATTCAGTATGATGCCTTGTGCTATGGCCCTGCCTGTGGGTAATGCAAAGGAAAAGCATATTCAGATCAGCCAGTTTTAGTTGAAGCTCATGGTAGATTGCTTCCAGCTCTACAGTTGGAAAAGCAATGTATTTGTAGCTGTCTTGTTGTTTGTTGTTGTTAATAATAATTATAATAACAATATTATTATTATTAATTATTATAAATGATAATAATTAACTTGCTTGGACCTTCATCCAGGGTCACATACATTACACATACATACTGCTTTATTGAAACAAAATCATAGTCCTACTCCAACAAAGAGTTAGACCTGCAAGCCTGCAGCCGCCACACAGATGTACTGTACATAATTTTTCCAAAAATGTAAAACAGTATTGTTGACTCTACACATGTCTCTCAGAGGCCACCCTTAGCACTTACCACACATGATCTGCCCATCTCTCTTTCAGCCCCAGAGAGTGTCTGTGGTGAAGAGTCGGTTTGGACCTGGGGTCACTGCAGGTGAGTGGAGGTGCCTGCTGGCCTCGCACCCCAGCTGTGTGTCAGGGCCTGCCTCTATCAGCCAGATTTGCACACATCTAGTGACAAACATGTGCTTAACTGAAGTGCTGAAGGGTCATAGGCTTGAGCATCACCGGTTTTCCACTAGTCAATGTTTTTCCCAACCAGCCACCATGCAAGTGAAGATCATCACCTGGTTTCATTGATTGTGGAATGCCAAGGCAGTGTACAATCCAAAACTTTTTGGATTCCCAGGTGACTAGTGCCAGCAGATACTTATTTTACTGGACATACAACTGCTTCGTCATCCCAGGTCGTCAGTTTGTGTCACAAACAGTGTTCCGTTGGTATTTAAGGTGGCCATTTAATTTCTCAGCCTTTGTGTATACATGGAGTAGACAAAGTAATGGAAACACCAAACAATGTAGGAATATTGATTAACTAATGAGGAGTTAGGCTGTGCTTTGCCTTCAGAAGAGCCTCAGTCCTGCTGTTTTGGAATGCAAGTTTTGAACTGTTATTGGACCATTTTTCAAGGAGGAAAGCCTGCAATTCTTTGAGAGATGAAGGAGGTGAAAATCTACTTCACACTCAACACTGAACCTTCATGGGAAGTTCTGGAATGTAGTTTAGATCTGGTGATTGGGGAGGCCCAGGAAGGTGTTTGACTTCATCCTGGCATTCATGAAATCACTCTTGAATCCATTTATTTGAGTGAATGGGGGTGTTATTATCTTGGTGTATGGGAGCAATGTTAGGGTCCACATGGTCATCTAAAATGGCTCTGTATTCCTTGGCCATAATTCTACCTAGCAGAGTAGTAATCAGACCTAAAGAAATGAGAAGGCTGCCCATAACACAACAGATCCATCACGTGTTTAATAGTTCTCACATCTTAAAGTGTTGTTTTAATACATCTTTTGCAACAAAAACATTGGTAGTTATTATGAACATTATTGTGAAATAAACATGTAGACTCCTTTTTAATTTGTGATGTACTCACTTCAAAATGAGTCTTTTTCATTTGCTGTTTCCATTACTTTGTCTATGCAGTAGGGCTGCCCCCTAATAGTCGACTAAACGTTAGTCGATGAGAAGAGTCTTAGTCGACAAAGTTTTCATTGATCGGTTAGTCGCAGAAAAAAAACCCTCAAACTCCATTCGGGAGTTGTGCCGTTAAAAAGTTATTAGACTATGTCGGGCAGGAAATCATCCAAAGTGTGGGATCATTTCGAGCGTGTAAAGGACGACCCCAAGAAGGTGACGTGCAAACTCTGCATACAAAGATTCGCCTGTCATTCGTCGACCTCAAACATGACATCATCTGAAACATGTAGGGGAGAGCCGAGACGCAAGTAACACGGAGATTTTCTCCGAGCCCATACAAGTCTGATATGCCTGACTGCGTCAGCATGTACAGCATGCAACACTTAGCAGAATCCCGAAAAATCATGTGGATACATCATGCTTTCGCGGAGTTATACCCCAGAGGTGGAAAGTAAATTCACTCAAGCGGTAATTTTTTTTAATGAAAAGTTGTGTCTATTGTTTCATGTGTCATAGTTATGATCATTTGACCGATTAATTAGTACTTTAACACATCCTGAAGTTTGCCATGTCATCAGAGTTTCTCAGTTTAGAAGCAAGTCAGGTTTAACTGTCAGGAGTCATTGTCGGGACCGTGGGAAGAGGCTTTAAATTGGGGGTGCCGTAGTGGGGGGTGCATTTTTTGCGTGTCCAACCTGGGTGCCGGGGGTGTGGAATTAGCATTCGCGATGAATACACTATAGGCTACTTCATACACATAAATTAATTTTTATTTAACGAGTCTGAGTGAAAGCTTTTTTTTGTGAAAATTCCATTCATAACGTCACGTTCTAACATAACATACGCTAGGCTACTATATGAATCGTATGCCAGTCTTGCAACTGCCAGACCCCCTTGCACACAGCAGAAAAGAACATACAAATATAAATAGCCAAGACATAGTTAAACAGGTCCAAAAGGCTGTCGCGCACAGAGGACAAGAACATATCCATTGCGAAAGCTACATCATGAGATTGTTTAATTAACAAGGATGGCAATTTGGATAATTAAGTGGCAAATAATCGCAAAGCTTTCTCTTAAATGTTTCACAGCTTTTTTGTGTTACAAAATTCAAATTACAAAACGGAGCTAAATTTAGCTAGTTAACTCGATTTAAATTACTGAGAATAAACTTTTAGGTTAGGTTTATTGAAATGAACAATAACGTTTAGAACACAGACCTCACAAAAGCTGTGATGTGTCATGAGCATTTAACGTAATTTAAATCGATAAATGCCATTCTTGTTAATTAAACAATTTCACGTTGTAGCTTTCGCAAGCACACAAACTACAGACAATCTGCGCTGTTTCGCGATCATAAACATTTATTCTAATTACGCGATTGGTGTCTAATATTCTGTGAATTATTTGTTTTATTGTTAATCAAGGAGGATAATGGGGAACAGTTTGAAAAGTAATGATAGATTTAAAGGTAGTGTTCAGGCTTCTCCTGTTTCCAGCTCCCCCGCCGCCACTGATTGTGATAGCTAGCTACCTTGAATGATGCAACATTACTAACTAGATGACTAGGCTACGTGACGTCCGTTGACCATTTTGATAATTAATAATTAAGTATTGCTAATTATTTCTCAAAACATCCTCAAGCATTAAATTCTTAGGTAAGAACAACAGGGAATTTATTTAAAATGTTTTAATACGTTTATTTTTTTGCATCTGGCAGAGAGTTCTGTGATGTCTGCCTTTTCCAACAGGGGGTGCTGCAGCACCCCTAATTCCCACGGCCCTGGTCGGAACGATTGTAACAGTTGTTTCTTTCGTCCCTCTACAATAATAATTATACTTATTATATTATTATTCCGAAATCGTTCCACATTTGTACAAAATAGCACCTGGTATTGATATATAGAGAACACACACGTGAGTTGTTGATCACAACGAAAATTAGTTTCTGTCTGTAACGTTATCTTTTAAAATGACGTTTATCTGAAAAGTATTACTTTCGTCCCGGCTCTCCCGGCTCTAGTAGCCTAACGTTATTATCCCCACGTAACTTATTTTTATGCAGTGTAGCGCTCTGTTGCGTTATATGGTTTGTTATGTTTTCATTAGCGGTATTAAGCTTCTCATAATTTTCAGTTAGCATTTGCTATATTTTTAACGGTAAATCACTGTTTTCTCAAAGCTAAAATTAGCTAGAATTTTTCCAATCTAGTGTTCTTATCACACTGGTTTTAGCATACGTGCTCAACGGCTGTGACCGTATGCGCGAAAGGGTTATTCCATCATGCTAAATAATTAATGGCCTGATTAACACTAACGAATTGCAAAGTTAGGACTATATGCAGCTAAATAAATATATTGTCATATGCGCTATTAGGCACATCCAAGTGTTCGTGGGGACTGGGGAAGCTAAATTACCTTGCTTACTGTATGTTTAACTTAATGTTCTGTTTTTTATTTATCATTTGTTTTATAAGTTATTGTGTTGGTGTTACAAGTTCATAAATTGTATTATGTTATACTGTGTTGAAATAATTTAACAAAATGTTCAGTCTCCTTGCTGGTTGTTCCGACACATTCAGAATCATTACCGCTTTTGCCGTTAACATTGTCATTAACAGGCGGCTCGCTTCGTGTTTGCACTTTTTATGCAATTTATATTTTAAAGGCTCATTATTATGGTTTTGTATTTCTCTGTAACGTTGCACAGTGTTAACAATGTTTCTCATAACATTCTTCCTCAGCCTTGGAACTTAAACCATGTTCTGCTGCCCCAAAATATATATATTTAAATAATTAAATTAATGTCATAAACGTGCGACGACTAGTCGACTAATGGCTTGAACTAACGACTGCTAGTCGACTAGGAAAATCTTTGGTCAGGGGCAGCCAGGAAGTGCTGTTTTATGTGAATGCAAACAGTAGTTTTAGGTTGACTGTCCATTACATGTGAATGTTGCTGAGAGGTTCTCAGCCAGTGACAGGGCTGTGATGGGACACTGTGTCTCACAGGGAGCGGAGTGCAGTTCTCCCCTGACCCAGCTGCACTCTGCAGCATCCTGCAGAACAACGGGATGAAGACTGAGGAGCCCCTAGGGGCCACACCGAGGAGTTCCCTATGTCCCACAGGCAGGGGGGCATCCATCTACCTAGTGAGTTCATATTTAGGACATTGTCTGCTTTTTAGCAAGAGTGTGTGGGTGTGTGTAAGTGAGACAGAGACAGAGGCAGTATACATACCGTGTGTATGCACACAATATACATTGTGTCTGTGTTTCAGCCTCAGAGAGTACCTGTCACAAAAGGCCGCAGTGAAGCAGCAATGGTCACGACAGGTCAGTCTTGGGTTCACTGCGCTGATTCGGAGGCCTCTTTAAAGAGCTCTGTATCGTGGTGTGTCCCTTCTCTGACTGTCCCTCTGTCTACTCAGGCATGATGCTCAGCCAGACCGCAGCAGTGAAATGGACACCCCAGCGCGTCCCAAACACTAGGCCCCAGTCTGTGGTCAGTGTCTGTGCTGTCACTTCATGCTTTGCTCATGTGCAGCAGTCAAGTCACGTAGAACTCTAAGAGGGGAAAAAAGAATGTGTTAGATTTGGTTACTTCAGCCTGCCCACGGGCCTTTGACACAGTATGTGCTCTGTGTAATTAATCTTTCCCTGGGTCTCTCGTGTATTTGTATATCACCTTGTGTTTATATACTTGCTTCAGAAAACTTCATTTCAAGTTCATTTCAAAGTCCATATTCCAGGTTAAAGGGTAAACGTAAAGTAAGATGCCGTTAGTTGTATGTATATATGTAAGGAATGAGAGTTCATAAAATCGGCATCAGTAGTATATATGTAGGGTAAGCTAATGTCAGATAAGTAGGTAAAGAGTAAAGAAAATGACTGGTAGTTTTAGAGAATGTTTTTTTTTTTTTCTCCTCTCACATGAGTGTGTTTTTCAGAGGCGCTTGCTCTCAAGCCATCAGACCCCCATCTTCAGGGGCTCCCCCAGAGTTGGGGCTCTGCAGAGCTACCAAATGGAGCTTGGTGTGCACAATGAGGTGAGGGCTGAGACATGGAGGGGGAATGTACACAACACAAATACTTATTAATCTTGTACTGAGGTCTACATCAGTCTGTCATTCTCTGCCTACGTTAAACGGACACAGTAACAACATCTCTGCATTCCTAAGCAGTGAGTAGATTGAAAGTATACATTTATGAAAACATATATCTAATACCTGAAACATATAGTTTAAGTTGTGCTTGACGTGCACCTAATTAAAACACCTTGTTGCATATTAGTATATCAATAAAGTAGCACTGAGAATCAACATGGTAAAGAAGCCAACCATATTTTACATGGCTACAGCTGGGTGTGACTTCTAAATGTGCTAAGATTGGGGTCATCCAGTTTTCGTTTAGTGTAATGTGCTCATCAGAGACTGGTATGAGAACTGATCCTTACACAACTGAATACAACACATGACTATCACCACATTAACAAATTTCAGCAGTTTTGGAGGCAGGTGAAGGCTACTCCTTTATAGTCTACTGAGTAGAAACAATGAGTGATATAATCGAAGGTTTAGAGATTGTTTTCCCAACAGAGAAGGATCAATGAATCTTCTACACTAAGGGAAATAGAATGAAGAACTATGAGATGTGTTTAAACTTTCCCGGTCTTTTGTGACTCTTTACAGTTCTCCACAATAAGTTATCATACCCTGCATCTTTGTTCTAGGTTTTTTGTTAGACTCAAGATATTCTCTCAGTACATGACACAACAGACAGATGTTATTGTCTGACATTGCATATTTCAGCTCCTTGGTATATTTCAGGAAGTGACCCTGTCTGTAATGAGCTGTCTTGCCTTCAGCAGGAGGACGTGGTTCAGAGACTGTTTGAAGAGGCAGAGCCAGAGGAAGAGACAGAAACAGACAATGGGAAAGATATGGTGACGGACAGGGTAACAGACCAGCAGTCGGCTGTAAGTTGCTTCTGCCAGTGTTTCCCAACCTTGATTCAGAGTCAGACTGTATCGCTATCCATTTTTTTTGTTGTTTTTGTTTTTTGGTTAATGAAAAAAATGTTTTGTTTTTTTTTTGCTGGTAATTCTGGAAAGAGGGCAAAAAGGTGTACCCAGTATATGGTGCCTACATTCTTTTTTTTATATAAAATTTGTCTTGTCTAAATCAAATGTAAATATTTCATGGACCCTTGTTGCTCAACTGTATTAGCACTGCAGATTCTATCAGTACAGACAAAAAATAAGACAAATCCAAACACATCCAAGAGCACATGTTCAAATTTTCCATGTTCTTGCACATAACAGCTTCTTGCAGAGAGACCATTTTGATGTCTTTACCCAATACCCATACAATTTCAGCAATATAGTCCTCTAGTATACAGTGCCTTGCAAAAGTATTTAGGCCCTTGACCAATTCTCACATTTTACTGAATAACAAATCATACATTGCAATTACATTCTGTGTGATATTTTATTTAAAACACTGAAACTCAAAATTAATTATTTTAAGCTTTTTTAATGTATCATTTGTTATTCAGTAAAATGTGAAAATTGGTCAAGGGTCTAAATATGCTTGCAAGGCACTGTATGTAGCTCAGGCTGTGTTGTACAAGGCACCTCTGTTACTGTTATAAACCAAAGAGCAGCACACACATTACTAAAGACAACCAAAGCAGGATTTCAAACACAGGCCAATCAGCATAATGTATATGCTTTCTCAGTGAGCTTCGACATGCACAATCTCTGTCTCTGATAACTGAATCCCCACCATTACCACTAGTTCCCTTTCCTTTTGAGGGTATAGCCCCCTGCGCGACCAAGGGCTCCATCACTCCTGCTGTCAGAATTGTTGCTCAGGTTCTCTTCCTGTAAGCACTGGGGTCGGTCTGAGGTCACAGTATATGCTGATATATTGCTCCTGTATGATGCCTGTGCCCTTTTTATGCATTTATGGCCTACAGTTGCACAACTGTCTCTGCCTCACTGATTCAGTTATTCCCCCTCATAAAAGTATACGGCCGATCTCCTGCAGCTCTACCGAGTCCTCTCATTACTACTGTGGAGTCCGTCCAGTTGGACTTTGAGATACAGCTTTCAGAGACATATACTTGCTGTCAAGATGTTCAGCCACCTGAAAATGATCAAATGATCACTACATTGGCTACACACATCAACACCCTAATGAATTATTTAACTCTGGAAGCTGTTTTTAATAAGAGTCAAAGAATGTGAGTCTACTGTGGAAACTGTACCAAGTTGGATCTGAATGAGCAGAAGGAGAGCAGGGAAAGAACAAGAAACCTCTGCTTAATTAGCTTGCTAGCTAGCTAGCTTGAGTATGAAGAGCTACTTTCAAAAAGGCAAACAAGCCAACAGTGTCCTTGAACAATATTAAGACCGATTGGTTTATGAGCTACTCAGATTGGAATATAAAAGGAGCAGTCTCCTGATACTTTAAAATAAATAAATAAAATTTGATCTTAAGAGGTACAGAAAAAAACTCTTGTTCGGTAGGTTTCTGATTACCAAATTAGGTAGTTGGCTAGCTGGCTGTTTGTGGGGAAGGAACAAAATGTAGAAAATTCTCTCAATGTCATTTAAACAGCCATGAATGTAGTGCTTTCAGACAAATGTGACTTATCATCCTGTGATTTGGAACCATGTTAGGCATATGCAGAGATGGGCAAAGATACATCAAAATGTATCTTGTTACAAAATACAAAATACCCCTCAAATAAATGTATCAAAATAAAATACAAAATACTGGTGCCAGAAAATGTATCAAGATAAAATACATGTATTTTGTATTTGCAAAATACAGGAAAATACATTTGTAAATTTGGGCATTCTGAATTTGTACAAAATGGCAGAACGTTCTGATTATTATAATGTACACAAGGCTCTGGTGAGAGTTTGAATCCTACAGGAAGGAAGAAGAGGAAGTAGAATGCTACTGTATCTAAGCAAAACTGGAAAAACAACAACAAAACAAAAATACTGAAAATAGTATGCCTTGTCCAGTATGTAGAAACTTGTTCTCTGTCCAGTTCAAAGACATGGCAGTTGAACTGTGCAACAGCTAAGTTAGGGAGTGCAAAGAATTAGATGGTTAGGCATCTCTTGATAAGGTTATCATGAACATAAAATGTGTACAAGCTCCCGAACTCCTTCTTCCCATAGCCACCCAACTGACAAGCTAACTTGATAAGCACTAGCTATGTACCAGCCTAGACAGCTTGCTAGTGTCACTAGCTTGTTAGCATCGCTAGCTTGATATATTATAATGTTAACCACCATGTACCATGCAATATGTAGCCAGACATAAATTATACATCTAGCTAACACTTGCTGGCTACCCATGGCTAGCCAGTCTTATATGATCCCTCGAGCTGTTTCATGTTGTTAACTATCCAAGCCAACTTGTAGCACTAATTAATAGCTAGCAAGCTAGCTATTAATTAGTTCTAGCTTGCTGACTCACTCACTTCTTTAGCCACCGGGCCACGTGTATCAATTGTTTTTATCTTTAGCTTTTACCTATGGCGTTCAACATGTATACATTCTAAAAAAAGTAAGAT
The DNA here is from genome assembly GCF_013368585.1 of Megalops cyprinoides. Taxonomy (NCBI): domain Eukaryota; kingdom Metazoa; phylum Chordata; class Actinopteri; order Elopiformes; family Megalopidae; genus Megalops; species Megalops cyprinoides. The sequence goes on along the minus strand of NC_050589.1, from coordinate 39,182,295 downwards.
ATACAAACGGGTGACAAATTAAAGGAAAAACCAACATAAAGTGTCTTAGTAAGGTGTTGGGCCACCACAAGCCGCCAGAACAGCTTCAATGCACCTTGGCATAGATTCTACAAGTCTCTGGAACTCTACTGGAGGGATGGAACACCATTCTTCCAAAAGATATTCCTTCATTTGATGTTCTGATGATGGTGGTGCAGAGCGCTGTCTAACACGTCAGTTCAAAATCTCTCATAGGTGTTCAATTGGGTTGAGATCTGGTGACTGTGAAGGCCATAGCATATGATTCACATCATTTTCATACTCATCAAACCATTCAGTGACCCCTTGTGCCCTATGGATGGGGGCATTGTCATCCTGGAAGAGACCACTCCCATCAGGTTAGAAATGTTTCATCATAGGATAAAGGTGATCACTCAGAACAACTTTGTATTGATTTGCAGTGACCCTTCCCTCTGTGGGGACAAGTGGACCCAAACCATGCCAACAAAATGTCCCCCACAGTATAACAGAGCCACCGGACCCCCTCACTGTAGGGGTCAAGCATTCAGGCCTGTACTGTTCTTTTGGTGTAGGCCACACATGCACTCGCTCACTTGTCGAGAATATGGTGAAGGATGACTCATCTGACCATATCACTTTTTTCCACATCTCTGTAGACCACTAAACCATTTGCACCACTAAACTCTCAAATGTGCATTCATTTTTAAGCACTGCAACAATGTTATAATATCCCTCTCTATGTAAGTGTCAACGGACTGTTCTTGCTGACACAGTCTGATCACGTCTTGCATTGACATTCTCAGTCACCTGAGGAAGAGCTGCTCTTCTGTTTTTCCTTACATATCGCACTAATGCACGAGCATCACGGTCATCAAATGTGCGCTGTCGACCAGAATTTCCGACCCTACTGATGTCTTTCCCATAGATCTAAATGAAGATGTCTCTTTAGTCACTGTTCCTATTGAAACACTAGCCAGTTGAGCAGTCTTTGTGACTGTGACTTTGTGACTGTGCCTGCTATCCGTGCCCCAAGAATGAACCCTCTTTCAAAGTCACTTAGATCTTTTCCTCTTGCTTAATTGTACCATGCAGTACACCTGTGTGGAAGCATCTGCATTCATTATGTTTCTCCACTCATTTATTCAGGGTTTTCCTGTAATTTGTCACCCGTCTGTATTTTATATAGTTATTGCAGTTCAGGGCGGCAACTTTACAGAAGATGAACTTGATTACGGAAATACTGTGAGTAGTGTGGGCTTACAAAATCACTGTCTGTGAGTGTGTCTAAGTGTATTGCTCTTCATTTTAAGATGTAGTTACATTAATTTTTAAAAAATTTTTATGAATCATGGAGAAAGTATTTTGAGTAGCTTGAAAATACAAAATTACTCCACTCTAAAGTATCTTGTTACAAATTACATTTTTTTCAGCCTTGTCAAATACAAATCACAAAATACTCAAATAATTGAAATACATACTCCAAATACAAGTAACAGAAATACTGCCTATCTCTGGGCATATGAAAGAACTGCATACAGACACAGAACATAATGTTTGTGACTGGAGCAATGGCAGTCAACCAGTCACGCCAGATTAGCTGCTGATTCACAGTGATGACAAGTAGCAGAGTGTCAGAATGCATTTTGCCAGGTTTAATGGTGGAGCCCCTGTGTGTTTTAGAACAACTGTCCTACAAGAGAGGGAGAGGTGGAGGAGGAGGGCGGTGGCTCAGGAAAGGAAGGAGGCAGGAAGGTGGCAGCCCAGCCCTTTGTCCCGCCCCCTCACAGAGAGTCTGTTATCGTCTTCTCGTCATCGAAGACAGCCGTCGACAGATCCACTGCTATGTGGGTTTGCCCCCCTCCTCAGGACTCGGAGAGCCTCCTGCCTCTCGACGCCCTCCCAGAACACAGTTCCATGCCACCCGTGGTCCTGGAAGTGCAGTCAGACAGACCCTCCGGCTCTGACCTCTCTACTGCCACAGAGGTGGTGTTCCAGCGGCTCCCCTGCTCCATCACCAGGCAGCAAGGTGCATGTATCAGCATTTCCCACCTTCCTTCTCATCTTATCCAGCACAAGCTGGGCTCTCAGCCTGACCCTTAACTCCTACTGCACTGCCCTTTTGGCAACAATGGCTAAGAATAGCTAATCTATACGTAGATTACATCCTTTACATGTTTGCCATTTATACAGCTCAATGTGGCCTCATGCAATTCAGGTTAAGTACCTAGGGTGAGGGTACAACAGTGCCCCACCACACTGTTCCTTCTTCACAGGAATCCCCTTTAACAGCCCATCTGAGGTTAGCTGGCTCTCAGTTTTGACCTTGTGATTATGGACAGGTTTGTCTCAAAATTGAGCTGTAGAGCAGCGCTTTTGAGTAGAGCTTGTAACCAAAAATTGTCAGGTTTGATTCCTATGCGATACCTGTTCCTTTCCTGTGCTCTTTAGAAAGGGGCTTATACTGAGTCACTCAGATAACTGTCCAGCTATATAAATTGATCAATTGTTGTAAATGTAAGCTTCATAACTTTGTAAGCAAAGGAAAAATGAATAAATGAACAAATATGAAGGCTCCTCTGTAAGAGGAGAATGGAAATGAGAACTTGTCATCAGTTGTCCCTCCTGGTTAAGTAAAGGTTTAGTAATAGTCCTCTCTCATGGGGTTTCTTTCTCTCCCACACCAATAGGTGGCGCCACCCAGTGGATCCCGCATTACCTCTCTGGCGGGCCCATAGTTCACCGTTGTGCTCCTCCCCTGGAAGAAGTGTTACTGGATGAGGAATGTGCCTCCTTCACCTCTCGTCCCCCTACCTCCCCAGCCCGTCCCCGTTGTGGCAACCCTGTGGCTTCCACGTTACTCCTCCACAGCTATATTGTGAGTCAGTCTCTTTCTCTCAAATTTAAATTCAAAAAAGCTTTGTTGGCATGACTACACAAATGTACACTGTTGCCAAAGCATTTTTAATATAAATTTGTGAATAAAATAATTATTAGCCTCCTAAAAATGCATATAAGCACAACCACAAAAACATATGTATAAATTGTACATTTTTAAAATAACGCGGCAAATGCTTCCTGCCCATTGTCCCTCAGGCTGTGTCACTCAGATACATATCATGCAGCCAAAGATACAGTGTTTTCCAATTTGTTATTTCTTTTCATCTTTTGATTTTTTAAATGTTGGGAGGTGTATTTCAAAATATTTAACCTTTTCGCACGTAACTTATTTTATGCTATGTAGCATGCGTGTTACGTTACATGGTTTATGTTTTCATTAACATTATTAAGCTTAGTCTCTCTCTCTCTCTCTCTCTCTCTCTCTCTCTCTCTCTCTCTCTCTCTCTCTGCGATATCTCTGTCTCCTCCCTCTCTCTGACTCTCTCTTTCTCTTAGGATGTTTGGGGTGATATTTTGGCGTTTAGTCAGGTGAGGAACAGGATGTATGCACTTCATGCTGTTCTGTGAGAGATAATCAGCAGGGGGCGACAGTACAGATGGCCCAATGACCTGGGTCCCTTCGACAGCACTACAGGGCCAGTAACACTGCAGCTGTGGTGGCCATTTTGTGTCCTTACATTTCTCTTCTGCATCATAGTCTCTCTGGTTAAATCAGTAAATTTGTAGTCTGAGTGGCCAGTGCTGAAAAAATCTTTGTCAAACCAAAAGTACTCCTACATTGGCAGGTGTTTTAGATTCCTTGTGAGCTGTCATAACCCGTTAGGAGCTACCAGCAGATGGCTACATTAGGGCAGCAGGCACATGTTTTTAGGGAGAGCAAATACATTTTTCAGACATTTCACAATACAGAGCTGTTAAGAAGATATTGGCCAGATAAGGGGAATAATATATTTGTCACCAACCTCATCAGAGATGTTGTCACTCCTTCTGTGAGAAGAATGTTGCCACTTACTACTTTAATTAAAAGTCATTTAAACTTTATTTCTTGGTGACAGGGGAAAAGCTTTTATGTGGAAACTATTTCATTTTGCTAGGATGTCCCCTACGCTGTGATAAGGGATAGCTCCAAAAACCATGGCTTTATAACTTCATTCCTATGACTGCTTGCAGATGCGCTGCTAAAGTACAAGAGCAAGTCAGCAATGTATGAAGACCATAAATGCCTTAAATGATATTTCACTTACCCATTATGTCATCTACAGGGTTCCTGTGATGATGCGTATTATTGTGGATATGGGAAGTTGGAAAAGGAAGTTTTTCGCTCTCCGGGTGTAAATCCAACAACCCTGAAAAAGATAGCCATGTAATAACAGCTCACCAATTCTGCACAGTATCTCTGAGCTGCGGTCTTGCAATGTGGGATTTCCCAGCCTATTTTCCGTAGGTGACATTGGGAATTAAGGCGGTATTAATTGTAATGAAGAAAAAAGTATAGCTTTCAAGTTGCGTAAGAATGGAAAGTATCCATGCTATTTTGCTGGAATTTATTCCCATTTATGAGATGTTTACAAATTGGGCATCTTCTCAACATATGGGACAAACTGAAAAATGTCATCCTTATTGTTCGTTTGTGTCATGTAACATGAAAATTAAACTGTAACATAAAAATTGATTGAGATTTGCTTGTAGGAAATAGTCTTACTCTCCCAGCTGAGAGTAGGTACAGGAGGCCTAATAAATGACTCGCATTGCCGACCCTGAGGCAAGACCTTTTTACTCCTAAAACTGCTTTTAGCAGGACGAATAATTCTCAGATGCTTGATGACTACAGGCCCTGGCTGTTGTTCAGGTTAAATCTTCCCTTGTGGTTTTCTGTCTCTCTTTCGTTTCAGCGTTTTGCACCGATTGACTTGCCCCCCACAACCCCCATGGATCCCCAGGCCATCTGCCACCATGTCATTCTGTCTGCTTAGGCCTCGACCAGCAACTGCCCAGGACCTAGGGGGAGCAGGGAACTTACCTTTAAACTGACCCTTATTATGGTGATTGTAGTCATGGTTAACATGCTTAGTGTTTTTACCAGTTTTTTTTTCTTTCCAGTAAGGTTCATCCATGAGCAACTGATTCCTTTTTAACTTAATTGTCTAATGTAGTGACATTGCTTATATGTGCTTCACATTAAATAATTATAATTCTAACAAAAATAATCAGTTTACATGAAAAAATATGAATTATTGATACATATAATATCAGAGATCTCTAAATACCTATTTTTTCATTGTTAGTAAAATGATTGCATGTCAACTGCTCACCACAATTGATGCAGTCCAATGAAAAAGGAACCCAGTTGTTATGGGTTGATCCACATTCAGACTTGAATGGTAATCATGTAAAACAATCAAAGCAGGTTCAAAGGTCAGGTCTTTGCCTCCATTGGATCTAGCTTTGTGGAGGTGGAAAAAAGACTTGCGGGGCAATGTGGGTTACCGCCGGGGAGGTGCTGGATGACTGCTTTCTGATTGTAAATGCCAAATGGCCTGGAGCTACCATGTTCATCATGTGACTCGTTCACAGTAGTTTACATAGGACTATTTTCAGTGTGACCTCCTGGGGTCTGGTGTCTATGCGTGTTTGAACATCTTAGAACAGGATTATGTCCACAGCACGAAGGCCAACAGCCACAGGGAATCGTCAGTGGAACCATTCCCAATGTGCAGAGTGTATAATGCATAGTAAGATTTTTTTTTTTTCTTTGACTGTCAGCGTAGTTATTTTTTTGTTGTTTTTTTTTTTTTTTGTATGTTACCTTATTTGAGCTTATTTGACTTTGTGTCACTTTTTATGTCTGGTTTCTTCACAATGCTCTATGTAATATAGCAAACCATGCTCTGAATAGTTTTTTCTGCATCACAAGTATTCCTTAAATACATATTTGTTTGATAATTTAATTTTCTGCAGTTATGATTTGAAATTTTTAAATCTGAGTTCAGTTCACTTGAAGTTTTATTGCTTGGGTGTACAGAATAGTGTTTTTGGTGAAGTACCCCAAAAGCCTTGACACTAATTCCTGTCCTTCTAGAAACAGTAACAGATCTTGACATTATTTTTTTTATCTAGCCACTACTGTTGTATTATGGCCCTGAATTCTTAGGTTTGGACTGAGCTTTTGCATTGAGTAATACTCCATAAAACTTGGCGATTACTGTTGAAAGCTCTTTACTGTCTAATTACTATACATAAAGACACCCAGGGCTAACAGTCATTCTTTACTAAGAGAATCCAGGGTACCAAATCTGTAGGTTATGATTGTGTTCTGTTGAAGTGAGCATGTGCCTTCTCTGGTAGTTTAATGAATATATGAATGAAATGAACTTTATATGGCTTTGCTCAAATAGCCATGCCTTCCCCTTTCATTTTCATGTTCTTCAGTCTTCTTAGGGTCATCTGCCATTGGGCACTTTTGGCCCTGTGCAATTGTGTCATGTGCAGTGTTTATAATAAATAATATATTTTAATGATGTTGTCATCTTCTGATTTTGAGAGCCATTTATTGAAACCTTTTGGTCCATATTAGTAGAATTTCTCAGTACTGCAGCAGTATTTTGAATTGTAGAAGCACAGCGGCCTTGCTGGAGTCTGGGCTGTGACACAGCGGGCTCACTTTCCAATCTCGTTATGTAATAGTGTTATATGATTGGTAGACATGATGGCTCTACCCATTTTGGGTTTCATGAATCCTTATTCTCCCATCACTTCTTGCAATGCAGATGAAGAAAGGCTTGGTACAACCAACCAAACATTACCCCTGGGGTTAATTTTCAGACAAAACCATGTTTAGTGCTTTATGTGCAGCGCATTTACACATCTCAATGGTACAATGGCTGCATCTCACCCTGGTTCTGAATTTAAATTGCAACTGCCTCAATTTCACGAGGTTGTTTCCCGAATCACTATGTCACATAACCTACTTATCTAATAAACTGGCCTGCTGGGTTAAATCATTATGGTGTTAATCAGAGCTGTGGGTTTAAAGCAGATTGTCACCCACCCTCTCTTGCCATCGTAGTTTTTATTTTTTCCACAAGTATTGGGTATCCCATTACTGCTCCAAGCCCTGAGAACCCCATCTAGACTATCACCATCAGGCTATCACTTCAGTGACTCAAACTATCCCTGGAGCGTCCAAGGAACCTTCAGTTTAAACCCTCTGTTTGCAGGATGTAGTCAAGTCTTCATTCCAGATGTGTTCAAGGAAGTGACAATATTGATTTATGCTTCTGTGTGATGCTCATATTGGAAATGGGAGGAATATACCCTCCTTCATTTTCCTTGGCCCTTTTCCTTCATATGAAAAGCATGTCTTGGCATGACATTCTGTAAGGGTTGAGTCAGACCATGCGTGCCCTTTGCCATGTACAGTCTATGGAAACAGACCTATTTTTAACCCCCCAGCTGAAGTTTTCAAATGACAGACATTTGATGATCATGTAAATGAAGAACTGTGTTTGACATGGTTGGAACAGTCATGTTATGAAAGTAATTAAACAGTATTAAAAGGCTCTCTATCGGACATTTGCAGAAATAAAGATAAGATCAATGTGGAAAATGTTAAAGTTGTGTGGTTTGAAATGGCAGGTGTGTGTGCTGTCCTGTGTCTAAATTGAGCAGGGTGTATTTGGATCATTGTGACAACAATGGAAGGGAACTGTCAGCTGAGCTGTTTATGCTCCAGAAATAGGCTTGTCAGTTCCATCTCAAGCATTGCATAGTAGTTTTTAATGCTGTTTTCTCCTTGATGCAGCCCTGTTTGCGATTGTGAATTTTACATTATGTTCATCTCACCATGACAACCTCTGCTGTTGTGCAAGAGTGCTGCAGTGGGATAAATGCAATCCTCCAAAACAGTTATAGTCAATGGTTTGTTTTTGCACTTAAAGTCCTACAATGCATCATAGCAAAGCAATCCCCAGTTGGAGGATAGGTGCTATTCCACCAAAGTCAGCTGAGCAACTTGCAGGTGCCTGAGAGCAGGGGAAGGTAAAGGAAAAGGAAACCCAGGCTGACCTCCCCACCCCCATCCCTAACATAACAAAGCCAATTTGTTCTGCCACTGTGGGATCCTTGTTATGGTTGATGACCTGGCTGATGTTGAGCCAGGGATGCAGGGCCTGTAGGGCAGATGAATGGCTTTCCACTGAGCCACTCAGGAGTCAACATTGGTTTTGGGCAGTATGTTATCCTGTGTTATTCGTACACCATTTAGTGTAAGTTACACCATTAGACAATTTTCTAAAATTAATGCAATTACTCTGCTGGTCGTAAAAAGCAAGTAAATGAATACTGAGCTTTATTTGACAGTTGTACACAGATTTGCTGTAAGTTCTCTGAAAAAAATGTCCTGCATTTTTAATATAAAGAGAAAGATATTCAACATATTTTTGTTTGAACCATATCTGTCTGAAGAAATTCATGAATAAGTTTACTTAAATACATTAGGCCTCATTGAACAAGTAATTTTTATGAAGTAAGTTTGGTATCTGTATTAATGATTTCTGTGAGGGGGGTCGCAGGGATGGAACTAACTTACACAAACCCCTTTACTTGTTTCATCCACTTAGCACACACATTTCTCCAACAACCAATACCTGTAGCAAATAATTAACAATGGTATGTCCTTAGGAATAGGGTTAAGTAATGCTTCTTTAGACAGTTGTTTCATTCACATTCCAAATTTGTTTTTTGAGATGTTGACACCATTGATGTATTTAAACAGAGTTAAGCTTAAACCCTGTTTAAAGTAGCCCTAAATACAGTATTGCAACACATGCTTGTGCATATTTCTGACTTTGGATCTGAAACATTAAAATGAGATACATAGCACTATTTTTAAAGAAAGCATGTTTGTAACTTAAGAACATGGGAGATTTATACCTTGTCGCCTCCATTTCAGTCAGCCAAGTCCCCAGTCCCATGTTATTGGCTGGCTTTTAAACAGCACCAAGACCACTCTTACCTGTTTCAGTGTCTCAGCCTGACAGCACAATCTAATTAGCATACAACAGTGCAGCTGTGATCAGAGGCTCTGGTGCTGTGTATTTAGAATGTCTCCTCATCCCATGGTGAAATATGTCTGTTGGGAGTACGCATGTTGTTCTTGCATGTAAATGTGACAGTATGTCATGGGTCCAGTACAACCTGGTTACAGCTGTGTTTCTCATCTCTGAAATGTACACTGCTGCTGAATCAGCAAAACTTTGGTAAAAAAAAATTCATATGCCACATGCTGTTTCTTCCCACTGTCCCTGCTTTGTTATATCTCTTTCCCTTGGAAGTCAAGCATCACTGAGTCCACGTCTCCATCTGCAGCAGATGTATGCACAGTTGTTGAATCAACAGATTAAGCCATTGGTTGTTCTGCACAGAGTCTGTGCCGATTCACTGATCGTTTCTGATATGAAGATTGGCAAATGTATCTGCCACAGTGAATAGGACTGAATGATCCTATTTACGTAAAGATCTGTGAATCTGCACAGCATGATGACAGGAAACAACTCCTCTGTCTCTGCTTCATTGGTTATTGCACACGAGTTTACAGATAGCTTAACACTGCACTTACTTGCCAACATTGCTTAGTTCTTACAGTCAGCTTGGTTTTACTGCACTCATAAATTGTATATTTTCAATTGAAGCTTGCCAATATGTAGCTGGACAGAATGTCTCCAAGCGTTGTCCCAAGTCCAATGGCTAATCCCAGTAAAAGGTGGGAGGTATGGAAAAAGCTATGAAAACCAAACAACAGTAAGTAAAACAACAGTGTCAGTGCTGTATTAACAGGAGTGGACTGTCGGGTTGATTTATTCTAAGTACACAGTTGTGGGAGGAGTGGAAGAGTTTGGGGTGGGGGGTGGTGGGGGGGTGGGTGTTCACAGTGGTCTATAAATTGATGCCCTTCCAAGCCTTTCTCTCAGAGAGGTGAGAAGCAGAGAGAGTCAGGGAAACCAGTGCTCTGAACACCAAGGTACAAGTAGTCTCTTTTCTCCAATCTCGCTCCTTCTGCTTGAGGTCCTTCTGAACCTGCCAGCATGTCTGAGACAGGGGACACCCCAGTGGACCCCACCAAACTGGGTGTCGGCAAGGCCATTGCCGTGTTGACATCAGGAGGTGACGCTCAAGGTAAATGTGAGGGGGAGAAGAGGCGTGGTGCATGCGACTGTAGAACCACTCTGGTTAAGTAGCTAACAGGTTTTTTATTGATGACCCATAACATACAGTTTAATAAAGACAGTGGTTGGACGCTGGAGGAAGTGCTGTTTGAAGGGCATCCAAAACAAACGCTTATAAACCATGCTCAAGGGAGATGAGCGATCATCTATCGCTGATCAAAAATAACGGTCATGCCCCCCTCCTCCCACAAGCACACCAGCTGTCATGTGTCTGATTAATGACTCTGGCCTTTAACTCTGCCTCTGACTGGTCAGTTTAGGTGTGAGGAGGAAGTAGTAGAGAGGGATTTGTTTGAGCTGTGACTGAATGTTGTTTGACTTTTATTCTTGCTGCCTCCATCCTTAACTTTGAGTGAGGAGCTCAAGCATCAGTTACATTTTCCACACTGTTTTTAATTAGTTTAAGGGCCAATATTTATACATCTGTTTAACAAACTTCAAACATAGCACATACTTAAATTCTTTCTTCAGACTTAAGAGCAAAGTGCAGTGCAGTTAGACTGAATAGAGACCGGCAACTCCATGCCCACTATATCTACAGAGTTCTTATAGCATCATATTTGTATATTTCATTTTTATACACTATATAAATGGCTGGCATCAACAAGAGGCCCCAGATTCTGATGTTTGTAGACCAACATGCTGTCTTTGTCTCTCACAATAAACCAAAGTTATGTTTTGAGAAAATGTGTTTTGTGGCACAGTTACAAAGTTAAAACTTTGTTATGACTAAGTTAAAACTGACAAAGTTAAATTATTGTTATATTTCATCATTCAGCTGTTCATGTGTTGGGTTACACTGATCTTGTAAAAGGTGTAACCTTTTGCTTTGAGCCTTTTATCTCCCTCTCCTTGTCTCACCTCTTTCTCTTATTTGAAGCTAATTTTAGCGGCAGTGACCTTTCTGTGGTATGACACAGCATGACAGTGATGACTGCTCTATTCCACAGCTGCTCTCTGTTGAAATGAGAAACTCTCTGGGCAGATTTACAGTAACACAACCCAGACACCTTGGCCTTTTCAGTGGCATACACATCAGAGAAAGAGCCAGGGATCCTTTTCCTGGTTTTTCTATTCCAGGGGTATACTTTTCAAGGCAGTGGTTTCCTTGACATCCCAAGCATTTTTGAGAAGCATGCCCCACAGATGCATGTTTATATGGAAAGGCTGAACTAGGGACTTAAATGGGGGCTTAAACCCTGTTTAAATTGGCCCTAAAAGCACTTCAAAATGAACCTCAGGGAAAGCATTTAGTTGGAACATTCCAACCACTCACAAGGTCAAAAGGACTTGTAATTGCTTGGTATGTGCAATAAACGCTGTCCCTGAGACTTTCTCACTGCTCTGACCACCTTTGGGAAGACATAGGATGGCAGCTTTGCATATTAGAACTCCTAAAGAACTAGACATCTAATTAGTGAGTTGTATGTTTGAATCATAAAGCTGGACATAAATGTGAGGGGTCCTGGTATAGCAATGTAAGGTATTTATTAAGGGACTGGACTGGTTCACTACCATTAATCAAGGTACTTTAATCAATCTGAATTGCTTTGGTAAATTTCTGGTATAATCATCTTTATATAAGTGACTTTTTGGGCTTTTCTCTTTCTCAGATAAAACAAAGATTGATCACATCTCATTAACTGTTACATTAAATGTACTGATGTGACTCCGGGTGATTTCTGTTCTGTTTTTTTAATGCATCGTTGGAAGTCCTCTGTAAAGAGAACTATGGCAATAGGATTTCGTTGATTGCTTAAAATGAAAGTGTTAAAATATAGTCTGTGTAAGTTTCCCTGTTTGAGGATATTTGCTTGACAAATAGACAAAGTGTTGGAAAGTCCTTCTGTGTTTTTAGGTATGAATGCAGCTGTGAGAGCCACAGTCAGAGTTGGCCTCTACACAGGAGCCAAGGTCTACTTTGTTCACGAGGTCAGTAGCCCATAGGTGTACCTTATAATGTTTTAAGGATCACCAATCAATCCTGACATCTTGAGACCAATACAGACTGGTGGTAACTGGAATTAATAGCTGACCATCTTATTCACTCCACACTTAAATTCAGGTCAAGGTAGGATGTTTGATATTTGTAAATGTATGACTATTCCTAAGTAGTTAGATTTTGAAGAGAACTTTTTAGGTTTTGACTATATTAACTAAGGGCACTGTATAAGTATTACATTTGAACAGTCAGGAAGGAAACTGAAAACATGCAAGTGCATCAGATCATTTAAATCAAATCTCACATTAAAGGATTTTGTGGGTCATTCCTGTTATACAGTGACTTTTACTGTCCTTATGATTTAATTACTCAAATTTTCTCTAAAATAAGTCACATATTTATAACAATTGTATTATTAATTAAATTGTATATTTAGGTCTTCTTTATCACTTAAACAGAGATAATAGACCTTAAAAATACTATTTTGTATTTTACACACCTTTTTATTGATATATGCATTCAATTTTATAATGTCCTCAGTGCAAAGTAATCAACTTCCACAAGACCTGTAAACCATGAAATGATAAAAACCTCAAAATATTCTTTAATTATGTTATAGACTAGGCTAAACTGCCTCTCATCATACATAAAAATCAGGTGAAATTATAGTTATTTTTTACCATTTTCTTCATTTACTGTGTGTCCCTGAAGTCATCTTCCACCCTGTTACTATGTACTTTCTCACCTTCCAAAAAAGACTACAATTCCATTGAGACCATTTTCAGATAGTGATATCATTGTTTTTGGGCAGGAATTCAACTGTGCAAACTGAGATAAGGTTCAACTGTCACGCCTACTTGTTTTTTTTTAAGTTTTTGAAATGTTATCCTGCTTGTCACTCTTAAAGTTCCACCCTGTTAGGCTATGTTATGGAGTATGTTTGTCTGGTCAAAAAAATTAAAAAACATATCTGACATATATAAGTTCTGTTCTTATAAAAGTTCTGTTTATCTGTAGATGGTTAGCTAGCCAAATGTCGATCAATCAAAGAGCTACAGCTAACTTAGCTCAAAATTTTCCACCTTGTTAGATTCCAATGGAAATTCCAATAGAATAAATTAAATAAATGAATTGTATTTTGTGTGTATTGCAAATTATATATAGTACATAATACAGTATAATACAATAGAATTTGTGTGGTTGAAAAATAATGAAATGATATATATTTGTTAGGAAATGGCACCATCACTTAGTGCAGCTGAGAGGCAGCGTTGCTACAGGGCAAAAAGGAGGTGCAGACCCTGAGAGGAGAGAAAAGTATTTGCAGAAAGAGAGAGAGAAATGACAGCGAGACAGAGAGACAGGGAAAAAGAAACAAATTGCAGACCTCAGTGAGCATGAAAAGCGTGCCCAAAGAAAAAAATGGAGGGAAAGGAAAAGAGAGGCGAGAGCCAGGGAAAAGGCCAGGGCAGCAATACCCACTCCCACAGCAACCCCTGCTTCATCTCCTGAACTGGAACCAGTGGGAGAGTACTCAGGACATGTATATAGTAGGATGGAGTTATTGTGGTAAAATAATAAAAAAGTAAGGTCCATTGTTTCATGCACAAAGCGCATTAATTACATATTAATTTTGTTTTATTGTTGTGTTATTGTTTAGGTAAAGACTGTTAGACCCACCAGTTTATTGGGTTTTATAAACAATAGAACTGTAGCATGATGAATTACAGCATCTTTATTTTTAATCAAATATAAATAAAACATAATTTCTTCTGTCTGTCCTCTCTAATTTGTAATTATTTCTCTAGCCACCTGAAAAGAGAATGTGCCACTTCTCATCATGATTGATTGTGATAAGGAACCACACACACAAAGCTATTTGTTGTGTCCCTCCCCCAATTTGCACACTGCAAGGAAATCTGGAAAAAAAGAGATTGTTTTGAAACAGTGTTGTGTAGGTGCAGTTCCACACATTACAGATGGCAAAGCATGCAGGACAATGAGGGAAAATTCATCCACTGTTAGAACCTGTTAACATTGGTGTTCCACCCTGTTATGCTCCTTTCCACCCTGTTAGACAAGTTATTTTTAAATAATAATTTGACAGCAATGTTAAATGTTTGGCAGATTTTTGTGTTATTTTGGGAGGTGAGGAGCATTAACAGCATATATGTTTTTGGGCAAAATTTTGGTATTATTTACCATCCTGTTGGCAAAAATGGGTCCAATAAAGTACCGGTTCTTAATAATCAAGACATATTCTATTCATCAATAATCGTTTTGTTATTTTTTCAAGAATAAAAATACTATGATGGCATGAGGGACATGTACTATCCAAGAAAAGGTCATTATTGTTTAACATTTACATTTTGTGATAAATATGTATATGTCCCTAACAGGGTGGAATACCTTCACAGCCAATGTCTGAACAATCTACCCATAATTATTATTTTTTGAGTCCCTGAGCTTGACCAATATGTATTCCTAATAGATAAACATGTCACTATTCTGATAGAATGCTAAAAACATGAAAAACATGTAATTATTTTTCCAAGAATTATGAAGCCAAAATGTTACCGGATAACAGGAACAACCCTTGTATGAGGCCTGTATTTTTTAGTTTGTGTTACAAAAGGTGACCACGAGACTCAAAGCTGTATGCAGCTCATTTGTGACTATTACTTAGCTTGTGTTGCTTGGTGCCATGTGCAGGGTTACCAGGGTCTGGTGGACGGAGGGGACAACATTCGCCCTGCTACCTGGGAGAGCGTGTCCATGATGCTGCAGCTGGTGAGTGCATCCCCACACTGGCCCTCTAATAATAACCCCACTCTGTGCGTCTCTTTTCTCTCATCTGAGACATTCACTCACGTCATTCATTCAGCACATTGAAATGGTTCAATACAGCACGTGCAGTTCCATAGACCGAATGGGTAAAGGAAAGGTCATACAAGCCAGGCTTTATAGTTTTCCGGCTGTAGAGAAATAGCGATGCCAGCAACGTGTAAATACCTTCAAATGCAGTTGGATTATCATTGCACCTAGTCTTTGAAGCATTTAATAGTACCTAGCTAGCAATGCTTTTCTCCATAAGGAGGCTGGTGAAAATAGCAGGGTTTAGTAACACTGTCCCTGCCTTGGCCTGTACTGTGCTCAGGCCATCACTGCCTGTCTCCCCTCCTGCATGCTAGCATATCTGAACAGGACAGACTCCTCTTTTTAAGTTAGACCTATGATCTATCTCCTTTCAAGAGAACCATACCCATTCTCTGTTTGTGTCACTCTTTATATCAGGCTGTATGTTAGCTACACATATTACTGAACATGTGCAACTGGGACATGTGAGTATGTTTAGCAGACATGTCAGCATTAGGCAGTGAGGCATGGTTGTCAGGAAATATGGGTTTGTGACCAGCAGGTTGCAAGTTCAAATCTCATGTCTGACACTGCGATCCTCTTGAGTAAGGCACTAACTATGAATCACGTAAATAAGCAACTATATGAAAGAGTAAAGCAAAATGTGAGTGAGCCTGAATGAGTATCTTCTATGCGTTAATAATATAATAGCAACTACACTTTGCACAATTTCGGGCCATATGAATGCATTCGGGTATGTGGAGAGGTGCATGTACGTGTGTGTGTGTGTGTGTGTGTGTGTGTGCGCGCACGTGTCTTGATTTGCCTGGGCTTATTCTCATGCTCTACTTTAGGGTGGCACTGTGATTGGCAGCGCGCGTTGTAAAGATTTCCGCACAAGGGAGGGGCGAATGCAGGCTGCTTACAACTTGGTCAAGCTGGGCATCACAAACCTGTGCGTGATTGGCGGTGATGGCAGCTTGACTGGCGCCAACGAGTTCCGCACAGAGTGGAGCGAGCTGCTGGCAGACCTGCTGGCAGAGGGTGAGAAACCAGTCACCATTAACAACGATTTGCCTCTCCCAGGATGAGCTCCACTAGGATAGACCACTTTTATGAAGGCCAATAGGAAATCTTCAGTTTGCTCAATATGTGTGACACAGGGGTACCAGATTTACATCCTGGGAAGCAGTATACATTCTGCTTCTGCTAATTAAGACTTAATATAATTTTTTACTACATTTTCCCTTGGCTACTCTATGCTCTGAAACTAGACACAATTTTGGGAAATGTATAGTTATCAATTGTGTCAATTGTCAAACTAAACCAATTGAGCCAGCTGAATTGGGTTGACCAAAAACTAACACACATGTGATACAGTGATAGGATTGAGGCCTCATAGATCCCAGAATGGGCAGGGCTATCATGTGCTGTCAGTGGCTCTGATTTGAACCAGTCACAGAGCGTTGTTGAACAGAGTCTTTTGACTGGCTCATACTACTCTGTGATTGACACCTGAGCAAAGGCAGCTTTCCTCTGTGTGACACACCCCCACTGTGTCCCTGTTGTCTAGAAAAGATCACAGAAGAAGAGGCCCAGGATTCCTCCCACCTCAACATCGTGGGCATGGTGGGATCCATCGATAATGACTTCTGCGGCACCGACATGACCATCGGGACTGACTCCGCCCTCCATCGCATCATAGAGGTGGTGGATGCCATTACCACCACAGCACAGAGGTACCCTCACCTGAGCTCCATCACCTGCAAACTTTTATACCTTTCATTATTCTCTACAAATAATCCCTTTGATCATATAATATATTTGCTTTGTTGATACTTTATCTAGACATGTTTTTATGGCAGTTGATTTAGCTGAAAGTGTGTTGAGCTGGATGTTCTATCCTGTTTTTCTGTGGAGATCTCAACTTGAGTTAAATGGAAGTGCTTTTTCTCTGCTCTGTGTGGATTTCCATGGAAATCTCAATGGCCCACACTTGTGTTTCTACAGCCACCAAAGAACCTTCATCCTGGAGGTGATGGGAAGGCACTGTGGGTGAGTAGCTGTGTGGGTGATCCAAGCTATACTGCCTGTGTATGTATGTACATGTGTGTGTGTTTGTGTATAGGTGACAGTATGTCTGAAACTAGTTTGTGACATTCTCTGTGTGTGTACATGTGCCACGTTTTGTGTGTGTGTGTGTAGAGGTGTAGAAGTGTAGAGGTGACAGCATGTCTGAGAGCAGTGTTGTGCATGAACGCATTAAAAGAGCGTGTTCATTGAACGTGCTCATTTTTTTTGTTGAATGGTGAACTTGAACGTACCCGTTTGCAACTAAAGAACGTGTACTCAAGCTTGTTTAGGTTTGCGTGAGATTCGGAATCCTTGGGTGTGTTAAAGTTACTGCTTGATGAATAAACACGGACAGCGTTATTCCATACATGAGACGTTTTTATTAGTGCAACTCATCAGCTAGACAGCTCGACAGCCCGCAACCAACTGCCCATATCCTGTGTAACAATCACTGCGCATGTAGACGTACACACGAAATAGTCCCTGAACAATACCCTTATATGACAGGGTACATGGTGCACTGTAAATGCTGGCTAGCTTAAACAATTTTTGCAAAGTGGCTAGTGCAAGTCATTGATGTACATATGCTTTGTGATTTGAACTTTTTATTACTTTATTTGCTTTTGTACTTCTACTAATAAAATACATAACTTATGAATGTACAAGTATACACAATCAGTGAGAAGTGGCAATGATTGGGGGCTGGGGATGGATGGGTTGGAGGAGGTTCTACTGAAAAAGATAAGCTCAGAGCAGCTCATTTAAAAAAATGGAAGAAATTAACTGGGACTGTGAACTTGTTCAAAATTCAAAATTGTGAACTATGAACGTGAACTTGTTCAATTTTAATCTGTGTGAAATAAGCTTTGGGCTAGCTCTTGTTAAGTGTGAACTTGCACAACACTGTCTGAGAGAGTTGGTGTGTGACACTCCCTGTGTGTGTTACAGCTACCTGGCTCTGGTCACTGCTCTGGCCTGTGGTGCTGACTGGGTGTTTATCCCTGAAATGCCCCCAGAGGACGGGTGGGAAGATCACCTCTGCAGGAGACTGTCAGAGGTGCTGAACCTCAACGTACATTGCAACCCAGCACATGCATCCCAACACCGTGTCCCAACTCACAGTGCACTCCAATACTTACTGCATCTAACACCACATCCCAGCAAACACCATATGTTCAAGGTGTTCCAGAATTCCTCCCTTTAAGTAGTATGTGTAAAAATCAGGCAGTTACACCAAGAGTAACTTCCTTTTATGATAAAAATGTGTTTTTGTCTTCTCTATCAGACAAGAGGCAGGGGGTCTCGTCTGAATGTAATCATTGTGGCTGAGGGTGCCATGGACCTGGATGGAAAGCCCATCACCTCTGAGCAAATCAAGCAGGTGAATCTCTCTCTTTCTTCATCTCTCTCCCTTTGTTTCCTCCATCTCTTCATACATTAGATTGTTACCTGTAATATGATAAGGCATTGATCATTTAAAGTTATGCTTTTAAAAATGTGAACAGATTATCTATCAAAGCATCATTATTGAAAACTGCATCTGTCTGTCTACTTGCCTGTCTGTCTCACCATCCCCATCTTTCTATCTGTCTGTAGCTGGTGACGAAGAAGCTTGGCTATGATACTCGTGCAACCATCCTGGGACATGTGCAGAGAGGAGGAACTCCCTCAGCCTTTGACAGAATCCTAGTATATCTCCCTATGACTGATTTACTCAGATTGTGATTGCCATGGCCTGACCAGGTCAAAATGTGCAGTATTGCTGAAGAATGTTTAACTCTACTTTTGCTAACTGTCTCTCCCTCCCCCTCTCAATCTCTCTGTACATACACATTTATAAGAAGTACCAGGACGTTAACCCAACTCAAATTCAAACAAGCTTTATTGAAATGACCACACAGATAGAGTGCTGCCTAAACAATTTTCACAAAAATGTCAAGATTATAGAAAACAACTATTAATTTCCTAAAAAACAACTGATTATTAAAATTGATAATTGATAAAAAATAAATAAAACAAAATACTGTGCATTTTATGTGGCACTCAGATACATGTAGTGTTTCCCTCCCCAAGAAGAATTTGTACTGTCTCTTTTGTCATTTCATTTCTTAAATGTAGGGAGATATAATTCAAAATATTTCCCCCTAATTATTAGAAATTTATTACAGTTCAGGAGAAAGTGTGTCTTGGCTTGTGCCAGACGTGTCTAACAGTGACCATAGATCCTCCCTTCTTTTTGGTGGCCATGTCTGCCTTTTTCTGTTGCTAGCCTGTGGTCACCAAGCCTGTTCTTGGTCAGGATTTGTCCCTGCTTTGTATCGCTGATAGTGAAAAAATACTCTGCCAATGTATAATTCTGTCTTAGGCTCCAAGGGCAGTTAAGCTAAATTTGTCATTTTGTCTCAGTGTCCCAGTGTTCCAAATAGACATTTTTGTTTTTTTTTTTTTTCATAAATTGGTTGATCTAGATTTGTTGATTAGTGGTAGATCTACACATGGTGTACACTAACAGATACTATTAGGTGAGGTTTAAAACCAGTTGACTGATAAGACTTCTTTTAGGATTCAGTTTCTGGGCTGGTAGGGCTTTAAACTGCAGCATGTTTTGGGGATTTGTTCTTAGATGCATCCAGAAATGTATTGCTCTTTTTTGGATGTTAAACCATTTGAATGCAAACCATCTTAATTCTGCCCCGCGTGCATTATTAGTGTAGTTGTCCTTTGGCAAGCACACTGCTGTTCTTGTGTGGCTTATTATTATTATTATTATTTTTTATTCTTCTAAGACAAACAAATACAAAAACTTTGGCCACATGCTCATGCACATACATGCACGTGTATGCAAATTTGCATGCATACATGCACAGTTAGAGAGAACAGCATAAGGATTTTACTCCCGGCTTTGAACAGTAGGTTTTTACCCAGCCTTATCTACTTGGATTCTGGCTCTAGAGGCATAAACATGCGTGATGAACAGTTGTCATGTGTGATGAACGGTTTTTGAGTTATGAGCCCAATTATTCGCAGACTTCAGCTGTCGATCTAAGTTGTCACACTGCTTTGTTTCAGGCTGCGTAGTACCATCAGACACAGAGGGAGGAGAGATGGGCATATATGTACAGTTAGAGAGATAAGACGGCAGACAGCAATTCCAATAGTGATATTAAGAGCAGTAGTAATGCACACACATACATAATGCAAACATGCACCCACTCTTCAGGAAATGCACACAAATCTAGTAAAGAGTTTGTCATTGTACTTTTAGGACAATTCTGCAGTATTATCCATGTAGAGTTGTGTAATTGGTGTATTTATTTTATCGAGTGTTCTATGAGCATTTTTCCTTCTTCTTTCTTTCTCTCTCTCTCATCTTCTCCATCTCTCCCTTACCTTCTTGCTCACTCCATTACCCTCTCACCACTCCCTCCAGGGTAGTAGGATGGGAGTGGAGGCTGTGATGGCTCTGCTAGAAGCCACCCCAGACACCCCTGCCTGTGTGGTCAGCCTCTCTGGAAACCAGGCCGTCAGGCTGCCCCTGATGGAGTGTGTCCAAGTGGTGAGCGTTCTATGTTTGATGTAATCAGCGACATGTCAAAGTTAGGGCTGCCATCATAAACAGACAAAGCCTTCCAAATGGTGTTTAAATTACACTGTTGAGTTGGTAAAATGTTGTAACTCTTGATGAAGCGAAGATGGATTTAAATGACTATAACTAAAAAAAATGCAAATGAATGTGACAATTTCTCTCTTCCTGTCTGTGTCTCAGACAAAGGACGTCACCAGAGCCATGGCTGAGGGCAGGTTTGATGATGCCATCAAGCTCAGGGGAAAGTGAGTGTCCAGCTATTCTCCTTTTCATTCCTCTACACCTTTCACCTGTTGTTCTCTTCTACAAGCTCTTTCTCTTACACTTCTCAATTGCTATAAAATCTTC
This sequence comes from Megalops cyprinoides, assembly GCF_013368585.1. Taxonomy (NCBI): domain Eukaryota; kingdom Metazoa; phylum Chordata; class Actinopteri; order Elopiformes; family Megalopidae; genus Megalops; species Megalops cyprinoides. Next base: position 39,161,369 of record NC_050589.1, on the reverse strand, counting down.
AGTTCCTTAGTGTAAAGGTGCCCAGCCGAAGCTGCTGCCACAAAACTTACTTATCAATATGTAATCATTTTTTATCTGTTATAATGTGTGATAAGGCCAGCTTGTTTTGACATTTGGTGGCATACCTGTAATGTCTGGAATAGACATGTATGATGAGCAGATGGTGACAGACAGATGAATTAATTAAAAATAAATTGAAATATGTTTACCAATATAGCTTTTATTTTTTGCAGGAGTTTTGAGAACAACTGGAACACCTACAAGCTGTTGGCCCACGTGCGCCCCCCAGATGTTAAGGTGAGGGACAACAAGCCAAATTCTCCATGCTCTACATGCTCATTCACTATCTCTTATGGGATGTATCTCTTGCCTCAGCCTCATTGCTGTCAGTTAACCTAATGTACTATTTGGTCACATTTCATATCATATTTGCCTGATTATGATGTCAGCCTGATTATATGGAAACCCCATTTTCAAAGAAGACATTTTAAAAAAAGTGTAGTTTATCAAGCCAAAAAAATAAGAGTCCTCAGTATTCAATGGGGAATTTTTATGCACACTTGCTCAGGAAGTAATGTGCTTTAAATCCTCTAATATACAGCTGTACTCACAATTGCTAAAATTGTAAAACTAATTTCTGGTGACCCACTTCTTTTAAATATAAACGAGTAAATTATTCTTCCCCAGTGAAATGCACAGTGTGTGAAATAGTAACTTACTGTTGGTGAGTGTATCTGAGGGTTGGTATTTCCACACACCTTGCTTCACACAAACCTCATTTCTCTGTATGAGTTCATGCCCAATAAGCAATTCCACAGTCAGACTCGGAGAGAAAAAGGGAAAAAATAATCAGGTCTACTGAGTGCACTCTGTGTTCACTGGTGTCACTTTGGCTGATGGTACCCCTTTTTGGCGCTTAACATTAGCATTACATATTTTGAATAGTCTGTAAATATAGTTGCATTTTTAAGATTTACATTTTTGGAATAACACACCTTATGTTCGGGCCAATATGGTTGACATTTACCTACAGTATGTTACTACACTCTATGTGCTGTGTAATCAAACATGAGTGCTGTTTCACATTGACACACAAAATGTATATGTATACATAAAGGGTTTGGCATATGGTTAGATGTAGGGTTGGGTTAAAGGAAAGAGTTTGATCAAAGTGTTGTTACACTTGTACAAAGTTAACTTAAGCACAACCCAGTTGTGTGTAGATTAATTGAGGGTCTCTCCTTCAATTCAACCCCCCATTTACAGAGCAATATCAACGTTGCCATCATGAATGTCGGGGCTCCCTGTGCAGGTATGAACGCTGCTGTCCGTTCAGCGGTCAGGATTGGTATCATTCAGGGTCACAACATGATGGCGGTGCATGACGGGTTTGAGGGGCTGGCACAGGGACTGGTAAGCATCATGTTCATCCTCACGCAAACCTTTCTCTTTCTGCTCTTTGTATGTGCATAGTCCTGTGTAGATCAAGGCCTGAGGTGGTGTTGGAGTAACCTGGGCAATTCTGTCATCACCATAGAGAAACATGTCATTACCTTCGATATCATAAGAATTTATACGTATAATGTGTAAAAGTATTAACTGTGAGTTGATCTGAATAAGGACATTTGTTAACAATGTTCATATATGACCAATATATGACCCATTATTTCATGTCTGTGGTGTACTGTATGTAACCATAATACAAAGACTCACAAACCTTCAACCCTCTCCCTCCCACTTTTGACCATCACCACCCATCTCTCTATAGATTGAGCCCATCACCTGGACTGGGGTTGGAGGCTGGACGGGGAAGGGCGGCTCTGTGCTGGGCACCAAGAGGTAAACCACTCTTTAGCAAAACGTAATGGTAAAAAAGGTGATAATAACAATGACATCTAGATCTAAGCATATCATCTGATAATGGAGACTGTTAGTAGCATTACTGCCATTGTTATCTCCATAGCCATCCTCTTTGCTCTGTTCTCCAAACTGCTCCAGTGGCTGTAAGTGGCCCATCATTCTGGATCCTCCCCGAGAGGTGTGTCCATGATAGAGGGAGAGCCTCCCTGATAAAGAGCACTATCTCCATTGGACACTTTGCTCTGATAAGGTGTGCAAAGTTTCCAATTGTGATCAGCTCTGTTAATATGTTTATTCATTAACATTTCCTATACAATGGCACCAACTTTCTTCTTATAGACAAAAAAGCCAGCAGCCTATTTATTTGAACTATGACAAGAGAAATGTATCATCAAAATTAAAATGGTGTAAACCACATCAGATCAAGCTCTCTGAACTCAATCCTTGTCAGACCACTATGTCTAGGAGACTACCCAGCATAAGTTCTTCTTGATTTAGCATCTCTGATCGTTCTGTTTGGTGCATGCTGTATCTCTGTTGGTATAGGGTTCTGCCAGGGAAGATGGTAGAGGACATTAGTCTGAACGTTGCCAAGTACAACATCCATGCTCTGGTCATTATTGGAGGCTTTGAGGTAAGAGTCTGAAATATGGCAGCCTTTTCTGTCCATAGCAGTAATTGATGTTATCATATGCATTGACCTTCAACATAAGGGCAACACACATATAAGGTCATGCTTACTTCACTGCGCGTTCAATTAAACACATTAACAGGAAGAATAATGAATGGGTAACCATTACACACAAATAAATTTGACTCCTGTGGAGTGTGTAGAGGTGTCACTTAAAATGGACATATTTTTGGAGTGTAGTTCCAGTAGTGTTTGTAGCCTAGTAAAATTATCTGTGGGTATTAACAAAGAACCTCTTTTATTTTTTCCTCCCTCCCTCTCTCTCTCTCTCTCTCTCTCTCTCTCTCTCACACTCACACTCTCTCTCTCTCTCTCTCTCTCTCTATGTCTCTCTTCCTTCCCCTTTCCCCATCTCTCTGCTGCTCTCAGGCGTTTGTGGGTGGGCTGGAGCTGGTGCAAGCCAGGGAGAAGTATGAGGAGCTGTGCATCCCCCTAGTGGTCATCCCTGCTACCGTCTCCAACAATGTGCCTGGATCAGACTTCAGCATCGGAGCGGACACTGCCTTGAACACTATCACGACGGTCAGAACTGTAACGAATGCACACAGCCACCTCAGTGACTGCTGTGGCACACGTGGTGTGGCATCACAGTCAGTGCTATAACAGTAGTGCTTCCCCACACTTGCCTCCCTCTCAGACATGTGACAGGATCAAGCAGTCAGCTGCCGGTACCAAGCGCCGCGTGTTCATCATCGAGACAATGGGTGGGTATTGCGGCTACCTGGCTACCATGGCGGGGCTGGCATCAGGAGCTGACGCTGCCTACATCTACGAGGATCCCTTCAGCATTCGTGACCTGGAGGTGAGGCGCAGCTGCTATGGTGACACTCCGTTAATCTCAGACAGGCCTTTGGGGTGTGGATCCAGAGGTTCTTAAAAAATGCTGGTCTAATGGCTGCAGGGGTCTCTGTCTCTGTTTCCTCTGCCTGAGTCACCAGCTGCACTTTGGTCTCCTCTTTAGAAATATAATGGGATGCTCTTCATCTGCCTAATCATATTGTTTGAAAATTCTAAAATGTCTTTTCACTACAAAAAGAAAATAGTCAAGTCATTGATGATTATTCACATCAACTGACCACACTGACACTCCTCCACAGGAAACATGTTACGACACTAAAGTTGCCACATGGTCTATTCCTATATTCCTATGCTTTGGTCTATTCCATACAACTGGTATATGCATATGTATGTCATCAGACTGTTTCAGCAGTAGAAGTTACCATTGAAAATTGTATGATTTTTTGTGAGAAAAAAATAATTGTGAATAAAAAAATCGATTTTCAATACATACATCATTACAGACCTGAGTCACAGAAAATATGAACCTGATTAGAGTGGGATTCCTGACAAACTCGCTGATGTCTGTGACAGGTGAATGTGGAGCACCTGGTGGCAAAGATGAAGACAACAGTGAAAAGAGGCTTAATTCTCAGGTTTGGTTATTTCTGATGATTGGAGATGTGTTATTTCTTGTTGCTTGGTGGGTGTGTCACACAACAAGGAGGAATCTTTGATTAAATGTTCTCAGAGGAAGGGATTTTTCATTTCATTTTATGGGACTGATTAAAGTGGCCAGACTTCAACATCTCATCAGAGCATGACGGGTGGGGCAGTTCTCTCCTCAACTGTGCCTATAACTGAAGATCTCTACTTCTCACTTCACAAACTTGGCTTGTGCTGGGAGAGGATGTGAAACTATGTGTTATAACTGTTCCTCACAATGAGCGCAGACAAATATTGATGAACATCCTCTGCAGTCTCTGACCAGCTTCTATTGGCTTTAAAACCCCAATGTCTCTGTCCTGGACACCTCAAACAGAAGTTCCCATTTGGTCATAGTTAACCCCCCCTGGATTCCACTTGCAAATGATGCCACCCTGTTTGCAGGAATGAGAACTGCAATTCCAACTATACCACTGACTTCATCTTCAACCTGTACTCTGAGGAGGGGAAGGGTGTCTTTGACTGCCGCAAGAACGTCCTGGGACACATGCAGCAGGTCAGTGTGGAATGAGAGTGACAAGCCTGGCTGCATGGAAGAAATGCTGGGTTCTGTAGTTCAGTGAAGCCAACTTAGCTGCTTCCTAACCGAGCCACTCGCTAACTGGGTCCCCACATATGTTTGAGCAAACTGCACAAAGACTTTCTGGAGACTGTTTAAATGGATTAATGCTTAAAAAACTAATGAAGTGTTTATATGAGAAAATTAAACCTGGGAAAATAGTTTGGTTTTACTTACAATATAAAAATCTGCTTTTTTAGAATAATGGACTTGAATATATTTTTTGACTTTTTGATTGTCAAATCAATTTTGGCGACAATTGTGCATATTGTCCATCTCTGTGAAACGTATGATGATTATAAAGGCCCAGTATAATATGCATAGGAAATAACTCATATAAAGTGAATTAAATATATTTTTGTAAATGCCCCCATGCTCATATTTCCCAGTGCCCTTCTTTATAAATGTCCTTCTTTATTAGGGTGGAACCCCCACACCATTTGACAGGAATTTCGGCACAAAGATGGGGGCAAAGTCTGTGCTCTGGCTCACAGAAAAACTGAAAGAATGCTACAGACACGGTGAGCGCGTGAAAGCATTACAGCACAGAAAGGTCATGCACACAACTGCAGAATGGTGATGCACAGTATTACTGAGTTTTACTATTGCATCATTTCTCATTGCATTGTGTCATTTTTACTTTCACTTTCATTATTTTTTCTGTTTGCTGAGCATAGCTTAATGTATCTTACAGTTGACATTTTATCCATTTATATAACCAGATATTTACTGAAGCAGTTATGGATATGGGTTTGAACCTGCAATAGTCCAGTTATAGACCAGTGAATCTGTTAACCATATGACAACAATGCTTCTCCATGTTCTGAAGAGTCAGTCTTAGATGTGATCTGTCCATGTCAGCTGTCTGACTGTAGTGCCTCCCTCACCCTCCCAGGTCGCATCTTTGCCAATACCCCAGACTCTGCTTGCTTGCTGGGCATGAAGAAGAGGTCACTAGTCTTCACTCCCCTTGCTGACCTGAAGGAACAGACTGACTTTGAGTGAGTCTCCATCCCTCCATGATTCTGTATCTTCCACCTCTATATCCTGCATTCCCCTGCCTTTTAGCAAACCAGCTTCCCTTCAACTGTAATTAAACCTTGAGTGGAGGTGAGCGTGATGCAAAAACATACCTTTTTGAGACAAGTCCTCCAATGACTCCTCCTTGTCTCTGCCCTTTTCTGCAGGCACCGTATCCCAAAGACACAGTGGTGGCTGTCCCTGAGGCCACTCCTGAAGGTTCTGGCCAAGTACAAGGTCAAAATGGACACCACGGACCACGCTCACCTAGAGCACATCATCCCGAAGACAGGCATCATCCCCAAGTTGGCTTAATAAGGGACAACGTTGGGGAAGGGAGGACATAGATATGTCTTCTTCTTCTTTTACCATCTCCATTTTTTAACTGTCATTTCTCACTTAATTTCCATCCACCTTACGTTCTTCCCACTCCCAGCCTGCTCTTGAGATTCCCAGATCTCATCATCCTTTTCTTCTGTCTCTGTTTTTATTTTCAGTCATTTCCCTCTGTGTGCACCTGGGCTATTTTTCACTGCCTTTTGTGTATTGCAAAAAAAAGAATATACAATAAAGGTGTCTTACAATTATAACTGAATTTTATTATTATTATTATTATTTTTAGTTTTGATGTATATCCTATATCACCAGCTACCATGAGTTTTAACATTGGAGCTTTTTTGTGGTATGCGAACCTACTGACAAAACTAAATTTCAGGTATTTTTATGGAGGTTAGAGTAGAGCACATATGTAAAGGAACAAGAATGGGGTACAGATATACTTGTTTAATGTGATTTTACAGGGGTTTTTTTTTCACCACACATTAAAGAGAAATACCGGGCACAAACTAGCACAGGCAAATGTTTCATCCATTTCATTGCTGGAGGGAGGCAAAGTAACTACTATTTCAAACGAAGATCATGAAGGTGAAAGATGATTCAGATAATTTTGAAGCTATATTTCACATCCTATTAATAAATTTTCCACATTATATTGTCAAACACCTGTATGAACATCCATTCAGTTGGCCAGAAAAAAAAATATTTAAACAATTTTAATACAAGGTGTAAAGAACAAAAATGCATTGTGTATTGGGGCTCAGTCAAAATGAATCTGCTGTAAATTCGTGTGAAATTTGAATTTTTTAAACATTTAAATCGACACACATATGAAAAGACGGGAGGGAGACAGAAAATGATGGAGGTAACCTGTTAGTCTGCTGAAGTAGAGGTCACCAACGGTGCTCTGACATATCGGGCGCGTTTCAGGGAAACCAAGTAGGCTACCCTTGTTATGTCATTTTTCGCTACTTCATAGCTTGTTAAAATCTACAAAGACTGAAGTTTCTGTCTTTTTCAAAAGTGAGAACAAACTTCAGATAGCAGTACGCAAGTCTATGAACGACAAGAATACTAACATTATGACATTTTCGGAAACCAATCTGTGAAAAGGGCATTTGTACATTCAGCACAATAAGGCAATAAATGTTCTGTTAAAAAAAGGCCTCATTCTGCGAATTCGCACTGCCCGTGTTGAGTTTGGAGGGTAGGGGCACATGCAAAACACCACACACCCTTCCTTCGCTTGAAACCGGTCAACCGATGGGTGCACACACAGGCATCACTGGTGCGTTGACGTGAAGCCGGTGGGGAGGCTTGAAGTTTCCAGGGAAATGTGAGTAAATTTGCTGCAACCTGACAATTCGACAACGGCTAATTCTTTCACAGTTTACAGAAGCAAAGAATGAAATTAACTTACGTAGGGTTTAACTTTTTTTTCTTTTTTTTTTTTTGCAAAAACTGCGCTAAAATAGAAGGTAGGAAGGTTTTCCAATATTTATTACCTACACTGCTAGCTAGTGAGCTAGCAAAAAGTGGAGAAACAAATTATTTACACTTTAGACAGTCAACAAATAAAAGGGGAGCAGGCTACTGCATAACTCATTACATTAATACGTAATACTAGTGTGTGTGTTCTGTGGAAAAAGTCTTAGGACTGCTTGTCCTGAAACATTCTCTTCCAGGGCTTTGCAAAACAGAAAATGAACTCGCGACATCGATGCATTTTTCCGATTGACTAGATAATTTTATACTGCTCAGATGTGAGTGGCTACAGTTTAATTGCCCTCCACATTTTAAATGTGACCGTTTACCATTTTAAATGTGACAACGGGACAGATTTCAGGGGTTACCTATACTGTATGATCTCTGTTATGTTCGTTGTAGCCTGAAGCATTAAAGATTGCACTGTATTGTTTGGCTTTATGGTTCAGGTAACAGTACAAGTACAGTATGTACTTCAGAAGAAGCTTTCAGGGCTTTCAGTGGGGTGTTGACCAGTACAGAAGGTTTTCTTGTCCATGTTTCTACGTGTAGAAGCAAAGTGTTCTGTGAAATCCTCGCAAAATTATATCATATTTTAGCCTATAATATTGTAAAGGGCGATAAATAAATACCATATTTTACATTACATTATTGGCATTTAGCAGACGCTCTTATCCAGAGCGACTTGCATCGATTACAGGTTTTTACAATGTTACTAATTTATACAGCTAGATAGTTACTGAGGCAATTGTGGGTTAAGTACCTTACCCAAGGGTATTGTAGCAGTGCCCCAGCAGAGAATCAAACCAGCAACCTTTCAATTATGAATCCTGCTCCTTAACCACTATGCTACACTAATCATAACTACCTTGTCGGTCAAATGTTGTGGTATAATGATATAATCGTAATCCCAGGACTTTACCACTACTTTACAACGAGCTAATGCCGGGTTCAGACTACACGATTTTTTTGTCTTTCACGACGGTCACCATGTCATACAAGGCATTCATAATGCCATAAAATCTTGCCTCGTCTTGGTCGGGACTCGGGAGACTAGCAACACTACAAGTTTGACCCCGACCAACCATCGTTCATGTCCTTGCATGTCGTCGGGGAAGCGGGTCAAGAAAGTGTTAATCATGGCACTACCACGTTGGCTGTATGTACACAGAAGGTCTCGCAGAGGGTTTTGGCAATTGTATACTCTCTCTGGTAAATGAAGACACAAAAATATGTTTTAATATCAGGTGGTTTCACAATCACGATAACTGAAATCAAGAAAACGTTAAATACAGCTCCAGTTCTTTTCATTGACCACCGCCTGAACTGACGTATATGCGTTCAGTTTACATACAAAAGTCACATAGCCCTAGGGCAGGGCTTCTCAAAGTCCAGACCTCGATCCGCATCTGGACCGACCCTGCCCATACCTCGTGTTATGAATACAATAATACGTTGTAAGTGTAACGTTTTCTATTTTGAAATAAATTTTCTATTGATCAATAAATTGTTAGTGACATTGAATATACAATGTAGCTGGAGATCATTCACAGCGATCAGCGATCCGATACAGAATGTGCCTTGTTGTCTCTAGTAGGCCTACACGATTTCTACAACTAATGTAAATGTAGTTGTAAGTTTAACAAATATGATAGTAATACTGATTAGCTACTGTTATTAGGCTACTGTAACTCCATGCAACTGACAGTTAGGCCTACTGTAACACTTTATGTGTACCCACAATAAAAATAATATTACCGACGTTTAAACGCCACATCGCTGTTCGTCGATTATCACATTACAAGACCCGTTCGTCGTTCGGCGTCGTTCTCGATGTTCACATTCGGGCCTGACGCTGGAAATTTGTCGGCTACGACAAAATCGTGTCAAAATCAGTCTGAACCAAATGTAGTCTGAACCCGGCATAACTGTGGGTTGCGATCTGTCGTTTGTGGAAAAAGGTGATTTACTCTCACTGTGAAACGCAGGGATCAGATCTGGGAACGTAGTAGGCTAATAGTGTTTTCTTTGGCTTCATATTATTCGGAACGCACTCTATCAGCTACTTTATTTATATTGCGAGTTAGGCCTGTTGCACAAGCTTATTGCGTAACGAATCTGTACTTCTGAAAGAACGTAGCCTAATTAGGCTACTGTGCCCAGTTCAATCCCCGCTGGGACACTGCTGCTGTACCCTTGGGCAAGGTACTGAACCCACAGTTGCCTCAGTAAATATCCAGCTGTATAAATGGATAACATTGTAAAGAACTGTAACCTATGTAAGTCGCTTTGGATAAAATCGTCTGCCAAATGAATAAATGTAAATAATAGTAATAATAGTAATTTCACTCATAATACGGTATGCACACGTCACTTCCTTATGAAATTGAAGCTTGCTGTAGTTTGGCTCCCGTAAACAGTAGTTTTGTTGTTGTGTGTATTAGCCGTAAATGTGAAGCAAACAGAAAATAGGAATGTGAGCTATCAAACAAGCATGGTTTCGGTGTCAATGTTAATTATAATTACGACCTACTATCCTTGCTAATGAAGCAGGACAAATACAGTTTTGTTTCTGTAATAACTGTTAAAAGTAACCCATTCATCTTAATGAACGCCTCAGCACCTGTGTGGAAAGAGGAAATGAAACTTAACAGAGACAGCCGCGGAGAGAGATGTCCTTGCATGACCGTTCTTTTGTGGTCATGACAATGTCACAGCCCCTGAGTGTAAACATACTGATGTTTAGCGCACACATTTGATCGGCTGAAAATAGAGCTAGCCCTCACACTTGTATGTGCTGCCCTCTTTGACACCCTCAGCTGATTTCCTGTGATTTTCCTTTATTGCTCTGCAGTCATGTGACTGAACTAATTTATTCTACATTTATGTTTGATACACCATTATAAAGAAAATAGCAATCTTTTACATGTAATGTGAAACGGATATCTATTTCTACTGCTATTACATCAAGCTAGACAATTACATCTTGTAATTATGAAAACATATAAGAATGATTGGTGACGTCTGATACTGGGTGGCACTATGCGGGCTGCAAATGAACACACAATGTTTACATGTTAAAGAGTCACTATTTTAACCCATGTCCTCACAGATGGATAGGCAACACATAGTAAGCACACTAGACTCTTTCCCTAGACTCTTGAACATAAAAACTGATGGGTGTTAGCCATGGGCAGTAGTTAATATTCATAGTGAAAATAATTAGAAATGCTTAAACATGGTGCTGCTTGCACATCAAATTACACCTCACAAACCTGTGAGGGGTTCAATCAATCAAGGGGCAAAAAATAAAAAAGGCTTGACCCACTGCCATTGTCATCAAATATTAGAATTACTTTTAAGTTTCCACAGAGCATCTTTATATGTTGTCAATTCAGGTTCCATGTAGTGTACTTTTTACCAGCCGGAAATCTCCAAAAATACAATGGCTTCCCTCAAAAAGAGCAACATATTTGAGTTTTGACCTTTTTGGATTTTTTGAGAACACTTTTATTTGACATGCAACCCTCACTCTTTTGTCCTCTGGAATGCGTCTTTTAAATATTCTCAGATTTTCTTGCACTCAATAAAATTGCTGTCATAAACTAATCATTTAGTATATTTTGTATATTAGGTCTACAGTGGTCAAATTTCATGGTGGGTGGTTAAGGAATATGGCTGCCATTAGGTTTTGATTTTAAATCATTGATTATCAGCATTTTGAAGGGTAGTGCTTCAAAGCCTCCTTAAACATTGGTTGCATTGACCAGAAATATGATAAACATCTTTTCACAAGTTAGATCAAAATGTATTCATTAGAATTTTGAGTTTAACAATATAGGTACAAATATAGGTGTAATTTTATGGCTAAGGTGATCGCTGAAATGGTTCAAATTTAACCAATGTTTGCAGTAATGTAGAGACCCATAGCAAGTGTCATTGTACCAAATCTGGTATCATGTAGTCACATGGTACAGCTGCCATACTGGAGCAATGTTTGTAATTTTTAAAAAACAGTTTGTCAGTATTGGCAGGTGTAGAGTCGTGGATCTTGGTACACGTTTCTTATTGAGGATATGATAACACAGATTTTTTCAAACTGAGTAATAAACATTTATGTAAGGAGACACCAATTATTTTGAATTGAGCAAAGGCCTGTGTGTTTGCTAGCAATTGCAGATTTTCTAGAATCTTATCACTGCTCCTGAGTGTTCTCCTCTTTCTTATCAGCAGACCATGAAAGGGATGTGGCTGATGATAGTTCTGCTGCTTCATTGTGTGGAGCTGAAAGGAATTCTGGGTAGGTTCAAGCTGTGGCACTTTTTCTAATATTTTCTAAAATTGTTCAGCCCAAGAATATATTACAAATACATTTAAATTATATTAATGCAAAGTATAAATATATTGTAACATACTAAAATGGCAATAAATTACATATTTTCAATATATTTACTGAGCTGAAAAATATTATTTTTGGGTAGTTGGAAAAATATAACTTTACAAAATTCTTAACAGCAGATTACAAGGAAATAAAGTGTTTTAATTTGTGTTGCTTTTACTAGTCATTACCCAACCTGAGCTAGGAGGCGACATAATAGTGTGTGGGGCAAACATACAAGAAGCAATGTATTATAGGAATGTAAGGACAGGCATGAGTGGCTGGCAGGTCAAGTCATGAGTATATGTGGATGATTTCTGTTTGGCAGGAGCACATGGGATTTGCTGGTTTAAGACCAGCTGCATAGAGTGTGTGAGGACCCCCGGCTGTGCTTGGTGTGTAAAGAAGGTGAGTTGATTCCAGACTGCGTTTCCACAGATGGCTGACAAGGAAGAGAAAACAGCTACTGTCCAGAATAAAATTTATTCAGATCTAAATATCACATTAAAGTTGCTTAGCAGACATTTTTATCCACAGTAACTTGGAAGATCTTACCATTGTTGTGTGTTATCTGTTTATATAATTGGATGCTTATTGAGGCAGTTTATGTTAAGTACTTTGTCAAACAGCACAACAGCATTGCCCTGCAAGGGAATTGAACCTGCAACCTTTTTGTTCTAAGCCCTGATCCATATCACTACATCATACTACAACTCAAATATCCACAGGCATACCAGATTGAAAAAAGCAAGAAAGTGTATGGTTGAGGTGACATTTCATGGTAATGCACAGTGTGAGGTTCCTTCAACATAGCTCACAGTTGAAGTTCAAAATCTTTCCTTACAAGGTATTCGAACATTTAATTGTTGTGGATCCAACTGCCCTCCTGAACCCCATTCACTTTATATCAGCCAGGCTCATTTGAAGGCTCCAGTGTCCCATGAAATGTCAGAATGTATTGAAAGAGGAAACCCGTTCCTCACTCTTCAGGGTATCTTCACACATGCACTATGACAGCAATTTACTCTTGAGTCTTCCAATTCTGTGGCTGTGAGTCCACTGATGCCTAACGAAACCATGTCATATATCACACAAATCTCATTTAACCAGTGGCGGATTTAGGTATGGGTGACATGGGCAGCCGCCCAGGGCAGCATCTTGCCGGGGGCGGCACGGGGCGCCCGCACAAAAAAATCGGAATGGTGACATTTGTGCGATCAGTTTTCTATCGCTCATTTGCACGTCACGTCAATGATATCATGTCACCGTGTGGGTCAATTAACCTTGTCGGAGTGGGCGCTCTGATTCTAGTTTGTGAGCTAAGCAGGTATACTACCTGGGAAGGTCTTCCACTCAGAAGTACGAGATGGGGAGGGGGGTGGGGGAAGGTTGACCTCAGGTCTCTGCACTGGAAGCCCGAGGTTGGGGGAGCGGGGGAATCTATCAAATAGCGCACCTCTAACTTTGTACAGTACTAATGCAATCAGTAAAATCAGTCACACTACGAAATGCTACCAAAAAAACCACAATTCATTCATAATGTGAATATATAGTTTCATAGACATATTGTTTCATTTTTTTCTGGTTTGTGCGAAATCGTTAAGAATAGTATAAAACCAGTCTGCACACCACCAAGGTGAATTGGTTTAGTCTTTGACTCTTGGTTGATAGTGTTGGGGGATGGGTAATGTATTGATGCTCGAGTGCCAAATCAACACAAATGGATAAGAAAAGGTGTAAGCCCAGTTTAGGAAAAAGAGGAAAGAAGAAGAGGAGAAACATGCAAAAGATAAATGTATGCAGCAATGTCATCTCTTTATGAGTATAATATTATGCATGTAATGAAATAGGCTAGTATAACACTTATGTTTGTTAGCCTGTGTTGCTATGTTGCTTGCGATGCTATTACACATAGGGTGACAATATTCCGTTTTCTGTCCAACTAGCTTACATAACATTGGATGAAATTTCACACAGTTTCATCATGATAATGTGTGTAGCCTGCAGAAAAACGATTGCAACCTAACTAGCACATTATTGATTTGGTTAACTTTCATTGAGGTGACATCATAAAGGTTTGATATATTGAGTCTTTTGGGGTGTCTTATGCCTAAAATTACCCAAGGAGGTTGTATGGTTCATTTGGTTCCTGTTCTGAAACTTGGATAAATTGTGCATAATGACATGTACATTTAATTGTGCAACACATGTATTTAGGATGTCAGACTTATATACTGTATTTCAATGCAAATATAGGGGCACTTCTGAAATATTTTGGACTGAAACACACCCCTACATCTGTCCTAGGATTTCCTGAAGGCAGGTGAACCTAACGAACGACGATGTGACACCACAGAGGCTCTGAGAATAAGAAACTGTTCACTTGAAGAGGTGATAAACCCCCAGCCCACCACAGAAACCATTCGTGACAAGGAGTTCAGGAGCGGCCCAGGGGCTGTGGTGCAGCTGAGGCCACAGAGCCTCCACCTGAAGCTGAGAGTTGGTGAGAACCAGCATCGCCACAATAACTCATACTCTCTTTGCCCCAAACCTGATATCATTGGGAAAACTGGTTCTTTGTGAAAGGACTACTAATTATTAGTTATAACTTAATTTATGAAGGTTGAAAATACCTGTAGTGACTGGATCTGTAGCTCTTCTTTGAGGTTCTGTGATCTGAAGGTCCCTCTATCAGACACCAGAGCTTATTTTGTGAGAAAATGAAACCAATGGAAAGTGTTTGGCTGGACATGCCAAGCATTTGGTAATCAAATGTTTATGGGCCACATGCACTACTTACCTTTTTAAACAAAAACAAAAACTTTATTAAAATCCCGGGGTTCATTATCAAAGGTTTATTGATTTTTCAGAAGAAAAATATTTGCAAGCCCTAATTATTGGTCTAACTCAGTGTTTCCCAAACCTCTCCTGGAGGACCCCTTGTCCTGCATGTTTTAGATCTCTCCCTGCTCCAACACAGCTGATTTAAATGATCAGTTTGTTATTAAGCAGCTTCAGGAGTTCATAACGAGTTGATCATTTGAATCAGCTGTGTTGGAGCAGGGAGAGATCTAAAACATGCAGGACAAGGGGTCCTCCAGGAGAGGTTTGGGAAACGCTGGTCTAACTATTGGTCAAGTGCTGTTTTTTCAGAGAACAGCTCTGCTGCTCTAGGTAACTTAGGAAATTGATTAGAAGTAGATATGTATTCTATATACCAGTAAAATGTCAGGGCTCCGCCCCCTTAAGCCGCGGTGTTTTTGTTTTTCCCCATACCTGTGCTTTTGTTTCCCTTGTGTTCCAGCCCCACCCCACTCCCTGCCTGGTCTACGCCCACCTGATCTCCTCATTACCTGCACCTGCCTGCCTGCTCACCTGCATCCCATTGCCTCATTACCCCAGCCCTATATCTTCCCTGCGTGTCTCTGTCTTGTTGCTAGTTCGTTTCAGTGATTTTTCCTGTCTCGTCCCCGCATTAGTTCCCGTGATTTGTTTGCTGTCTCCATTCCTGCCTGATTCTTGACTTCGTTTTCTGCCTGCCGATTCGGATCTGTTTGACGCCATTCGCCTGCCTGGTTCCTGACTCTGCCCGCCCCGACTACCGATTCTGGATCTGCCCCCGGACTGCTTCCCCGTGTTTTCGAACCCTGCCTGTCCCTGTACCACGAACTGCCTACCAATTCCGATTAAACGCTTGGATCCATATACCCTGTGGTCCGCGTTTGTGTCCCGATCTCAGATCCTGACATAAAAAGACGCAACACAGCACTGTTGATAGAAAGTAATTATATGCTCTCAGATTTTTTTATGCTTTAACTACATTATATAACAGATGTTGTTCCCTCTGTTTTCTGTTTGTTGCCCTTCCAATGCGTTGTTTCTCAGGGGTCCCCCAGACCTTTGAGGTGACATTCAAACGAATAGAGGGCTACCCCATTGACCTGTACTACCTGATGGACTTCTCCTACTCCATGAAGGATGACCTACAGAATGTCAAGAAGCTGGGCCGGCAGATCCTCAACACCCTAAGGAATGTCACTAGCACAGTCAGGATTGGTCAGTACAGAGGTCCAACATCTAGGCAGTTATAGCAACCATAACATAATACTTGGCATTCTATATATCTAGCAAGAGGGTCAGGAGGACAACACTTATGGGGGGCATATCCTGAGCAGTGCCCTTAATGTATTCGTATACTCTTTGTGAAACCACTCTTAAACTGATGGATATCGTATAGGTTTTAACTCTGGAATGGAGAACATGTTGCCTGTCTTCTGTGCTTTCTTTGACTGTGTTAAAGCAGTAATAAATTTTATTACATGCAAATAATATTAGAACCTGGTGTTTTATTTGAAACAACAAACCTAAAGAAATGCAAAGTACATTTTTAAAACAATGATTTATGAATAATTTTAAACCGCATAGGTAAAAGTTACCTACTAGTGTAATTCTTGCTCTTGGCTTGTCATAATCAATAAGAAGCTATATGTTCATCAACTGTTTTATAGCAAAGTGGAACCCTTTTGCTGTTGCTGTTTTTTGGCTGTGCAGAAGGCATTAGATTTTAGTGTGAATTTTGCATTCAAGATGAGGCTGTGAAAGCCACTGGTATAAAAGCAGCTGGTTTTCCCTACCCACATTATCAAACTCAAACCCTACCCCACTCACAACCCCAGTCTCACCACAATTAAATCTGTTCATAAAATCTCTCCCCTCCCTTCATCTGAAGAAAACTGTCTACTGATCCTTTCTCTGCTATTCCCCTACTGAAAGGCTTTGGATCCTTTGTTGACAAAGTGGCCATGCCATACGTGAGCACAGTGAAGACCAAGCTGGCATATCCATGCTCAGCAAGCAGTAATGGCTCCTGTCAGCCCAACTTCACCTTCAAGAATGTGCTTCCACTCACTGAGGATGCTGGAGAGTTTGAAAGGAGAGTCAGCAAGGAGAAAATATCAGCCAATCTGGACCCTCCGGAGTCTGGCTTCGATGCCATGATGCAGGCTACTGTCTGTCAGGTGATTGTGACACTGTAATTGTGACAATAAGTATACTGATGCAGTTATGAGTGCAGTGATTCTAAGGCTGCATCCCAATATGCAATCGAGAACAGAAAGTGAGTGAGTGCATTCATAAGTCACACAAAATCACATAAGTATATATACTGTACCTCAGGATGGAGGGTAAAAGTTGGGAACACATTTGTGGCAGACTCCACTGCCATCATTCCTGTACCATGGCTTGTGGTGGGAAAAGAATGCCTCAAAAAACACATACCTGTACACTACAGATATAACCTGTTTATAATAATATCTGTTTATTAATTGACTGTTAGTCACAATAACACATGTTCACAGTAAAATATAATCATTGACATGTTTTTTCCAAACAAAAGTGGAAAGTTAAATGTTACTGGGTGATACTAGCTGATATTCAAGGAGTGGTAGGGCTTTCTCCTTCCCATTCTGAGCTTTTCAGCTGTAGAGATGGCTGGCTCATGCAGGAGCAGTCTGCTGTGTGGAAAAACACCTGTTACATGTAATTAGCGCACTGCTGCCAAATGATTCAGTTCTTTCTAGTAATGTGAGGTTAATTCAGTGAATTATATCAATATTTTAATGTACTGGTCTAAACCGGTCAATACATTCATAGGAGAAGATGAAAGCAGCATGACTGCTCTCAGTACAGAATTGTGTTGCACTGTGGTCCAATTTATGTAAAATTATTTTAGCTAAACTTCCACTTGCTAAATAAAGATATTGAAGAAGGTTTAAGCATCTAGCCACCATTATAAATGTAAATCATTCTATGTATATAAGCAACCAATGCTGATTAAGCATAATTTGTGTAAAGTTTTTTCATATAAAATAAGGGGCAGCAGCAATGTCAGATTAGTTTACTAATGTGGCCACATGCATTGGCTGATTGCTCTCTCGCTATCTTTGGGCTACCTGGAAGGTTAGCTCTGTTGGCTAAAATACTACCATTTTAGTGTTGGCTAGCTAACTAGGATAGTTTAATCATCTTTGCTATAAAGAAATGTCACTATCACAAAACACCTGATCCTTCAGCATCCCAATGATGCCATGACTATTAATAGTGTACAGTAATAAACTGTTAAGAGCTAGCCAACTTAGTAGCCAGCAAACTTGGTTAGCTTAATGGAGCGTCAAGAAACTTAGCTAATGCGGTAAAATGCATGCTATTTATGAAGAGTTTTCATACAGAAATGTCAAGGCTTTTAAATAAACCTATTCATTAATTTGTGGAAATGCATTATTTCTTTGAAGTTAAAGAAAGACGACACACTCAGAGATCGTGTCTTTCTTTCCCTCTGCCACTCTCTGTGTGTACAGAAGGAGATTGGCTGGGGCCAGGTCTCTCGTATCATAGTTTACACCTCTGACAACTCCTTCCACATGGCTGGAGATGGCAAACTGGGTGGCATCTACCAGCCCAATGATGGGAAGTGTCATCTCAACAGCGAAGGGGTCCATGACAAAGGCACTATTTATGTACGTAACTTTCACCTCCTCCTTTTCCCCTGCTTGGAGCTTTCTCCTATCTGGATTAGGTTCAACAGGATACTGTTATTCAGTGACTGGCTCGCTGGCCTTGGCGTAATGATACCATCATTGCTGTGTGGGACCAGCATCCCCACCTTTGCGTGTAATTAAGGCAAATGTTTTTCAGGACTACCCTTCAGTGGCGCATCTCTCAGAACTCCTCTCAGCAAACAACATTCAGCTTATCTTTGCAGTCACAGAAGAGTTTGTTCCCAATTATGAGGTGAGTGATTGTAGTGTTCACACAAGGTCAGGGAGAGTAGTGTTCCTAGTGAGAGTAACACTTCTAGCTATATGGTAAGGTTGCTCTTACAGTGTCTTTACTGTTCTTCATTTTGTAAGAGTCAGGGGAGATTTGATTGAGGTTTTTATGTTCTTAAAAGGGATAAAGTGTGCTATAGAAATTATTTTGATCTTAATTCTGTCAGCAGAACAAGATGACATTTGTAAAAGGTAAATTTCATGCTGATAGAAGGAAGTATTTTCCTCCCAGGGTGATAAATGCATGGAATAGTTTGCCAGAATTTGTAATGGAAGCACAGACACTCAACGTGTTAAAGACCAGGCTTGACACAGTCCTAGATACACTCTGGAGTATAGGCAAAAAGAGGAGCCAACTCTTATCATTAAACTTCTTGTGTTTTTATGGTCTTTTCTCTCTCACCGAATTGAATGTATTGATTTGCTAGCTAACTGTGTCTGCCTCTGTTTCTGCCTCCTCCACCCAATAATCTCCCAAGGCACTAAGTGAGCTGATACCCCAGTCGGTGGTCGGGGTGCTGAAAGGTGACTCCAGTAACGTGGTCCAGCTCATTTCAGAAGCATATGAGGTGAATGCAGACTCATGGCCGTGAATGTATTACCCACAACCACCTGAACATCAGGGAATTAAAATTACCACCGGTCATGAACTGGTCAAAAGAATGCCACATTCTGCTTTGAGATAAAGTGAAGAAAATGGAAAAGGTCTAAAAAGGGGCCCACTGGAAACAAGGGTCTTCAAAATCAAAAGAAGCAAAATTTCTTGTGTAAGGAAGTGCTTCTTTAGCATTGCTTTTATGGTAGAGAAATCTAAGGTACTCCTTTTCAAATTACTAGATTAGGCAGTATCTGTAGCCATATTCCACATTTGTCACATTTTAGTATAGTCTAATTCACATTCTATATAGAATTAGATTAACTGCCCAAAGGAATATTCACTCACTGTTTGTGTGTCAATAACCACCCTTTACAGTAAATTATGGCTTTCAGCCCACTCTGTCAATGCAGTCAGCAGTTGATAATTTGGCTGATATTCGTTTTTTTTTCCTTTGTTACTATATCTCTGTAGAGTTTTTTCCCCCCAAAAAAAATGTGATTTTGAAGCTTTCTTGACATATGAAACTGCTGTTGGATGTCTGGTTTGGTTTTGAACAGTCACACATGGAATGGTTGTGTTTGTCTGGGCATCTGCAGAACCTGTCCTCCATAATCCTCCTGCAGCACATGCAGGTCCCACCCAGTCTGGAGCTTTCCTACAGCTCCTCATGCAGTGATGGAGTCCACACCCTGGGACAGAAGAGGGGCGAGTGCAACAATGTCAGGATCAATGATCAGGTGCCCCATCCTAGCTTTCGAATGCATGTCTGGGTGGAGACAGTAGGGAGCCTCTGATGACAAGCACACTCCAGAACTGCTCTGATTGGTTCCCAGGTAAACTTCACGGTGACTTTGAGCAGCTCTGCCTGTCTGCCAAAGAAGGAGACGTTTATCATCAAACCACGGGGCATCAACGAGGTGCTGCGTGTGACCGTCGAGACACTGTGTGACTGTGACTGCCAGGACAGAGAGGAACAGTCCTCCTACTGCAGTGGCAATGGGACACTCAGCTGCGGCCTCTGCAGGCAAGTCTGGCCTAGGTCTCTGCCCCTAGGGCTCCAACCCCAAAGTTCCTCCTCCCCAAACTGCCTATCCCCAAGACTCCTCACAAAGCCTCCACCCCCAGAACATTCATGCTAGTGGATGTGAGTCACAGGGACACTTACTCATCATAGTCAAGAAATGACCAGTGGCAGACATCACTGGCTTTTAGATGTATTAGTAACATACTGTGCTAGATCCAGTGTATCAATGTATGGATATGTCTGTACGGTGTGATGTCCAGTAGCAAAAACCCAACATTATTTGTTAAGTGCTATAGCCCACCACAATGATCAATGATATAATGCCCTCTAGTGGTTATATTGCTATAATGCAGGCAAGTTCACCACTGAAGTCAGAAAATACTGGTAGAGTAAAAGCAGGAGTACAGTATGTTGGGGTAAAGTGGTTAAGTAGCATATTGCTTATTTGTGGTCCAGCTGTGATGAAGGGCACATGGGACAGCAGTGCGGGTGCCATCAGCAGCAGGATGGGGACACCACACTGACACTGGAAGCCTTGTGCAGGCAGATGAACAGCTCCCTCGTGTGCAGTGGGCATGGCAGCTGTGATTGTGGGCGCTGTGTGTGCCGGGGACAGTACACAGGCCATTTCTGCCACTGTGACCCCACCAGCTGCAGCCGCCATGGCAACATGATCTGTGGAGGTGAGGGGTGCGTAGGTGGGGGGGTTGGTGGTGTGGTGGAGTGCCGTCAGAGTAGGGGACTGAGGTGTTTTTCCTGTGCATTACTGCCCACAGGTCGGGGGGTGTGCAACTGTGGCATGTGTGAGTGCTATGACCACTTTACTGGCCATGCCTGCGAGTGCTCCACCCTCGTGGATCAATGCCAGACAGGGGACAGAGGGCTGGTGTGCACCCACCATGGGCGCTGCAAGTGCAACCAGTGCCAGTGTGACTCTGGTTTTTACGGTGAACATTGCGGGAAGCTAGAAGCACCCTGTCAAAAGTACCAGTGAGTACTGTCTCGATCTGCTCACTTCAGAGTGAAGCATTGAACCATTCCTACACTATATCAGAATGCAGCTTGTCAATTATTTGTCCTTATCCAGGGTGGTTTCCATTGCATGCTTACATATAATTCATTTAAAGTGCTGGGTTTTCACTGAAGGTTTTTAGCTTACATGCCCTGCTCAACGCATTCAACAGCATTACCCCACCTCGAAATCAAACACTCTATTTACATGTCTGATTACTGAAGCATTACACCCATGTTGCTATCCCTATAATTTCAGTTCTGCTTTCATTCACTGAAAATGAAGATACCTGGAACTGAAACAAAACGGCATTATGCAGTTCTTTAAGGGTTTTGGGGTTTGGGTTTTTCAGAGAATGAGTGGGTATAGAGAAACCTCATAGAGGTTTCTAAATCTGTGAAAACTGCAACCCCTGCTGGAAAACTAAGGAAACTAAAATAACACAGTACAGCATATTTGTATTAATATTACATTATTTATTTGCTCAGAAGAGTAAAAAGCAATATGCTGTTTGCACACTTCGACAAATATTAAGATTCCAGGGCGAATCAGAAGAATTGTATTTTATTAATGTATTTTATTATTAGTCAGGTGAAAAGTGTGATGGCAAAAGTTTTCATCTGTGCCATTGTTCAAGCGACACACAAGGGATTCCAGAAAAGGGATTAGCAAGTAATCAAGATCTGTGACAACAATTTGAAGAAATCCCAAATTTGCAGTTCCAAAAACTGGTCAAAGTAATTCTATTCCAGTATGTATGAAAACTCATCCCTCACAGCTAACCTGTTGTCTTCCAGATTAACTTGAAAACATGGGGTTTCAGCCAATCGCTCTCTTCACTATCATGGTCTGTTCATTTCAAGGAAATCCCATTGAAATACATGCTTACATTGTTCAACAAGGTTTGCACTATGAAAGAATTGTTAGACCTCAAAGATTTGTTCTGTCTCATTCAAAACATCGTCTTTACGACTGTTATCGCTTTTCAACACTGTCAATTGATTATCTCAATGGCCTCCTTCAGCTGCACATTTCTGTTGTCACACATTGTGTATTTTTACTCAGTCCATTGTAGACACTGTAGATTAGATTGCCCTATGATTTTATTAGCGATGCAGAACATGTCGGAAAAGTCACTGTAAGTAGAACCATAGGAAGAGTATGCCATGCATTAAAGCACTATTTGCACATTTTTGTGGTGTTCCCATAAATCCATTGTTATGACTAGGCTTCCCTGGCTCAACAGAACTATGAAAATGGCTGCAAAATAACTAGCTGAACCTAATTGCATGTTGAGTTTGTATAGAAAAGAAACAACCCCAAAAAGTGTCACGAGGCAGTCCTTGTAGTCCGCAGTAGTGGGAGTTGCCAACTCTTGGGATCTTTCAGTCCAGCACGATCATTTAGGCTCTGACAGCCCCTGGTGCCATTGGTGGTTTAAGCAGTTTAGTTTGTTTAATTTAAAATGATGGCATGGTGGCAGTAGGCTTTTGGGAACTGACTGTGAACAGGTGTTTCCGAAAAGCCATCTCGCAAGTCCCAGTTGTAGGGGGAAGTTAGTCTTCCTCACACGGGCAATGCCAATTATGTAGGGACAATGCCTACGATTAGAGAGAGGTACCACTTACGTGTAAGGAATATCCTTACATGAGGTACCAATTATATTGGTGATAATTAAATTAAACACATGAAGGCGCCACACAGAATATGGCATCTACCATAGTGGTTAAAATAAAAGATCAGTCTCAAATTCGTTTTGTATAGTCTCATAAAATATACTAAACTATTAATTTGGAACTTCAATTAATAATTAAATTAATACTCATAATTAAAATTACCACATCAATAGTTAATCAAATCACAATATTATCTATTTAGCTAACTAAACAAATAACACTGATGATTTAACTAAGAGGTGAAGGCATTTGGAATTCTGATCAGCAGAGGTTGGCGATATCACGTGTAATATTACAACAGACAACCTTGGAAAAATAATGCATTTATTGAAATATAAAACCCAAAGTAGTACTGCAATACATTTATGTACAATAAGTGAGGCAAATGTGTATTTGTATGTATTTACACTTGTATGTAGGTTGGAGCGAGTGTCTTGCGCTAGTGTGTATGAGCGCGTCAGAAAGTGTGTGTTCCTTTGTTCTGGGTCGTGCGTGTGCTGCGCATGCATGTGGGCTGCGCGTGGTTGCTGAACACACGTGTTCAAATAGAACAAAGGAACATCCGTGTGGCGGCGAGTTTGAGTTGCTTACGTGCATGTGTGAGCGAACATAACGTCTGTCTGGTACAGGATATGTTCGGACGATTGATAACCGCGGGGTTATTCTGTGCGGATTAAAAGAAGGTACCGGTGGTTAGTCAGACGATACGCATGCAAAGACCCTACGTCTCTGTGTCGTATCTTAACTAACGCTGCGTGGTGAACAGTGTGTGACAAATGAAATTGAATTCATTTTTCAGGATTTCCAGAGGTGATTGGTTGCATTGATGGAACCCATATTCTCATTAAAGCTCCCCCTGGGCCCAATGAGGCAGATTTTGTGAAGAAGAAATCCTTTTGTGGCATTAATGTTGAATCTTTTGTATTTTAACCCTTTCAATGTTAAACATGTATTTCTTATAATTATTTTGAAAGAGACATATGCTATGTCTGCTCCTTTTTTTTGACATGAAACAACATGAAAGTAGTCATTGTGTGCTCTCATAATGGTTTGTTCAAGGATTGAAAAGTAAGAGGCACGTTGTTTTGATTAGGTGTTGGAATCCATGATTAATCATTATGTTGTGATCGACAAGTAATGGCTTATAAAATGCTACCTGAGTGTGCCGGTTTTCAGTTCAACCTGTCCAAGATTCAATTAACTTGATTATTTAAATTTGAAATTTAAATTATTTAAATTTCCAACCTTCATGGAGCCAAAAAATCCTGAATTGTCAAGGTTAGTCAAGTTGGAGTTCAGGTTACGACTTATGATTTCTTAAACCACCTTTTTGGAATATCCACCACCCAATAGGCAAAATAATCATCAGATTGACACAATGGACAAAGCTGGTCCATTAATAGGTATTTTGGGTTGCTGCTGTTGCTACTTCAGTGGTCTCTTTTTAACCATGTAACCATTATGTAACATTACGAGTCACTCATGTCAGTGAACCACTGATGCATGGAACATCGTGTGCACTGTGCTTGCCAGGGACTGCGTGAGGTGCATTGTGTCCAGTGAGGACAGTGGAAACATCTCTCACACCTGTAATGAGACCTGTGGGGCGTTCAAGCTGATCCACTTCCCCGATGCCCAACAGCTGCCCTGTCAGGATGAGAGGGTCTTCTTTGAGGTGAAACTGGACACAGACACTGGCGACATCGTGGTCACCTACAGTGACCACTCCGGTGAGCCTTCCAGCTAACCCCGTTCCAAGACCACTCTCTGCAGCAGTGTGGGAAAGCCAGCGGATGCCTCTCACAAAGAGCAAACAGAAGGAGCACAGCTCAGAAAAAAATAAATCACTTATTTTAAAAATCAATAAACAAAGAAGCAGCCTGAGCACAAAGCCACAGTCAAACTGCTGAAAGTGAGAACCCTGCTCTGCAGTCCCACACTTTTTATTTAACAAGCCTTATTAGGCAGATGAGGCTCATTAACCAATTCTGCCTCTCAAACAGTGACAAAAACAATTTAAAAATGAACAATGTAACAATTAACCTGTTTAAGCCTTTCGCATGTACAGTCACACCGGTGTGATTAGAACACTAGATTGGAAAAATTCTAGCTAACATTAGCTTTGAGGAAACAGCGATTTATCTTTACAAAGTATAGCAAAGTGTAAACCATGCTTAATAATGCTAATGAAAACATAACAAATCATGTAACATAACACACACACTACATAATGTAAAATAAGTCACGTACAAGAGGGCTAAGTGTGCTCCGTTATGGTGAAGTTGAAAATGGAAATTCAAGATCCTTACACATTTAAACAGCTAACAATCAAACTGTTTGGGGGGACAGGTTAAGGTTCTCCTTCACACTTCCTTCCCCCTCTCCTAGTCTCATGTAGTACGAGATATAAGCTTTTGTTTAATGTCCCATAAATGGTCACCAAAAGCAGGTACTGGTGACCCTACCAAGTCTACCAACACACAGGACCACTGCACACCAGGTTTTCCTCCAGCCTGGCAGACTGTCACATCCTGGGGCCAACCATAGCTTTTCCCCATGGCTCTATCCAGCCTGGTTAGGCTTCCAAGCTATTTCTCCTCCAAGGGCTATAGCATGACCCCACAATGATCACTGGCAACTTCCTCTCTAGTCCCATGAATGGCTCGTCTCCTGCTGCACCTGTGACCAGCTCTCCCTCCTGGCCTCACAGGTCAGCCAAGATTCAGTCCCTCTCAGGTCCTTCTCCCCAGTCTGCAATGGCTACTTGATGTTTACGAAAATAAAACAGGGGGAATTAGCGCAATCCTTTTAAACTGTACATGTGAGACTGCTGGAGCAGCAGCTCATCATCACAGGCAGTCTTTATCAAAGAAAGGACTGATTCATGTTTACACTCACACTCTCTCTCTATCTCTCTCTCTCTCTCTCTCTCTCTTTGAAATTGAAATTAAAATTGAACGGACTCTGCTGTGTTAAAGGAGAGTACAGGTGCACTCCAAGGAGATTAAGCAACTTGTACACCCCCCAATCCCACCCTGTCATGTGCTGACCCTGCTCTCTGACTGTCCCCCTCCTCCTGCCCTACCCCAGGCCTGTCTTTTCAGATCATAGTCTTCGCCGGGTGCATGGCTACAGCTATTGTCTCCAGTGGCAGCATCTTCCTGATCATTTACTGGGTGATCCTGCAGGTTCAAAACCAGAGAGAGTACAGACAGTTCCTGGAGAAACAGAAAAATATACAGTGAAATAAGGTAAGAATGGCCACTGTAGCCACCAGCAATAAGCAGGGGATGGTGAGGACTTACCTTTAAACTGATATCTGGCCTGTTTGTAAATGTTTTTTGATTATTAGCTCTCTGCCTCTCCTGTCTCTTGCTCTTGGACCATTTTTTGCACATACTTAGCATTGGACCATGGATCTCAGTGACCTCTTTACCTTATTGCTGTTTTTCATGATTGTTACAGACTTTTAACCCGTTGTTCCAGTAGGCTGCAACCACAATCTCCAACCTCATGTATGCTTCCCACCAAAGCTCCTAGTGTCCACTAGTCCACTGGCTTCAACAAGCATGGAAAGAGGACTGATGTTCAGTGTAGCTGACTGCTCTCACCTTTCGCTACATTCAGCATCACCCCAGTTTGCATCTATGGCAGTGGTTCCTGAACATTAGTGATACCTGCACAACTAGTTAGATGGTATATGAGTGGTATATGCAGCACTCACTTCTTTACTTGGTATTGTAGTTAATACAATCCATTAAAAATGGATTGTATAAATTTCTACTCAGGTTCTACTTATGGTAAAATATAGTATTTCACCGATGCCAGCTGCATAAATGGCTGCCTCCCAATTTAATTTCATTGTGAAAACCTTCCATGAACAGTGGAGCTAGTAAAGCCACTAATCAGTCTGTTCCATGAGGGGGGGAACGTGTGGGCCTTCTTCAGTCTTTTCCAAGAGTAATGAAGTCTGGTGTTATCATCCTAAGATCAATTCTCTCAGTTGCCGACTTACTTGTACACATTAAGCACAGGCTACACACCATGAGTGGAGCTCGATACTGGCTGTGTCATTTGCAGGCAATGGGAACAAACTGGCTTTTCTTGGCTCTCCTCACTGTAGTTCACTCTGGGACCTGGGAAAAACAGTCAGTGGCTATGTGCAAATGTTTCTGTCTTACAAGGGCAGTGGTTGTTGTGGTGAGAGGCATCTAATGTTCAATTGCTGATTTCCAAAAAGGTTTGCAAAAAGGGGAAAAAGCTAAAAATAAATTACTAAATGTCATTTAACTTGTTTGAGCCTGCAAAATGCATAAAAATTATTTTAAGAAACTTCATCAGATTTAACTTTGGGCAGCAGTGTGGTGTAGTGGTAAAGAGCAGGGCTCATAATCAAAAGGATGCTGGTTTGATTTCCCGCTGAGGCACTGCAGATATATCCTTGAGCAAGGTACTTAACCCAGAATTGCCTCTGTAAATATCCAGCTGTATCAATGGATGACATGTGGAAAAAAAACTGTAACCTATGTAAGTTGTTCTGGATAAGAGTGTCTGCCTTAATGTTGCACAGTTGCACACATAACTAACATAACTGAAATTGAAGTGATCAAGTGTCTTTCTGTAGGCACTCTGTACCAAAACTATTTATGTTTTTTTCATTAATTGAGACAGCGATGATGAATGGAGATTAGAAATCCAGTGGCCCTGTACTTGGTAGACCATACTCTTACAGGCTGTTACAGCAGCAAAGTTCTGATGCTTGGCCACTTTTCATTTTCTATATTGACATGCCACAGTGACCGTGCCATTTTATAAACCTACAAAAGGGAACCCTGATTTATTTATGATGTAACATCTGTCAGAAGCTTACCTGTATTTTTCTGTGACAAACTGTTTTACTTGCAAATTACTGAACCTTGAATTTTAATCATTCTGTTGTTAATTCAGTAGATTTATTTGCCAGGGAATTTGAGGTGTTATTGTTTGATTGTTTTGGTTTTATGAATGATCTTAATTTTGCTCAATTTTATTTTAAAGATAAACATTTTTGTGTATATTTGTGCATAGGTGTATATTTCTGTTGCTAGGTTTGATATGCAGAACACCTTTTCTTCCTTTTTTCATTGTTTACAATAAAATCTCAGTCAAAATAGTTGGTTTACTGAAATTACATCGGTGCCCTGCAAGCTTTTGTTAATAAAGGTATTCATATTTCTTGAAGTGTTCATTGTCTTCCATCAGATAGCACAGTACATTACACCGATCTACCTCAAAGTACTCACGGCAACCTTGACCTCAATATGGTGTCACTTGAAGGTAAATAGTTACTGTTGCTATGGTTTTTGTGCCACCTCTATACATTATAAAGAAAATGAATTCTCTACTTTTGTGTCAGTAACTCCTAAAAAGGTGGCATGCTATAAAGTGACACTGCTGCGAGCTTGTTTTTCATGTGATAGTACGGTCACTGGATTCTGCTTGCAAGCATTAATATTGAGAGTTAAGAAACTGTTTCTGTGTGGAAGCAGAAAAATACATGATTTTACATGAGTTCCACAAACTCTTTAGACAGGTAGTTGTTTGCAACCCTCAACATTTGCCATCTGGTGGAGACAAGGTGATTAATGCTTATCCAGAACCTCCTCTTTGCGTAAGTGTGAAAGGTAATGCAAAAATTAGATTAGAATAGAATATTCTCCACTTTTTGCATGGTGTCCATACAGAAATACAAAAAACAGCAATATTTCACACATTCATGTTGCCCAGAGGATGGAATGCATTTTAGCCTGTCATATGGTCAGACAAGTTATAAGCAAGGAGTGTTCAGGCTGAAAAGACCATTCCTCAACCTTTCTGAAAAGGAACACATAAAACATTTTTTTTTAGGGAAGGGGAGGCAGAAGTGTGCCTCCTCTTAGTTCACTATGAAGCTGTAACAGTGCCAGGTCCCTCCACCCTACCCATGGCTGTAAATTTTATTACTGCCCATGTGTTCTATTCCACAGGGTTGTTCCAGCATGCCTTGGCATCACTGGTGTCACAACTGCCTTAGTCCAACCTTCCAGTAGCTCCATTCATTTTCTATTAACATCCCGCAAATCAGCCGAGAAAGGAAAGCTTCCTTAATGCACTGAAAGACTTTAGTAGGACTTCAAGTGTCCTAGCACAGGACATTCTTTGAAAGTGACTTATGAAATCTATCTTCAGGGGACATAATTAGCCTGAGAGCATCTCCAGGTGGTGTAGTCATCCTGCTGGGTAAAGAATGGAGATCCTTGAAATGCTAGGTTTTTGCTTATTGCCTATGCAGACAGGGATCACATGACTTCCTTCTCATGTGCCACCTGATGAGTGTCAGTGAAGATAAACTAGTCTTGTGATGATGATTAATAAAGAACACATTTACACACTCCTTGGGTTTTACTGTATACCACTTAATAATGCAAAGTTTAAAATGCTTTTGGTTCTGCTTTAGCTCATTCTGGTGGAGGAGTCTGTGTGCTGGTAAAAGCTGCCTGAGTTCAGGTTGAGAGGGAAAGCTCTATAAGATGAGTGCATTACTCTAGGCAGGGCCCTGATGCTGTAGGCCATCATATTTGTAGCATAGGCCTATGCCAGTTTTCTCTCAAAAGGGAAGAAAAACGCAACGCTAATGATTAGTCTCAAGAGAGTAACATTGTTGCTGTTTATTTACACTGGCCAATCTATCATGTCGGACAATCAAAATTAATCGCAGGTCAAGGTGTTAATCACAGGTTAAGGTTTTAATTGCTGATTTGTTCAGCGATGCTTAAAATTAAGTGGAGCAACACAACTGAAATTAAAATAAAACATAGATCAACAAATCCTTGATTAGCCCTAAACTATGCTTAATTTAATCCTTGTTGGTGCAACCCACCCTAAATTGTTCAGACTTTGGTATCCCCTCATTCTGACCAAATTTGACCAGTCAGAGATAACCTGCATAGGCTTATGCATCACATTTCTGTTTTGTTTTGTAGCCTACTATGTTGATTTGTCAGTATTTATTAATAAGGACTTTATTCACGTTAAAAGGAAATGTGATATGTCAGCATTAAATAAATCGTAGCCTACGTAAAATTGCAGCTTTGATATACAAGAACTGCGATATATTGTGCGTACCTAAAATATGCCACTGCTAAAAATATAAATATAAAATAATATTCCAGGGAGATGAGCAAAATAATATTCAATAACATTTTAATCTTATGTCTGCAAGACGTCTGGAAAACGTTGTACCAGCTTAAATACATCGCGTTCCATTTGGAACGTCTTCTTTAGATCTTGCAAACGTCGGCACGACTTAGTTGTCAAGGCATGGTGGAGTTCTACATCTGGTAAAGGTCGTAATGTCTGAAATACATCGCGTTCCATCTGAAACGTCTTATTTAGGTCGTTTTAACGTCGTCTACTCGATCGTTTGTTGATAGTCACAAAAGCCGTTTTCACATATGAACACCGGACAAGCTCGGGAGAATCAAGTCGGAATTGCCCTTTCACACATGTAGCACACAACAGGAGATTGCCCGTGACAGACTCGTTCTCACCTACAGGAAATACTCCGGTTTGGTTTTGGTGAGGGGCAGCGCCTGGGTAGAGCGTGCAGGAGGCAGGGCATGACACAAAAGGTAGGCTGCAGAAATCGCAGTGGCTGTATTGAAAACCGCCTACTGCATACTGTGTACTGCGTATTACACAAGTATATACTGTATACTGCATGCTATTTTTCAGTGTAGTACCCAGTATTGTTCGCTATGTAATGTTAGGTCACCAGTTCACCTATCTCACTATACCTATCACTATTACTTAGCTACAGCTTAGCTAGCTACTAACCAGATAATAAACTACTAACCAACGTTATTGATCATCGTAAGAGACAAGTTTTGGCAGTATAACTATAGCTATCTCTTTAACGATCATTGGACTGAAAATAGCATGTATTTGCATGTATCTGCAGTGTCAACGAAAGAGTGGAAAGCAATACAGGCACGCAGAAAAGGGTACGAAGCAGATGTTCGTATTCTCCCGGTTTCGCGCCAGTCGCATGATAGATAGAAACGTCATCAACACACCCACTCGCTCGCCGTGGATTCTCTGGAACATGGCCCATTCTGTTCACACATGGACTCAATCCGACATTAGACGGACTTTGTACTAGGGAGCTGGCAGAATGAAGTCGCAGGGCGGCAGTGTAGCATAGTGGTTAAGGAGCAGGCCTCGTAACCGAAAGGTTTCCGGTTCGATCCCCGCTGGGACACTGCTGCTGTACCCTTAGGTAAGGTACTTAACCCGCAGTTGCCTCAGTAAATATCCGGCTGTATAAATGGATAACATTGTAAAGAACTATAACCTACGTAAGTCGCTTTGGATAAAAGCGTCTGTAAAATGTTCCGGCGTCCAGTGCATGTGTGAAAGGGGCTAAAGGTACTGTGTGACAGCCTGTTTATCCGTATATTAACAAATGCCATCATTGACATAGATTGCCACACATTTTGCTAACAGTAACCCTTTAAGACACTGTAAACTGTATCTTCCACTACTTTATGCTGGCTCTCTCCATTTTACAAACTATGAATTTTCCATGTTTTCCACGCTGCCCATCATATACAAGCCTTCTCATTCATAGCAGTAAACACCATCATTGACAGCGTCTTTTCCACGGCAGCACCTTGATCAACCTTATTACACTTTTACAGACCTATTGAAAACAAAGACTTTTATAATTTACTAACTGTTGTGAGACAGTCTTGCTAGTCATTTTACCCACACCAGATGAAATAAGAGATTAAGACATTAGAAATGAAATAAATTAATCCCAGTCTGCATGCATCAGTGAAAAGTGGTACAAGTCTGAATGAATGTTAAGTTAGTGTTTGTAATACTTACACAGGCTTCAGCTGAAATATACATATCCAAATGTTTGTTGCCAGAACAAACCAGAAAGAACAGTAAAGAAATAAAAACACAAACTATGCTAACATTACAAAGGCTTTTTTATTCTTACAACACAAAGATTTTAAAATTGATCACACATACAATCACATGAATCAATCAGGTCAACAAAGGACGTGTTGCGGACATCAGTGGTTACTGACATAATATTTTGTTCAAGTACTGTTTTTTTTTTATTTTTTGTTCAACAAACATTATTTATTCAGGGAAAATTGACTGAACATTAAGTAGCAATGTCCTGAGTTCACACAGTAACAACAAACTGACAAAAAAGTCAATTAACACATAAATATGTCTGAAAAAAATAATAAAAGCAATATAATATAAAAGCATTAAAGCAAATGTACATGAAAATGTTGGAAAATAAATCTCACAGCTCGTGGTAGAAATTTTGGCCCCCACTGCCAGGGCCACACTCGTCCTGCAATGAATTCCTTCTGCTGGCTTTCCTCGTCTTCACTGGACAAGCTTCACAATCTCTGATGGAGAACAAGGTGAGAGAATTAAAATCATGTTCTTTTCTATATTCATATAATAATGCATGTTTTCTATTCCTTACCTCATAAAAAGAGCGAGAGACAGACAGAGAGAGAGAGAGAGACAGACAGACAGACAGACAGAGAGAGAAAGAAGGCTTATATATACACAGACAAGTGCTATTTAAAATCTTTAGTTAATACTAAAGATAGTATTACTTAGTAAATACTAAAAATAGTATACTTAGTAAATACTAAAGCATTAGTTAATGACTTGACACCAAATCTGTATCAGAGCTTTTACATTTGTGTTTTTTATTATTATTTCACTGTGTTCATTTGTTGTTAATTCTGTAAACAATGTATAATGTAGTCAGAAACATGCTATTTAATGCTATAAAAATACAATAGTACAAGTGCACCTCTGTCAGTTCTGAATAATTTGTCAATGTTAACAAAAAAACCTTTGATGTTCCAGTGCTGAATAAAGCAAAAACTGC
Organism: Megalops cyprinoides; assembly: GCF_013368585.1. Lineage (NCBI taxonomy): Eukaryota > Metazoa > Chordata > Actinopteri > Elopiformes > Megalopidae > Megalops > Megalops cyprinoides. Next base: position 39,128,451 of record NC_050589.1, on the reverse strand, counting down.
ATGTTATTATTATTATTATTGTTGTTGTTGTCAAAATATCTCTAAGACTTTCAAGGAGGTTGAGTACTTATGCAAGCACCAGTAGACATAATTTAGAACACTAGCTTTTAGCCCCAAGTCCTCCATTATTACAGGAACCTTGTCTATTTGAGTGAGTGACAATGTGAAAGAAATAGAGGAGGGGGGGAGGATGCTTTTCCATCCCACTGAGTTCTGAAGGCTTCTCTTCTACACTGAACCTGTGTTGTTCGTAGGGATTTTGGACCTGGACTTGTACCACCACCATCTGTCTTGGTGTTGGAATGTCAATCCTTCTCACTGCAGATCATGACGGGAAAAACAAAACAAATTTCTGCCATACACTGCTCAATTACTTTGTGATCAACAGCTCTGAGGTGTATGATGCGTATGCTAGAGGAGTATGCACAAAAAAGCACACACATTTAAGTATATATTTTATAATAGATCAATCAAAACATGTAGGTTAGTGGTCACAGGGCTTTCCATCTGTCCAGTTCATTTAGGTGAGCTAGGCATCCTTGCTACCTCACAAGGCAATGCATTACTCAGTTTAATCAACCTGTCAAGAGTTCAGCTCTGTCTAGGTGGGAGACTGTGAGGATTAGAGATTCAACACATATAGTACAGGATGCATCCCAACAACTACAAGTTCACAAACAGGAAAGCAGTTATGCCTCTTAATGAGCGATCAAAATGTTCAACATATTTAAAAATGGTTTGAGAGTCTGCTACAGACACCCAGGAGAAACCCAGAAATCCAGACAGCACTACAGATGGACCAGAGGCCATAGTTAAATTGACAGTTTCTATCTCAACCTGAATCAACCCACCAAGACTAGAGAAACTGCTTCCTTACCTGCACTACCTACACTAATATTTTCGCACTTAAATTGCATACTTAAACAGCCCTACACATATTTTCTATACACTTTATATTTCTGTGTTGTTTGATGTTGAGCAATAAGAATCACTAACATATAAAATGAGACAATGGCTATTAATTTACCACACATGACAATAATCTGACTGGCTAATCTTCCATTTTTCGCGCTCTGTGATACAATAGAACCAGGGGTTAGTGATCTCGTGCGCTACACGGCGTCTAAATAGCCTGTGAAGCGACCGTTGCGTTTGTGGGTTGTGAGAGCTGGAAAGTGGACAGAGGAGAGATATCGTAGCGATAGTTTAGAGCATAGTTTGGTATTTCTGTAGTTGTAATTTTGTAGCGTTAGTTTTGTATTTGTAGTTTTGTAGTTTATATTGTTGTAGATTGTAGTGTATTGTATATAGCTGATTTTTTGTAAATACCTCCAATAGTTAGTTTAACAGTGTTTTTAGAGTTTTAGTGTTTGTGTTTATATTTAATCATAGTGTATAGTTAATAGTTTAGGTCATTTAGTATTAGCTTATAATATTCAGTATTAGTTTAGCTTATCTGCCAACCCGGCTTTCACTTTCAAGGTGAGTACTCTCGAAGTTTTAAAGTAACAGCTAATTTCTAGTAAAGAAATAGCTAATTTCAGTTTCGCTAGCTGGCTAACGTTAACGTTCAGTAATTTCCACAACACTTTTGGAGCGCGTCTATGGCAACGCCATTCACAGGTTATGTCAACATAAGTTCGCGTTACGGTTAGCTGAAACAAAGTATATTCATGAACAAATATAAGGAATTCACTTATCCAAGCACTGCGTGACCGGGATTTGTCTCGTTTAACCTGAGCGATTTGTAAATGTTAACGCTACAGAAGAAAACGTTTGTTAACATATTGTAACATTAGTTAGCGCTACCGAGTTCGCTTTCTGTTTTGTGGTCAGTCAGAATTTAGTCAGGGACAAATTGTTAATGAACTCTTTTCTGAAGGAGCGGATAAATGTTACATGTGCAATGGTAATTTCATTTCACCGTTTAAATTCACATGTTTCAGTTACAAATAAATTTCACATTTTACCTCCATGGACACAAACTTTAACGTAGTGCGTGACCTCGCGGACCTTTTTTCGCGCCATCTCTGTGCAGTGTTCCACCTGGCTGTTAGCGTAAGGTACCCAACAGTTACCAGACTAACACCATGTTTACCTGGAATTATCAAAAATACAGCGAAATGTAACAAAAAAAAAACAGTGACGCCTCCCAAAATTCAAGCGTTAGTTAAGTTTAGGAAACGTAGGAAGTTGAAATTTACCTATACTACAATTAATCTTAATGCATTGTAACGGTTCATGTAAATTAGAGTGAAACGGCTACCAGGGGGCCAACTGGCTGTCGGAATCAGCCCCATGGACATGTCGGTCCATACTGATTAATTTCAATCTCCTAACTAGCCTTAACCTGTAAACAACAACGTCAGATATTGTACTTATCACACACACATCTCAAAGATTTTTTACGCTCATCCAAATGATTAACGAGAGAAAATGCAATAAACATTGTACTTACCGCATACACCTAATCCTCTTTAAATCGTTAACACTTCATTCAATCGAGCATCGATCTGCAAAATTGAATAAAATAGGCATTAGTTTGGCTATTTGTTTCTCTTGGCTTCTGGTAGCTAAATGGCCACAAAAGTTAACTTCAAACAATCTGCTCTCCTACAACCAACCTCCCCATGGCTAACGTTGACGTTAGCTAGCTATCAGCCCATGTGGTCTCAAAGTCATCATTTGTGATTTCATAATTTAAAACGCATATATCCACTACGCATACTTTCTGTCAGTGCTCCGCCTCCTTAGCTGTTGTGTTTTTGTTTTTCCTTGCCCATGTGCTTTTGTTTTCCTTGTGTTTTAGTCCTGCCCCGCTCCCCGCCCGGTCTCCGCCCGCCTGATTGCCTGCACACCTGCTTCCCATCCCCTCGTCAGCCCTGCCCTATATCTTCCCTGCTTTTCCCTGTCCTGTTGCTAGTTTGTCACAGTGTTTTTGTCCTGTTTCGTCCCCGCCGTTTGCTTTTTGCTTCTGTCTGCCTGTTTCTCGTTTTTCGACCCTGCTTGTACCCTGACCTCATTTTTGCCTGCCTCCTTGCCTCGTTCGCCTGATTGCCTGCTTGTCCGGTTCCCGACCTTGCCTGCTCCGGTTTCCCGATCCTCGTTCTGTCCACGGACTGCCTTCCGGTTTTCGACCCTGCCCGTTTTCTGATTAGCGATCTGCCTGACGATTCCATTAAAGACGCTTGGAACCCGAAGCTCCCGTGGTCCGCGCCTGAGTCCCTGCCTGAGCCTTGACAGTACGAACTAGCCATCATGGACTCAGCGGACCTACCCCAGCTGCGGGCTGCACTGGAGCTGCAGGGCGCGTTGTTGGGGGGGCACCAAACCCAGCTAGAAACCATCGGCCGGTCCCTGGAGGGATTCGCTGCCAGCCTTGCCAGCGTCACGTCTCAGCTGCAGCAGTTGCAGCTGAGCCAGGATAACCGCCCCTCGCCGCCCGCGGCAGCTCCCCCATCTGCTCCACCTGTACCCCCGAACCGGGAGCCCTGTCTGCCACCTCCCAAGTCATACACAGGGAATCCGGGAACCTGTCGGTCGTTCCTCTCCCAGTGCTCCCTGGGAGAGGAACTGCAGCCTTCCACGTTTCCCACGGACCGGGCGAAGATCGCCTATGTCATTACCCTGCTGACGGGACGTGCCAGGGAGTGGGGCACTGCGGTCTGGGACGCCAGCGTCCCTTTCTGCCGTTCCTTCGCGGCCTTTGCGGAGGAGATGAAGAGGGTCTTCGATCGATCCAGACATGGTCGCAAGGCTGCGAGGGAGATGCTCTTGATTCGCCAGGGGCGTCGGTCAGTGTCGGACTTTGCTATTGACTTCCGCACTCTCACTGCCTCCAGCGGCTGGAATACGGAGGCTCATTACGACGCTTTTCTCCACAGCCTTACAGAGTCCATCAAGGATGAGCTGGCCACCCGGGAACTGCCGGCCAGCTTTGACGCCCTGGTGGACCTGGCCATCCGAGTCGACCAGCGCCTGTCGCAGCGGCGCCGGGAGAGAGGAGCCAGTGAACTGCCGAGCCCCTCTTGAGAACAACTGCCCACGCCAGTTGTGCACAGCCCTGCTATTCCGCCGCCTGCTTCCCCGGAGCCGATGCAGGTTGACCGCACTCACCTGACTCGCTTGTCCCCTGCCGAGCAACAGAGGACGATCAGCGCCGGGGCCTGCCTGTACTGCGGGCAGTCAGGGCATTTCGTGGCGACCTGCCCGGTAAAAGGCCAGCGCTCACCCGTAGCAAGGGGAGTACAGGTGAGCGTGACCCCCTTAAGCCAGTCCCCTGAAGTCCGCCCTCTTTTTTCGGCCACTCTGCTCATCGGAGGTCAGCCCCACGCCGTCTGGGTGCTACTCGATTCGGGGGCCGACGGGAGTTTCATCGATGCCGGCCTGGCGGCCCGATTGCAGCTGCCCCGTGTCCCACTGCGCTCGCCGCTAGAAGCCCACGCCACCGGGGCCCCACTGGTCCGCATCACTCACGCCACCCCTCCTGTGAGCTTCCTCATCTCCGGCAACCATCGCGAGGAGATTGTTTTACACATATTAGACACCCCACAAGCTTCCGTGGTCCTGGGCCATCCCTGGCTAGCCCGGCACAACCCCCACGTTGACTGGCAGGGCAACAAGATTCTGGGCTGGAGCCCATTCTGCCACTCCCACTGTCTTCGCGATGCTCTGGCCCCTGTGTCGCTGGACGCCCCCTCGCCCAAGGAATTCCTGGACCTGTCGGCAGTGCCGCCGGAGTACCTGGACTTGAAGCCGGTTTTCAGTAAGTCCCGCGCCACCTCGCTTCCTCCGCATCGCCCCTACAACTGTGCGATCAACCTCCTGCCCGGCTCCGAACCTGTACTCCCTGTCCCCGCCAGAGAGGGAGGCCATGGATCGCTACATCCGGGAGTCTTTAGCTGCTGGGATCATCCGCCCGTCCTCCTCGCCTGCCGGGGCTGGATTTTTCTTCGTAGGGAAGAAGGACGGCTCCCTCCGTCCCTGCATTGATTACCGTGGTCTCAACGCCATCACCATCAAGAATCGCTACCCCCTACCGCTTCTGTCCACTGCTTTCAAGTCGCTGCAAGGGGCCACCATCTTTACTAAACTCGACCTCCGCAACGCCTACCACCTGATCCGTATCCGTGAGGGAGACAAGTGGAAGACTGCCTCCAACACTCCTTCCGGGCACTATGAATATTTGGTCATGCCGTTCGGGTTAACTAATGCCCCAGCTGTATTCCAGTCACTGGTAAACGATGTCCTCCGGGACATGCTGAACCAGTATGTGTTCGTTTACCTGGACGACATACACGTCTTCTCCCGTTCCTTGCCCGAACACGTTCAGCATGTCCGTCGGGTTCTCCAGCGCCTGCTGGAGAATCACCTGTATGTCAAAGCAGAGAAATGCGAATTTCATCGGGACACCGTCTCTTTCCTGGGTTTCGTGATCACAGCGGGTAACATCCAAATAGACCAGCAGAAGGTGCGAGCTGTAGAGGAGTGGCCTCGCCCCACTTCCCGTCGAGAGCTGCAGCGCTTCCTCGGCTTTGCTAATTTTTACCGCCGCTTCATTCGGAATTACAGTACGATAGCGGCTCCCCTCACTGCTTTGACATCTGTCAATAGGGCATTTACCTGGTCCCCGGGAGCGGAGGAGGCGTTCCGCAACCTGAAGGGCCGCTTCACTTCAGCGCCCATTCTGACCCAGCCCGATCCTGCCCGGCAGTTCATCGTGGAGGTGGACGCCTCGGACGTGGGAGTGGGGGCAGTCCTGTCACAGCGCTCGGCCACCGACAGCAAACTCCACCCCTGCGCTTACTTCTCCCATCGCCTCTCGCCCACGGAGCACAATTACGATATCAGCGATCGGGAGCTACTAGCAGTTAAACTGGCGCATTGGCCGGAGGGGGCAAAGACGCCGTTCCTGGTGTGGACCGATCATAAAAACTTGGAGTATATCAGGTCGGCTAAGCGTCTGAACCCCGACAGGCCCGCTGGTCTCTGCTTTTTTCCCAGTTCGACTTTACTCTGTCCTACCGACCGGGAACCAAGAATGGGAAACCCGACGCCCTGTCTCGCCAGTTCGCGCCAGCAGACGAGACCCCGGGACCGGGGCCCCCAGTTCACCTCTCACTTCTGGAGGGCTTTTTGCAGGCTGCTGGGCGCCACGGTCAGTTTGTCATCTGGGTTCCACCCCCAGTCCAACGGCCAGTCCGAGCGGGCGAACCAGCAACTGGAGACCATACTGCGGTGTCTCACCTCCCAGGAGCCGTCAGCATGGAGCCAGCAACTGCCCTGGGTAGAATATGCTATTAACTCCCTGCCCTCATCATCGTCGGGACTGTCCCCTTTCCAGTGCTGTCTAGGTTACCAGCCCCCCCGTTCCCAGCCCAGGAGGAGGAGGTCGGCGTCCCCTCGGCAGCTGCTTTCATCCGGCGATGTCACCGCACCTGGAGACGTGCACGGCTCGCCCTGCTTCGCTCCTCAGCGCAGGTTAAGCGACTCGCCGATCGCCACCATTCCAGAGCCCCCCGCTATCGCCTGGGTCAGCGGGTGTGTGGCTTTCCACTAGGGATCTTCCCCTCAGGACGGATTCCCGCAAGCTCACACCTCGCTTCATCGGCCCCTTTCCTATTGCCAAGGTGATTGGTCCCGCAGCGGTTCGGCTCAAGCTCCCGCTCTCGTTCCGCCGTATCCACCCCACCTTCCATGTCTCCAGAGTCAAGCCTGTTGTCAGTAGCCCCCTCTGCCCGGCTCCGCGGGCTCCTCCGCCGCCTCGCCTGATCGACGGAACGGAGGCTTACACCGTGCGCCGTCTGCTGAAGGTTCAGCGCCGGGGACGCGGATTCCAGTACCTGGTGGACTGGGAGGGCTACAGCCCCGAGGAGAGGTGTTGGGTCCCTGCCAGGGACATCCTGGATCCTGCCCTCATCAGGGACTTCCACCGCCGGCATCCTGGCGCACCTGCTAGGACGCCTTGGGGCGTCCATAGAGAGGGGGGTACTGTCAGTGCCCCGCCTCCTTAGCTGTTGTGTTTTTGTTTTTCCTTGCCCATGTGCTTTTGTTTTCCTTGTGTTTTAGTCCTGCCCCGCTCCCCGCCCGGTCTCTGCCCGCCTGATTGCCTGCACACCTGCTTCCCATCCCCTCGTCAGCCCTGCCCTATATCTTCCCTGCTTTTCCCTGTCCTGTTGCTAGTTCGTCACAGTGTTTTTGTCCTGTTTCGTCCCCGCCGTTTGCTTTTTGCTTCTGTCTGCCTGTTTCTCGTTTTTCGACCCTGCTCATACCCTGACCTTGTTTTTGCCTGCCTCCTTGCCTCGTTCGCCTGATTGCCTGCCTGTCCGGTTCCCGACCTTGCCTGCTCCGGTTTCCCGATCCTCGTTCTGTCCACGGACTGCCTTCCGGTTTTCGACCATGCCCGTTTTCTGATTAGCGATCTGCCTGACGATTCCATTAAAGACGCTTGGAACCCGAAGCTCCCGTGGTCCACGCCTGAGTCCCTGCCTGAGCCTTGACAACTTTCACAGAACAAATCGACGCCGGTTATCAAAACATACCTTTTCTACCTTCGAAGTAGTCCGAAAAACTTCATGTGAGACCATGAAATTACATCCACCTCTGTGAAATCCATGTGGGAGAATGAGAGCGTCCGTTAAGCGTTGTGGTCCTTTGATTCTTGGCAAGAACAATTACGTCATTGCAAAAAAGCATCTGGCCAATCGCAAGCATGCATTCAAGTTCTACAGTCATTCAGTCAATGACATCTAACACCATCGAGGATATTGTAATGTCGACAAAAATTCGCTTTCAGAAGCTCATTTAAAACGTAAAAAAAACGTAGAAAAATATAACATTTTTATAGCCAGCAGTAGGAGCCATGTCTTTAATCCAACAAAAAATAGTTGGTAAAGTTTAATACAAAAAGAACTAGTTAATATACCTTTTATGCATAAACAATGATATAGAATACCACTGATAAAATACCAAACAGATATATAGCACTAATCAACCCCCCCGCCCCCCCCAGGTCAAACCCCATCTGGCAGCATGTCCTCCAGTCACATACCATCCTACTGGACACTTAGGTGAAAGGTTAGGGTCGACACAGACTTGCAGTCATTGCCAGGCACAGGGTGGGCAGACATTGAAAACGATGCCATTGATGACGAGGACATGGACTTCTTGGATTGCTCATCCACCATGCCTGAAACGGAGTCATTTTTTGACTGTCAGGATTACCTGTCTGACACTGAGACAGAGTCAGAGTCTGAGTCAGAGTCAGATGACCTGCTTGTCGAGTTGTCCAGAAGGGCGACTGAGCACATGATAACCCATACTGCCCTCAACAGTTTGTTAAATGTACTTGGCAAGCGTCATCCTTCGCTGCCTAAGGATGCACATACTCTGCTGGGTACAGTACGGTCCACTAACCTGAAGGTCTGCCAGAAAGCTGGTGGTCAGTATTATTATTTTGGTGTGCTGGAGTCAATCAGCAGCATCCTGTTAGAAAACAAATATGCACTGGCCACAGAAAACGAGCTGCAGCTGCAGGTCAACATTGATGGGCTTCTGCTTTTTAAAAGCTCTGGAACCCAGCTCTGGCCAATCCTTGGAACCATTCTAAACTTACCGAAAACAAATCCAGTCACCATTGGCCTATATTGTGGAACCACCAAGCCAGACTCACTTGAAGAGTATCTGGAAGACTTTGTGGAAGAGATTTGCCAGCTACAGGATGGTTTTGATTTTGAGGGACTTCATTTAAAGCTAAAGCTTTTCTCTGTGGTGTGTGATGCCCCTGCATGCACTTATATTAAATCCATTAAAGCCCACACAGGATACAATGGATGCGAAAAGTGCGTCCAGGAGGGGGTGTATGTGGAAAACAGGATGACGTTCCCCAGAAATGACCTGCCTAAACGGTCTGACAACAGTTTTAGAGAAAGGGCAGATGCTGACCACCACCGTGGAACATCACCACTGGAGAGGACTGGTCTGGGGATGGTGTATGGATTCCCATTGGATTACATGCACCTGGTGTGCCTCGGTGTCGTTCGACGCCTTCTGCTCTTGTGGCTTTGTTTTGGTCCAGTAACATGCAGACTATCTGGAACACAGGTGACATACTTGTCAGAGAGGTTGGTGGGAATGCAGCAGTATGTGCCATGTGAGTTTGCAAGGAAACCAAGGCCTCTGAAGGACATAGACAGATGGAAGGCTACAGAATTCCGACAGTTTCTGCTGTACACTGGACCAGCATTATTGAGAGACACCGTCAGTCCTGAAGTCTACGACAACTTTTTGTTGCTATTTGTAGGCATCTACATTCTAAGCGATGCAAATCTGATTGGCCACTATACAAATTACGCAAATGTCATTTTGTGTCTTTTTACATCTCATTTTAGCACACTGTATGGGTCAAATTTTTGACATATAATGTCCACAATCTAATTCACTTGGCTGAAGATGTGAAAAAACATGGTACCCTGGACAGCTTCAGTGCATTCCAGTACGAAAATCATTTAGGCAAGATCAAGAGGTTGATCAGAAAACCAGGCAGGCCCATTAGTCAGATAGCCAGAAGACTTTCAGAGAAGCCCTCTACCACCATCATCTCCAAAAAAAACACACTTGGGGAAGGAACACAGTTTAGGCCCTCTTCCACTCAATTTTAACCATGCAACACAATACAAAAAAATAGACACACCAGCATTTACACTGAAAACAGATGAAGCCAATTGTTATTTTTACTTGGGTGGAAAAGTAAAAAAAGCCAGAGACATTTTGCACCTTAACAACAACGTGTTGGTGCTGTGCACTAAATTCGAGGAACACAAACCTTTTTTTGATTATCCATTATCTTCGTCACTCCTCAACATCCATGCTGTCAGCAGCTTATCTAAAAGAATGAACATTTGCAAATTCCACGATATATAGAGAAAGGCCTTCATATTACCAATTAATAGATATTTTGTTTCCATTCCCCTATTGCACTGCAATGGAAAATAATTTCACCCCCCCCCTTCCCCTTTTTCTTTTTAACTCATTTTCTTTAACAAATTTACTTATCTTGTTTTTGAAAACTTTACAATACCTTTTCACACACAATCCATTAATTTCATCTAGGGTTTGTTCGGGTCCACTTTTGCTGCAGAATGTTCGTCATCGTAGAATTTGTTCAGGAGGGGAACACCGGACCCATTGCAAAGTCCTGGTTTTCAGATGGCCTTGCATGGTGGCCACCATTCCAGGACCAGAACCGGCTCCTAAGGAGTGTGAAGAGGGGTGACATTCCACAGCCGGAAAAAGGATGGACCAGGCATCCAGCCAGGGTCCTTTATGAAACAGGTAGAAATTAAGACACACTGATGGAAGATCACAACACTGTCTTTGTGTCTATGACCCCCCGCCCACATACAAACTTTTTTCCATCCTATCTGAAATTCATCTTCAAGCATAAGTTATATTTTCAATATTCAGGTGCTTGCAGTACTTAACCACTTTGAAAGCAAATTAGTGTATCATTCCATATATAACAATGGCTTGGCATATTGACATAAGCTGAGTTTCCGTCCAAAATCAGTAACAGATTTTAAAGGCATTTTTGAAAATTCTGTTGAAAAGAAATGTTCTGTGTTCATTTCTATCCACTGTGATAATGTAACTTCAGAATAAACACTCTTCCACTCAAGGGAGGAGATGTGAACAGTTGTGGGTCCAAAAAGGGGTAACCCTATGTGAACAGTCTGCATTAAAAAGTTGGATGGAAAGTCAGCCATACAAAAGAAAACACTTATATCCACATTCAAGACATTGTTTTTGGTTTTTTTTTTTGGTTTTTTTAGACAACTTTGAAAACATTGTTACCAGGTGGAAGCGGTCCTGCTATACATCAGACATCCAGTCGGACTATGAAAATTCAAAGAGAGAGAGAAAGTGAGTTGTGTCAGCGATTTGGTGTTTTACAGACTTAGAATTCAAATTGGGCATAAATTCTAATTTTAATTTCTTCTCATCTTGCAGAAGAAAAAGCTATTCCTCTTCAGAAGAGGAAGAGGTCATCAGACCGAAAAAGAAGAGACTGCCACAAGCACCAACACCCCCATCACCACCACTACTACCTGTGGGAATAGTTTAGCTGCAGCTTCAAAAGGGGTGGAAAAATGACAAAGCCGGACGCTGAACGGTCTTTTTAACTTTTACTGAGAGGAAAAATAAAAGGAATACACATAACAGACTGCTTTCAGTATCTTCATTCTGACCGTTACGCTCTTCTTCTTCTGTTCGTTTTTTAAAAGGTTTCTTTTTCTAACGGTTTTGTAAACACAACCGCCACTTATTGGGCATTCTGAGTAACAACACCTAACGTTAACTCCATCAATACATGCAATAACTCAACAGTAATCACTTGCCTTTAACTGTATTTTTTAACTCTGTTTACTATTTATCTTTTTAATCCAAATAATAATGAATTAATTAATAAACAATGAACTTAATGTGTTTTTTACCAAAAAGGATACAACACTACCACCACCACCACCACCACCTCCACAAATAACAAATGGCTTGAACCAAGCTGGTACTGTTTGAAAACATAGCATCATTATCATGTATGTTTTTTAAGTATAGATAACCATCTTCCTATACAATATCCAATCCATTCTTTTTTTTGTCTGTATGCTTCTGTTTCCTTTCAAAATCCAATCCACTTGTCTTGGGCAGCCACCCCATCATACACCCGTAAGTACATACAGTACATAACTATGGTGAGGACAACTTACAAATAGTACAAATGGATTAACAAGACCCCACAAAGCTTAAAACTTTACTCTTATTCTTAGCAACCAGTCAGCTTGAAACCGCAGTGGAGGAGTGGCAGTCAAGCATTCAAGGTGAGATCATAAGTGTTTTTTTTTTTTTTAAGTCTAGTTGTGAAGCCACTGTAGTTATCCATCTTTTCACTTGAAAAGAAATGTTCAGTACTCGATTTTCTGTATTACAGCACATAGGCCAGACCAATCTAGTTGGCCATTCCCCAACCAAAGCATGCGCAAGTCATAATTTCGCTTTGTCTAAGAACGCCCCTTAGCTGTTCTAAAATCATTGTAAACCAGAGCCTCTTGGGACCTATGCTTAAATATGCTACATGTGAGGAGTTTAGTTCATGCCAATAGACTGTGTTCCCAGACCGTATTTTCAGATCTGTGAAGAATGACACTTACGTTTTTTTTGTGATCACAGCATCATACCTAAACCTGTGGGGAGATCAAAATCAGATGAACAATGCCCACGGTATGCCTATAGAACAAGGGCATTATATTGAAACAAATGTAATTAATGTAGCCAATCCTCATAAGCTTAACTTATGTAGGCTAAGGTGACTAAGCAATTACATGGACAAAACCAAAGGATCCCTTTCCTATATAAAAAATATATCTCTTAATTTTCTTTACAAATAGGACCTGCTGTGCAACCATGGGCAATGGCCACCAGGGGCAACACTGGTAATAACACCACACATAAATGCACACGTACTTGTTGTAAGGCTGTAGCATTGTTCAGGATCTGCACAATAAAAATGTGTCCTCCTCCTGTTTCTTTCTTGTAGCAAACAACCTGCAGCCAAACCATTGGGGACCAACAAGCAGTGGTAAGAAGTCATAACAATAAGATGCCACAAAACAGTAGTAGAACATGTACCTTTTTGGATAAGTGACTTTGTTATGTTCTTTGGTTTCAGCAAGTGAAAACCCACAGGGCTGGTTGCAAGAACCAACAACCAGTGGTAAGAAGTCATTACAATAAGATTCTACAAAACAGTAGTAGAACATGTACCTTTTTGAATAAGCAACTTTATGTTCTTTGGTTTCAGCAAGTGAAAACCAGCAGGGCTGGCGGCGTTTCAATAGCACCCAGTGCACACGTAAGTGACATGCGCAAAATGTGTGGTCACATGATTGTTGTTTATGTAAATGAATGCTGATAGACTCAAATTTCATAACAGTACTTTATTGTGTTATATTTAATCTGTTCACCCTATGCCTGAATGATAGCTATTATCTGCACTTTTATCTATCAAATTTCACAAATTGCTCCTTCAAGCCCATTTCAGCCAACACTTCAACAGCAGGGAAGGAACCAGTATAATTTGTTGGGCTGAATTATAAACAAACTGTCATCGTAATTATGTACTTTACCTTTAAGTAATGTTATCTACAGTAAGAAATAAATTTAATTAAACTTAAAAACTTGTACTTTTACCCAAACCCTGTGCATGCAGCTTTTGAGAGAGGCCTCCTTGAGGCAGTGCGTGAGATGGACATTAAAATAGCCCATCTCACGACCCTTGTGGAGACCCTGGTGAAGGGAACAGGAAGGGCTCAACATCACCAGGAGGAAGAGCCCTTCCAATATCCAATTAAAGATTCACAGGGCCTCCACAACCTTGAAGAACGCCTACAAAGTGTGGCGTATAAGAAGAAAATGGTAAGACTTGAATATATATATATATATATATATATATATATATATATATATATACACACACACACACACACACATTTTTTCAAATTCAACCAGATGCAAATCAATGAATTTTATGATTCATTTTCAACCATTTTAACGGTGTTGGCTACTACTGTGGCGAGTTTTTCCAGCTATTGATTGGTTTCAAGCATTCTGTTTCAGATAACGTATTTATCACAGAGTGGTGGCAACACTATAAAAAAAAAACTGTGGAGAATTGGGACCAAGGTTTTCAGCAATGAACTTGTCAAAAATTTAAACTAGTGTGGGAGAGGAGAGAAGACAGGCCTTAAAGGGACGAACCTTGCAGCTGTTATTATTGGTAGGTACCGAGAACTGCAATGTAAACTGTCGACCTATCTTTCACTCACGGAAACATGACGGCACACACGATTGCCACATTCTGAAAACCTTTATACAATGTTGATTCTATACCGTTTTTTGAACGTTTAAACTGTGTCTGGAATTAAATGTTGAATATATTTTCAACCAAAAACGACGATTCTGACCATAATTCAATGTCGAATTAAGATCTTCTGCTATCTGGGTATAAAAACTGAACTCTTGGGGAAAAGAAATCAATCGATCAATCAAATTTACTTACCTGAAAGCTGCCGTCCAACGGGTCTGCAGTGAATCCATGTGACTGCTACTTTTCCAAAAAAAATTACCGTGTCGCGACCATATAGACCGTAAAAAACCAGGAGAGGAAATGACGTTCTCACACCAAATAAATTGTTTGTCTGTTTCTCTCTTCTCTTATTCACAGGGGCTGCCTTGAGAAATCCGGCCATACATGCCACAGAGGCCGAAGCCGAAAAATGCCTACAAGATTTTTTAAGACTGGCACCGGGGCGAAAATAAATATTCAATAAACATTTTAAGTTTCACATGCTGTTTTATTTATTGCCTACTATAAATCCAAAGTAGCTAAAATATCTTGTATAAGGCGGCTAAACGTCGTAAATATTAGCATTAGATGTAAAAACGGCATAATTTAGACCTTTATAAGACGAAAGCCAGATGTACACGTCTATTGTGACGTATTCTTGTACATCTGGAATACAGCGTCTAAACGTCTTTTAAAGATCAGTATGCAGACGTCTCAGAGACGTCTGCCCTATGAGCAAACGATCTCTAGAATACATCTTCCAGCTGTTCTAGAGATCTTTCGCACACGTCTCCAAGACGTATTACAGATGTTCTTTTGCTTACTGGTTTTAACGTGAATAAAGTCCTTATTAATAAATACTGACAAATCAACACAGTAGGCTACAAAACAGAACAGAAATGTGATGCATAAGCCTATGCATCACATTTGTAGCTTACTATGTCTACATTAACAACAAATAAAAATACAACATCACTGACTAGGCCTACAAGTATATTAAAATGTTTGGGCTCGATTAGTTCAAAACTTGTAAAACGAAGTTTTTCACTTCGGATATAAGCGTGGCTCTTTTTTCCTCAGTGCTTTTTTTTAGTTTAGTTTTAGTAAATTGACATGTAGGCTACTTAGGCTATTATACGCGTTAAAATGTGGGGTTCTATTACCTTCCTAAAGACGAAGTATACTTTGCGGTTGCACGATTGTTAGAAGAGCATGATGCGCTTTCACGTAATGAATATTACGACTTAATAATTATTAATTTCATTGACATTTGGTTTCACACGTGCTGTTTTGCCGTAGAGCAGGCTAATAATGGACATAATGTTTGGAACAACGTAGAGTAACTTTTAAAATGCAATAAAACTATTTACAGATTCGTGTATGCCGCCCGACCGGATATGGAAATGAACGAATCAGTGAGTCAAAGATTAAAATCATTTTATTCAACTGAACGAAAGGAACCGAATCACTAAAAAGAATCGTTTTGAACACCACTAATTGTCACGTACAATTCTTCCCAACGTATAATTTTTCCCGGGAATTTCCGGTTCCGTCGCTCGCCACACGATGTGAACACCTGTTTAACGGAGCCATGTAGAGAGAGAGTGGCGTCAACTCCGTTCGCTCCAATGGACCTTTTTTTACAGCAATGGCGGACCATGGGGCCTCCAAATAGTTCCCGGAAGTTAGCAGCAAATACTAGCAGCGCAGTAGAGTTGCAGCAGAATAGACTGTTTGTGATGCACTGTTAATGGGTAAGACGTTTAAAGAATCAGATAGTACATTATCAGCACATCTGAATCAAATTGTCATGTGCATTAAAGCATGTTAGTGGATTATCCCCCACTAAATTTGTATATTTAGGGAACGTTAGATAACAGATTAGGCAATACAAAGTTAGCAACATGAACCATGTTACCAAGTTATTAACCACGAACAGCCTATTAATATGATTACCTCACATATTTGTTTTGTTGTTGTAATCTTTAGTGACAGTAAGATTGCTCCTGCTGACTTGAGCCAACCATTTTTTCTCCTCTCCGTGTCAGTGGGGAAACCGTACATTCGTACTCCTTTCTCCGAGCGATTCGAGCATCCCCATGCAGCACAGCAAACCATGGTGGAGAATATATGCAAGGACAACACAGAGGAAAGGGCACAGACAAACTGCTTGACATGCTATTCATGTTTCTGAGTTTATTAGAGATGTATTTAATGAATTCATGATAATCATTGATAGTCACCTGTCGGTCTCATTCTGTCCTATCTGAAAGTCATAAAGATTGCATTAGTCATTAAGATTACTTAGGCCCTCAGTTACCATGAGATTACAGAAACCACCATGAATTAAAGAAATGTTAGAAAATTAATCTGATCTGAATTTTGAAACATTCCTTCCCTTCCCCTCCCTCTAAATATATCAACGTTAGGATATGAGTGCTCTTGACTACCGTACAAGTTTAAGAACATAATAATAAAAAAAACTAATCAAAGCAATAACAGCAACACGCGCTTTAACCGAGGTAACGTTAGCCTAAAATATGTCAACAAGGCAGGTAACGCTAGCTGTTCACACTAATCCTCAAATAGTAGGCCTACCAAATTTTACTTTAAAAAAAAACATATTGATGTAACTACATACACATGTCGGTGTGCTATATAAATATTGTAAATCAATGTATTTATTTACTAGCCTACTAATCACCAAAAGTCGCAGTTCTGTCTCTCTGACTGCATCCGAATACTCATACTTCCATACTATGTAGTACGCAAAAGCAGTACGTCACAATCCGTAGGGTGTCTGAATAGGCATTTAATAGTAGTCGAACAGTACCCGGATGACCTACTACATCCGAAGTATGCGAACGTACTACACTACGCTATCCCATAAGTCAGCTGGAGCCTGAATAACCGAAGAAGAAGAAGAAATACTCAGGAAAAAAAAGAAATAAGATGGCAGTATAACCAACTTGTTTAAGATAACAAATCAATTGGCTTGTTACACAACGTTAGCTTTTCGTTTTACCTCAGGTTGACAGTCAGCTAAGTAAAGCAGACTGATTTTTAAAACATGTAAACATTTAAACATCTGGGTCAGATGTTTTTACTCGCTCGCATACTTAATAGTATTCAATAGTATTCCGCTTCTACTGGCCGGGGTGTCGGCAGGACGTTGAACTCCACATCCACTGGTGCAACTCCTGCACAGCCCGTAAGGAGCCAACCCGGCGCTCCCACGCTCCCCTGCAGCAGTACCAGGTGGGGGCCCCGATGGAGCGTGTGGTCGGTCCGTGCACGGTGCTGGAGCGACTCTCCGACGTCGTGTACTGGGTGCAGCTGGTTCGGCGGAATCGGGTGGTGGTTCTCCACCGCGACTGGCTCGCGCCTCACCAACCCTTGGCTCCATCCGGGGGGGAGTCAGGGGCCGAGAGCCAGCCATTGACTTCCATCACACCACCAGGGGGCGCCAAAGGACCTTCGCAGCGGGCTCCGTGTCAGCAGCGGCTTCCCCAACACCTGCAGGACTTTATTGTTGGTCGCTGGGGATAGCAACCCTCCTAGGCGGGGGCAGTGTGACATGTTGGAAAAGGGGGCGGTTGCCCACCATGACTGTGTTTTCATTCCCGTTTAGTTAGTCCCCTCCTTTTGTTTGTTCTGTGTTGTTTAATGCAACATGCAGTATTATTCTTCTTTAAGAACCTGGCTCGCTACACTATACAACGTGTTGTTATAAGTAACACTTGCTATAGGTCCATTAAATCTACATTTTACGCAATCTATAGTTACATAGAATCCTAACTAAATTTTGTAATTACCTAAGGACAAGGTCAAAAGATAGTGACAGTATGACCTGTCATGTACAAAGCTGGCTAACTGGCTTAAAATACACTTGCCATTGGCTAGCCAGATACAAAGTCAACAGTATTATTAACATTCTATTAAATGTGCACAAGCATGAAATATACAGACAAAACGGACTTAGGTTTCTTTTATTACAACTGACGTCAAATAACCTTTGAACTTTATGCAAGTGCTACGTTGAAGTGGCCTAGCTGGGGTTTAGGGTCCAATGATGGATGAGCCAATGGGGGGAGATAAAGTTGGTGAAACATGGGATAATTTGAGGACACTGGGGACCAACCAAGCAGCAGTATTCTGGATGAGCTGCAGGGGTTTGTTTCCACATGAAGGGAAGGCAGTGAGTGGGCAGTTACGGTAGTCCAGACAGGAGAGGACCATGGCTTGGACCAGGAGTTGGGTTGAATAGGTAGGCATGAAGTGGTGGATTCTTTTGATGTTGTATAGGAAGAATCTGCAGGCTTTATTGACTGCCACTATGTGGTCTGTGGCTGTACTGTACCTTGTTTAGTGAGATCCCTTTGTAATCACAGATTGAAAGTTCTGGATGTTTTCTTTACCAAATCCCTCTACAACAACAACTACTACTACTAATTACAGTGATGGACAGCCTTGATGAACATATTTGACTACACAGCATCTGGGAGTGGTGTGTTTCAGTATCCCAAATGAGCTGATATAGCTATACAAATTTGTTAATGTTTTTAAATCACAGAATATTACTTCTAACGTGTCTACCAGAACCAAACCCACTTTGAGTTTTATTCACTATATCAGGTAGAGTGGGATGCAGTCTGCCTCACAAAAAAAAGCCAGAATCTTACTATTACAACTTAGCAAAGTTATTGGTGCCTATAACCAAGAAACAATGCTTATTTTCCCGTGTTTGGTATAATACATATGAGGCTTTGTCTTGCTGTACTACATAGAGACCGTTTGCAATCATTGAATCAAACAGTCTGCTTAAGGAAGGGGGTAATAAAGTAATAAAACTCTAGAAAAAAATTCCATAAGCAGGCCATCATGTCCACAGACATTTTGCCACATTTGAATTGTTTAATGTTAATGATTGATTGTTTGAGAAACTCATTCAAATCAAAGTCACACTCAGAGGGCTTTCTGCTGGTTTCTTCAACCACACAAGGTAGTTGACCACAATGATCAATGTGTTTGATGGTCTGCAAGGTTAGTGAAAAACATTTTACAATGCAATGTAACATTTTCAGTTATCCTATTCCCATCCTAAAATCCAACTCCTCATATATCTGACCATTTTTGTTCAAGCATGTAATATTTTTCCTTGTATAATGTCCTTTTTCCAGATTAAACACATACAGTATATGCAGGATTTCCCACTTCTCTATACATCCAGCTCTAGACCTCCTTGCCCTTATTTTTATATTATTCAATTTCAGACTAAAGTTCAAAGGGTACACTTTTCTCCAATGAATTATTTTTAAATGGTAGATGCAATAACCTTGAGAAATCATTATTAATATATGAGTACGTCTTATTTTCATTTGCAGAGCCTCTTCCGACTCTACCTGGGCTAACCTGTCACACAACTGCTGATTCCTGTGTGCTTTTTGTGTTTCGTTTTCGTGTTTCCGCCTTTACTCTGGCACTCATTGCGCTGTTTGAAGTCGGATCTTATTAGTTGCCCTATACCCTGTAGCTGTATAAATTAGATAGTACTGTGTCCTCAAACAGACCTTGCTCTCAGCTGAGAACTGTCTCATTGTGGAACTGTACACATCCTGTCCCCGTACTGTCGCTAATACTTATTGTATACACTTTTGTACGTCGCTTTGGATAAACGCGTCTGCTAAATAAATAAATGTAAATGTAAATTAAACCATTCCCAGGTGCGTGAAAAAGTAGCCATCTGTAATGTACTCAACACAACGTGGACACTTTGGTTGTTCACCTGACGTTGCCTCCTCTGCCACGTTTTAAAGAATTAACTTCTTATTATAATACCTTGCTATTAATGAAACCGAAAGTCCAAAAAGATACATTTTGTATTTTTGTTATTGTTCAGCACATTCTAATAATGTTGCATTCAGTATATTTTTATATTCTTCTGTCTCACTGTAATAATAAGAAACCGATCTGAATTTGGTTTAAAGGATTTATGTAGGAAAAAACAAACAGCACACGTGACTTTGGGGCGGTTGGAACACCGGAAGGGGAAATGAGCGCGTGGTTGAAAGTTTACCCACAGAGGGCATTGAGAGGTCGCGCTGCCAGTCGGGACGGTGGCGGACTGTGAACGTGTGTCTGTCAATAGCGCTTATTTTCAGTGAAGGTGCGTGTCCCCTTCGGTCGCCCGACAAGGAATGCACTCCGCGGCTCAGTGGCGCTGACACGAAATTAAGAAGGAATATTAAAGACAGGCCTTGTTGTCATCACATTCGAGTTTCCTTTATAATTTATCTCTGTAGGTAGCTAAAACAAATCGCAGAAGACATCAAGTGATTGTTGCATTCTCCGAGTGAGAGGGGAGGCGAGGGGGCGGCAAGCGGGGAGACGGGAGAGAACGACGGGGGAATAGTGAGCCTGGAGCGGTCGATGAGTTCGGAGCAGGGCGGAGAGCCGCAGAAGCAGGAGGAGGCTGAGCCGGGACCGGACACCACAGGAGAGGGGGAGAGAACGGCCAAGACCGGCGGAGACCAAGGCGGCATGGTGAGCTGGGCCTGACGCTGCATAGCAGCACACAGTCTCCACCCAAAAAAAATCTGATTTTTATAGAACCGGCTTACCCGAAATACAAGCTATCTAACTACAAGTGTGACTTAGCAAACTGCGTAGCACGATTACTGGGTAGTTAACTACTGGACACAATCTCAGTTGTATTCATTGGTTAACCTAGTCTAGCTAGCTAGGTCATCGTCATTAGCTTGCTGGTCACTGCTCTCACTCGCTGGCCGTACTTAGCTTTAGCCAGTGGTGTTAGCCTTAGCTAACTAGCTTGCGGCTTCGACCTGCTGGACATCAGTCTTTTGAAATATGCCATAGCTAAATTATCTAGCTACAGGTGTTTACTCAGCGCGACGAGCTAAATTAAAATAAGAAAATCAGACTGGTTCGCGTGACAGCGGTGCGGTTGGGACGGTATCTGGCTAGCTGCTTTGGTTATTTAGCTTGCTAGCTACAGCTGCTATCTTGGTAGTTGGCCACCAACCAAGATTAAGGTAGCAGGGTTAGCGAGCTATTTTTGTCTTACATTACTGCTATAACGTTAACTAATTATATAACTGGATAGACAGCTTTGTAAAATAGCAATACGTTTCTAGTATGGCTAAACTAGCAGTATGATTCCGAGGCATATTTTGATGCCTATAAGGGTAATTTTAGTTTGCCATATGTTACAATGAGCTAGGCCTAGCTAGCCTTGGTGAACCACTAAATTCGTGGCTTGGCTGTACAAAGCTGTCGTTGCAGCTGTTTGGATTGCTGGCCAGCCACATGCTACATCTTAATCACTTGACAGTTAACTAGCTGAATTAGGTGGTAGCAAGACATCGGGCATTTTACCCTTCGCTGAAGATGGGTTACCATCGATTATGTGCAGCTGGCTGGTTCATGTATTTTCTGAAGGATGTTAGCTACCCTAAGTTAGCTTTCTTGAATGAAATGTTTGTTGCATGCAAGTAAGCAAGTGAACATCTGCTGGTACAGTATTATTTTCTTTTAAAAACGACATCACTAGCGCACGTTACGTGCAATTTTAGTCATTTCGTATGCATATCTCGTCTGTCAAAGTGTTTATTGGGAGTTAGCGATAGCTACACTGCTAGCTGACGGGTAGCGTTGGCTTGCTAGTTAGCGTCCATGCTGCCCACTTTCCTCGTGATTCTAACTAGCTCAACATATCCATGATGCTATTCAACCAGGCATTTGGCTTTAAACGCTACTCTCTGACGGGGACAAAACCACAGAGTGTGTACTAGGTCATTTTCAAGAATTTTTATGTGTGTACTGGCTCTGACTGTAATCGGGAGAGATAAGAAATCGTGTAGGTTTTGTTAATGGTGATGTTTGCTAGCTCATTATCTGGGCTTGTAGCAGAGAGTAGTAGTCAGAAGCGGACTTTGGAAGTGTGTTGCAGATTTCTTGACTAATCTTTGCTTAGTTAAATCTGAACGAACGCAAGCTGTAGTGCTAGCCTTTTTAAATTTACGTTTTACTCTGTGGCACTGTTGGAAACCATAACGTCCTTGAAGTGATCGTCATGCCATCATTGAAATATACTGAGGTTTGTATACAAACATTTGCACGGGCTGGATTCTTCGTTTATTTTGGCAATAATACAGTATGAATTTTAATTGTGTTAAAAGAAAACAATGCTGATTAGTGCTTTAACCTACGAAGTGATTAACTTGGTTTTTCATTTACTGGTCATTATTTTATGACACTGAGTGGTCACATTTCCGTCTACAACAACTGTGGTAACGTTATTTAACACCCGTTTTTTCTCCGGTAGTATGTGCCAGTCTATTAGCAATCCTCCTGGTAGATCAACATTTTCCTGCATTATTTTTTGAGGATTGAAAGAAACTGACAGGTCTCAGGATGGGCTGTATTGAGATTTTACTGAACTATTAACATGTTATCTTCTGAAACTGACTTTATTCATTATGAAAAGATGGAGATTCTAGCTTGATTTTCCTGAAGTTTTCACAGATTCCCATTTCAGATCAAATAATCGTTAAATGTTCATCATTACATTACTCATTTGTGCCGCCTACACAAGGCATTGGGGATTCTTGTTGGTTTTATTGGTTTTGTTGAATTTTTTTTTTTTTTTTTTTTTTTGCTCCCGATTTTGTCTTAGTGACCTGGCTCATTTTATACCCTCATACAATCAGTCTGTAAAAATGCTACCCTGGTATCAGAGTGTATTTGTTCAGCTAGTTGGTTTTGAACACAACTTTTCATGTACTTTATACATCATGCTTTTTATGTGGTCTTGTGTAACTTTTGGTTTGAAGTGTTTGCCTCAGTGGTGCCACAAATGCATTTTATGCAATATAATTCACATTTTTGTATTTTTTTATTATAATTTCTTATATTTGTTTTGTAGATGTTTTTAAACATGGTAACTTTGCAGCTTGCATTTTTAATATTGCCTGTGGATATAGCTGGATATATTTACTAATGACTAAAGCAATTTAGATCATTTTCATTTTCTTTATTGGCATTTAGTAGACACTCTTATCCAGAACAACTTACATTGGTTACAAGTTGTTTTTTTTTTTTTTTTTTTTAGTTTTTTTTACAATGTTATCCATTGATACAGCTTGCCCAAGGGTATAGCAGCAGCCCAGCAGGGAATCGAACCAGCAACCTTTCGGTTACAGGTCTTGCTCCTTAACCACCATGCTACACTGCCACCCAGATTAAGTACTTTATTCAATGATAGGATAGTGGTGGAATGACAACCTTCAAGCTTTTGGTAACACATCAAGTTCCCTAAGTGTTAGACCATACTACTGCCCCAGAGAACATGAACAAGAACACAGGAGGACAGTCATACATTCTGACCTTAAATATGAGTACTGAGGTACATATCAGTCATGTTCCTCAACAGCACAGAAACAGTTCACAACTGGGGGTACACCTTTCCACTTCCATTGTAATTCACTGTCCTGCTACAGTGTATGAACATTCTGGATTTAGGAAATCTTTCACAGTTGCTTAGAGAGAAGAGAGTTGAGAGAGTTTGGTTACTCAGGTTTACTGATGGCTTGTATTCACACATGTAGGCCAAAGTGGTCTGTATGTTCAAGTCATACTTTGTATCATCATTCTGCTGTATTCAGGGGATGTGCATTTTGATTAATCTGACATTCTAACTTAATAATGACTCTACTGCCACAAGATGTGTATCTGATTTAATATTCAGGAAGGAAAATTAGTGACATCAGTTACTTACTGGTTGTTAAATGCCAGATTAATAGGCTGTCTATCAGTATTGATGAGTGAGAAGAAAACTAGATTTTTCTTCATTTTTGTATAGGAGTATTGATGCAGGCAATGGATTAATGATTTTGTGGTTTAGTATTTGTTATTGAAATGCACTTAAATATGCACTGCCTCACAGAGATTAATGTATGATCTTGTCTTCAGCCCACATGGACCCCAATCCTGTTAACCAGTTCCAAAATTGTAAATGGCAGAATTTGTTAATTATCTGGGTGTTGTATGATCATTGCACATTCCGAAATTGAAAATCAGCTGGCTTGGCCTTAAGTCTTTGCCAGAATGTCTTGCTGGAAAAAGAAAATGATGACTAGGAAAATACATTTTGATTAAGTTTAAAAAAGTTTTAAGTTTGTTTTCCATAATCACCCATTTGAATGTGTCATTTTCCAGACTATAAGCTTGTTGTCAGAAGTGTGTACAAACATCTAAAAAGCTGTTAGCATCATGGTAATGGATCAGTTTGTGAAAGTTATATTTTTGTGTCGACAGTTGTCGTTAGGATCAAAATGAGTTTGTAGCTCGATCCTTTTTTTTGGGAAGGGTTTAAATTTTACGCAGAGGTTAGAGGCAAATTGTTGGATATGAGCAAGAAAGTGTCTCTATGCAATATTACGGCGTGCTATGTAATATGTGTGTATTTTTATTTATTTAAACGGGGTACTGTTTTCCGGTGTTGGCTGCCATGTCTGCTTTTCACCATGTGCTCTGCAGTTCACTGGCGGCAGCAGCCATGCCGCGCGGAGGAGGTGGGGATTAAAGTCCGGAAACAAGCGCCGGCACGCTCAAAGGCATGTGTCCCCAACCACTGACCCAGGGACAGTTTACACGCTTTTAATCCTTTACCGACATCATTGTGCAAGAGGTGGAGACGGATCCAGGACCAGCACAAAGGGGCAGAATCCTTCGAAAGGCTCAAATCCACAAAAACGTTAATCGAAGAGTTTAACTGTGCCAATGGCGACGCGAGGAATTTGGGTTTGCTAGCTATCTAGTGTTAAAAGTGGAGTAGTGAGCTACTTAGCTGCCGATAAGTGTGTTTGTGAGCGTGACGCGGTTGGAGGGCGGGGTGGAGGCAATGACTGAGCGAATGGGAGGCCGATGAACGGCCGATGAGGGCGCTTTTTTGTAGCGTGAACGGCTTCTGGAAATATTCCGCCCTAATTCAGATCAAATTTATCTTCTAAAACTCATTAAACGGGTTAAGGACATCAGACATCCTATCATCGCAATCTGCATCATTCAGTGGCGAAAAGAGAATGTTGTTGTTCGTTGAGGTAAGTATCTTTTATACTACGATCAACTGTGCGATGTGACCCGCATTCACGCACCGAGGCTTCAAATGAGGAGAGGCCATGTGACAGTCCTAGCCAGTTATCGCAGTGGAGGGCTCCTGGATACAAACCCTCAACACCTATGCAAATACCACTCTGATCGTTGCAGTTGTTGATTTGGTTATAAATTTTTATTTAATTGAGTGCACGGGTTGTGTCAACGGCAAATGCCAGTACATTATGTAGTTAGATGGTCATGATTTGACTTTAGTTTATCGCGGACTGGGATTACGTCACTCGAGTCTTTATGTTTGAGCATGCGCTGCTCGGGCTTAGTCATGCTGGCCATATCAAAAGTGAAGTGAACGCTGCTTGAAAGTAGTTGAACATTTTCAAATTATTACATTACATTCTAAAACGTGAACGGGAGTGTATGATCAACGTTTAATTTATCTTTGACTTTGGCAATATTTCACTGCTACCTGCATAATATATAGTATATTATAGGTTATATTTTGTGCTACCTGTATGGTTTAAACCGATACAGGTCAGTAGGCCGTTGACAGGAAAGGTATGTTTGTAGGCACAGCATTTCCTATTAAACTTTGGTTTGTAGCATGTTGCATCGATACTACTATTAGTGTTTGATGCTGTTGTATGTAGTACGATTTACGACATTAAAGAGAAACATAACTACCCTTGAGTGAGATGGATGCCTGTTATTTTTTACAACTTCTTAGTCTTTTTGATTAATTATATAAAGCAAAAAAGGCTATGGCATAGTATCCAGACAACAAACTTCTTTTTACAAGTTACACCTAAATAGCTACCGAGCAACTAATTAACATGGGAATAATTGAACAAATCCAGAAATGAGAAAGTATGGAGACCCTTATTTATCTTGTGGTATTTACTTCATCTTGATTAAATTTTCAGATGTCACCCTTCAGACTTCATGCATCTTAACAGAGCTAGAAGCGACAGTAAACTAGCTAGCTAACTGTTACGTAGCCATAAAACTTTGACTATGAGGCATAAAAGTAAGTAATATAACAAAAGAAAAACACTGCATTAATCAACCACAAAAGCAAAACATCCAGCTATATATTCGTGCATGACAACCCATTTAAGCCGTGAATCTGCTCTTGTGCTGTATACAGATGCTAAATTTCAATTTTTCATTCATTTGAAAAATAAAAATTAGCCAGCTTGCTAGAGGATTTCTCTTGAAAGGGTGTTTTTAGAATTATGTCAGTGCAGCTGCCTGCTCACAGCAAAGATGAAGGCCAGGAAGGAATTCTACAGGCTGATTAGAAGACTTTAGTCGTGGGCACTATTGCTTTGTGTTTTGATGCAGTATTACACCAGTGCATTATCAGAAGTGATGTGAGCTGCTACTTTAAAAACAGTGGTAGACAAAGGGGCTAGGTGGAATTCCAGCTGGGATGTTGTGCATTAATGCATTGCATTAAGTGAGAAAGCAGTTATAGAGAACTGGAGGTTGGGTCACAGTTGTGATTCGGTATGAAAAACACCATTCATGAACATTTAATTAATTTCTCCTGTTTGAGAACATTTAATTACTCATTTAATTGCTTATTAGTTTACCACAGAAAGGTCTGTACTTGCCCCTAAATCTGTTTTCCCATTTTTCATTTATGAACTTATGACTGTCTTCCTTTCTAACTTTTGATTTTGGTTGTGACTAGTGGAAGCAGCCTAATTAATTATCTTCTCTGACTGAACCTCTGGAGGCACCACTAGAGGCCAGCAATGAAGTCATGGTCTATGTGAAACTTGCAGTTTAATTTTTTTTTTAGGTCACCTCAAAGGGAGCAGGCTTGAATCCCAATGCCAAGGTGTGGCAGGAGGTCCCTGCAGCCCCCAGCAACGTTCCTGTAGATGGCAGCGAGGGCTCTCATTGGCCTCAGACTGTTCCCTCAACTGATGACATCACTGAAGGTGAGATAGCGTGGTGCACATTTTACTGTTGGACTGGTCTTCCATAAATTACTACAGATAAAATGTAGTGGACTAAAGAACACTGCACATATTTCTTCATGGAGAAGCATAATCTGGATGGAAATAATTCATATTTGGTGCTAAATGATTGGAGAACAGAGAGGTATAGATGTGAAATCAAAACTCATGAGCTCTTCCCAGTGCCCAGCCTTTTTCAGGATAGCTTGACCATCACTTCTGGTTCCTCCTAGCCTCTCGAACTGCATGATGGGACTTGCCTTTTCTAAAAAAGGAGTACTTCCTTTGCCAAATGTGCCATCATTCTTCTCTCATTATGTAGTAATGCAATAATGTATGCATCAGTCATGACAGTACCATTACTTAACTGCATGTTCCCAAAATCCCCTGATTGTTGCACATTATACCTTTCATTACTATTATTATTGTTGAAAAGTAGTGATATCCATTTGCCTGTTAACTAACTAGCTACCAGCTTGTATTATAGTGCCTGGTTGCTTCCAGACAGCTAATATCCCGCATGTATTAGTCTGTAATATTAGGTAATTGGCAGTTCTCGTTTTCATTCACTGATAGCTAGTCAAAAAGACCCCAGTGTGAAACATTGACAAACAAAAGTTCTCCCTCCTCCCACAAAAATAATGGTGTGTCTTTCTGGCTGGATAGGTTAGTTGTTTGGCAGTAGATGTTGGTCTTATGAGTGTGTGTTTAGTCTGCAACAGCAGCTTGTATATAGTCTGATAAATAGAAATTCTTTTAAACCAAACCTGGCCACATTGAATCCAGTTGTCCCCAGAGCTACCCACTTTCAGCCCCACCTTACTTATATCAAGCTGTAGGTGGAAAAGGCCTTGTAAGGACTTGCATTATATGTGATGTCCTTTAAGTCCTCATACATGAGTGTCAGGATGTGCAGTGTATTGCATGTGATATTGTGACTGCTGGAAAAATCCTACTAAAGTGGATTCCTTGTGAATTTACTGTACTGGGCAAATATAGGTGTACTTAGCCATGTGTGAGTGGAAAGAGTGCAGCGCTTTGTCTTTAGTCAGGCCTCGGTGGTTTTGTTGCTTTGTGTTCTTACCTGCCTGACTGGTTCCTCCTCTCCCAGGTTACTTGGAGCCCCCTGCCTCTGAGTGTAAGTCCTGCCTTGTGGGGTTCAGCAGTCCCACGACACCCACTGAGAGCACTATTAATGGCATGGACCCCCCTCCAGACCTGGTTTTCACCCTCTCTCAGCCCACACCTGGGACAAAAGGTCAGTGTAGTGCCAATGTGCTTGCTGCACTCTCGGACACACTACAGACCTATAACCACAGTGCTGTCCTTGTGTGTAATGAGCTGTGGTGGCCATGGGTGAATGAACAGCAGTCTCTCGCATGTATTTTTCATGTTGCTCAGCTTGCCTGCTCTCACCCTAAAGATGCTGGTAGCATTTTTTCTTTACATTTTATTTGCTTAAAGAGCCCTCATTTCCTGGGACATGTGTGTTACTTCTATGGATTACCTATATAGCTTTGAAGCAAAGGGCGAGAGCAGTCACCCCACCTGGCCTCGAACCCGGGTCTACGGGGTACCAAACATGCGACTTTGACCGCGACACCAAAGAGCCAGGCTCTTTGGTATGGCAGTCAGAGCGCATCATCAACCGTAGTGACAGTTGAGTAGTGACAGCACTCTGCTGTCACTACAGTTGCCCTTCGCTACAAGCTTGGAGTATATTACAAGGAATTTGAGTAGATAACTTGGCTCAGGGGTAAGAATGCAACACCCCACTCAGGATTTGGGCCTACTTGCAACTACAACCACTTGAGTGGATAGTGCCTGAATGCTGTTTGTGTGTTTTTGCAGTGGAGGGCCAGCTCTCTGAGGAGCAGCCCATTTCGACAGAGACCTTGCGCGAATCCCTCAAGAAGCAGCTGGAGTTCTGCTTCTCCAGGTGAGTGTGTCTCCGTGTGCACAGCGGCGCTGCCTGCATCATCCCACTGAGGCCTCGGGAGATGTGAAAGGGCATGTCCTCAGCAGGGTGGAGGCTTGCCTTGAAGATGTTAACTAACTGATGAAGCATTCCTACAAAAAGAGTCCATCTTGCACTTACCATGTTGGTATCATGTTTTTTCTTTTAAATGAAGGCTTAAAACACTCAAGAAATGACCCCACCCCTAACACTACCTCTGTTAAAGCTTATACAACATGTACTACATGCTCTAAGAAGCTGGTTTGGTTGGCAGTTTCACCATGTTCAGTAACATTTTGGAGCTATGTTTTCAGTAACACTACATGCATGTATATTTTGTCATTTAGCAGATACCCTTATCCAGAATGACTTTCAGAGTGCAAGCACAAAGTGCATTTAACAAAACAGCATGAAATGTTGGACGAAGCAAAGACACTGCTAGGCATATTCAGACATGTCAGTGTTAGATTTTTTTATGTCACTACATGGGTCTGTTTGGTTGGAAATGGGGAAAAATGCCTGTAGCCTTGTGTGGTCAGCCAAGGTATGGGTCCTGCAGGACTCTAGGTCTTTGTCCCCTTCATTTCCCAAGGACTCTGGTTTGCTAATGCTACCTGCTGGGTCCCATTCCTCAGAGAGAATCTGTCCAAGGACCTGTACCTGATGTCACAGATGGACAGTGACCAGTTTGTCCCTGTGTGGACTGTCGCCAACATGGAGGGCATCAAGACATTGACCACAGACATTGAACTCATTCTGGATGTACTGAGATGTGAGTATTTGGACAGCCTTCTGTAAAAAAAGTGTTTTCTGCCTGTGGTGGTGCTGGACCACATGGGGGAGGGTCTTCTCTCTGGGCCAAGTAGAAAGCCTGTTTATTTGACATTTTGTTTAATTTGAAATGTGGATGTCAATGTGGTCATTAAAAGATCCAATGGTATTTAATGTCATGAGTAGGGGGGTTCCCCCTATGTTCTGGAAAAGTTTTCAACCTCACTGTCTAATCATGCCCCAGTTAGGAAAGGAATCCTTCCTTTTCCTGATGTATGGAGTATTTCCTTGTGTAAAATTGCTGCTGTGCATCATTCATATGGGGGCTATGTGCCTGAGGGGAATGAAATGAATCATCCCCCTGCCAAGCACATATGTGCCATAGAAGTGTGAGTAATTTTATTACACAACAGTGCACAGGTAAAAGCCAGAGATGTTGGTTGCTGCACAGGAAACTTCAGGGAGTTAAGAATGATATATTATCCCTGTAGCATCACATCAGTGATGTGATGCTATGCTGTAGCATCACATCAGTGTCCTGCAGTTCTGTTACTCACATGTGCTAATGTTCAACCTGCATATTGATTCCCTCCCTGTGTTCAGCGTCTCCCATGGTTCAAGTGGATGAGAAGGGGGAAAAAGTACGTCCCAACCACAAGCGCTGCATCATTATTCTCAGGGAGGTGCCTCAGACTACGCCAGTAGAGGTACGAATGGGTGGTACACCACCTGGAATAACCACCTCATGCACACATTATAAAAAATAAGGGGAAACAACTCAATCTGTTGCTGTTTACCTTCATTGTGTCCAAACCAAGTGTCCCATGTGGTTTGTTTATTTCTTAATTTTGTCTGCCTGCTTTTAAACCAAAAATTTGCGCTGTGCAGAGATGCCTCTGAAGGGCGCTAAACAAAAAGTTGAAATAAGACAAACTAATCTGTCGATTGAACTGATTGACTCATTGAACACAACAATCCATTATATATGTTCAAATGTTATAGGAAAAATGAGAAATAAGGCTTTTATTTTCTATGCATATTTGTGTAAAATAATGGTGTATGGTAAGACTTTGGGCTTTGATCACATTCTGCCAGAAATTAATGCCACCAGTATGTAATTAACCTAATCTCTCCTCTCTTTTACAGGAAGTAGAGTCTCTCTTTAAAAATGACAATTGTCCAAAGGTGATAAGTGTCGAATTTGCGCACAATAACAACTGGTACATCACATTCCAGTCGGATATTGATGCCCAACAGGTAAGCTGCTTGCTGTGGTTCTGTAGTCCCCATTGCACATTTGCTAAGCATTCTTCAGATTGTCTATTTTGCATGAGTGTTAGTTTTTAGTGTGAAATGGCAGTAATTGTATTCATATACTAGGAATGATTTGCTACCGTGTGCACTGACAAATGGCTACTCAAGGTGAACCTTTTTCCTTTTTCCACAGGCACACAGGTATTTAAGGGAAGAAGTCAAAACTTTTCAGGGGAAACCAATCATGGTGAGTAGACAAGTAACTTCCTGGTTGATGGCAGCATGATGTGGTGGCATACTGTGTTCATGGTATGTAAGCCTGTCACAGAGGCCTCAGAATGAATGGCAGGGATCAGGTAGGGGCTGTATATATACAGCACGTTAATGAGAAAGGAAAGGACCAGTTAATGTCTACCCTAAGCTAGTCCAGCAGCCTCACTCATTTCAATAGTCTTGACGGGTATTATAGTTGTGTTGTGTGAAAAATGAAACACCTTTTTATAATGTCAATCATAATTTAGCAGTTAAATGAATGTGTCTCTTTTGCAGAGGATCCTAATCCCCTTCCTGTATGTCTGCCACTAGTTTTCAGTTGGCTTTGTTTATAAATGGCCAGTCTTGGCATATAGTCTTGTTTATCTTTTCCTGTCAGCCTTTAACATTTCAATTAGCTTTGCTGATCTTAAATTCTATTTTTAAGGCATACACCACAGTCATTTTGGTTTGTATGTTTTTTCTCAGATGATAACTTTGGATATTCTGTAGGGTTTAATGAGTAAGTCATGGGGAAAAAAAATGATCTAAGAAGTATGTTTATAATGATTGGATCCCCCCCCCTACCCTATCACATCTAGATGACACTATATTAATCACATTTTAATGTCTAGTAATATTAGCCCCTCTGTGATAGTCAGTATCTGACTTGGAATGGTGCTGACTTGGAATGGTGCTGTTCTGCTCTGGGGTCTTTATCTCTTTCCATCCTCTTACTCTAATTGGGTGGGTGTTTTTCAAGGGCAGATCCGTTTGGCTCATGTGACACATGTCAGCCAATCAGATACATTGTGTGTGGGGTTCTTTTTACTGACAGCTGTGTCCTGTGTCGTCTTTGCTCAGCGTAACCCCTGCCCTACCTCCCTCTCTTTAGCATGTTAACACCACCGAGTTTAACCATACGGACTGACACTTAAGTGCAGCTCATCTCTCTCTGTACTCCCCCTTCCATGCGTATTCAGCTAAAACTCTAGGCCGTCTGTCAGTGCTGACTTTCCTTTCTGGGCTTTTGCAGCATACAAAGGGGAAATCAGTGCATTTTTCTTTTAAACATCCTTTTACCATGCAGCTTTATTTAATAGCACTGATGGCACCTTAGTTCTTAGTCCTTAGTTCTCCTCCTGTCATCTGTTATCACCTTTCTCTTCCTCCCTCCTAGGCAAGAATAAAGGCCATCAACACCTTCTTTGCAAAGAATGGTTACCGCAGCCTGGACTCCAGTGTGTACTCCCAGCAGTCCCAGTCACAGTCCCAGTACAGCTCACCGCTCTTTATGCAGCACATCTACAGCCCCCAGCAGCAGTACCCCCTCTATGGAATTGTGCCCCAGACCTGGACTCCTTCCCCAACACCGTACTTCGAGACCCCTCTGGTGAGACTCCATACTCAAAGGCGTGTGGTCCCACTTTGATGGACAGCTGTAGCACTTCACGTTTTCTGTTTGTTAATGAGGAACCACAGTGGACATCAGTGAAAGCACTGAATGGTAACACAGCTGAATTGTCAGTGCCGTTGTACTGGTGCAGTGCAGATGGGCCCATTGCTGTCCCATGCAGAGGACTACAGCTCTGCTGCACCTCCAGTCACAGCTACAATAGTACCACCTTTCACATTCACTGGACATTGTCATTTTGAACAGAATGTCTACTTCTTTGTGTTAACCACAAAGACTGATTTAAGGCCTTGAAAGTCAATTAATTGGACTAAGCATTTACAACTTTGCCTATTAAGGACTCATTTCTTGATGAGTACTGCCCATTTCCGTCAAGACACTTAGGACTTTTTTTTCAAGCACTGAATCTTTTTTTTCCCCATCAAAAACACCTGAACCTCTGTTATTTTGTGTGTTCTATTGAATAATGTGTAAAGTAAAATTGTGGTCACTTTTCCTGAGGAAATGAAAGCTCTAGATCAGGGGTGTCCAAACCTCTCCTGGAGGGCCACTTGTCCTGCATGTTTTAGATCTCTCCCTGCTCCAACACAGCTGATTCAAATGATCAACTCGTTATGAACTCCTGAAGCTGCTGAATAACAAACTGATCATTTGAATCAGCTGTGTTGGAGCAGGGAGAGATCTAAAACATGCAGGACAAGTGGCCCTCCAGGAGAGGTTTGGACACCCCTGCTCTAGATGCATTTTAAGTGTGAAGGATGGATTGGTTATTGGGCTGAGGTGTTAAAGTGCACAGGAGTGATGCTTTAAGTGTTGAAAAGCTTCATTTCTGTGTGTGTGTGTCTAGCTGCTCATTCTGTTCTTTGTTCACGTGACAGGCACCCTTTCCCAACAGTGGATTTGTGAATGGATTTGGCTCTCCTGGCCACTACAAAAGCAGCTCTGGCTCCATCAACATCAATCGGCCTTTCAGCAGAAACCGGTAGGGCTTCAACCAGTCTCCAACTGCATATGCACTTAAGACTGGCTTACTTTAATTCACATTATAGGTAGCTTTGGTATATCCATCTAGAAACACATAACCTTGTGGGATACTATACCTGACAGATGATATTAAACGGGTAGATTTCAGCCAGTTAGAAATGTGTTGTGTTCAGTTGCTCCAGTAAACTAAACACCTTTCTTGTATCAAGCACCCATCAACTTCCCGCAGAATTTTTTCACATTTCTGCTTATGTATAAAGCTGCTGACTCTGTCAAAGGTTGATGAGTGAAAACCGAAATGATCAGTAATAGGGATGCAACAAATAATCGACGTAGTCGGCTAAAATCGATGACCAAATTAGAATTCAGTTGTCGAATAGTTGGTGACCATCGCGTGTTTTTCATGCTGACTCGGAATGCTCAGACATGTAGCCTAAGCGACGTTGCTTTACTGGAGTGAACAATAGAGATGGCAACAACTTCACGACCAAAGACCTCAAAAGTGTGGCAGCGTTTCACTCTTAACCCTTTCGCAAGTAACTTATTTTATGCTATGTAGCACGCGTGTTAAGTTATATGGTTCGTTGTGTTTTCATTAGCGTTATTAAGCTTCTCATAGTTTTCAGTTAGCATTTGCTATATTTTTGATGTTAAATCACTGTTTCCTCAAAGCTAAAATTAGCTAGAATTTTTCCATTCTAGTTTTCTAATCGCACCAGTTTTAGCATACGCGCTAAACAGCTAATCACACCGGTGTGACATTTACATGCGAAAGGGTTAACTCTACCAAGAAGGTTGTGAACTGTGACCTTTGCAAACCTGACCTTGCCTGGTATGGGAGCACAATGTTAAAAGCCATGTTCACGTTATGAGCTGTAACGTTTTCTATTATGAAATACATTTTCTCTTGATCAATAAATTGTTAATGACGTTGAACATACAGTGTAGCAAATAATAACCTATTATTCACAACGACCCTGTTCACATTCTTTGTAAAGTTAGAGCACAAATGTGTAAATAACTTTACAATGCTAAACCAGAGCCCATCTGCTATTTAGAAATTCTCTGCTTCTACGTTGCATCGTTGTCACGGCGACATTTATGGCTGGAGATAGCGTTGCTGCCGAGTGCACAAGTTTAGAGTACACCAGAGAATTTGATACTTTCTAAATTGCAAAAGATTTCTACAACGCGTGCGTGCCCAATGTGGGTTGCATTCAAATTAATTTGAACGAGTTATGGGTTTGTTGGATCTCGTAATGCTACAATGGATGGCTTTCTTTAAAGGAAGCAGACTTGTACTCCCCAGCAAGCAACTGCCCTCACTGAATTAGTCTTAGTAACCATTCATTAAAAGATGTATTTTTGAATGAAGTTTTCATTTTTATTGTCTTTATTGTTAGTTAGCATATGCCTAAAACAACCTCAAGCTAAATTTAAATGTCGATAGATAAATATCGACATGTGTTCAAAGGTAATCAATCACATTCAAAATCATGCCTGTAGGTTAATATCATACACCTTCCATCAATGAAAGTGATCCTGATTAAACCCAGATTAAAGTCAGCTGTTGCTGTAGGATTTGCTTGAATGTTTGGGGCTGTATCCTACTGGGAGAGCTGTGGGCCGCAAAGAGTTGCCAAAGAAACTGCGAGAGCTAATTGTTGTACCAATCAGGAGAGGTATATAAAAGAATATCAAAGACACTGGATGTACCATGGAGCACTGTCAAAACCATCATCAATAAGTGGAGAAAATGTGGCACCACAGAGACATTGCAAAGGTCAGGACAACCCTCCAAAGTTGATGAGAGGACAAGGAGAAATCAGGGAGTCTACCAAGAGGCCAAAAGCAACACTGAAGGAGCTTCAGGAATTTCTGGCAGGTACTGCAGCCGGTTGCACCAGCAGAGCGTAAGTTCGATCTTTATCTAGTTTGAACGTAAATTGGCACTACGTTCGAATTTACAAACAACTAAAAGTTATACCGTTGCACCAAATCACATACGTTCAACGTAGACTCAAGTTATATCTTAAAACTTATACCTAAAACTAAGTAGGTGCAACGTCCGCTGTAAAAAAACGTTATTAAATTTGGATAAATTTAAATTTGAATTTTATGCTCCTTGTATTTGGCTAGTAAAATGACAATTACTTCATGAGTGAAATTCTTTTTTCTTGGTCTACGTTCACCAGACATGGCCAAGCCTGAAGTAGTATAGGCTTGGGTATATGTTGATGTCACTTTCCCGCCGGAATACACCTCCTCAGTCGGACTGAGTGGCAAAACATCCTGCAACTAGGCATGTCACGATACCAGAAATTTAGTAGTCGATACCAATGCCAGTGAAATTCCATGATTCTCAATACCCAATTCGATACCATGGGATTTATTGTTTTGTTTTTGTTTTTTACCATGTATTTCAACATACACTCCTTTATTAAAACCATTTGAACATTACAAAAAACAACAGTGGCATGTAGCCTTAAAGTATTTAAAACAAACAATACTGTGTTTAATTACAAACAATCAACTTTTTATGATGGTACAGCATTTCAGTTGCAGTACCAAACCAAGACATGAAAAGATGTAAATAATAATTTAATAAAAAGAAACAACTATTAACATTACAAAAAGAACAGTGGCATGGTATTTTCTGTGCCTCTGAAAAGCTTCTGATATCGTTGGCTGTGTATGTGTTTGCTGACTTTGCTCCTGCCTCTCCTGGTCGACATCCACCTCTGGCTGGTACTGTGAAAGGAAAATTATGAGATTTCAGTTATCAGGTATAGCTCAATGACTATAAGAAACCAGCCGAGGCTGCATACACAATGTACTAACACATACACACACACACCTCTATATACTCAGAGTGCAAGCAGTAGTTTAAATTTACTGACATGGTGACAGACCATTAGTCCGGAAATATTTATGTAAAACGCTAATGTTATATTTTGATAACAGATGGCACAGACTAAACAGTAAGGACTGTAGCCTACTATTACAAGCTATGGTTACATTACGTTAGCCTAAACATGGTAGCCTTTAGCGTTTAGCCATTGCAAACGTCGTATGGAACATAGCTGGCTACACAGCAATGCCGGCTGTCTCAAACAAAAATAATGGTAACGTGTTTTTCCAGATATCAAGGACAACACTTTGGATACGTTGTTAATGTAATGTTAACATGAATTGAAACTCATTCACCTTGAATTCTTTGAATAAATCTGGATGTCTGTCTTTGGGGTGCTTCGCTAAGTTGGATGTGTTTCCTCCTTTCGTCTGAAAAGTTCGATGGCACCGTTTGCATACTGGTTTTTGCGAATTTATTATTAATCCCTGATGATCGGCCTCGAACGCAAACTACTCCATACACGACTCTTACTGTTTTTCTTTTCGACGAGTCGAGGCGGATCCGTCGCTGCAGCTGCAGTTGTCGCCATCTTCCAAGTGTTCTTCCTTTGGCATTTTAACGACAGACTAGAACACTTCAGAATTTAGTTTATTGCCAAGTTGTAAGTTGCCCCAACAAGGAATTTCTTTTTTGGTATGATGGTGCTCCATACAAATACATGACTAAGTACAATGAGTAATAAAAGCAACAAGTACTGAAAAATAAACAGGCGTATATGCTGCCACCGTCAGCTCCGGAAGAATAACATCCCCGATACCTACGGTACTGTAGAAAAACGAGTAGCGTCACGTTTTCAGAATTTTGGCATCGACTTGGTACCGAAGTATCGGTTCTCGTGACATCCCTACCTGCAACGTGGCTGCGTTTAGTATGGGAAACTGCAAAAACGGGAGTAAAACAAATGATTATCTGCGTAAATTAAAGGCAGTTGGACTCGACAGTGATACTTACAATTTATCAAAGTACCAGTGGTCCATGGACATTGACATGTGGCCAGGAATCGGGCTTCCTGACATTTATATGTACCTGATTTCGATGCTGGGGCTACACAAAGCAAAGCCTGAAGGTATACAAAAGCCGGGACATTCTAAAACCCTTAACGTGCCTTAATGTTCCAAAACTGCGATCAATCACCAAATTTCTCTCGGACATCTCTTGTCAGAAACACTTCCTCCTGTCCAAAAATCAAAACTGAAATCCTAGGAGTATGGTCGTTATCTCACGTTATCAATCGCACAACAGCTCTTTCCCATTTTAGATGTTTTTTGTATTTTCGTGGCATTCAAGCTGAACGCTAACGCTGCCGCTCGGTAAGTCTTTCTGCCACTCAGTGGGTGTAACCCGCACTGACTCCACCCACTGTGACATCACATGCATAACCTATATATATAGAACACCATGGTCCGTTACACATTGAATGAAAAGTGAAGCATACGCTACGTAACATTAGCTAACAGAGTTGACAGGCTAGTATAACACATTTTTGTTGTCGCCAACTTGAACAATGTTACACTAAAGATTACGATAATAAGTCAGCTAAAGGTGAACCTTGATAACTTTTCTGTTACTACTGTTAACTGTTAACGTTGACTTACCTCTTATTGTTTCTTCGTTCTTGGGTAGTTTTAATGTGGTTTGCAACTCCGGTTGGCTCTTCTGTTAGTTGTTCAGCGAAAGTTATTACGCTAATTCAGTTACAATTTGTTGCTAGACAACCTTCAGCACCTCAAGAGAAATTGCACTCCACAAAACATAGTGAATGAGCGAATGCACACTGGTACAAAATAAATACACACAAGAAATGAATATGTTAATTACTTTACTTTATTGTAAAAAGCTGTCCTTGTAGCCTGGCAGCTATCAACAGGCTTGTATGAAAGGTTAAAAGAGGAAGAATTGTCTATGATAATTGTTACAAACTTGACAGACGTAGGCCTTTTTCCCCTCTGACTCTGTGCCGATTCAATTGTTCCAGCCTTCAATGACACATGCAGGCTACTGTGCACAGCAAATGTCGAAAATGCCATATTTTCTGATTACATTGTATGGTGCCGTTGATTGGCTTGAAACGATAGATACGTCATTATATGTAACAATATTTTGATTAACTACTAGTTAAGTTGCATCTTTTTAAGTGATCGTTGGTGGAGGTTAAGATGGACTTTACACCCAAACTTGCAATCGACCTTACGCTCTGCTGGTGCAACCGGCTGCAGGTCACTCCTTGCATGTGACCACCATCTCTAGTATTCTGCACATGTCTGGGCTATGGGGTAGGGTAGCAAGACAGAAACCCTTTCTTACCACATCCAAGCCTGTCTAAATTATGCCAAAGGATTCATCAGTCACCCCAAGCCATGTGGGGAAATGTGCTATGGTCTGACAAGACAAAGGTTGAACTTTTCGGCCTAAATTGTAAAAGATATGTTTGGCGCAAAACCAATAAAGCTTATCATCCAAGGAACACCATACCAATTTTGAAGCATGGTGGTAGTGGCATCATGCTTTGGGACTGCTTCTCTTCAGCTGGGTCAGGGACTCTTGTCAAGATAGATCAAAGTCTGATTTGCTGTACACAGCGGATCTCCTCGCAGTTTGTAGGAACTTGAACTTTTTTTTGCAAAGAAGAGTGGGATAAAATTCCAAAGTCTAGATGTGCAAAGTTAATAGTGACTTATTCACTTCAGGCTTGCTGCTGTAATAAATGCAAAAGGTGCTTCCACAAAGTATTAGTTGGGCAGGGTGTGCAGATATATGCAATCAGGGTGTTGTAGGTTTTCTTTTCACCCTAATAATTAACTCTTCTTTCTTTCTCTGGATTCTTGTTTGTTGGAAAGTCACATTAAAGATGGAAAGAGTCTGACCTTTATGTTGTTGTTATTTCTGTCTTTACATTTAAAAAATATTTCATAAGGGTGTGTAGGCTTTTTATTTCCACTGTGCGTGTGTGAAATGGCCAAAATGGTACCTTTCCATCAGCACGTAAACGATTGCATGGTTAGGGCACCAGAATGTGGCTCACTGCCAGAGCTACATCATATCAAGTACAGTCGCTGTATCAAGTATGTTACTCGGTCATCAATGGAGAATCTGCAGGATAGTAGCGGTGTTGAATGAATTTCCTTTTCCTTACAAATAACCAGTTCCCTCCTTTTCCAAATCCCTGCCCCTGTTTTCTCTTGTTGTCCCCACAGTGTTCCTCTCTATTCAAGAAAGAATGTAATAAATGCCTTCAGGTACTCCCATGAAGTCCTCCTGTCCTCATTGTGTCTTTCCCCTGATTGTCTCATTTTCCTCCATGCCACAACAAAAGGGTGCTCAGGGAACACAACATTCTGCTGCCACTTAGCATTGGGTTCTGTTTCCCTTCTTTTTGAATATCTGTAAACCAAAAGGCAGTCCTTTGAATGATGTATCTCATGAAGGAATGAATACACTAGAGTTTCAGCCTGTAATGGATTTTTTTCTGACTGTTTCCTCAGTCTCAGATTTTTACAAATTGACCTGATACACTTAAGATAACAAGAGGTCCTGGTGAGATATTGAATGTATCTATCCATCAATGGGTTGAATTTGCAAAATCTTGAGCAAGAAGGTCCCTGCAGGACTGTCAGCGTGAGTCCCTCAAGTTTACTTAGATACGAAATTCTACAACATAATGGCTGCTTTCTTTGATAGAATATTAGAGACAAAATAACCGATACAATGTGGCACATCTTTATTAGATCAGTTGGAGGACCCAGACTAGCCTAAAGCGTTGATGCATTGCCTTCTTAGAAACAGAAGCCTCTTGTTCCTTTATTCTTGCCAGTTTGTGAAGTGAACGGGAAATGAGTTTATAGGTATACACAGCAGAAAGCTGTGTGTATTTGTGCTGCACATTGAGTGTTGCCTCAAATATGCATCAGGTTTCCCTCCTCACAATTTAACAAAAATTAAAAAAAAAAAAAAACTCCTATATTCTTAGATTCAAGTCAGAATTGCTAAAGCTGATGCTAATTGGCAAAAGGTGGAATTATTGGTCAAAGCAGCTTTACTGGATGTTGTACATTTAGCAGACATTGCTTTAGGAATGTGGTAAAGCTTACTTTCATAATCTGATGTGTTTTAACTGTGAGTGTAGAAAAAAAATGCCCTCCCCCATTTATTTGTGTAAAGAGCATTTTTGTCATTTAGCCACTCACAAAAAGGGCATGTGGCCTATTGGTCAAGAGTGTCCGAAATTCAAGCCAATAGGGTATGAATGCTATATGTTTTACCATTCATAGTGGTAAACAGAGCTTTTGTTGTCACCAGATTGAAAGCTTCATGCACACAAGATACCGTCCTCTTATCAGCACCCTTTTGGGCAGGCAGTTTTGTCCCATAACTGTCCCCCTCCATCAAAGCTAACCAATCATTTTGTTTGTCTTCATGCTCATCCTATTAGTGATGCTACCTCATTGGGTTTTTTCCTGTCAATGAAAAGTCAAATGAGAGAAATATTCTCGCCCAGGTAGGCCCAGAGGGAGAGGTAGGTGAAATGTCAGATGTCTGTTGGCTGAGGCTTTTATTCCAAGCCTCAGTTAGTTCTCTAAGGAACTAATTAATGCAGTGGTTTTGGTTTCATTTGAGCAACAGTTCAGGTGCCACCCTGAATGGCAAAATCTAGTCATAGGAGAGTGAAGCTTCGGGAGCCCCATCAATGAGCGGTGATACCTTCTGCTGTTAATTCTCAGCTCATGACTCTAAACATTGGAATTAATATTAGTTTAGCCAGTCTCTATCATGCATTACCATAGCACAAACAAGCCATACATATTCTGCGCCAAACACTGTGGGCATGTCAGTTTCAAAGCCTCCATTGGCTGCCTGTTTCTCAGTAGTTTGTGTCAGCTCAGACCCGATGATGAGAAAGACATGCGCATAGAGGGATTCCAGGATGCGATGCTGAATGGCTTTTGGTTATCCCCCTCTCTTCTTCCTCTTTCACATCTTACTTCCTCTTTCTTACCACCTTCGACCCCCCCCCCCCCCCCCCCACTTCAACACTTGACCCAGTGAGCGGTACAATTGAAAACTAAGGGTCCGAAAGCCACATAGACCGCATGTTTGACAAAATGGCTGCTGGAGCACAGCCACATGTATACTCTGGCCATGTGTCTACCACACTCTTGTTCACTTAATCTCTTCACCAAAAAACTATGATTGGATCAAAGAAGTGAACAAATAATTACAATTGAAAAGGTCATCCAGTCTGGGCTTCATGAAGACTCCATTTCTCATCACTAGTGAAAGCAGCAGAGGCTCCATATATATGTCCAGTTAGGAAACAGTTTCAGTTCTTGGGCTCATTTGAAAGTTGACCAACAGCCTTGCTTGGCTTAGCCTGGAAAAGGATGCCTCTTACTGGGGTTCCTGTAATTCGCTTCACCCACTTCATCACCCAAAATGAATACCTTATACCCGCCCTCACAGCATTCACTGATAAGCAGTTACCCCATGTGCAGTAGATAGTTGTGATGGTAGTGATCTAATGTGGGGAAACCCCCCCCACGCCATCCTTTGGCTCCCCATCAAGGGAGAGATTGTAAGACTGTTCTACCTTGACTAGGGGGATTGCTTTTCATATGTCCTGTCTAGACTGCACTGTACCCTCATCTATTTGCATGCTTTTCTGTTTCTGAGCATGTTTCTAATCATCCAGTAACTCTGTTATAGTTCATTGCTGTCACCATGGCTCTGAGAATTTTGTCCATGTCATTCCACCAACACGTTCATTCTGCAGAGGCTGGTAATATAAAGAACAGGGGCTGGAGCTTGTAAACCTCTCCTACTAAGACTCGTGTGTTGGGTCTTACTGTCCCAGCATCGCATCTGGGTTTGAATGTCAGGAGGTAAAGCATTACTGTACAACTACCTCCCTCTCTCTGTCTACTAAATTAACAGGAACCACGTGAAGCCTCAGCTGAGGCCCCAGGATGGGGCCCCCCCATCTGGAACCCCTCTACCAGCAGTGGACGGTTCCCAAAGTCCCCAGCCCCCCCGGACTGGCCGATCTGAGCCAAACGCCTCTTTCACCCCAAGAGATGCTCATCTTTCCCCCCCTGAGATCAGTGATGATTCCAGTGCTGCCGGCAGGGGCAGGTTAGACCTAGCTGTTCTGTTTGTCTGCTTAAACTGAAGCGAGGACTTACATTATAAGTCCCCTGATCAAACACTTTTGGAGCTGACATGCTGTTTATTTGGCACTGTTAAGCCTTGCTTCTAAGACCAATGTCAATGAACAGGTGCTATTTCCACAGTGTGCTGCACCTGAGATTGATTTGGACGTACTCATAGGTTTTCCTTTTGTCATTTTAATAAAAACCTTGACTTGTTTAACAGTATCTCTGTTGCTTCTTAACTTGCGATCCTGTAGCACCAGCAAGCTCTGTATATCCTGTGGTTAAACATGGTCAGAGTTTTAAACCCTCCACTATCTGCCTGTTTCTCAGTAGTTTGTGTCAGCTCGGACCCAATGATGAGAAAGGCATGCGCATAGAGGGATTCCAGGATGCGAGGCTGAACGGCTTTTGGTTTTCCCCCTCTCTTCTTCCTCTGCCAGATCTTCCTCTATTTCTCCACTCTATCCCCCTCCCACCCCCCAAAAAAAAAAAAAAAAAAAGCTGTGATCCTCAACACCTGACCCAGTGAGCGGTAAGATTATGAGATCTGAGGGTCCGACAGCTGCGTAGACTACTTGTTAGACAAAATGGCTGCTGAAGCACAGCCACATGTACATTCTGGCCATGTGTATAAGCTGCTCTGATTGTATTCCTCACAGGAGAGGAGCGTACCGGGGGACGCGGAGGAGAAGAGAAGATGACCGATCCACGGTAAAGCAAAGCGGTCACACTGACCACTCTTGTGAGGCATTTCTTCCTGCTATGGCAGAAAAGAAAGGGTGGGAATTCAGTCTGGGAACTGAATGACATTGTGGTTTGCATCACAGGGGCATTCCCTGTGTAAATATAAACATAAACAGAGGAGCCTTGTCCTAAAGCACAGGCCTAACTATGAGTTTCCCCATCTTGCAGAGGCCACTTGCCCCAGCGGAGGTCAAGCTTCAGCCACCTAAGTTTGACCTGGCTGCCTCTAGCTTCCCTCCGCTACCTGGATGTGTGGTCAGCACGCAGGGAGGGGAGCCTGTGCTGGAGAACCGTATGTCAGACGTAGTGCGCGGTTTGAACAGAGAGAAGGTGAGAGAGGTTTTAACGTCCCAGTCCTTTGGAAATTAAATGGTGTGTGAGCAGTGAGGATACCAATGCTGCGGAGGACTGTGGGATTGCTTTCTCTCCAGTGTTATCTGGGTGTCCAACAGGCTGATGTTCTATGCAGTTGTCCTCTCTGAAATGCTAATGTCTATGAAATGTCTATGTCTTCTCCAGCTGGATGTGACCAAAGAGTCCGCTGTTGGTTCTACCACTGTTTCAGAAGATGCAATCCGTATGTCCACCCCTGCCCAGCCAGTCTGCAAACCCACCCTGCCCACATTGGAGCACCCTGGCTCCAGGTGACCTCTGACTCCTGATAGTGTCACCTGTGTTCCTCAAGGAGAATGGCAGAATAGACATTGGTGTAGTAAGATGTGGTAGCTCTTGACTTTGGGTTTTAAGCTCTATTCACAGGTGGGATGCCATTACCCTTAAGCAAAGTAATTAATTCAGTTAATACCCAGATGTGTGAAGGACTAGTATGTGTAAATGCAAACAAGGTTGCTGTGGTAAATAATTATGGTTAAAAAAATCACAATGAGTTTGCACAATATCAATGTCCCCTCTCTTCACTACTCTTTCTTGTCTGTCTTGCTCACTCTCTCTCCACAGTGCAAACTACCAGGAGA
The DNA here is from genome assembly GCF_013368585.1 of Megalops cyprinoides. Lineage (NCBI taxonomy): Eukaryota > Metazoa > Chordata > Actinopteri > Elopiformes > Megalopidae > Megalops > Megalops cyprinoides. The sequence goes on along the minus strand of NC_050589.1, from coordinate 39,084,044 downwards.
AGAAACTGGAGAAGCCAGAGCCTTCTATCTCAAAAGACACACCTCCAACCCCTGCCACTCCCTCAGGAGCAGCTCTACCTTCCCACACACAGACCCCTCCTACCTCCAAAGTCCCACGCACCCTAACTGGCCCAACCACTGCCTTACCTTTCACTGTATCGCCTGTCCCCCAGGCTCCAGTAGTGCACTCTGTACGTCCCCGTGTCATTCCATTTGTTTTACACAGTGGCTGAGGGTAAAGGAAGTTATATGCACACCAAAGAAGGGGGTACATGTTCGGGGAAACATACTGTCATAATGCAGAAGAACATAGACAAAGAACATACACGCTGAGAAAGACCGTATAGGCCAAAATGCACTTTTATAAACAGTGTGCCAATACATTCATTAAAAAGTGACTGCCATGTTAGCTAATACAATGCTGGCTATGGTTTACCCATTTTTACAACAGTATTTTGTATTTTTCAAATGATGAAACAATTTTGTTTTGATGGTGCATTCATATGCATTTCATTGCCTTGTACTTGTTACATATGTAATGGCAATAAAGTTGAATCTAATCTAATCTCATCTAATATGCAGTTGCAGTAATAGCAGTTTGTAACATATATTATTGCAAGCACAGTTTTTTTTTTTTTGCAAGATGATTCACCCAGTTATGAGAACCCTCTACTGATGCATCTTTCTTTCCCTTTTCTGTCTGTTTTCTTCCTTCTCTGGCTTTCTGTCCCCGCTCACTCCTGACAGGAGCCCCGCAAACTGAGCTATGCGGAAGTGTGCCAGCGTCCGCCCAAGGACCCGCCCCCTCCCTCATCAGGCCACGCCCCTGGCAGCACAGCAGCGCAGCCCCTGCGTGAGCTGCGCGTGAACAAGGCAGATGAGCTGACCCCTGCCAGCGGCAGCCCTGGCGAGCGGCAGGAAAAGCCTGCTGAGAACCGAATGTCTCGCGACACACCCCCGTCCCATCGTGGCCATGGTCCCCCCAAGGCAGGCGGGGCGGGTCTCAAACTGCGAGATCAGCAGAAGCGCCCCCCTTTCACCCGCCGCAGCTCCCCTCAGGGGGGCCTGCGGCATGCGGGCAAGGAGCAGAACATCCCCCCACGATCGCCAAAGTAAAACTCACATGAATTAATGAAAAATCAACACGTAAATAAGTACATATATAAATATATATATATAAATGAGTATATATAAATGGGTATAAAAAAGAGCAGTTGAAAAAGGTTCCATCTCCTTCTCCCTGGAAACATCTCCAAACGGTGTTTGGAACAGACTTGATGGGCTGGGACATTCCAGGAAAATGCAACAAAATGAAAAAAAACGATAAACTCAAGGAGATGATGAGCCAAGAATATTACAATCAATGAAGAAAACATCTCAGTTTCAGCGACTTCCAAGAATTTTTTTCTTCAGTTGATCAGTGTGATTTAGTTGAGATTTTTTGCTCTTTTTGTCTGTGTGGGAGAATGGGGGGGTGGGGTGGGGATGGTGGTCATTGAGCAGGGAAGACCTTTCAGCAGAGGCCCTTAACCATTGAAATACAATTCTCTTGGGCTCTTATGAATAATATGCACTAAGAAAGGAAGGAACATGCATATGTCATGAACATAGAGAAATATTACCGTAACGTGAAAATGCATTGTCCACTATGAATTTTATTTTTCTTTAGCTTTTTGCTTAGTTTGCAAGGGATCATGGGGCTTAAGACTGCCATTCTGGAAAAGTAGATATGGACCTATTTTACAGGCCAAGGTTTGGTGGCAATCCTGGTTCCTGTTACAGGTTATCATTTTTCTCTATGAGGGAGCAGAAGGTCTGGCTGAAAATGGACTGCTCTGCAAGGTCGTTTCCTTGTAGCAATTTCCCCTTTTTTTCCTCAAATCTTCTATCTGCTCTGCATAGTTGCTGCCGGTTGGCAGGATGCCTGTTGACAACATTGAGAGTTTTGGAAGGGTATATGGAGCTGAGCTGGGAAGGAGAGAATGAGGCATCATGAAAGATGCATATCTTTCCATTTGCATTTCTTTTAAATTTTCACTCACTTCCCCTCTATTGGAGCCTGCTTGGGACCAGGGTAGTATTAAGAGTCGACGATACAGTATTTTAACACCAGTGCAGGGTAATGGCAAAAACAGCAAGTCAAACTGACTGAACCAAACTGACTGCTCTTTTACACCTTGAGGTCGCTGCTGGTTGTTGCAAGCTTTCCTTCTTTAAATCTGACGTAAATAGAGGTACAGGCCCTGTATTAAGCAGAAATTTATGTATGCTTAAGAACTGGGAAGATGTTTGTAATTGGGGGGGCAAAGACGGGAATTGGGTAATTTTGGGTGACATTACCGGTGGACTATTGAAGGCCTTCAGCTGGCTGCTCAGTTTTAAACCACATTTAGTTAACATGTGATGGGGACACAGGATGGGGACTTACAGGCTGTGGCTGTTTGGTGACCCCTGAGTTTTTGTGACAGAGTGGAATCTGTATGCATGCGTGCATGTGTGTTTGTGCAAGAGAGACCAAGCTAACTGCTCTGTACCTGGTGTACTCAGATTTTTTTTTTGGATTGTATTGCAGTGTTGGAGAGGAACACCATTTTTTAATTAAGTCATAGCAGGCATGACATTTGTTGGTTGTGGTCTATATCTTCTGTTGATACTAGCAACCTCTTAACAGAGCTGCACCCTTACAAACATGGTCAGACAATGACTTGAGCCATTGTATGTGCAAGTTAGACCCTTTATGCTTTCACATAGCACTGTAGTTTCATTAATGTTAAAATATTTGTCCCTCCCCTAGCAGATTTGAGAATCGTGAGTCATTTTAACCTGTTTTGGCTTTTGTTAAAAGGCAAAATATATTTGCAGATTAATTTTTCCATTTGTAGCCTATCATATAATGCAAAATACCAGCTTTGAGGCAAGGTCTCAAATCCATAAATGAGTGTGTTCTTAAAAGATGGTCAAAGAAGCTGCTGTCTGTCTCCAAAGATTGGATGTTTTACTGCTTCAGTGATATTAGAGGCTACAGCGCAATTTACAGTCCGTATTAAATAAGAAGGCTCTTTCAGAGATAGTAAGTGAGCAAACTGTTTACTACTTAAAGTCCTATGGCCATTTTTGTGATTGCTGTATCAAATTCAACTCAATATTCAGAACTGTCATCTTGCAGTTCCAGTCACCTGACCGACTGTTTTTTCCTGCCCCCCACAGCCTACTTTGGCAGTTCATATAAACCAATCAACAAAAAGAGGCCTCCCAATCGTCCTGGCTTGGTCCATGTATAGTGCTTACTGTTTCCTTTTATTGCTAGCCTGCCTGATAACTTGTAGCCATCAGTCAGTAGCCTTCAGCTTGATTAAGCTTTTTTGAATAGTTTGATTTGGGATCATTGTTTTGTTTTATTTTGTTTCTGAGAGCTAAGAAATTGTCACTTGTGCTCCTGCCCTGGGCAGAGATTGTTCTGTGTATGATTTGTAACTGTAGTATGCGGTCTGTAGAAGTAAGACACGAGTTCAGCAAAATGGGATGATTATGTAAATGTGATTCTGTTTTTAAAGATGACACAAAACAAGGTTTATCCAAACCACAATCACTGTTTGATACATTTCTAAGTTAACTGGCAGAAAATTTTAAACATTTCTGGCTGACAAATTTGAATGTGCTACAAAAGCAGGAACATATCGCCCATCTGCTTGGACTTGGCTGGAGAGAGAGGCTGTGTATGGGATATATATATATATATATATATATATATATATATATATATATATATATATATATATATATATATATATATATATATATATATATACACACACACACACACACACACACACACACAAACTCTGTGTTTGGAACAAAGTCTTCACTGAGTTATAGATTGATTGCATACGATAGCTCCACCCCGTTTTGAGATTCTCGAGGCTTCAGGTGCAGACATGGCTGCAGACTTAATGGGTTACCGGTGGTGGTAATCAGTGAGGCTCACAGAGCTATTGTGAAAGGAGGGAGATTATGTTTAAGTAGGCTGAGCCCTGTTTTGTCCATGTGCATTTGCCCTTCCCAAAATGGCAGTTTTTGAATGTAAACATAAGGCCACTAATACAGATACCCAAGTATGGTTGGTTTATTTTTTTTTTATTATTATATTTTCCCCTCTCTTTTCCCCTTAACACCCCGCCCGCCCGTGTAGGTGTAGATGACGAGTTCTGTATTCAGAAAACTAGACTGAAGAAGCTAGCTGTTAGAGAAAGACAGTACTAGAGTATGATTTGTTGCAATTGCTTTTTAATTTATTTATTTTAATCCAAATGTGCAAAGCTTTTCCTTTTTTTCTTTCCCAGTACTGTCAGACAGGTGGTGTTCCCGACGCGTATCTGATGTGATCAGGAATACACTGCACCAATGACATATTTATATATGGGTTGAGTCTTCATTTAAGCATATACTTGATGCATTGCCTGAGTTGCTGCAATGCAGTAAATAAGTAATGAATCACTGGGGGTAGTTTTTTGTCATTCTTTTCATTAATAAATTACTCAGAGCAGCTAGTGGTCTTGTGTAATGAAATTAAATGCACTAACTTTTTTTTTTTTTTTTTTTTTTTAATCTTGCGTAATGTGAAAATCATTTTAGAAGTGTAAGTTGAAGAAATTGATCTTGACAGGCTTGCTAAAATTTAGTTTTTTCTTTTTTTCCAGTTTTGGGTATTATCTGTACAGTGATTTTGTTTTGGGGGGTGTATGAGGCAATGGACAGCTGATTTTTCTTTTTTTTTTTGTGGGGGGTGGGGTAGGGGGGTGTAGGGGGGAGGGGTGTGAAATAATGGACAGCTAAGGTGTTTGAGACACTGAACTCTAGATATCTGTATAAAATCTGCTGGGGGGAAAATAAAGTACAATGATCTTGTTTTAGCCTTAGACATGTGTCTGCACTTCATTTTACTGTGTGTGCATATGACCGTGCATGTGTGGATGGTAAATGTTTTAGTAGCATGACTTGCGTGGTTTGTTATGTATTATCCATTCATACAACTGAACATTTACTGCTATCAAATGTATTGGTTTCACCTTAACAAGAAGGTATGAAGATAGTGTCAGCCGTGTCTTCCTGTTTGACCTTGGTTCCCTAATGACTGTGGGTTCTGTTTGATAAATGGAAATAAGTCATTTTCGTGACTGGTTCTTGTTCCCTCCATTGTCGTTTAGTCCACCGAGCATTTAGAATTTGTCCAAACTCTGAGGTTATACCATTACCAAGCCTGCCGAGGTCACAACCCATTTCATGGATGAATACATTTCCTGTGAACTGCGGCTTATTAAAACATAGCCTTACACTTTTGCAGATGCATAATTCAGTTTTGAATACAGGTCAGAATTTATTTGTAAAGCTGATTAAAGAGGATCAAAAGCATGACTAAAAATGTAGGTGTTGGATAGACTTTAAACATTTTTAAATGTGATATTTTAATCTCAATAGAATTGCAGGAGGTAAGTTTATATAAATGAATATATTTTAGAAATATGAGCACTCATCCTTTTTATTGATAAACATTATGTATGAGAGCATAGGCAGTCACAGCAAAATGACGGTAATTACATCATGATGTAAGCACAAAGATTTACTACATACAATATCTTCACTTATGTAATCACATCACAACAAACAGAAAACGACACCACATTAGAATCAAGCCAAACCAGACCAGAAAGGGAGGAAGTCAGTCAGTCATTATTGTATCAAGCTGTAGATCTACACCCTGCTCACTTTCTTACAAGATTACATTACAAGTGGACAAATTTTATAAGTTACCCATTCCCTCCTATGGATCTCAAACTTTGAGCCAGCCATGGCTAAACACTTTCCAACTGCTCTCAGAAGGATCTGTAAGAAGTACACTTCCATGCAACAGCAAGTTACCATGTTGCAAGTATCGCAGCACCTTGCAGTGGAGTGGACACTCAATGGAAGGTAGGTGACACTGTGCTGGTGTCTTCCAAATAACATGCAGGTGGTTAACAAATCACATTGTACCAGAGAGCGGCAAGACAACCCCTTCAGAATAAAGCCAGTTTGTCCAGCTGCTGTGGGTTCTTAGTCATCGGTGGTTGATTACATAGCTGACATCAAACCCAGACCATAGAGCTCAGCTTGCATTCAAAGCAAATGCATAAAGCACTAAGCTACTTGAGAGTCCAAGCAGGTTTTTTTTTTTATAAGGTCATCAGGGCTTTGTCTTGTACTTAGTGTAGCGATTACTGTTCAGATTTCAGTGTCTACAATAGGGTATCCATTTCCTTTCCAGCAGTCTCCAAAATAATAGGCAACTTCACCTACAAAGATTTTGTCATCTCATCCACATCGCAACTATCTTGTGTTTTTATAGTACTTTGTAAAACTGCAGTGTGTGTTGTTAAGTATTGTTTCTAGTCACCTCTCTTTTTATTGTGGATGAAGCCTGTTGCTTCCCTAGCTTATACAGTAAGTCAGTGTTTCCCTAACCTCTCCTGGAGGACCCCTTGTCCTGCATGTTTTACATCTCTCTGCTGTGGTCCGCAAACAGTTGCCAAAGAAACTGCGAGAGCTAATTGTTGTACCAATCAGGAGAGGTATATAAAAGAATATCAAAGGCACTGGATGTACCATGGAGCACTGTCAAAACCATCATCAATAAGTGGAGAAAATGTAGCACCACAGAGACATTGCAATGGTCAGGACGACCCACCAAAGTTGATGAGAGGACAAGGAGAAATCAGGGAGTCTACCAAGAGGCCAACAGCAACACTGAAGTAGCTTCAGGAATTTCTGGCAGGTACTGGTCACTCCTTGCATGTGACCACCATCTCTCATATTCTGCACATGTCTGGGCTATGGGGTAGGGTGGCAAGATGGAAACCCTTTCTTACCCTTTCTACCACATCCAAGCCCGTCTAAATTATGCCAAAAGATTCATTCAGTCACCCCAAACCATGTGGGAAAATGTACTATGGTCTGACAAGACAAAGGTTGAACTTTTCGGCCTAAATTGTAAAAGATATGTTTGGTGCAAAACCAATAAAGCTTATCATCCAAGGAACACCATACCAATTTTGAAGCATGGTGATGCATCATGATGTAGCATCATGCTTTGGGACTGCTTCTCTTCAGCTGGGTCAGGGGCTCTTGTCAAGATAGATGGGATAATGAATAGCTCCAAATATCAAGATATTTTGGTACAAAACCTGCTGGTCTCTGTCAGAAAGCTGAACATGAAGAGGAATTTCATATTCCAGCATGACAATGACCCAAAGCACACATCCAAGTCGACCAAGGCATGGCTTCGGAAAAGGAAAATCAAAGTTTTGGGATGGCCCAGTCAGAGCCCAGACCTCAATCCCATTGAAAACCTGTGGAATGACCTAAAGAGAGCTGTACACAGGAGATCCCCTTACAATTTGAAGGAACTTGAACTTTTTTTTACAAAGAAGAGTGGGATAAAATTCTATGGGATAAAAGTCTAGATGTGCAAAGTTAATGGAGGCTTATTCACTTCAGGCTTGCTGCTGTAATAAATGCAAAAGGTGCTCCCTCAAAATATTAGTTTGGTGGGGTGTCCAGACTTATGCAATCAGGGTGTTGTAGTTTTTTATTTAAAATGTTCCTATTAATTAACTATTTGTTTTTTCTCTGGATTTTTGTTTGTTGGACGATCACATTACATATGGAAAGTCTGTAATTTACATTGTTGTTATTTCTGTCTTTACATTTCAAAAACCTGCAATTTCATAAGGGTGTGTAGACTTTTTATATCCACTATAATTTGAGATCGACTTGGATTGAACATGTTCCCCAGGGGGAAAATAAATCGAGGGGATAGTTTTAAAACTCCATTTGTTCATTGAATGTATTGATTACATTTAGATGTATTTTCTGGCTGTCATACAAATCAAAATGTATTCATTTTAAATCGAAAAACTGTTTGCCCAGTTAAAATTCGTATAAAGTCAATGCTCGTAAACGTTAACCGTGTGTTATGTTTGAGAACCCCGACTTTTTAGGATGCCATCTACAACAGTATATGGACAGGAAGCATTGAGAGTTTCTGTATTTGGAGAGGGGTTGTTGGTATGTGAAGAGCGATGAGGGAAAGAAAGAACGTGGACCTAGAGGGATAACCACTAGAACTGACTAGCAACAGCCAGCTGTCGCCAAATGTCACGTAATAGACGTGAGTCGCAACTCAGAAGTAGGAAATTCACAAAATTGTTCAATTATATTTTGAATACATTTTTTAATCACAGAATTGACAGACTTACTTGCTCCCACGGTACATCGAAATCTTTGTGACTTTTCTGGGTACTCTTTGAGTCGACACACTCGATCAGCACTCGAACACGGAAATATCTCACTTACTGTGATTTGTAACATTGTAATTTGGGGAGGCAAGCATGTGTCATGGGCAGAAAGTTCTCAGCAAGCAGAAGCGATTTAGAGGTACCGGCAGCAGTATTAACCTATGAATGTGTCCTTGAGCACAGATCTTCATCTAGATCGCGGATATGTAGGGAAAATGAGTGGACTTAATACCATCTTGACTTCGCAATCAGTACAGCTGCATGTTTATAGTTCGTCAAAGATGACCACTTTGAATGGTAGCCTACATGTTGCTAGTAGTCTAGTCAATGTCAGCTAAATGTATCACATCGACAATCGTGTCATAAAATACCTTACGATTTGAAAGTTGTCAAAATATATTACATCCAAGACAAAACGTTTATATATATATATATATATATATATATGAAGGTCTGGGCACCTCAATAATTTAATTGCTAATGATAACGATTAATCTTACTGTAATCTTAATCTTACTTAAATTCCCAGTAGTGTTTACGTTGTATTAGTATTGTGTTACTATCATACTATCATAAATGTATTGAAGATGTATTCTAGATTTTAAAAAAGCATTTTAAGTCTGGGAAGGTCTGCTCTTTTTATCTTCGTAGTTATATGAAATTTTTGGATGGTGATCATCTGATCAGTTAACCGCGCAGTAGGCAAGTTCAGTGGGAGCAATGTGTCTCAGAATACCAGAAAGAAAGAGAAACATAAACAAATTAATGTGCAGTTAAGTTAGTGATACTTATCAGACTATTTTACAGACCTTGCTTAGTCCCTATATAGAACTAAATCATAAAAATTTCAATCACCTTTCTGCACCGAGGACCGAAGCATGGAGAGCAAAACTGATCCTAGATCAGCATTTACGGAAAATTTATGCTCCAGCGAGAGGAGTTGCAGGAGAAAGCATGGTGGGTATCCGGTCAAATACCATCGAGGAAGAACTCGGGAGGCCATTTTTAATTCGGGAGAGTTGCTATCATAAGCTTCCCTCAGAGGACGAGCACGCAGAGTCGCCTCAAAGCCGAGGCCGTCTGACGGTATGTGTGTCACCATATTAGTGATAAAGTGTCTATCGCGTGTGGTGTCGTATCAAAAAAGTGAATGTATTCATCAAACAGCAAACATTAGCCGGTATCAAAGAGGTTCGAGGCCTGGCCAGCTAGGTAGGTTTAAACGTTAGACTAGCAGTTAATTACTGTTTGCACTGTAAGGGTAATAATGGCGTGAGGGAATGGCAGTCATGAAAAGGCAGCGATCTAGCTAGCCTGCAGATAGATAGCTAACCTCAGTTAAATTCGCTACTGTAACGTTAGCTAAAGACAGTTTGCTAATGTACGTCATTCTTCCAGCTAACGTTACAGCCAGTAACTTGCGTGACATATATGTATATTTTAAACGTCTCGGTATTATTTTATTTTGCTTCGGTTGGTGTTAAACATTATGATAAGATAACCTTATCTACGTAACTGTTAGCTAGCTGAAACTAGCCAATCAGATATCACCCGCTTCTAGGTAGCTAACTGGGTAGGTAATTTCAAAGGTATAGAAAGTTAGCTGGCTAGCTAGGCTTTTGCATCTATATTTTAGGCCGCAGTGTTTCCTCTGTGGATCCTCTATTGTCTTATGTTGTTATGGATTTTCGGTAGTGCACAGAGAAAACAGATTGTGGCTTTACATCGCCCTCATCATTGATTATTATTCTTACTCTGTTCAGGTAGTGCAGCAATATGCATTGTGTTGCGCATCGGACTTCCACAAATGTTTCATAAACATTTGTGGAAAAAAAATTCAAAGCTGACTTTCTAATCCACTCAGACTACTTTCTGCTTTCACCTCTCTATTCAATCCTCTGTCTCCCCACCCCCCTCTGATCTCTCTGTGGATGACTTTGCAGATCATTTCAACTTAAAGATTGTAAGCGTTTGTAACTCCCTCCAGTCACCACAGCCCTCATCTCTCACCTTTTCCTATTTTTTTCTCCCTCCCACTCTCAAACCCCTCCTCTTTCTAAATTCTCCCCTCTTTCAGATGCTGATATTACTCACCTCTGTACATCATATCGACCCACTACCTGTGCCCTAGATCCCATTCCTTCACCTGCAGACTGTCACTGCTGTCTTTTTCTATTCATCACTGGTCTGATGAATGTGTCACTCTCTATGGGTAGTATGCCAGCAGCATTCAAGGAGTTACACCCCTGCTGAAGAAGAGCACTCTGGACCCATCTGATTTCCAGAATGATCAGCTGGTCACTCTCCTTCCCTTTCTAAAACACTTGAATGCACAATGGCTAACCAGCTGTCCACCTTTCTCTCCCGGAATAACCTTCTTAACCCCTTTTAGTCTGGCTTCAGGGCTGGTCATTCCACAGAGACTGCCCTATTCTCCATTACTGATGCTCTTCAATCAGTCAGAGCTTTCTCCCACTCCTCAGTCTTGATTTTTCTAGACTTTTCTGCAGCCTTTGACACAGTGGACCACACTCTACTTCTGCCTACCCTGGCTACGTTGGGGATTGCTGACACTGCTCTCCTTTAGGTTGAATCATACCTCTCTGGATGCTCTTTCAGGATGTCCTGGAACAGTGGGTTGTCTAGACCCCACAGCCTGTCTATGGGTGTCCCTCAAGGCTCTGTACTTGGCTCCCTCCTCTTCTATCTTTACACGCAATCTCTCGGCTCTGTCATCTCTAGGGTTGGATACCAAAACTGGCACCGGTTCCTATACATCCGGTATCTACCGGACCAAATTGCAACACAGATTTCGGTGCCACTTAACCGTGTGTGATTAGCCGTTTAGTGTATATGCTAAAACTGGTGCGATTAGAACACTAGATTGGAGAAATTCTAGCTAATTTTAGCTTTGCGATTTAACTCGAAAAATATAGCAAATGCTAACTGAAAACTGTGAGAAGCTTAATAACGCTAATGAAAACACAACAAACCATGTAAGGCAGTGGTTCTCAACCTTTTTTGAACGCCCCCTGACCTCATCATGATCCTCTTGGTCAAAATTAATGTCAAAATGTTGAAAACACTAGTCATCTTGGAGTGATGTATTCAGGTTTTGGAAATGCCTCGAATGGTTGATGTTTTGAATATGAGTTGGGAAGTATTGTCTTTTTGGGGGAAAAAAACAATAACGACAACAACACTTTGGGAATTGATTGAAAAATATTGTAAAGATATGTATTTGAAAATTCCAACAAATTCAGGACAACACACAAAACTTTGTTTTCAAGATCACGAACAAAAAACAGGAACAACAGAAGAAACTACTTGGGCAAACACACAAAAGCTTTTTTCCAAGACTAGGAATCAAACACGTGAACAACAGAAACTAATTGCCTGGCCAATGAAAAAGCAGCGGTCCCTCGCGCTGTCTTTAACTTATATTACATCCAAATTTCCAACAGTCATTTTATTTAAGACCGAAGACCAGTTCACTGAACCTAATGAACGACAAAAGTAGGCTGAAGTTAACTGAATTAAAATGCATTTTGATTGGTCATGGAATCTTAACCCGCGAAACTGGACTGCTGTCAGAGCCGTCAGAAGTGTATAGGCGTTGCTATGGAGATCATTTGCCGGTAGTGTATGAGGAGAAGCCAGAGCACCGGCAGCATGAAAATATTATAATTGTAACCGAGCGTTCTGTTGTAAGCCTATACTTTTAATAATAATTAATTAACCAAGGAGACTGGAGCTCTGAACCGATCGACAAGCTTTACTCTTCATTCATCAATCAACACCGCGTAACTCATCATCATCACTTCCAGTGTGACCTTTCAAAATAAAAGCACTGAAAAATCGCTTACATAGCCTAATCATTTGCACAAAGATATCAGAATACCTTTTATTTCAAATTCAAATGAACACTGTTTGTACTGACAGAAGCTTAAAAGTTGTGATGAATAACTGTCCCCCCATTTATTCCTGAGAGCCCCCTTTTCAGCTACCTCGTTCACAACGCCCCCGTTGAGAAACTCTAAGGTAAGGTAACATGCGCGCTACATAGCATAAAAAATAAGTTACATGCGAAAGGGTTGTTAAGGCGCTAGGTTTCTTCCTGTATTTTTTTCCTCTATAGTCATACCTGATGTGGGAGCACACCTCCAGTTTTCCTAGGCCATGTGAAATGCTTCCGGAAGGAAAAAAAACGCCACGCGTATCACAGTAACAGCAGTATGCTGCTTCCATGTGGTAGATGGCTACAAAAGATAGAGTGAAAACACTTGCTAATGCTAACATGCTAACACTTAACATTTGTTAAGTGTTTTGTATTTATTTATATTTATATTTAAGAATATTTTAAACTGTTAACAGTTAATATATCGTTCAATTTCAAGTTCAAATTTGCCTTAGCAATAAAAAAAGCTGTTCTTTAATGTTGTCGACCATCGTTTTGTGCTTTTTTGTTTTTAAGTATCGGTTCAAGCTGGGGCTGTGCGATATGACGATATATATTGTGTGACTATAGAAAAATGTTGATCGTTTCGTATTATGCTCTATCGTTTATTTCGTTGTGTCGCAAATCACACACTTTACGGCAATATTTTTTGTCATTTGGATGACACTTTGCATTCTTCCACATGACTCTGAGGCAGGCAGGAAATTTGCATGACGGCAACACAAATATGGAGGAGAGTGAATGTGACACAACTATAGTTGAAAAGTGTTTTCTATTTACCTTTTTATTAGGGCTGTCAAGTGATTAAAAAAATAATCTAATTACATGCTTTGTGATTAATTAATATAAATTAATCGCATATATCAATATTTGCTGTGAGAAGCATTTTATGTTCAAATTGTGCTTTATGCAACAGTTAGTTTCCGAGCAAGTAATTTGATTGGACAAGAGGCATTCCATGAGTGATGATATTCAGTATAACAGCAAACTGACACTTTTAACTGTACATGTATCACTCAGCTTTACAGATGTTCCAATGCAATCGTTGATTACACCAATGCGAACTTAATTCGCATTTACCGACAGCGCAAATGTGGATATGTTTGTGTATGATATAAAAGAACCTAGCTAGCCTGCAGTTGGATACATGATACATGCTTATATGCAAAGTGATGTATGAGGTCACGGGGCATCATAGAGTGCGATCTGTGTTAATTTTTTGACACGTTATTGTTTTCTATAATAAATTAATCAAAATTAACGGGTTATTTTGACAACCCTACTTTTTATATTTTATACATTAATATTTTATAATTTGTTACATGCTTAACCTTTTCGCATGTAACTTATTCGTGTTGCATTACATGGTTCGTTAGGTTTTCATTAGCGTTATTAATCTTCCCATAGTTTTCAGTTAGCATTTGCAATATTTTTTGACGTTAAATCGCTCTTGAAGTTTTTCTCAAAGCCAAAGTTAGCTAGAATTTTTCCAATCTAGTGTTTTAATTGCACCGATTTTAGCATACGCGCTAAATGGCTAATCACACTGGTGTGACTGTACGAGCGAAAGGGTTCATTGAAAATTTGCACAAAGGTTCTAAATAAAAGGAGTAAAATATTCAAATATGTAAGTACCTTTTATTTGTCGAGTATATACTGTAATTCAAAATGTAATAAGAAATAGGCCTTTCCATGTGGCCATTTTATATAAACTATTTATTCATTGAATTTACAGAAAATGTGCTATATCGTGATAGGTATCATTATTGGGATATGAAATGACCTATATCGGGATATGAGATTTTGGTCATATTGCACAGCCCTAGTTCAAGTACCGTTTAAGCACCGGTACCGTTTTAAAAGTATCGCTTTAGCACAGGTATTGGAAAAAACCCAAACGATACCCAACCCTAGTCATCTCCTCTCACAGTTTTTTGTAACATTTCTGTCCCGATGACACGCAACTCTACCTGTCGTATCCACCATCTGACACAGGTTTCTGCATGTATCTCAGCTTGCCTGAAAGACATTTCACAGTGGATAGTGGACCACTGCCTAAAGTGGAACCTAGCTAAAACTGAAATGCTTTTCTTCCCATCCCAGTCCTCCCTGTTTCAAGACCTCTCCCTCAGCCTATACTCTACAAGCCTTAGCACCAATAACACTGTCAAAAGCCTTGGTAATGCTTGATAGCCAACTGTCCTTCTCCTCTCAGTGGCACTGGCGGTGGTGAATCGGTTGTGCAGATTATTCTTGTACAACATCTAAAGGATCAGCCCCTATCTCAGTATGTATTCAGCACAGTTCAGGCCCTTGTCCCCTCATGCCTGGACTAATGTAACTCCCTCCTTGCTTGTCTTCCTGCCTGTGCAATCAAAGCTCTTCAACTAATCTACAATGCAGCTGCATGACTTGTCTACAGTCTCCCTAAACGTAGTCAAGTTACTCCCCTCCTCACTTCACTTCACTTCACTGGCTTCCTTTTATTGCTCATATCAAATTCAAAACCTTGGTGCTGGCATACAGGACAGTAAATGAGACAGCCCCCTCATACCTATTACCGCTCTTCAAACCCTCAAGATAACTGCGCTCTGCATCTACAGGGCAACTGCCTGTTCCAACCTGACAGGGTCGCTCTTCTCAGACACAATCCCTGTATGTACTGATCCTTCAGTGGTGGAGTGAACTCCCCATGGAGGTTAGGACAGCGAAATCACTGGCCATCTTTCAAGGCAGACTGAAGACCCACCTCTTCAGACTGCATCTAGGTTCCACTTCTGTCCCCACCCCAAACACCTGCTGCTTCTAGTATTTGATGTGTAATATTGTGATGTATTTTGATTTTGTGTTTTAGGGACTGTTGTATTGTAGTATACTTGGCTTCTGTCAGAATGCACAAGTTAACTTGTGGTAGGGTTCTAACAGTGTTATGCGTACACTCACTGGTGTGGGAGTGTTGCTAGCCCAGTCTGACACTGTTGCTCATTTAAATTGAATGGATACACTTATGTTTTATTGTACTGGAAGTCACACTGGATAAGAGTGTCTGCTAAATGCATGTAATGTAATGTAATGTACATGGGTTTCTGTCTTGACAACTGTTTCAGATTTGAGACCGTGCCAGTTCCGGTCGCCTTGGATTGGGTGGTGTCAGTTTGGCGCAGTGTCAGCCCGCTTGGTTGGGATGATCGTCCAGCCCGCATGAGTTCTACTATGTGGTACATAATGCAGAGCATCCAGAGTAAATATTCGCTGTCGGAGAGGCTCATCCGCACCATTGCCTTCATTCGCTCTTTTCCGCACGACAATGTAGAGGACCTTATTCGAAAGGTATGCTGAACACGCGCTGACAGTGGTCATATTTTACTGCCTTATGGTGCACAAACACTGATCCTCGTTACCTGTATATCAATGGATATTGATGGCCACAGCGAGTGGAATGAGCCCATTTTCAAAAGATTTTCAAGATCAGTGAATCTGCACAGAATTGTGAGCAGCATAACAAAACACGACCAGATTCTGAACCTGGTGGCATACCATGTATTCTGGTTTTCCGATTACATATGAGGTCTCAGCCATTTGGTTTAGCTGTAAATTGAGTACTGATCTTTGATGTGTCTATATTTAAAGCCATAAATGTGATTTTGGAAGTGTTTCAATGACAATTTAAAGAAAAACAGCATTCAATGCACATTCTTGATATCTGCTCCTACAAGACATCTGGACAGTTCAGCTTAATTAGCTGTTTTTTAACTGTTTGAGGTCACAGTAAATGTTTTTCTCTTGCTAAATTAATTTGAATGCTTATTCAATTAAATTCAATTCAGTTAAATTTTATTTGTATAGCACTTTTTACAACACAAGTTGTCACAGAGCATTTACATTGTTACCAGGCCTGAGACCCCCTGAGAGCAAGCCTAAGGCAACAGTGGGAAGGAGAGACTCTAATTAACAGGAAGAAACCTTGAGCAGAACCTGGTGTCCTATAATTTTTTGTGACCCATCAGAACGTGCAACCAGCAGGTAGTGAGCATGCGTAGGCATGCAAATATGGTACAGCTGACAGTACCAAATGCCCGCCCATAATTTTTTTCTGACGGTAGAGACGGTCTTTAGAAATGTAGTTAAGTTTTTGGAAATGTAGCCCACTCACTCACTTGCTATTTTTAAACAATAGTTTGTTAGATAGCTAGTTACTTCTTTATTATCTATGTAGCTATCTAATGTTTTTCTGTCGTATGTCTACACATTTGACATATTATGCAATATTTACATTTATGTGACCATATGATCTAAAACTTAGTTAGCTAGCTTAGCGTTAATGGCGAGCACAGGTTACCTTGTCAGATACGTTAGCTGATGTACCTGTGCATATCTCATGACGTGTTGTTAGCTCGCTAACGTTTTTGCACTTTGTCTTGTGTTACTGCAATGCTAGATCAAAGCGAATGAGATGCCTAATGTTTTCAGCGCTATATGTCACAGTTCTGTATAGCTAAAACACTGGATGCATTTTCTGATGAGTGTCTACACTATGCTACCAGTTGTTTTATCGTTGTATAATTTTCTTCTAAGGTCATTTTAGACTATATTGTCATTTTAGATATTTTAAATATGATAAGTATAATATGTTGGTAGCATTTTCTGACAAGATCCATTTGTTGTCTGCTAAAAATGGTACGCAACCTAGGGTAGGCTCCCTGCGGTAGTATTTCAAGTTAGGGTAGCAAAAGATCGATGGCTGCAGATAGGACTTTTCAACAAGGTAGGACAAAATGACAGAACACCCAAAATTATTTATGAAAATCAAATCAAAGTTATGAAATGGTCCTACCGATCGTTACCAAGCCTTCTCTTTTTTTGGGGAAGGAGGGATTTGCAAATATGGTTACTTTGACACAGTTTACACAATTTAGTTATCTTACATTGACTTTACTAACATTTGACTTATCAAAATGTGCTTCCTATTGCTAACGTTACTGTTTCTACAACAGGTCAAAATCATGTGAAAGTTGCTGCCTTCTTGTAGCATTTTTTGACAAGGTAGCAATAGTTGATAAACTATGCTATAAATTCCTGTGACCAGGAGCAAAATCTGATGAGGACGCAAAAAATGGCAGAACACCGGCTCAGAGGCGGAGCCCATCTGCTTCTGGCAAGCACTGGGCAGACAGGCTTAAAGAGAATACTTAAAAGTTGTATAGTGTACTTAAGACATTTGAATTAGATAGACAGTAGTAATTAACAACAGAGTAATTATAAAATGTAATCCTGTAACGTCCGGTTCTTGGCACACAGTTGGCCTGATAGGCAGGGAAGCAAGGTAGCTGAACTGGAAATCGGGATGCGGTGCTTGAGCTGCAGCTCCAGGCAGGAGCCCGGAGCAGGGACAGGAAACAAACAGAAAACAGTGATTAGGGGATGTTAATTGCAGCAATGAAAACATAAAGGCATAAAGGCAAGGGGGGAGCAGAGGGGGGAAGAGAGATGCATGTGTGTAATAAGGAAAAATCCCTGCAGACAAGCACTATGGCAGAATACCTAGGGGACAAGAGGCAAGGGGCCAGCATGATCATGAGGGCGACCCTAAGGCAGTCAACACCAGACCACAGCCGCACCAGCTGAACACAGAGTAACCAGGCCATGATGTAGTGACAGCAATGACCACTTAGTCCACCAGAGACTCTACGATCAATGTCAGCATCGTGCCGTGTCCCTCAACTAAAAGATTTGAAATAGAGGTAAGTTTTTAGCCTAGACTTAAAGGCAGAGAGAGAGTCTGCTCCCCGAACCTCGGTGGGTAAATTGTTCCACAAAAGAGGGGCTCGATAGGAAAAGGCTTTACTGCCTATATTACTTTTACCCACTCTTGGACTAATGAGAAGTCCTGCGCTTTGGGAATGTAGTGTTCGTTTTGGAGAATATGGGTGAAGAAGGTCTTTAAGATTGGGAGGGGCAAGCCCATTTAAAGCTTTAAATGTAAGGAGAAGTATTTTGAAATCAATGCGGTATTTGATAGGTAGCCAGTGGAGAGAGGCTAATTCTGGGGTGATGTGCTCAAAGCACTTTGTTCTGGTGAGAATACGAGCAGCTACATTTTGAACCAACTGAAGGGGCTTTAGGGAGGCATATACACATCCTGACAAGAGGGTATTAAAGTAGTCCAATCTGGATGTAACAAAAGCATGGATTAACATTTCAGCGTTGTGTATTGATTAGGGCTGCCCCCTAATAGTCGACCAAACGATAGCCGATGAGGAGAATCTTAGTCAACCAAGTTTTCATTGGTCGGTTAGTCGTAGAAAAAATCTCTCAAACTCCATTCGGGAGCTGCGTCTCTTCGTTAAAAAGTTATTAGACTATGTCTGGCAGGAAATCATCCAAAGTGTGGGATCATTTCGAGCGTGTAAAGGACGACCCCAAGAAGGTGACATGTAAACTCTGCATGCAAAGATTCGCCTATCATTCGTCGACCTCAAACATGACTTAACATCTGAAATATGTAGGGGAGAGCCGAGACGAAAGTAACACGGCGATTTTCTCCGAGCCCATACAAGTCTGATATGCCTGACTGCGTCAGCATGTACAGCTTGCAACACTTACCAGAACCCCGAAAAACTGTGAATACGTCATACTTTCGCGGAGTTATATCCGAGAAGCTGTTTTCAATCACGGAAAGGTAATTCACTCAAGCGGTATTTTTTTTAATGACAAGTTGTGTCTATTGTTTCATGTGTCATAGTCATGATCATTTGATTTAATTAGTACTCTAACGCATCCCGAAGTTTACCGTGTCAGAGTTCGAAATGGTATTACTGTTCGTTTGTGCTACGTTTGTGCCGTAAAAAATTAGTTTGTGCTGCTATGGTTTTTTAGATATAAACATTGCATTTTTGGGCGATGAGGTCACCCAGCACCCCAAGCTTCTCCGAATTGCTCCAAAATGGTCTCGTATGTTTGTGCCGTAAAATTTTTCGTTTGTACTGCTGTGGATTTGTAGATATAAACATTGCATTTTTGGGCGATGACGTCACCCAGCACCCCAGGCTCCTCCGAATTGCTCCAAAATGGTCTCGTTCGTTTGTGCTGGTCAGATGTAACGTTTGCCTGGCTGGCAAGTGTGAAGTAGTCACTGTATTCCCATTTATTCTCAGTCACACCCCAACTAGGCTTCATTATCTCAGGCATGCTCTCTGTTTATGTGTGACGTCTCATAGCCAGTGAGCTGCCAGGTTGCCTTGGCAACGATAAACTAAAGCGGCTAGTCAGCCGTTCGATCTCTGGCTAAACTGTTAATATTCTGTTACAGTTACGGGAAACATAAATAATCAAACTACACAGCATATAACATAAAAACAGTCTGTTATTGGATTTTTGTCATTGAATTGGTATCCGTGGAGCCAGGCAAACGTTACATCTGACTCACTCCTACTCGTTTTGATCCCAGGTTTGACAACGTAAATGGCAAGCTAGTGGCTAGCAAGCTACCATACGCATATCGGTAACATTTTAACGATTCTGCTATAGACTGATATAGTAATAACAACGAGCTACATGACAGTAACAGTTTCACTACCCAGACGACGTACGCTAATAATACAATGTACCAGTGGTTATGGTGATATCTATCCACCTGAAAGAATGAATGAACAAATATTTGTGGGTCGGCTGATTTTTTTTTTACTTCAGTTCATGTCAACTGCCAACTGAAGAACACAGCGCGTTCCCACAGTTTAAATACCCACAAGTGGTCTCGTGCGTTCTACACTCAAATTAAAATACAGTACAGGAAAAAAATGAAATGGGGCGGTGTCTATAGACATTCAAGATTACCTGTATACCTGCAGGACCACACACGTATGGCTTATGTTTATTAAACATATTAAATATTACATGAGATGAAATATCCTGTATCTCACATAGGCCTATCAGGAAATAATGTAAGTTTTTCAGGGCACCAACCAGCAAAACGTTGCACAGTAGAAGCCGCTTTCTTCGTTATGGAGAAAGCAGCGTTCTGGAAGTTGTCACAGAATTTTTTGCCATGAAGTACAGTCTTTATCCAAAGCGTGACCGCACGAACGAAAATTATCATGGCACAAACGTAGCAGAAACTAACGTGACCTTTTTGGAGCAATTCGGAGAAGGTTGGGGTGCTGGGTGACCTCATCGGCCAAAATTATAATGTTTATATCTACAAATTCATAGCAGCACAAACAATTTTTTTTACGGCACAAACGTAGCAGAAACGAACGAGACCATTGTGGAGCAATTCGGAGAAGCTTGGGGTGTTGGGTGACGTCACAGCACATACAATATAATTTGTTATATCTAAAAAACCATAGCAGCACAAACGAAAATTTTTACGGCACAAACGAACAGTAATACCATTTCGAACTTTTTAAATACTTGGGGTGCCAACTTCAGGCAGGTAAGCCAGTCAGGTTTAACTGTCAGCAGTCATTGTCGGGACGATTGTAACAGTTGTTTCTTTCTTCCCTCTACAATAACAGCTATACTTATTATATTCGTCATTCCTCATTTGTACAAAATAGCACCTGGTATTGATAGACCACACATGAGTTAGTCACAACGATAATTAGTTTCTGTCTGTAACGTTATCTTTTAAAATGACGTTTATCTGAAAAGTGTTACTTTCGTCCCGGCTCTCCCCTAAGTAGCCAAACGTTATTATCCCATTCGCACGTAACTTATTTTTATGCAATGTAGCGTGCTGTTACGCTACATCATTCGTTATATTTTCATTAGCGTTATTAAGCTTCTCATAGTTTTCGGTTAGCATTTGCTATATTTTTTAACGTTAAATCACTGTTTCCTTAAAGCTAAAATTAGCTAGAGTTTTTAGAATTAGCTAGAATAGTGTTCTAATCGCACCGGTTTTAGCATACGTGCTAAACGGCTAAGCACACCGGTGTGATCGTACGAGGGAAAGGGTTATTCCATTGTGCTAAATAATTAATGGCCTAATTAACATTAACGAATTGCAAAGTTAAGGGTATATGCAGCTAAATAAATGCAGCTGAACAAGCTGCAGCTTGTTTTACCCTGTGAGAACACTTCACATAACCCACATCTAGACCAAATGAATGATCAGCAAGTGGTGTCAGACTAGATCAGTGTATTCCTCAAAACTGAAGGAACACTAAAGAAGTGTGCAGTGTATGCATGCTTTTGAGGTATGAACACAAAACAGACACATCAGTGGTTTTTGTTATGTTTTGTCACTATTTTGTGTCCCCATATAGTTACAGTGTGTTCCTCTTAACCTGTTGTTGAGTTAGACCACAGAAGTGTAGGCTCTTTTGTGACAAGTACAAGTGGCTGTAGGCACAGCAAAGATTTGTTCCTCAGGATCACACAGAGTGTTTCTTTTCTTCAAAATGAGGGCTATTTTAGGCTATTTTCACATGAGGCTATGAGGGTTCCTACATCAGATGGTAAGCCAAATAAAAACCTTGCAGTCACATGCAGGAAGTGAAGTTTTTTTGTTTGGAGGAAACCAGTCATGACATTGATGTGTATTCTGCAAGAAAAAAACAGGACCTTGTGTTAATGGTCTTGGTCTGAGCCAGTATTTTGCATGTATGTACCCAGATGGCTTTCACACTGTCACAACTAAGTTAAAAGAGAAACTTAAAACATTCTCAGAATGACTTTGTGTGGGTTCAGAAAAGTCATTTGCAAGTGACCTTTTCATTTGAAGATGACCAGTTCTAAATCTCTCAAGATGAATTTGGATCTGTCATTGTTCTGTTCAAAGGTCCTGGTAACCCCACACGGGGGTTCAGTGCAATTTATGTACAGTACATTACATTGTTGTCATTTAGCAGACACTCTTACCCAGAGTGACCCACATAGGTCACAATTTTACATACTATCCATTTATACAGCTGGATATTTACTGAGACAGTACAATAGCAGTGCCCCAGCAGGGAAAGGAATCGGCAACCTTTCAGGTACAAGCCCTACTTGTTACCACAATGCCACACTGCCGCTCCCTTATTTTGCATACATTTTCCAAACAATTCACCACGCTGTCATGGCAGAAATATTTTGAGTGTCTCTGACATAACACTGCAGCATACAGTCAGAATACATTAGGGACTCCACTCGCTAAATGATTATGGAAGGGTGTAGTTGATTAATTGGTGTTGATGTTCACTGACCCCTGTTTCCTCCCCTAGGGTGCAGATGTTAACCGAATGCATGGAACCCTGAAGCCCCTGCATTGTGCCTGCATGGTGGCCGATGCTGACTGCGTGGAGCTGCTTCTAGAGAAAGGGGCAGAGGTACAGTGTAGGCACCCGCTGATGCAGTGCCGCCTTTAGGACAGCACACACCTCACACACTTCGGCTACACACCTATATTTAATAAGCTTTTGATTAGGCTGGTGTTGCTCATTAACTCACGGCTGTGGCAGTTACAATTACAGTTACAATGAACCTGTTGTAAATTAAATTTATAGAATTGGGTTGGTTATTTGATAAAATGGCACATGGTTAATGAACACAGAATCCTCCGATGTATACAAGCGTCTAACTATTTAAAATGTATATGTATGTGTGCTGTCCTTGGTGTATGTGCTGTATATAACTTGACAGTCAGATAAACGCCTTCCTAACATCAAGACTCTGAAGACAGTTGGCCCCTTGTCCACAGGTTTATTGACGTTGCAAGGAAGAGTGAAACTGAAACATACAAAAAGCATAATCAAGACTATGCTTGCTTTTAACATGTACAGATATACACAATGTAAATATACCAACTCAGTCTTTAATATGAATTAAATCCCCTTGTTTTTTACTGTTACGGGTTGTATGTATTTATTGTATATTTAACTTAAAATGTAATATATGGCATCATATTTTAACATGTAAGCAATTATCTGTTCATTTATTTATTTGTAATTATTCTTACAATTCTTGAACTTCCAATGGCCTAGGAACAGTGTAGTCATTAGCAATAGTAACTCGGTAGATTTCTAGCATCCAGCTTCACATAATGTTACATTGGCCCTGTTCACACCTGGCATTAACATGCGTCTTGGGTGATCCGATCACAGGTGGACAGCGCTAAGTACAGGTGTGAACAAACCCAAGACTCATTGAGGACGCATTGAGATCCGATCGCTCAGACCACATTCGGAGGCGGTCTGAGCTGCATATGGCCACATTCTTTTAGTAGTGTGAACGCAAATGTGTCCTGGGCCACATTGAAGGACCGTCTACTCAACTGACGTCCTCTCCGTAAGCGAAAGTACGTACTCATTCGTGCGCCAACGGCGTTCTCACTGGTGTGATTAGCTGTTTAGTGCGTATGCTAAAACCGGTGATTGGAACACAAGATTGGAAAAGTTCTAGCTAATTTTAGCTTTGAGGAAACAGCGATTTAACGTTAAAAATATAACAAATGCTAACTGAAAACTATGAGAAGCTTAATAACGAAAGCATAACGACTCATGTAACGTAGCTTAACACGTGTGCTAAAAATAAGTGCGAAAGGGTTTAAAAATGCGACAACAGGCAACAACAACTAGAGTTTGAAAGCTAGGCTACCTCAAATGCTTCCAAGTCCCAAAAGTGTAATGCAATATATTACATGGAAAAATGGTTTTATGAATAATATGTAAAGCGTTGTAGTTCTATAAATAAATGTTAGTAGACTATTGTGGGAGTCAAGATTTACGATATGAATATCAAGGGGACATTCTAAAACGCTTAATATTCCAAAACTGCGATCAATGATCACCAAATTTCTCTCGGACATCACGTGTCATAAACACTTTCACATATCAACAAATCAAAACAGAAATTTAAGGAATATGGTCGTTATCTTATGTTAAGCCTTTTCCTTATAATGAGCTTCAATGGAGAGGAAAACGCTCAATATAAGATAACGTCCACACTCCTAGGATTTCGGTTTTGATTTTTTTGACAGGTGGAAGTGTTTATGGAAAGAGATGTCCGAGAGAAATTTTGTGATCATTGATCACTGTTTTGGAACATTAAGCCACGTTAAGCCTTTTCACGTTAAGCGTTTTAGAATGTCCCTTCTTCTATAACAAGCACGCTTCGGTTTTAGAAAAGTAATTCATAAATGTATTCACAATACTAGCAAACCAGCAAACACTATACTGATATTAAACTACATCATGAAACATTTTCATTGCAGTGAATAACATAAGAAACTGAAACATAATATCTTGCTTAGCCTATTAATTCAAAGATAGTGGCAAGATGCCAGACAAATGAATTTCAAAATGTTCTAATCTAGCGTTTCTGCTTTTTCCAACGATAAATGGAATTTAACAAAAGATCAGCTGCAGCTGAGTTAAGGGTGTTTAATTTCAGTGATGAACAGAATAGCTTGCTAGTTAACTAGGTTTTCATTTACAGATACAACATGCATTATTTCATAGTGACAGTCATAACAAGATTTGTTCAGACAGACCTATAAATGATGCTTAAACTTACATTTGCAAACGGAAATGATGTACGTGTTTATTTGCTTATAGAGTGGGGAAGTGAGATCTGACCACAAGTGGTCACTCGAGAGGCATGTGGAGACGCATTTTAATGCCAGGTGTGAACAGACGTACTTAGAGTTGTCCACTTGTGATCGGATCACCCAAGATGCATGTTAGTGACAGGTGTGCACAGGTGTGTCCCAAAAATAATGATCTGCAATCATAGGTAATGATAAAACAATAAATGCATATGATGCTACCAAAGGCATAATGGCACCTACAGACTGTGAGATTTCAGCAATCTTTTGCGAATCAAAGTTTATTGCGAGCCACACTGTGCGACATGGATCTAATAAACTTAGGTACGGCATCAAGTTTGTTGTATGTAGACTGTACGATGATAACACCTACTGAATCATAGGCTATGACACAAGTCAATATACAAGAATAAAACGTCATCAGCCTGCGTTGGTTAGTAGGTCGTAGCAGCAGTCACATTGTGATGGTCATCCTAAATTTCTGACACTGTCAGAATTTTGTCCCAGGCTATCTTTGGTCGCAAGACCTTGACAACGGCCATCTTGAACCTCTCTCACAGTGCGATGTAGGCTCACCGTTTTGGGGCCATGACCAAAGATATTGCCACGTTTCTTTCACGTTGGTCATCTTTCGTCTGGGACAGCCCAAAATCGCACAGTGTATACCTGCCATAAGATGTATGCAGATGTTGCTGGATTAGCTCAGATACAATAAAAAACAAAACAGCTCTCCATGTCATGTTCACTTACTTCCTGATTACTGGTCACGTGACATAACTTCCTGTTACTGACGTCCAGTGATTTTTAAAGTGACCACAATGAAATACAGAAACATATAAAGAATTACTTTAGAAAACTGAAACAAGAGTTCTAACATATTAACTTAGTTGTAACAAAACAGTATGCATATATTGCCAGACCAGAACGCAATTTCATTAAAAACAGTCCCTGAAGTGGTGTTTTTTCGGATGTTTTTTACCCAATGGTAGCCTGTTTAGGCGACGTACTGGCATGCGAGCACTGTTCTTATCCAATCGGCAACTAGTTTCAACTTTCTGTGAGGTGGTGCCAGGAAGTATTTGCGGGGACTGTATCAGTTGATTACTGCAGCGAGTACCGAGGTGGCTACGTCACACTGGTGTTGGAGTGAAATTCCCCATTCATTTTAGTCAGAAATTTTTTTAAACGCTCTTTTAAAAGTACTTCTAGTGATTTATGGCTTACCATCGATTCCCGGATTATATATTGTGATCCCAACTTGCGATTTATATTGTTTAATTGTGTCGAGCTAAATTTTATGTAATTTAATTTTTCATCTTATATGCTAGTACAACCACGGGCTAAAAACTACATGTCCCATGAAACCACGGAGCTTTCTCATTCCCGCTCTCCGGCCTTGTTAGCTAGAGTGTGGCTAATCATCGTTATCAGCTATTGCTATAGCAGCTAACTTGCAAGCTCATCTTTAGCAGTCATCGCTATCAGCAGCAATTGTGTTGCTTAGCCATATTCTCCTCTTCTTTAAGATGAGACGTTTTCAGAAGTTTTCAGCGGGGCGAAAACCATTATAAATCAGGGCATGTGGAGGAATTCAGTTGTTTTGAGGGCCATATCGCCAGTTTGGTCAGGGCGAGCACGAGGGATAAGACCTACAGGGTGTCAGTGAGTGTAGGCCAGTGTAACGTTAGGTATCTACCTAGCTAGCAAGCAAAGTCAGGTTACTACATCATCACCCTTCGAGCTTGCTAAGCGGACTGATTGTTAGCACCCGATTTTGAATGATGAAAAACGCCGGAAGCCTTTGAGACATACCTACAGAGTCAGTAACATCTTGCTGTTTAAGCAAAAAGATCATTCTGCTTACACGTGTAGATTTGGGCACTCGACTTGAGTGAAAATGCACATTCAGTTAGCTACATTTGATAAACGTCTCTCTGATGGTGTGCTTACAGAGATAACCTTCACGATTTCCATGATGTAAAACTATGCCGTGAGGCATTTTGGAAACCTGAAAAATTTGCAGTCATTCACATATGTATGGTGGCTGCAGTCCGGGAAAGCACTGAACCATTTTATATATGGTTGTTTGTTAGCTAACTAACTACCAACTATCGTCTTTGCTACTATGTCTTCCACTAGTAAACCTAGCCGGTAGTTATGTGCAGTTCGTGAACGAACGAATCTTTGAAGTGAACTGAGTACTGAATCCCTAGTCTAAAAGATTCGTTCCTTCCTCTTTGCGCGCTGATTAGCTGGCATAGCAGCTATAACTCTCCATCCAGTGAATATTAGATATGCAGTCTGTCCACGAAGCAGCTTATCACAAAACTGTATCAGCAGTATGTTCATGACGACAACTAGCTAATGGCTGAAATGCTAAAACTCTCAAAGCACCTCCCACTGGCCATCTCGGCACAGCTGACAATGTGGGACAATGCAAAATATCCGGTGACTACGAAGACTCTAAACTCCCCCTACTGACCTGATGAACTGTTGACAAGTTCCTCAGTTCACCAGTTCCTTCGGACTCCAAAGATTCACTGACTATGTAGACCTGGTGACTATGTGTTGCCAGAATCGCTAGTTCTCAGTATAGCAGGCTACATCTGCCATTGACTGTGATGATGCAAAAGGAATCGGAGCACTTCCGTGACATTATTATAGGAATTAAAAAATATTATTAAATATTATTTTGCTCATGTACCTGGAATATTCTTTTATATTCATATTTTTAGCAGTAGCATATTTTAGGTATGCACAACGTATCGCAGTTCTTGTATATCACAACTACAATTTTATGTAGGCTACGATTTATTTGTTGTTGACGTATCACATTTCCTTTTAACGTGAATAAAGTCCTTATTAATAAATACTGACAAATCAACATAGTAGGCTACAAAACAAAACAGAAATGTGATGCATAAGCCTATGCATCACATTTGTAGCGTACTATGTCTACATTAACAACAAATAAAAATACGACATCACTGACTAGGCCTACAAGTATATTAAAATGTTTGGGCTTGATTAGTTCAAAACTTGTAAAATGAAGTTTTTCACTTCGGATATAAGCTTGGCTCTTTTTTCGTCAGTGCTTTTTTTTTTTTTTGTTCTAGTTTTAGTAAATGACATGTAGGCTACTTAGGCTATTATACGCGTTAAAATGTGGGGTTCTATTACCTTCCTAAAGACGAAGTATACTTTGTGGCTGCATGATTGTTTGAATAGCAAGATGCAGTTTCACGTAATGAATATTACGACTTAATAATTATTAATTTCATTGACATTTGCTTTCACACGTGCTGTTTTGCCACAGAGCAGGCTAATAATGAACATGATGTTTGGAACAATGTAGAGTAATTTTTAAAATGCAATAAAACTATTTACAGACTTGTGTATGCCGCCCGACCGGATATGGAAATGAACGAATCAGTGAGTCAAAGATTAAAATCATTTTATTCAACTGAACGAAAGGAACCGAATCACTAAAAAGAATTGTTTTGAACACCACTACTAGCCGGGTTCAGAGCCAACGATTTTCTTTTTTTATTTTTATTTATTTATTTTTTTTTTTATTTAACAACAACAACAACAGCAACAACAACTACAAAAAACAAAGAGCAAAGGGAAGCAATGAAGAAAAAGAAAGAAAAAAAGGAAAAGGAAAAACAAAAAACAAACAAAAAAACAAAACCATAATAACATTTAATAAATACATAAATAAAATAAATACATCATTCTTTCTATATATGTATTTAAATGTGTTTAAAGGTTGAGGCATAAAGCATAACAAGACTGACAAGACGTGATGGGGCAGGACAGACAAGACCAGACTGGTGGGACAAACTGCACACTGTGTTTTCATGTAGGTTTGTTGGAACGGAAAGAAAAGAGAAAAATATATAAGAAAGGAAAAAATATATACAAATAAATAAAAATTAAAAAGAATAGTAATGTTAAGGGTCATTTGTGGAGAGAGGATTCAGCGTTGAAGGTATTGTAGAAAAGCGGACCAGTTATCTTCATAGGATTTAATGTTGTTTTTCAAAGATGCGGTAAGTTTTTCTAGATTTGAATGGTCTATTAGTAGATTGAGCCAGTGAGCTGTGGATATCTTGGTTCCAGTTCAGTAATATGGTCTTTTTGGCGATGGTTAGTGATATTAATATGAATGATTTGAGATGTTTCGGTGTATGTAGTGTAGAGACATCGCCAAGTAAAGCTATGATGGGGCATAAAGGGATGCTGAGGCTAAGGATCTCAGATAGCCTGCTCAAGACCTCCGACCAAAAGTTTTAGACATGTGGGCAGAGCCAGAGGGCATGGAAGTAATCATCTATTGAGGCTGAACAATATGAACATGTATTACTTTGGCTAAAGCCCATGCGGTAAAGTTTGTGGGTAGTAACGTGTGTTCTATGGAGGACTTTATACTGTATAAGCTGGGTTTTGGAATTACATGTCATAGAGAATGAGTTATTGCATATGCTTTGCCAATCACATCTGTTGGTAGGTTGTTTATGTCTGTGGTCCACTTGTCTATAGGGATTGATATAGTGCTGTCTTCAGATGCTAGGAGTTTGTATATTTGGGATAACATTTTTTTAGGTTTGAGTGATTGTAACTTTAAATAGAGGGGAGGGCTGTGATTATTAAAATTCCTAGTGTTGTTTTTTTATGACTTCTTTTAACTGGATATACTGGAAGTAGCAGTGGTTCGGTATGTTATATTTTTTTTGGATGTGGTCGAAGGTCATGAGCAGGCCATCATCGAGTAATTGTCCCAGGCTGGTTACTCCTCTCTCATTCCAGGTTGAGAAGAAAAAGGATTTGTTATTGATTAAAAACATGGGGTTATGCCATAATGGAGTATGGATAGATGCTGAGAGGCTGTAATGGAGAATTTCATTTGACTTCCACCAAGCAGTTAGGGTGGTGCTGATAGTGTTGTTGTTTTTGTAACAAGTGTGAGTTTTTATGGATTTATCTATAAATGGGAGATTTTTGATGTTCAATTCTTGAGCTAAAGTGTTTTTGATATCTAGCCAAGGTGGATTGGTGTTATTTGTCCAGTGGCGGATATACTGTAATTGGTGTGAGAGGAAATAGTAAAAGAAATTTGGGGCCCCGAGTCCTCCGTATTGTTTGAGCTTTTGGAGGGTGGATAGTTTAATTTGTGGTTTTTGGTGTTTCCAGTAAAGCCCAGGGGAGGGGTGACAGGGGTCATGGCAAAGAGGTAGTTTATTTTTGGGAGGATGTTCATTTTAACGGTTGAAATTCGGCCAATTAGAGATAGTGGTAATTTATTCCATCTTTCCAGATTATCTTTTATTTCTTGTAGTAGGGGGGTATAGTTAAGCTTGAATAATTCGTTTAAATTTGGAGAAATGTGGATTCCAAGGTATGTAATAGATTTTGCTGTTTGTTTAAAGAGGGGGACCCCAGCCTCAGCATCCCAGTTCGATTTGGATATAGGCAGAATCTCTGATTTTGTCCAGTTGATGGAGTAGCCAGACACCTTACTATAATTACTGATCAGATTATGGACTGCTGGAAGTGAGGATGAGGGGTTTGTAATGTATAACGGAATGTCATCGGCATACAGACTGATTTTATGGTGGTGTGAGTTTGATTGGATGCCTGAGATACGGTCACATTGCCTAATGGAAGCAGCCAGGGGTTCAATGAAAAGTGCAAACAGTAGTGGGGATAGAGGGCATCCTTGTCTAGTACCTCTTTGTAACTGAAATGGTTTTGATATAAGTCCATTGGTTATAACAGATGCAGTGGGTGAGTTGTACAGTGTTTTAATCCAATTGGTGAAATATGACCGGAATCCAAAGTGATTAAGGGAGGTGAAGAGAAAGGGCCAATCTACCCTGTCGAACGCCTTTTCGGCATCAAGGGTTGCTATGATGAATAGTGGATTGTTAGAGGAGGTGCTGTTTTTATAGAAATTGATCAGGTTGAATACTCTTCGTGTGTTTTCTGAGGAATGCCTCCCCTTGATGAAGCTGGTTTGATCTATGTGTATTAATGATGAAATTACAGATTCCAGTCTGACTGATAAAGCCTTGCTAATAATTTTCGTGTCTGTGTTGATTAATGATATGGGGCGATAGTTGGAGCATTGAATGGGGTCCTTGTTTGGTTTTGGGATGACTGTAATATAGGCAGTGTTCATATGATGGGGAATAGTGGTATTTTAGTGGATTTCAGATATCACTTTAAAAAACAGAGGTGAAAGGAGAGGCCAAAACTGTTTATAAAATTCTACAGGGTAGCCATCTGGTCCAGGTGATTTATTATTAGGCATGAGATGAAGCGCTCTGGTGATTTCTTCTAAGGAGAGAGGTACCATTAGATCTTCTGCTTGGGTTTGAGTTAGTTTAGGTAGGGAGACATTCCTGAGAAATCTTTCAGCATCTTTAGGCGAGGAGTTCTGGTCTGAAGTGTAAAGATTTGAGTAAAAAGATCTAAAAGAGTCATTAATTATGGAGGGGTTTTGAGTTTTATTTCCAGATGAGTCTATGATTGAGGTAATAATAGATTTCTCTGTTTGTTGTTTTAACTGATTTGCTAATAGTTTGCCTGTTTTATTTCCAAATTCAAAATGTTGCTGTCGGAGTTTGAGGAGGGTGCCTTCAGTTTTCTTGTTCAATATGTTGTTTAACTCATATTTAGTTTTCAGGAGTTCCTTCATTACTGAATCGGTAGGCGCGTGAGAGGCCAGAAGGTCCAATCTCTTCACCTCTTTTTGCAGGTTGTTTTCTTTTGCAATTTCTTCTTTCTTTTTGTATGTACAGTACGATATAATTTTCCCTCTCATGACTGTCTTTGCAGTTTCCCATAGTGTACATGCTGTTATTCCAGGAGTGTTATTGATTTCTATAAAGGATGCTCATTCGTGTTTGAAGTAGTCGTGAAATTCTTTGTCCTTAAGTAATGAGTTATTGAAGCGCCATCTGGGAGGAGGGAGGGGCTGATGTTCTGCTAAGAAGATAATACTAATGGGGGCATGATCAGAGATGATAATGCTATGGATGGCTGAGTCATTTATTCTGTGTGTGATAGAGTTGTTAACCAAAAAGTAGTCTATACGGGAGTATGATTTATGGTAAGGTGAATAATATGAGTATTCAGTATTACTGGGGTTATTCATTCTCCAGATATCCATCAGTCCATAATCTGTCATGTACTGTTTAAGCAAGGATGAGGAGTGGTTGGGTTTATTAGTGGAGGTTGATGATGAGCGATCTGTGTTTGGGTCCAATACTATGTTAAAATCACCGCCTAAGATGATATGTGAGTCAGGAAAATTAGACGGTTCTGAGAATAATGAGTGTAAAAAGGAGGAAGAGTCTGCATTGGGGCCATGGATATTTGCTAGGGTTAGAGTGTCTTTTCCGATAGTACCAGTGATAATGATATAACGTCCCTCTGGATCGATCAAAGTTGAGTTGTGAGAAAATGAAATGTTTTTACTGATTAAAATGGAAACGCCTCGTTTTTTGAAACTATGTGGAGTGGTATGTCTGGCCAATCCATCTAGCTGTAAGTTTCCGAGATTCTGCCTCTGTAAGGTGAGTTTCCTGTATAAAGCAGATATCAGATCTTAGTTCATTTAGGTGATTTAATATTTTTGTTCTTTTTGCTGGGGAGCTGATTCCTCTTATGTTCCATGATGTTATTTTCACTGGCAGTACCATGGGATAGGTATTGTGGTGATTGATATTGAATTACACAATGTGCAGTAAGGATGCATGTGGGGGAAGGTTTTGAATGTGAAAGCATGTAATAAAACTAAAATAAACATGTAACATAAACACAGAAACATACAAGCACTCAGAGTGAAAAACATTAACGTAATTGGGGATAGGTAGTCGAGTTGGGAGGTCATTTGAAGACTCAACTGTGTAAAGCGGGTCTGGAGTAGGTAATATTACAGCAGGAAAGTCATTTTTATAATATCTTTGGATTTGTTTTTTATAAACAATGATCGAGAAAGATAAGAGGGAAGACGGGGAGAGAGAGATAATGGGTAGATACTGGGAGATAGAAGTAAGAATCCTAATAAAGAGTAGTGATGGCAGAGAGGAATGCAATTGCGGTGAAGTAGCGCGATAGAGATACATGGCGGGAAGAAGGGAAGGAGAAAAGAGCCAACGATTTTCTAAACCGAAGATCATCCCAGAATACCCAGCTGAGATGGTGGTATCTGATTTGTCAGGACGTTCCCCCGCATTGCTCTATGGGATATGTCGTTCGAAAAGTGGACTACAAAATGAACTACAAGTCTTAAATCTTAGCATTTTTGGAAAATATTGAAACATTTGACGAGTCCAAATATAAATCCTCACACCGAATAGATTAATTCAGGAAATTTCCAGCTCCTGAAATGAATCCGAACTTGAGTAAAGATGGATAGTGTGCAAAGCCCATTGTAATTTTCCATAGGGAATTTACTTCCGACGCCAGCGAAGAACCAGTGATAACGTACCCACCTTGGGATCAGGGGTGGCCAAACCTTTTTCAACGGGGGCCAGGTTAGATCTTGTGAAAATACCCGAGGGCCAACTCCTTGTTTTTAATTTTACACATGCATTCTAAAAGCTTTTATTTTCAGTGTAATAATAAATCAACAATTAAATGGGCTGTAATCAATAACATAGCAAGCCTTGCCTTCACATTTTCTTACACTGACTACTTAGTAAAATTCAAAATGTACTGTGCAGTTTTCAATTAATTATGAAACAGTAAGATAGCAATGAAAACAACACATTCTTAATGTTTATATTGTATTATATTCAAAATATTCATTATGTAAAATCTTCAAAATACAAATCAATTAAGTTTTATTCAAATCCGTTAACATACAGTAGTGTATGTAGGTGCCTACTATACTTAAACAAGTCTTTAAGTCAGACATTTTATTTATTTATAGTGCCTTTAGTTTTAAGCAAAGTTAATTCTGGACTGGTATAAATAAAAGAAATATGAATATAAAACAGGCTTAATAAGACATCATTGCAATGCATTGCATTTCAAAATACAGATAAATTAGACTGATGATTCAAAAACTGTAGATGTGTTTGCAGGCTAGGCCTACTGTTGCTACACACAGGTGTTTAATAAGCTTTTGCACGAATGAGGTTAATGGTTTTTACCACTGGCTTCACAACATGCTCAAATTTCATAAATTTCGCGCACAGCACTTGTTGATGAATGATGAATTTTACCGTGAGCATGGGCGCGATGCCATTATTTGTTCTGTATCAGCGCGGCTAATCCACTCTTTTCACCTAGCATAGAAGCGCACCATCAGTAGTAATTCCGCTCATTTTCGCCCATGGCAGTTTTATGTCATTGACAACTTTAGACACGGACTGAAACAAATCCTCCTCCCTAGTATGGCCCCTCAGACTCTGAAGGTCAAGTAATTCTTCAGTAATGTTCATATCATCACCTCCCCTTAAAAAATAAGTAGGTGAGCTGGCATCCACCATCTTCATTACACAGTCTTTCACAAACTCTCCCTTAGCAAAAGGTTTAGTGCGCTTCGCAATTAGCATCATAGCATTGCCACTTCCTAGCTAGCTCTGGTACCTTTTTTCTTTGAATCTTTTGCCCGTAAGAAGAGTTGTTGCTGAGAGGCAAAGCTAGCTTCCAGTTGCTTCACTTTGTTAGTCCTTTCACAGCTGGACAGTTTCTGGTACAAACTGCTTATTTTCGTAATGTGTCTTCATATTGAATTCTTTCATAACAGCGACAGTCTCTTGGCAAATGACACAGACGCAATTATTTCATCTTTCAGTGGAAAAAGTACTCCGTTTTCCATCTCTCTTGAAAGCGGCGGCCCTCGCTATCAACTTTGCGTTTCTTTGCAGCCATAGCGAATGACTGGTAGGCTATTGACTGAATAACCAATCAGTTTGTTATTAAGGGACAAGTTTAATTTCTTCAATGTTTTGCAGGTCTACAAACTGTTAGTGCTGCCATCGTGTGGTGGGCCACTTGAATAGCACATTTCACCTCTTCACCACATAGCCTAATATTGTACTATAGTGCTGGCACCGTGGCGGCCCACTCGCACTATACAACCCCTGGCAAAAATTATGGAATCACCACACTTAGAAGATGTTCACCCAGATTTTTTACTTCGTAGCAAATAAATCACAGATATGACACAAAACAATTTTTTGGCTTTCTGGCTTCGTGAAACATACCTTAAACAAATTAAATTAAATTATTTTAATTAATGGCATACATTTTTTCCAAATCAAGTAGAGGAAAAAATTATGGAATCACTCAATGTTGAGGAAAAAATTATGGAATCACCTTGTAATTTGCATTTCTAAACCAAATACCGGCACAAGTATAAAAATGCAAATTAGTCTGCAGTTACAAGAGAGTGCTTGCAGACCTTAACGAGCTGTTAAACTCGGCTAATTGAAAGGAAACATGGCCTCAACAAGAGAGTTGTCAATTGAAACCATGGAAAGGATTATAAAACTCCTTCAAGAAGGAAATCCAACATGGAGTGGGCAAAAGATGTTGGTTGTTCCCAGTCAGCTGTGTCTAAAATTTGGTGCAGGTATAAACAAAATGGTAAGGTTATAAAAGGAAAACATATGGGTAGACCATGGAATACGTCAAAGCATCAGGATAGAAAACTCAACACAATATGCCTTGTAAATAGAAAATGCACAACAAAACAAATGAAAAACAAAAGGGCGGAAACAGGAGTGAATGTTTGTGACAGAACTGTAAGAAATCGACTGAATGAAATGGGATTTACATACAGAAAAGCCAAACGAAAACCAGCACTAACACCTAAACAGAGGAAAGCAAGGTTACAGTGGGCTAAAGACGAGCAATCATGGAGTGTGTATGATTGGATGAAACTGATATTCAGTGATGAATCATGAATCTGCATTGGCCAAGGAGATGATGCTGGAACTTTTGTCTGGTGCTGTCCTAATGAAACATATAAAGATGACTGACTGATGAAAACAATAAAATTTCCCCCCTTGTTTATGATATGGGGTTGCATGTCAGGTAAAGAACCAGAGGAGATGGCAGTCATTACCTCAAAAGTCAATGCACAGGTGTACATTGAAATTTTGGACACTTTTCTCATTCCATCGATAGAAAATAGGTTTGGTGATGATGAAGTAATTTTTCAGGTTGATAATGCATCTTGCCACAGAGCAAAGAGTGTTAAAGCTTTTCTTCAGGAAAGGCATATCAACTCAATGACATGGCCAGCAAACAGTCCAGATCTCAATACGATTGAAAATTTATGGTGGAAATTAAAAAAAAAAAAATAGGCTCCATCTTGCAAAGCTGATCTGTCAGCCGCTATTCGAGAAAGTCGGAACCAGCTTGATGGAGAATATTGTTTTTCATTAGTGAAGTCCATGTCTCAAATAATTCAGGCCATCAAAAGCCCAAGGAGGACCAACAAAGTACGAATTGTGATTTTTTTGGTTGATGATTCCATAATTTTTTCCTCTACTTGATTTGGAAAAATGTATGCCATTAATTAAAATAATTTAATTTAATTTGTTTGAGGTATGTTTCATGAAGCCAGAATGTTCAGCTATTCGACAAAAATTGTTTTGTGTCATATCTGTGATTTGTTTATTTGCTATGAAGTAAAAAAGCTGGGTGAACACGTGGTGATTCCATAATTTTTGCCAGGGGTTGTATTTAGGAAGAGAGGCCACGGGCCATTTAAAATCTGCCCCCGGGCCGCATTTGGCCTGCGGGCCGTACTTTGGCCACCCCTGAAATAGATGGAGCACGGAAGCGAAACTTGTGAAGTGTGGCGCAGGCACAAGCATAATAGAATGGGGGGTGAAAAATAAATGGTGATAGGCTTGGTTAGATGAAAATGGTAATGACAGACAAACGTTCAGCATATGTTGTCACAAATTAAACGAGCCCGTGTGTTCGAAAAAAATACAGTATGGGACAAGCAGCAAAAAGTATTATCTCAGCATGATACAGATCCCTCACACAAAGCAGCTGTTCGGGCTCTTGGTTATACATCAACGTTGCCGTTTCATCCATCCAAGACCGCATGTGCAATCATAAAGTCTGCATTTATAGTGGAACATGATCTGTCTTTCAGGATAGCGCCAGCGCTAGTTGACCTGTGCAAAACATCACAGGACAGAACTGCACTCTCCAAACTTAGCGTATCAAATACAAGGCCTATCTACTCACAACATTGCCTGTCACATTAGGCAATGTTTTGTGCACAAGCTGTCAATACAGATGTTTTCACAGAACGTTGATGAGTCCACAAACCGCAACATGGACAGAATTTTCAATGTGTTGGTCTGATTCTATTATGATGACTTGGACAAAGTTGTAACACAGCATCTTGCTACTCCACCAACATTTATTGAAGTTGCACTTTTCATTTTTAATAGCATTTAAGAAAAAAAGGGAAGCACTTTTAATTAAATGTGTGTGTGTGTGTGTGTGTGTGTGTGTGTGTGTGTTTGTATATTTTAATACAATCACTTTCATCAGAGTAACATCATCCCTATATAGAAACCCATCCTCATGGGTCTACCGCATCTGTGTGCCCCTTTGTTGCTAGGTGTATGTACTGAAGATCATTTTGAGTTTCTGCTTTTTTTATATTGAAAGATTTGATGTTATGGGAAGAGGGAGGGAGGAGGGCAGGGGGAATAAGTTGAATGATATGCTGTTGTATCCTGTTGACAACATTTTTGCTTCATTCCAAAACTGCAATAAATAAATGTTAAAAAAATGCAGTTAAACACAAAACTGTTCTCAGTTTCTGAATACAGGTAAAGGCTCTCCCTCACGTTTCCTCATGTGCAGTCTGTGCTTCCCCTTCAGGTGAACGCCTTGGATGGCTACAATCGCACAGCGCTGCACTATGCAGCGGAGAAGGACGAGGGCTGCGTGGAGCTGCTGCTGGAGTATGGTGCGCAGCCTGACGCCCTGGATGGCAACAAGGACACCCCGCTGCACTGGGCGGCTTTCAAGGACAACCCCGAGTGCGTGCGGGCGCTGCTGGAGAGCGGTGCCTGCCCCAATGCGCGGGACTACAACAGTGACACCCCACTCAGCTGGGCTGCCATGAAGGGCAATCTGGAGAGTGTGCGCGTGCTGCTGGACTATGGCGCCCAGGTTCATGTCACCAACCTGAAGGGGCAGACGCCCATCTCTCGGCTGGCGGCGCTGTTGGCACGCGGCCTGGGCACAGAGCAGGAGGAGGAGTGCCTGGAGCTGCTGTGCCGTGCCGCGGGCAGGCTGGACATCCAGCGACCCGACGGATCTCTGCCACGTGAGCTCAGCCGGGACCCGCAGTTGCTGGCGCGCCTGAGCGCCATAGCCACCCAGCCACCCTCGCTGCGCTCGCTGGCACGCTGTGCTGTTCGCTACAGCCTAGGCGTCCAGTTCCTGCCCAGCGCCGTCAAGGAGTTGCCACTGCCTGAGTCAGTGCAGGAGTACCTGCTGCTTAAGCACTGAAGGAGGGGAGGAGAAGAGATGAGTGGATGTGGTCTATGAGGAAAGCAGACGGTGTGTGTGTGTGTGTGTGTGTGTACATACGCAAATTTTGGTACATTATTTTCCATTTACATCCACCTGTGTCTGAGTGTGACTAGAACAATTGCCGAGGTTGCGTGTATGTGTATACGCACGTTGTCTCTTTATTCCTGCCTCCCCCCATCCTCCTTCATGTCAGCTGACCTCAGGACAGTGGTCTAAGGAGAAATCATTCATTCATCTCATGGATAAGTGTATTACAAGGAACCTGGGTCAGCATAGTTGACTACAAAAAACTACAGGCAGTCATATCTGTGAGAATATGGCATTTATCCATTGAAATGCAGCCTGTAAGACAAATATTGCTCATGCTGCATGAAAAGTAAAGGCTTGCATCTGCTTGTAAAGTATGTGTGAAAATATTGATTAAAGATGTAATATAATGCTTAAGCTGCATGTGTTTATGGTGCAAGATGGGCAAATATCCCTTTGGCTTTTAAGTTTGATAAGTAATCTTAAAATTCTATTGTATACCCTGTTAAATGAGCATATAATTTAAAAAGGTTTATTTCAACAGAGAAAAAGATGTTTTATGTTTTGAAGTGGTTTTGTATCTATATCAGTCTATTTGAGAGCATAGGCCCGAAGACCTGTGACACAGTTAATGTGAGAATACACTCAGTATGATAATCACTTAAAGTAAACATGACCTAGATGCACTTGGAGAGAGGGTTGAACTCTTGAAGTCATCAGTATTTTCAAAGGGGCGCAGTGGTCTTTTCTGTAATACTTTGGATATTAAATGGAAAAATGTGGAATGAAAACAGAGCAGATGAGAGAACTTCACATAGTGCTTGGTAATATATTTTCCATGGAATATTGTAAAAAGAGGAACAATTGCATAATTTTTATTGCCACATCTCATAGTTGTAGAGTGTACTTCAAAGACACGGGGCAAAAGACAAATGTATTTCTTGTGTGCTGTTGGTGTTTGTGTTTTACAAGTAGCCTGTGTTTTGGTTGAGCATACCAATAATACTGGCTCTTTTTTCTGATTGTACATACCTAAAGTAATAAAGTGAAATCATCCTCCTTGCATTTAGGAGTCTTTGATTTATCCAGTTCTTTTTGTGTTTCCATTATTATTT
Organism: Megalops cyprinoides; assembly: GCF_013368585.1. Taxonomy (NCBI): domain Eukaryota; kingdom Metazoa; phylum Chordata; class Actinopteri; order Elopiformes; family Megalopidae; genus Megalops; species Megalops cyprinoides. The sequence goes on along the minus strand of NC_050589.1, from coordinate 39,044,549 downwards.
TATTTTTAAGAAAAAGGACAAACTTGTCCAAATGCTGTACATGTGCATGTTGTTAGTGGCCCTATTACTGGACCTTTTGTTCTTGCAGTACCAGCCTCAGTCCAGTGGGGGGTCTTTGTCTCAGGACGTTCAGTTCTTTGCAGATGCACACTGACACAGTAACCACGTTGACCAGAACAGAAGCTGCCACAGTAGGTAGTACAGGATCTGTAGCCTACAGTGACTCTAAGCCTGTTACTCCCTGTGGAGACTCTGGCCAACACTTCTCACAAAAAATGATACAGAAGGAGCAAATATTCAAAACCAATCATTTTAAATAAAAGCAACAAACAAAAAGAAACAGCCAGAACACACAGCCAACCCAATTCAGTCTTAACCAGCACTGCAGCCTCACACCTGTATTTAACAAGCTTTATTAGACAGGTGAGGGTGGTTAACCTGTGGCTTACACAGACAATTAGACAAGTGACCATGGAACAATTAACTAGCTAGGTGTATATGTGAAATGAGGTCAGTAATCAACAAATTATCAATTTAAAAGACAAAGATCCTTGAATAAACAAGTAACAGTTTGATGGAACAAGTGAACATTCTCCTTCAGCACCTGTGTATATCTTCAGATGTGTATTGCCACTTTTCAGTGGTATTCATATAGACTTGGTGATGTAAGCATGTGTACCTAATACAGGTCTCTACATCCCTCTTGCACAGTTCACCCTCCTTGATAGATGGAAGGTCTTGATGACATCAAAGCCAGAGGGTGTTGGATCACTGCTTTCAGTTGTGGCTGAGGTCAGTTTTGATAGTATGTGTCTGCAAAATTTTCCACATGTATACATATTTATGATGTATGGACCAGGCAATATAGAGGGCAGAGAGATTCAGCTGAATCATCTGAAGCTTGCAAATCTGTGCAGAATGTCAAACACGGAAATTCATTGTCTGAGGCAGGGCTGATGCAGACTTAGTGACTTTTGCACAGTCTGAACCCATTGGACACTCAGTCTGTTGGTGGTGATCCCCTTCCTGTTTGCTGTGTGAGTGGGTTTTATAACACTCACCCATCCCAATGTCACCCTCTGTGGAGAAGCCAATATTTGAGAGGATGAGCAAAACTGACAAAATAAGTAATTTATTTTAAAAATCCAGAAAAAGGAACCAGCATAAGAATATAGCCAAACCAAATCAGTCTCCTAACACAGCACCCTCACATTTGTATTTAACAAGCCTGATTAGGCAGGTGAGGCTTGTTAACCAATGGTTGGCTTACACAGACAGACAACTGACAAGTAACAATGAAATTAACTGGTTAGATGTATTTGACATGAAATGAGCTCAGTTATTGACAAATTAGCAATTTGAAAGACAAAGATCCTTAAGACAATAATTAAACAAACCAGCAATTAACAGTTCTGGGGGACAGGTGAAGGTTCTTCTTCACATTCAGCCTCTCTTGATTCAGTCCTACCAACAGTCAGCATGAACACTGTTTAATACACTGACCAGAAGTGAGGGGAGAGCAAGGTATCATGATTCCCAAAATCGGTGGGCTGTTTAGAACCAGTGTTTTGCTGTTAAAATCTTTTGACAGTGACTTAGAACACCACCCATTACAGATTTCATGAATGCCACTCCCGTCTTCTATTTTGTTCCTGTGGTATTATTTAGCATTGCTCGTATGTTTATGATCCAAGTTAGCACCATTGTTCTGGGTTAGGTAAGCGAGTAAGACAACTATTACCCCTGAAAGAAATTTGTCTTGCATACATATACAGCGTTGATGGGGACACACGCATAAAACTAGTACAGACAACGCTGAACTGAACAATGCATTATATGTTCAGACAGGCATGGCTAAACAATAGTGTACACTTGAAAAACCAAGTAATTCCTAGATGTACAGCAGTTACAATCTTAAGCATGGTCATGGTTTAAGGGGAACATATGCAGTATCCACCATATTTATTCTACCCCCGATTAAACAGGAACAAAAACATGATGCAACAGAAACATGTATATGCTTAGATTTGCACTCTACTCTTGACAAGATTGCACTGAGTAAAGTCAAACTGTTCAGAAACTAATTTCATTCTAGAAAACGAGACAGACATATTTATGCACACCGCTATAGTTTGTATTTTGTACACCATCCCTTGGAATGGATTATTACATGGATTCTGTAGTGTTTTAAGAGGCTTTGAACTTTCTGAGAGGAGATTTTCATGTAGTCATAATTCCTCTACGTCCTTTAGATCTGATTTTCAGCTGAAAACAGCCAAAAATGTTTCATTTAATTGAGGTCTGGGTTGAGGTCTGATTGAAATGACCAGTTAAAAACATTATCTTATTTAATTTCATTTCAGATGGTGAAATAAACTTCCACACTTCTTCTGTTCTGCTGAGTCCACCTCTGTCTTCAAGAAACATCTGAAGACACAGCTCTCTCTCACCTGAGCACCTGAACCACTACCCCATAAAGGAATGTCTCAAACTCTCAAACAGGTCTCGAACCTGTTTCCTACTAAACTATGAAATAAAATAAAAAGTGTAATGTAACGGTTTAACAAACTCCTTATATTCTCCTATACCCTTACCTTGCTTGCAGAGATGTCCTCCTCTGTTCTGCTACATTGTTTGGTGAGAAATTCTTTAAATGTGAATTCAACCTGTGGGAGGGCTACACGTGATTTGAAAAAATGAAGGATGCTAGCCTCTTTTTTTCATCAGAGCCTCACACGCCTGGGTTTGGATGGAACAGGGCCATTAGTTATGCAAGGCCTGATCTAGTGGGCTGGATACATAATTAAAGACATGGCTTCCTCCTTGGCAAGTTCAGGATACAGAAATGGGAACGACAAAACAGCAAAGAGTAAGAGCTGAGAGAGATTTCAACAATAACATTACAAGCAACCCTGGCCATGAATTGTTAGTGGATAATGTGGTAGAGTAGGGACCATAGAAAGGTTTACCAATTTACAGTAATGGAATGGTTTAACTCATCAATTGATTTTCACTTCGCTTCATTTCCAGCTCGAAGATATGTTGAGTCCATAACTAAGCTTTTTGCTGGTTTGGCTTGAGTGTATTTTGAAAAACGTCATGTTCAGTGATGTACGGGAAACTGCCAAAATAAAGGAAACACCAACATAAAGTATGAATATGGCATTTTCCCACCACAACCTGCCAGAACAGCTTCAATGGGCCTTGGCATAGCGTCTGGAACTTTATTGCCAGGATGTCACACCATTATTCCACAAGTAATTTCATCATTTGGTGTTTTATAGTTGGGTGTGAAAAATGATGTCAGGTGCCATTTCTTAATCTTCCATAGGTATTCAACTGGGTTTAGATCTTTTGACTGACATAGCCGCAGCATATAGTTTACATCTTCATAGCATATACATTTACATTTTCATGCTTATCCAGCCATTCATGGATCACTTGTGCCCTGTTGGTGGGGGCATTGTCATATTGGAAGAGACCACTCCCATTAGATGGAAATCTTACACCATAAGATGAAGGTAATCTTTCAGAATGGCTTTGTATTTATTGGTGTTTGACTTGCCCTCTAAACTGTGTGGATCTTAACCATGCCAGGTGAATGCCTCACACTATAACAGAGCTGCCAGAGCCCTTCACTGTGGGAAACAAGCACTCAAGCCTGTAGGTTTATTTTAGCTTGTCCCACACATTCATTCATCCAGTTGTTGAGAACAGAGTGAAGGATGACTCATCTGTCTATATGACTATATCATCAATTGCTGCCTGGAGAATGACGTGTTTGAACCATCCAATGAAAGGTAACAAGGCACTTACAAAATCACAGAATGAAAAGCTGATGTAATTTGCTGGATAATTTCTAATGGTAATAATCTTTGTCATGCTAAACAAGCTCATTTGTCAGTGATCAAGGCCCTCTTCATGTGGTATAGAGTGATTCCTAAAACAAAACAAGCCAGGTTATGACTAAACTAAGGCTGGGAGATCATTGGTCTTGACCCAGAAGGTTATGGGAAACAGTTTTATCACTGTACCTCATGCTATGGAGAAATTTAGAAACAATATATTGGCTAAGCAAAACCCAATTCCTTCCATTTTTGGTTAAACCAAAATATTGCAAAACAGTCTGATACTGTGTAAAAGATCCAATGTTATACATCCAAAAAGAGTGTTTAGCTTGGACCCAATACACTATCCCCAAACAAGCTGTCTATCATAGATCAGTAGGAAATTTTCTATCTTAAATAGATCTGATTAACTGTATCTATCAAATGGATAATTATGATGTCTTGCTGTGCTGCTGGTTGTTAAAATGGACCCAGTCTAGACTGTTTACATGCAAGCTGCATCTATATTCATATCAGGTCAAAATTAGCATAGTTTGTCACATTATAGCAACACTATCTAGTGAGCTGTCTGTAACTTCAAATAAATTCTGCTCCTGTCTTCAGTAATTAGCTGGCGAACAAGGTGAATAGATGTCTTGCTATAAAGCAGCTAGCTAGAAACACTGTTTCATTTTATAGAATTAATTTCATATAGCTGGTCACTCATGTATAAGTAAATCATTTTAGCTAAGATTAACAGTTAGCTAGCTATATATTTTCTGTAGAGGAGTAGGTATTTTTCCACTATTTTGTTATAACTAGCTAGGAGGACAGCTAGTTACACTTTGGAAGAAAAATAAAGAGGAGCAATAGGAAAATTGTATCATTACAATTACAATTACAATTTGGCATTTCACAGATGCTTTTAAATCAAAGCAACTTACAATTAATGCATCAATCAGGTTTAGCTGACTACCTCATAGGCAAAGGATCGCAGTAGGAATGCAAATTAATTACTTACAGTACCATGCACCCGTATATCCTGCAACAATAAAACAGAAATCTGCAAACAAAACCTGCAACATAGAAACAGGGTTAGTATAGAAGATTTTTTTACATTTTATACCATGACACATACACTGTATGGAAAAAAGTATTCGGACACCTGACCATTACATTGTAATGACATTGTATTCAAATACATATACTTTAATATGGAGTTGGTCCCCCTTTTGCAGCTATAACAGCTTCCACTCTTCTTAGAAGGCTTTCCACAAGATTTTGGAGTGTTTCTGTAGGAATTTGTGCCCATTCATTCTGTAGAGCATTTATGAGGTCAGGCACTGATGTTGGACGAGCAGGCCTGGCTCGCAATCTCCGTTCCAGCTCATCCCAAAGGTGCTCGATGGGATTGAGGTCAGGGCTCTGTGCGGGTCAGTCAAGTTCTTCCACACCGAACTCATCAAACCATGTCTTTATAGTCCTTGCTTTGTGCACTGGGGCACAGTCATGTTGGAATAGAAAAGGGCCTCCCCCAAACTGTTGCCACAAAGTTGGAAGCATAGCATTGTCCAAAATGTCTTGGTATGCTGAAGCATTAAGATTGCCCTTCACTGGAGATAGGGGGCCTAGCCCCAACCCTGAAAAACAGGTGTAGTCAAATACTTTTGTCCAAATAGTGTGTACAGTATATATATATATATATATATATATATATATATATGTATAGCAACAATCAGTGTGTAACCCAAGGTTAATAAAAAAATGGACAACACTCCAGTTTTAACTGGAGGACATTAATATATTATTATTTTAAACAGATATCTGTAAGTTAAAAATAATAGTATTAGATGTAGTGTATAATACCATTTCAATTATATATATATATATATATATATATATATATATATATATATATATATGCCCTTTCTTGAGACGTTCTCGCGAGATGAAGGAGGTCTAGGCTGACGTTGAACCATATCGCGAGATTTGGCGCGGGAGGGGAGTGTCAGATTCCAAACGAGAGGCGAGAGGGAGAGAGAGGGGCCCTCGGGTGAGTTTGTAAACATTCTATCACTGTCTCAGCTCACAATCCAGATGTAACCCAAGTTAAAACTGGCCATAGGGGCCATACACGTAGACCGGATAGGACTGTGCCTAACTCGCAATGTCTGCTGTGAGGTACAGGCTAACTTGCTGGGTAGCTCGCAGTATCAGTTTCTTGCGGTGTGTTTCTGGCCAACCAGCTAGCTAGCTGGCTAACGTTAAGTATCTTAGATTTTTTGCTCTCTCCTTTTGATCGAGCATCGATGACTTGTCCTTGTCAGTTGATTTGGGGTTGGATCTGCAGGTCTTGGTGTATTATTGCCGTGCTGTCAGGCGTGGGAATTGTCGGCGCTGTTGCTAGCTAGTTGGCTACCTGACACACTTTCTTTGGAGGCTTTATCTGTTAGCGGCCTGCTCGACTGGGGTTCTTTTGGTTTGTGAGGAGGAAAAAGGGGAAATTCCAACATTGAGAAGCATTTCTGACATCCAATTATACTCTACTGTTAGCTTTACTGACGTCTTAGTAACCAATGACAAGAAAGTGTTTGATTTTCTGATTATGTATGACCAATCAGGGTCATTTTAGGGCGGGCACATGCGGGAAAAGGCAGGGTCAAGCAAGTTACAGTCAGATAGCTAACCAGGTGACTAGCTAGCTGGTTAGCAAGCAGCGTTGCTTCTAGAGTGGGTTATGACACTACCTAGTATCTTTCGATCGTGACACGTTTAACTAGGCGCTAGCTAAACAGGCCAGATAGCAAGTTAAATAGTGTTAAAATTTATGTAGCCATTCTTCTCCATCTGTTGTATTGTTTTCGAACGATTGTAGATATTTAGCTAGCTAACATTAGCTTGTCATGTCGCAAATGACTTGGTAACAGTTAGTTATCTTCCTGCATCCATTGTTTTGAGGTTAGTGTAGCTAGCTTCGTGGTTAAGTTCGCTGTTGGTTGTGTTTTCAGGTTAAGTAGATGGCTGGCTGATTATAGTTATTCACAACCAAACTGCAGGATCTCGGACGAAAGTCGGGTAAGAGAAAAGGCTTTTACGGAACAATCAGGTCAGAATGGCACTGTGGCGGGCTATCTCACTACCTATTTATATGTCAGTTAACCTTGCCAAAACATTTAATTAACGCTAATTGAATTTGTCGTTTAAAAGACTGCATCATATATCTAGACAACTCAATAGTAAACTTGCCTAATATTTAGCTAGGCAGTTGCTAGCTAGCTAACCTACTAACTGTTAGTTTACTAAACTGTGTACATGGGCACAAATCACTGCAAAATAAAGTGTATTATAGAGGGAAAAGTGTTCGCTAGCTATTTTATTTCTGTTACTTACGGGGCTGTGAAGAATTGAAAACTCTTCAGCTTAGCTAGCTGTTACTCGCTCGCTAGCTGTAGTTTTAGGCAGCGATGTGAGGAGGACGCCACTTTCTAGCCAGATAGCCAGCTGGTTATGCCGTGGGTGTGACCCTAGCTGCTGTAGCTAGCTCTGTAGCCTGCAAGCTACCTAGGCAAATGTGCTTTCGGAATAAATCTCTTACACAATATGTAAGATGTAAACAAGTCGCTCTGCAGAAATTCGCCCGCAAAGTAATGCAATGTATTGTAATTTGAGCTTGTGATATATTTGGGCCGTCCCCTCTTCTGTCACCACCATGGGAATGTAGCTTGTCCACTAGCTATGTGGGAATCGCATCTGGCACCCGGCAGGTTGAAGTAAAATGTAGGCTTGACTTCGTGGGCTTAGTATTGAAGTTCTACGGCACTATGTTAGTACTCCTCAACATGTATGCTTCTGGAATTGGAATTGAACAGACAGACAGTTTAAAATCTAAGACTCAAGTGGTTTATTTTTAGCTGTTGAGATTCCCATATTGGAGGTCTTTTCTACATCCGGATCGGCGCTGGTGAAAGAGCAAATTTGAATTCAGGTAGGGGAAGAAGATACCAGAATGTTTGAGTGAACTCAAGTTGCCCTCTCAGAAAATGGCTGGAGTTGATTGGTGGCCCTGATCCTGGATTTCTGCAGAACTGGATCAGGGTGCAGATCCTCCAAAGTGGAGATGAGTTCTCATTTACTTTGGTATTGTATGGGCCACCAGTCACCAGTGAATAAAATGCAGATTTTCACTTGTTTTTAAGGCATACTTTTTTTGCAATTCAGATCTTAATATTTGAGATGGAATCGTGGGATTAGCATCAAATCCAGATCATCTTATTTGGAGGAATTATTCTGGGAGTCATATCAAGTGGAATTGGTGGTTGGGCTGTTTTGAAATCAAGTGTCTTCCTAACTACAGGACCAAGTACCATGACCCACATGGCTGACTGATGCTTTTCAATATTGTATTAATACTTCACAAACAGTGCTGGTATGCCTCCAAGAATTGTCTCTGATGTCAGTTACCAAGGTGTAGACAGATTTGGGATGGACAGTTGGTATGGCGTGTTTTAGGGTTTTCTGTCTGTGTAGAGTTTAAGGTTTCTATTAATATGCCATCAACAAGCCCAAGGCTTTTGGTGTGCTGCATCTGTATTTTATCTTAAGCAGATTTGTTCTCTTGGAGTTAAAGTATGGCGATTACATAACATTAATTTTTCATAAGTGTTTTTCTGTGCAGTATGTATACAGTATATCATACATGAAACATTGATCTAAAAAATCCATGTCAATACTCTGATTTCTAAATTTTTTTGTCTTGAGTTCCTGAATTTGAACATTTGAATCTGGACATTTGAAGAGTAACTGAAGATTGCTATTTAATGCTGGGATCTTTCCTGTTTGTGTTGATTGGATGTCTCAGTTCTGAGCATTTATGTTGCTTTGGCGGATCCTAGATCTGTCCAGTTTAAATGATGATCCTGTTTTTATCCCAGAACAGTGTAGTGGGTTCTGGACTGTTGTATATTGTCATCTCCAAGTGGATTTCACATAAGTAGCTATGGAGTAATGCAGGTGTAGACATAGGATTTCATTTCATCAATATGTCTGTTTCCTAGGTTTGCTCCATTTAGGTAATGGTCGTGAATCTCTTGATTAGATTATTTATTTTGAACTGTATTTCGACTTTGTCATTTTACATTTACATTTTGTAATTTAGTCAGACTGTCTTTCTTTCTTTCCTCTTTCTCTGTCCCTTCTCTCTTTCTCTCAGTTCAGTGTAATTCAGCTCCATTCAATGCAGTGATGCCTTCCTGTCATGGCAAATTCTAGAACTGGAATAAAACAGAGCATCATAAATAGAACAAAAAACTAAAGAATAATATTAATCAAATAAAATCCCCCATTCTCTCTTATTCTTTCTCTCTCTCCCTGTTTCTCTGTCTGCCTTCAGGAGTTCTAGATTGCTTGGCCCTGGCTGCAGTAGGATCTATTAATACAGTTTGTTTAGTCAGTTTCCTAGCAGGCTGTATCAAACACTGCAGGCCTGTGCCCCCCCCCCCCACCCCCCGCCCGACTGTCACCCCTGTCCCCCCACGCATGTACTCATACACACATGCGCACACCTGCTGAGTGGGAAAATTCATGGTTAATAAGAGGCAAGGCTTTACAACTGGCAATCTTAGAGCTGCTTAGCTTAGGCCACTGATTTTTCAGCATTTTCTGATCCCCTCTTCACTGTGTGAACCTAAACCTCACATTTTGAGGGGAAATAATTGAACCCCCTTCACACATACACACACACACACACACACACATACAGCAGTCTCTGGTCTGTGGGTGGCCAATTTGTCTGCTGACTGCTTGCCCCTGCCTGTTCAAATTGACTCTGTGGAAGGCAGTCTGATTGAAGAACCTGGCACCAAGATGTTTTCTTGTCCCAGCACTCCTGAAATCTGCAAGTAGCCCAACCTCTTGACTTCTCTTTGTTCTCTGGATCTCTCTGGGGGGGTGGGGGTAGGAACAAAAGTCTTTCTTTACACAGGAGACTGAGCAGAGATATTAACAGCCAACTCAAGGCAGTATTTCAGAAGTGATGCTCCCCAGAAAACAAGGCCATCCAGTGGAACTGAACTTAATGCCTTGATCATTCGAGGTTCAATTGCTTCAGTTACTTCTGAAATTGTTTGAGAATTGTGAAAACCTCCCACAGTTCTGTTAATAAAGGAGTAATGGAACAGTGGTCTAAATAGGAGGAAGCTGCAGTATTGTTGTTGTTAATGTTTGCTGTTAAAATGTTGTATTTGCATGTAGTAGAAGTTGTGTAACTGTACCAGGCGTCATCCAGGGCTGGTAGGGAACAATTAAACATTGATGTCCTTCCTGTGTTCCTTATTTAAATTTAATGAATGTGTTTTTTAATATATTTTTATTTTTTTAAATCATACCTTGTCTTCACTGGGAGATGTAGTAGTAAAGGGGAATGTGATTGGGTGGGGTCGTGGAATGGCAAAATGGAATTCTTTGGATCGCAAAAGAAATTCTGGGCTCTTGTCTGCTCAACTGTGGCTGGTGAGGGTCTGCAGGAAGTATGCAAATAGCAGAGTCTGCTTGTGTCGGACCATTCTGAGTCAGCGGACTGGGCAGTACAGAGGGGAGCATGTGTGTGTGTGTGGGAGACTGCCTGTGTGCATTTGTGTGTTGGTGAGAGGTTTAGGCTTACATGAGTTGTCAACTAGATAGAAGCTTTACGTTAAAAAAGAACGTAGAGCTTGACATTTGAAAGGCGTGAGTTGGAATGCAGGGTTTTATCTTCAGTCAGTTTCCTTGATTTCTCTGACCCACTGTGTTTGATGGCAGCATTTTGGTATTTGTTTAAAACTGTATGAAATCAATATTAGTTGTGGTTATAGGCTCCAGAATCTATCTCACTTGGGCCTTGGGGTCCCTGCCTTGACTTGGAAATTCAATCCTGTAAACTCACTTCCTCAGTTAAAGACAGCACTGTAACTTGCGTTTGCAGAGACAGGAGATAGTGGTAACTGCACCCCGCCATATTGGAGCTGTGACAGTAGTGTTGCATACTATTCAGACTGCAGGTTGATGGCTTGAATCTTGGGTGTGCACTGGGGCTGTGACGGTAATGATTTTTTCGTCCCGTGGTAATAAAGCAACAAATTACCGCGATTTAGCGGCGCCGCCCTCCGACCCCCGCGCAACATAAAAAGCCAACCCATAACGTTTGCACATGAACAACTTGTTTATTTTTCTGCAAAATTCTCGGGAAGGCTGATTACAACTTAGAAAGTGATTGCAAACTTACAAATATTTTACATTTAACATTTTAATATTTTATATTTTAATTCACATAATTCTGTAGGCTATACAATAATGGCATCTGAAGCAGCATGAGCAGGTAAGCTATATGTAGCCGCATTAAAACAGTTTTAATTATTTTTCAAATCAAATGACAAATAAGATGGTAAGGGAACATTAGGATAATGGTTTTGAAACATGCTACATAATTGAACATTCATGATGTCGGTAGGTATCTACTACAATCACTGCTTGTATAAAGTGCTGCAAAAAATCGAAATGTACTCATTCTTTATTTTACGGTCTTTTATTTTACGTGGCAAACGCAGATGTGCTGAACGGCAAATTTCATTTTAACCCTTTCGCGCGTACGATCACACCGGTGTGATTAGCCGTTTAGCGCATATGCTAAAACTGGTGCGATTAGAACACTAGATTGGAAAAATTCTAGCTAATTTTTAGCTTTGAGGAAACAGCGATTTAACTCTAAAAATATAGCAAATGCTATGTGAAATCTATAAGAAACTTAATAACGCAAATGAAAACATAACGAACCATATAAAGTAACACACGCGCTACATACCATAACAAATAAATTACATGCAAAAGGGTTAAAACGAAATTTGCCGTTCAGCACATCTGCGTTTGCCACGCCTTTCAGTAATTCAACCAGGTAGATATCCGCGCTGGAATTATGGAAGGAAGTTGCGGTCAAACTTGATAATATGATTAATTTGCGTTAAAACGTTAACGAGTTGAAGTTTCCAGATTAATCGCGAACGAGCGTTAACGTGTTAACGGTGACAGCCCTAAAATAAATAATTGCGGTGATGCGGTAATGAGCTCAACCCTGCAGTAGGCGTCTCATGACCCCGGTATTGCAGTGATGCGGTTATCGTCACAGCCCTAGTGTGCAGCAACCAAAATGTGAGAGATGTTTGTAAAGAGAGTGAATCATATGATACGTTGTGGTATTAGGAGAAAGAGTCCAGTGAGAGTGTGTGAGGACTGAAGCTGGCTGTTAAGAGTGAGTTTTGAGGAGCAGAGGAGAGTTCAGAAATGGAGACAGATGTTTTAACTAGGGGTACAACGAATAACACCGTAGTCCACTAAAATCGATGACCAAATTAGTTTTGTCGATTAGTTGATGACGCTATCGCGTGTGTTTTTCGTGCTGACTCGGAATGCTCAGACATGTAGTTTAAGCTACGTTGCTTTACTGGAGTGAACAGTAGAGATGGCAACACCCTCACGACCAAAGACTTCAAAAGTGTGGCAGCATTTCACTCTTAACCCTTTCGCACGTAATTAATTTTTTATGCTGTGTAACGGATGTTACATATTTCGTTATGTTTTCAATAGTGTTATTAAGCTTCTCATGGTTTATTCAATATTTTTCAATTTTAAATCGCGGTTTCCTCAAAGCTGAATTTAGCTAGAATTTTTCCAATCTCGTTTTCTAATCGCACCAGTTTTAACATACACACTAAACGGCTAATCACACCGGTGTGACCGTACGCACGAAAGGGTTAACTCTGCCAAGAAGGTTGTGAACTGCGACATTTGTAAACCTGACCTTGCCTGGCATGGGAGCACATCAGTTATGCTCGAGCATCTGAAGAGGTGGCACGTTGGCTTTCTGGATGATGAAGACTCGTCTCGTTTGGCTATGCTAGCTAGCTAACTATCTTATGTTAATGTTAAAAGCCATGTTACTTCACGTTATGAGCTGTAATATTTTCTATTTTGAAATACATTTCTCTTGATCAATAAATTATTATTGGTGTTGAACATACAGTGTAGCAAATAATAACCTATTATTCACAACGACCCTTTTCACATTCCAAATGTGCCCTAACTTTACAATGTTACACCAGAGAATTTAGAAATTCTCTGCTTAAACGTTGCATCGTTGTCATGGCAACGTTTATGGCTGGAGATAGTGTTGAGTAGTGGTGTTTAGAGAACACCGGAGAATTTGATACTTTCTAAATTGCGAAAGATTTCTACAACTCATGTCTATGCGTGCATGCCCAATGTGGGTTGCAGTCAAATTCATTTGAACGAGATATGGGTTTGTTGGATCTCATAATGCTACCATGGATGGCTTTCTTCAAAGGAAGCAGACTTGTACTCCCCAGCAAGCAACTGCCCTCACTGAATTAGTCCTAGTAACCATTCATTAAAAGACATATTTTTGAATGAAGTTCTCATCTTTATTGTCTTTATTGTTAGTTAGCATATGCCTAAAACAACCTCAAGCTAAATTTAATAGTCGATAGGTAAATAAGAGCCATTGAGTAATTGTGCGATTCATAATCTGAATAGTCAATTATTCGTTTCAATAATTGATAGATTATTCAACTATCAAAATTGTCATTAATTGCAGCCCTAGTTTTAACAGACAGGAGGGAGGGGAGGAGAAAGAAAGAGAGACAGACAGGGTAGAGACTTTCTCATGCAAATGCTAGCTTCTTCTAGCTTCTCTTGATTTAAAAAAAAAAAACTTGTTCTGATTGGCCAGCATGGAAGCCCCTTGCATGAGGGAAAACATCACCAGGGAGACCCTGGCCCACTGTGTGTGTGTGTGTGTGTGTGTGTGTGTGTGTGTGCGTGCGCGCGCGCACACGTTTTCTTCCCTGCCTGGTTTATTTTTATACGCACTCTGCTTCCTTGGCTGGCTGAGGATACAGCTTAATGCATCCGTGTGTTTATGTTGACAGGAAGACCAAGATTGGGAAATTAAAGAATAAGCCTAGTGATGTTCTCTTCTCCCCTCTTACAGCTATACTGCGAACTCTTCACAAACATGGGGGACGACCGACCTTTTGTCTGCAATGCCCAGGGGTGCGGCCAGGTGAGTGGGAGCTGCTTCGGGGTTTGGGGGTATGGGCAATGGTGCACGGGTATGAGCACATGTTCTTGCTCACGCCTGCACGTGCGTTTGCGTGTGTCTGGTGTGAACATTCATGTCTCTGTTTGTGTGTGGCCCGGACCTGGTGCTGTGCGTTAGTAGTGTTGAGGCGTGGTGTTAGAGAGCCGAGCCACTGTTGCCTTAGCTCACAGTGCCTCTGTGAGCTAGCTGGGCAGAGCAGAGAGGAGCAATGGTGTATGTGTGAACCAGCGCTGCTGTTGTGACATGGGCATGGACCACTGACTCAGAGAGGGCAGGAGTGAGTAACCAAGGTGCTGCTGCAGTTTAAGCCCCTCCTGGTCCTCTCAGAGCTGCCTGCCAGCAGACAGGGATTCAGGTAACTCGGGTCATCACAGGCGGTGACACGTGAGAAATGCGTCTTTTGGGTCTGCACCAACACGCTGCTATGAAGAGAGCAGAGGGCCGAGTGCAGCAGAGTGACACTAAAAACAGGAAGCACGCACAGACTGTCTGAAGTGTTGAGACATCCACGAGTAAAGAGAAGTGCAATACTAGTTTTATCAGGCACATTACATGAGGCTGAGGTGGGGGCTGGGGTCTAGTGGCTTGTGTCTGGAGGCTGTCATTGAGGCTAGTGGCTGTGCGTTGCATGCACAGCCTTTGGGAGGGGTGTGGTATTGTGTGGCGGCTGTGGCTGGATGCTGAGGGTTCAGAGATGTAGGCTGCAGAGTGGGGATGTTTGGACTGAAAGCTGTAAGCTGGGCCCTGGTGGTTGGGGGTATGGGACACGATCAAACCTCCAGACATTATGTTTTGAGCCATTTTTGTTTACGTTACTTAAAATGACTGAGTAAGTGGTTTAACAATACAAGCATGAAAATTCATCCAAGCAGCACAGGTTGAGGATGAATAAATCATTAGGTGCACTTTGTTTGGGAATCTTTGGGAAGTTTTTTTTCTCTCCTAGCCTTTCAGGCAGAGAGGAAGGCCTGTTTCTTATCAGAATCTCAGTTTTCCTGTTGTGTTAACGTGTAAATTTCATGCTTGGACTCATGGCAGAACTTATGGTGGTGCTGCGTGGCTGAGTTTGTTTTTGGTGTGTGGCCCAAACAGGTTTTGTGCTGCTGTCTGTCACCAGATGTAATGAAACCCTTCACAGTCCGCCACAGTCAACCGTGACAAGTATACTGTCTGAAGATGGCGTTTTGAAATGAATGAAAGTGAATGCTGTGTCATTTGAAGTTGTCCTCCAGTGGAGTCTTGGGGAGCTGCCTCTCTAAGACTGACTTTGGTGAGTGTCACTCACGCTTGGGTATCCTGGCTCTCCTTCTCTTCCTTGTGTGGTGGTTGTGGCTGCTCCTTTTTCCCCTGTCCTGTCAGGATGGGGTGCAGGCTGAGGTTTCTCTCTGGGTCTTCTTGATTTGGATGCGCAGGACGGGCGGGGAGTGCAGTGTCCGGCCTGGACGATGTTGCTTTTGTAGCCCGCCCATCACCTTTAGACACGGGGACTTGTGTTCACTTGGAAGAGCAACCCTCAGGAGGTGCCATGAGTCACAGGGTATCTGCAAGCTCAGGACATTGGGCTTTGGCCACTGATTGTTGCTACCAAGGAATACACCACAACCCCCACTTTCAATATTTAAAGATGGAGACATGCAGAGCCGAATAATCGACCACCTGTTCTGGCCCCCCTCTTTACTTGATGTTGAGCTGGTGTTGCCACTGTCCCCATACTATGAAATTCGGCTATGAGCCACACTCTACCCTTAGTGAGAGGGCAGGGACTGCGAGTCCTGCAGTTGTATCGGTATGTCTAAAAAAAGCCTTGACACTTGACTGTGTTTCCACTTGGCTCGGCCGCCCACGCTCTCTCTCTCACGGCCTGTGCCGTGGCCGCTGCGCTGTGACCGAAATAGATCGAAGAGTGAAGTGGCGGCTGTTCCTCTGGCACTGAAGCACCCTGCAGGGTCCAGCTAAATCAGTGGGAGAAAAAGAAAAACAGGTGGAGAGACATATAGCCAGACAGATAGCCATGCATTGGTGCCAGGGGCCGCACTGTGTTTGATTCATCTGAACACACCACATGTGGATCTCTGAGTGTATTAGCATTCAGGTGCCTAGTTGGGTACCAGAAAATGGAGAAAAACATTAGTGCTCATCAATATTCATGAAGGGCAGTCAAAGAACCCTGCACAGGATTATCAGATAATTCATAGGTGGTGTTGGTTTTCCTTCCTGCAAGTATGAATGAATGCAGTGAGTGTTCACTTAAAGAAACAAAAAGAAAGAGTTTGATGCAGTGTACTGGATCATGACTTACCTTCCAGTGTCTCTTCTGGAGTGTGGACCTGCTTGATTGGTTGAGACTTTTTCCTATGTTACTGTAGGCGAACATGCACAAGCATCACAAGAAACAATGTGCCAGGCAGGGTTAAAAGAAGTTATTTTCCCGCAACAGTGCAAAAGAAGCAGTGCAGTAGAAAGCATTTTTTTGCACAGGACAACAGAATCACGAATGCAAGTTAAAAATGGGTAACAAAATAATTTTGGAAAGGCAGGGTATTGTTTACAACCAGTATCCATTCATGTAGTTGCCATACAGTGCCCTTCAGATGAGTGAGAGACTATATGGATTTCCATTTCCTCTTGTCAGCTCATTTTTTTGAAATGTGATATTTGAGTGAAGAGTTCTGTTTTTCTTCCCTCTGCCCCCTGCTCTTTTGTCTGTCTCCCTCTGCCTACCCCTCCCTTTGTCTATCTCCCTCTGCCTGCCTCTGTGTCTCCCTCTCTATCCCTTTCCCTCACTCTTTCTCCTCCTGTTCTCCCTCATCTGTTGTGCTCCCACCTCCTCCACCCCTCAGTGAGTTGATTGTTTGTTCCCTCTCTCTGTCCCTCTAGAGATTCACTAATGAGGATCATCTGGCTGTACACAAACACAAGCATGAGATGACGTTGAAATTCGGACCTGCCAGAACTGACTCGGTCATCATTGCAGGTGTGTGACCTTCTGGACCCTCCATGTTTCTACTCTGGAGATTCACCCTCCCTCTTCCACTTCCTCCACCACCATTTACTACCTGTTTTTGGCATTTTAATGGTGGGTGCAGTTATATTATGGCCAGCAGCCATAATATTTTTTCAAAAGGGGAGCATGGTGCAGGGCAATGGCTTTTTAATATGAGTGTGAATAAGTGGGCCAACACTGATCACAAAAAACATGAATGGAAAGAGAAAATATTTTTTAAAAATTTAAAACCTATCAAACAAAAGGAATCCGCTTCAGCACACAGTCAACTGCAGAGGATAAAAGTAAGCTCTCTTGGTCTCCAGCCATACACCTGTATTTAATATGGCTTTAATTAGGCATGTGTGGCTTGTTAACTGATGGCTGGTGGCTGGTACTTACACATAATGGCAGTTACAATTGACAATTAAACAATTAACCTATTTGGAATGAAACTGATGTAATGAAATCTGTCTGTCTGCAAATATTTTACATTGGGGAAAAAATAAGGATCCTTAACATTCAATCTTAGCAAGATTGAAGGAAACAAGATTAACAAACACAGCAGCCAATTTGGGGGTGAAGGCACCTCCCTCATAAAGAGCTTACAAGAACTTGCCTTCCAGAAGTGGTGTTTTGGACTAGCAGGGGCTGAGCAAATAATTGATTATCTGTTTTACCGGACAAATTTGAAACTTACCGGTCACGTTTCAATAACAGTCTATGTTACAAGCGCAAATATAATGAGCACCTAGGTTGACAAAAGAATGATGATGACCTCAAATCAGTTTGACTATTTAGTGAACAGTAACGATTGAGCAAAACCTCAACATTAGCCGCTAAAATGTAGGCTATTACGAAATGTCTGTAACCCGTAAACCTGTAAAAAAAAAAAAAAAGGCTAGGCCTACATGGCATAAAATGTAGCCTATAGGCTACCAGGTAACGTTTTATTTTCTCCTTTTTTCATTGCGGCAAAGTCCTCTGCTGCCGACTTGAAATCAAACATCTCCAATGTGTCTTTGCAGCTTGCAATGCGCATAAACCGCATCACTCTCTCCTCTTCCAGACGACTTTGCAGCGCCGTCTTAATTCAATTCTGCAGAGACAAGCCCCTCTCTTCTGGCACGCTTGACACGGGCAGAACACAGGCAATACATGTATACACTATATGGACAAAAGTATTTATTCAGGGTTTGGGCCAGGCCCCTTATCTCCAGTGAAGGGCAGTCTTAATGCTTCAGCATACCAAGACATTTTGGACAATGCTATGTCATTGTCAATGTCATTACAATGTAATGGTCAGGCGTCCAAATACTTTTGTCCATATAGCGTATATATATGTATATATATGTATATGTATATATATAATTTGGAGTATAAACTGGAATTTGTCTGTATTGTTATCATGTCTTCAGCTAAAAAACAGAGTGAAATATCAAAGGTGTGAGGGTTTCACCGCTGATCATTGCCGTGTACCGATGTGTCAAGCATCTGCAAGATATAATACGGCACTTAGTTTCCACTTAGTTTTACATTGCATGTATGTAAATGTATTATATTTTATAGAAAATTAACATTCTAAATCTAAAACAGAATTTCAAAATAATATAAACATATTATTTTATTTTATTAATTTGCCGAGATGATTGTTGAAACATGAAACATCCATATGCTTCTTTTTGGGAGCATAAACATATTTAAAAGGAAAGACACCTTTCTGATGGAAAGTGCATCTGTATTGTCCACCTTTGTAATCAAGAGTGGAAATTTGACTTCAGCTTGAAAAATTGACAACAATATAAAATTAAACATCATAGTGACAACACTGAATAACAAATCAATATTGGATATTAAGCTTACTTTGAGCAACGTTTAAGTTACACATCATCACAAAATGCCCCCATATGATAGCTAATGAGCCACAATATCAAAATGTATTAACGAAAATTAGCTTCTCATTCACAGGGTCATTCGGAACGATTTGGTAATTTTGTTTTATAGTAACATTGGCTAACTAATAACACCAACAACAGATTATTGGTCAGAAATACAACAGAATCCGCTAACCCGGGCTGCCAGGTTTGGCATAATTATTTTGCCTAATCGGTAGTTATTTCGCACTGACTTGTGTGACTGAAATGGAAATAGTTTGGTTTTCTTACTGAGATCGTGTCAACTTGACAGAATAAAATATGCATTTTAGCCATCAATTTCAACACTCGTTCCTGCACAGAAATAGCCACGGTTTGCTTCCATGGTTAGCAATTTATTGTAAGTAAACACTTGGCAGAGTGGTGTTTTAGTGCTTTTTCCAAAGCGAACCTTGTCTGGGATCGGTTTTGATAGCCTGTAACACGATTTCAGCTTTTTATGTGACATCACTTGAAATCAGACTGGCAACCCTGTCAAAAAAGGCCGACTGTTGTTTATCACAAAGACACGCTTCTTTAGTGCATTTTATTTCCTATTAACCAGCGCTTGCTACGCCCCTGCCCCTTTTCGCTCATTGGTGGAACATCAGTTTTAAGGGTGCGTCATCCCGGAAGAACGTGGTGGCGGGACTGTATAGCTCATGGCGGGCCAAAACAAAGGCGGGCCAAATTGGGTGGACCTGTGATAGGTCAAATGGTCGCATGCTGAGTGTGAATGCATGGCGTATGTAAATTAAATTGATTTTTCTTATTCTTCGCACTTCAGGCAGTCTTTTGCGATGTGTTTATCGCACATGTTCATATCGCGATGACGATCAAAATACGATTTATCGGTCAGCACTAGTTTGTAGTTGGCATTGTTTGTAGCTGGTTCATTGAGGAGGACCTGACAGAACCGACATCAGAAACAGGGCAACGGCGACTGAAAAGGGAACTGTCCCAGTAGTATTTGACTAGAACACCTACTTGGTTGAATCGCTGAGACTTGGGGTATGGGAGAGGAGAGAGAGAGACCCTTGGAAGATACTGCTCCACAAGAACAGATGGACATAAGCCTGGAAAAGTATAACTACTGCTTAGCCCCCATCCCTGCAGTCATCAACCTAACTCTCGCTGAAAATGAAGAGCTCCGTATCACACAGCTATAATATATTTAAGCACGTGAAGATAGGTGGCACATTTTATATGACCTGCTTGATGGAAGACAAAAAATATCAAGGTTAAAAAATATCAAGACTAAACATCAGATTAAAATATATTTTTAAAGACCACTGGAGACTCATGCAACTAATTTCATAAATATAAGTGGAATATCAGTAAATAAATTTAAAAACAAATGAGCCTTTTCTTAGCCTCCTTATTGCTTCCTCTCCCTTACTCTCAAACTATGTGACTGTTGGCTTTTCCTCATAGACCTAAAGCATTCTGCCCTAATGATTTTCTCTTGTCACTGGATCTTTGTTGGAAACAGATAGGGGACATTAACATTACGATACTGGATAAACTGGAATACATTGAAAAGCTGTATAATGACATAATTGACCAAAATTTAGGTAAGAAGAAAAGTAACATAGGCATTATCATCTTTGTTGGCTAACTGGAAAGCTAGCTAACATTAACTAATGACATAATTATGTTATATAAGAAGAAAAGTCACAACAACATTATCATTTTTACTGGATAACTATGAAACCAAAAGGTGATGTGTTACTAGTAGGGCTGGGCGATTAATCGAAGTTTTGTTTCTAACGATTATGAAAACAAGATAATCTGTATATAATATACACTGCCTGGCCAAAAAAAAAGTCGCGCACACTATTTTGTTGGACCGCCTTTAGCTTTGATTACAGCGTGCAATTGCCGTGGCATTGTGTTGTTAGTCAAAGTCCAGAACAACAAAAAGTGTTTTGTTACGACAAAGAAGCAGATTCGATGTTCGTAGCAAAAGACAGGAAGGTTTATTAACACAGCCGGCCGTGGGAACATCAGCATTGAGCAGAAGTTCAACAGGTATAGAATTCAGTTCATTTTTTATACAGTTAATAGCAGTCACATTTGCATATGAGTTATGATAACCAGCGGGGGTGCTGTTTCTGATTGGTCTTGTGCAGGTGTGCATAGCTAAACAGTTCCCTCTCTGATTGGGTATTTCCTGAGCCCTGTAACCTAATTGGCTCCATAGGGTTCACAAGAGGCGCCGTTTGGCTCCGGTCGGATGTAGCGACATCGCTTTGTATTCAAATACACATCGCTTGTCTCCAGTATTTGTATTCGAATACACATCGCGTGTCTCCGGATCAAACGCCATGCCATTCCACAAAACTGTCTCCTAACAGTGTCAACAACCTTATGCAATGTCACAACATTTAATTCCGTCCAGTTGCATTAATTTTTGCCCGAGATCTTGTATTGACGACGGGAGGGTCAGACCACTCCGTAACGTCTTCTCCAGCACATCCCAAAGACTTTCAGTGGAGTTAAGGTCAGGATTCTGGTGGCCCGTTCATGTGTGAAAATGATTCCTCATGCTCCCTGAACCACTCTTCCACAATATGAGCCCAATAAATCTTGGCATTGTCATGCTGGAATATGCCCATGCCATCAGGGAAGAAAAAATCCATTGATGGGATAACCTGGTCATTCAGTACATTCAGGTACTCAGCTGACAGCCGCATAACGTTGCTGAGCCTACACCTGACCAATTGAAGCAGCCCCAGATCATAACACTGCCTCCAGTGTTTTCTTGTGGTCACACAGCTGTTTAGTCCCAATCCTGTGAGTTCTCGTCGCATTGTGCATGTGGAAATGCTCTTACTTCCACTATTAAACATAGCCATGAGTTCTACTGTCGATTTTTTACGATTCCACTTCACCAAGCGTTTAAGTGATCCCCTGACCACATTTCTTCTGTGAAGTTGACGGTTCACCAGTATCCTTCCGGCTTTTAATAATGTGTTGGGCATTTCTTAACTCAATTCCAGTAATTTCAGCAATCTCCTCAGTTGTTTTCTTTGCTTGATGCAGGCCAATAACTTGACCCCTCTGAAACACAGTAACATGTTTTCCTTGACCACGGGATATGTCTTCTGACCTGGTTGTTTAAGACATGAGAAGCTACTCACTGCATCAGTTAGGGTTAAAAGCATTGTTGCCAGCTGAAACATACATTATATGGACAAAAGTATTCGGACACCTGACCATTACATTGTAATGACATTGTATTCAAATACATATGCTTTAATATGGAGTTGATCCCCCTTTTTGCAGCTATAACAGCTGACACTCTTCTTGGAAGGCTTTCCACAAGATTTTGGAGTGTTTCTGTGGGAATTTGTGCCCATTCATTCTGTAGAGGTCAGGCACTGATGTTGGACGAGAAGGCCTGGCTCGCAATCTCCGTTCCAGCTCATCCCAAAGGTGCTCGATGGGGTTGAGGTCAGGGCTCTGTGCAGGCCAGTCAAGTTCTTCCACACCGAACTCATCAAACCATGTCTTTATAGTCCTTGCTTTGTGTGCTGGGGCACAGTCATGTTGGAATAGAAAAGTTCCTTCCCCAAACTGTTGCCACAAAGTTGGAAGCATAGCATTGTCCAAAATGTCTTGGTATGCTGAAGCATTAAGATTGCCCTTCACTGGAGATAGGGGGCCTAGCCCAAACCCTGAAAACCAGGTGTGGCCAAATACTTTTGTCCATATAGTGTATTAATCACTGCAGTGATTATCCAGTCATAGGCTCTTAAGTATTTGCTTATTTAAATCCAAACTGCGACTTTTTTATGGCCAGGTAGTGTATATAATTTATTATTTATTTTATTTATCTCATTTTTTACATTTATTTTTTAATAAAATTTTTTAAAATAATGATTTTCAGTTGAATTATATTTAAAGTTCAAGAAAAATCACTGTTAACCCTTTTGCACATAACTTATTTTTATGTAGTGTGTATATTACGTTACATGGTTTCATGTTTTCGTTAGCGTTAAGTTTCTTGTAGTTTTCCGTTAGTATTTGCTATATTTTTTAATGCTAAATTGCTATTTCCTCAAAGCTAAAATTAGCTAGAATTTTTCCAATGTAGTGTTCTAATTGCATCCGTTTTAGCGTATGCGCTAAATGGCAAATCTGGTATGACTGTATGCGCGAAAGGGTTAAAAAGACAAGTTTTTAAAAAAAAAAAAATTCAATAGAGGTTATGCACGTGATGTCACAGTAGGCAGAGTCACTGCGAGTTGTGCGATTGACTGTACAAATAGATTCAACAAGAAATCGGATCTTTTTACAGACTTCCGAAAGCTAAAGAAAAGAGAAGCAAATGGATCGCTGTAATTCGCAGAAACAACTGGAATCCAGGCACCGATACGTGTAGCTTAAAGCTTTCCAAATAAAAGTTGTAATAAAATAGTAATATTTGTACAAACCTGTCCACATACAACCAGAATATCCATTGGTGTCCTCGTCACTTTAACTTTGCCAACAAATCCCGCCTTGAAGTACGACCAAGCTTTTGTGGACATTCTAAAACACTTAAGGTGAAACAGCTTAACGTGGCTTAATGTTCCAAAACAGCGATCAATGATCACCAAATTTCTCTCTGACATCTCTTGTCACAAAAAAGCAAAAACTAAAACCCAAAGGAATATGGTATTTAGGCCGATGTTACATTAAGTGCTGTCCTCTTGCGTTTTTGTTAGTTGGTCGCGGTTTGGAAAATTAAGCTACGAAGCGTTTTCCTTATAATGGGCGTCAATGGAGAGTTTTGCTTTTTTGAGAGGAGACAGTGTTTATGACATGTGAGATGTCAGACAGATTTGGTGATCATTGATCACTGTTTTGGGGCATTAAGCCACATTAAGCTTTTTCCTTATAATGGGCGTCAATGGAGAGGAAAATGCTTAACGTGAGATAACGACCATACTCCTAGGATTTTGGTTTTGATTTTTTGGCAGGAGGAAGTGTTTCTGACAAGAGATGTCCGAGAGAAATTTGGTGATCATTATCGCAGTTTTTGGAACATTAAGGCACGTTAAGCATTTTAGAATGTCCGAGCTTGTGTATGCCTTCAGGCTTTGCTTTGTGTATTTCCCCGCCATCGAAATCAGGTAGGCTACATATAAATGTCAGGAAACCTGATTCCTGGCAACATGTCAATGTCCATGGACCACTGGTTCTTTGGTAAGTAGTAAGGATCACTGTCGAGTCCAACTGCCTTTAATTTAAGCAGATAATAGTTTGTTTTACTCCCACTTTCGCAGTTTCCCCTACTAAAGGCCGCCATGTTGCAACATGTTTTGCCACTCAGTCCGACTGAGGGGGCGTATTCCGGCGGGAAAGTGACATCAGTGCATAACCTCTATAAATGAATGATGTTTCCAAAGTCACTCGTGACTCTGAATCTTGACTATAATATTTGCCATAATGGAGCAGCCCTAGTTACTAGCTAACCTGATAGCTACCTGGCCAGCCAAATTTTGATTGAATTTGAAGTTTGTAGTTATGGGTGTAGCATGAAACATGAAGCTTAAAACACTTCTCCTTTTTAATTGCAAAGGCACTGGACATTGATTGAACAATTCATTGTATGTCTTTTACCGTTATAAGAGGCATATTGTAGGCATCTTGTAAAAAATGTCATGACAAGCTAAGTTTCAGGTAGGAAGAACCTGAGGTAACCAAGATGGGAAATAACCAATCTGGCTAGCCGTTGTATTTCAGTTTCGACTGTAAAACAAGTAGGGGTGGATCCTTCAGATGTTGTACAAAAAGAATCTGCATGACTGACTCACTGCTGCAACCTGAGAAGAGAAGGACAATTTGTATAGTATACCAAGGCTTTTGACAATGGTGTTGGTGAAAAGGCTTGTAGAGCTTAGGCTGAGGGAGAGGTCGTGAAACGGGAAGGACCTGGATGGGATGAAAAGAATCTCAGGGCATACTCACACTAGGCCCGGTTGCCTTGTACCGTGCCCGAGCACGATTGTCCCCCCTCCCCACTCCCCCCGCTGGCCTGCGCTCACATTGCGCTTAATGTTCCAGGCCCAAGCACGCTTACATCTTCACGATGCGACTTTTTGTGTTGAAGAAAAGGGCTCTCGCACAGCACAATGGAGTTCATGATTCTACTTACTTTGTGGCTTATTTGGGGTGACACACGGCCATCTCGCATGCCTTATAGGTGCTTTAACAGACTTTCTTTTAATTTTATGTATTTGTTTTTGGAAGACATTCATCCAGTGACTTGCAAAGTCATTGTTTCAATGCACATGGTGCTAACATCTGTCCATAAGAGCAACATACCTATGCCATGCTAGTGTATACCTGGAGGCCTATGGTGGTCTATAAGGTCACCATTTCTCCGCTTTTCTGGTTGAATATGCTGCAGATACATTTACATTACATTTACATTTATTCATTTGGCAGGTACTTTTATCCAAAGTGACTTACAAGTGAGGCAGAGTACAACACAAGTGAAAGTCATACATGGAGTCGCAATACTAGAAGTGTGCTGCATGACCAAATTTCAATAGTTGGCTGGACAAGGTACAAGGTACACTACCGTTCAAAAGTTTGGGGTCACTTAGAAATTTCCTTGTTTGTAAAAGAAAAGCAATTTTTTTGTCCATTAAAATAACATCACATTGATCAGAAATACAGTGTAGACATTGTTAATGTAGTAAATGATTATCGTAGCTGGAAATGGCTGATTTTTAATGGAATATCTACATAGGTGTACAGAGGCCCATTATCAGCAACCATTAGTCCTGTGTTCCAATGGCACGCTGTGTTTGCTAATGCAGGTTTATCATTTTAAAAGGCTAATTGATCATTAGAAAACCTTTTGCAATTATGTTAGCACAGCTGAAAACTGCTGTGCTGATTAAAGAAGCAATAAAACTGGCCTTCTTTAGGGTGTACTCACACTAGGCCTGGTTGCCGTGTACTGTGCCTGAGCACGATTGTCCCCCCTCCCCACTCCCCCACTCCCCCGCTGGCCTGCGCTCACATTGTGCTTAACGTTCTGGGCCCGAGCACGCTTACGTCATCACGATGCAATTTTTTGTGCTGAAGAAAAGCGCTCTCACACAGCACAATGGAGTTCATGATTCTACTTACTTTGTGCCTTTTTTGGAGTGACACACGGCCATCTCACATGCCTTATAAATTTACTGATTATGCAGTGCAGCAATTTTCATTTAATCGTGCTGCATGTATAAGAAGATTTTTACCTAGGCAGCTGATGTTTCAGTCATTATGCTAAGGGACAGACCATTTTGTATCAGATTACAGTAGCCTAATCACAGTAATGTTAGCTAATGTTAACCAGTTAGGGCTACTACTTGTGTGTGCGCTACTGTCATCATTACAACAACAAGAATCTTCTATTACTGCTTGGATAGTACACTTTTCAATTCATTCAAGAATATTTGGGTTAATAACGGGTCTGGTTCTCACCTTATTGATGAACGTGAATTGTAGTCTGCGAGTAAAGCAGCTCCAAATTCCTCCCTCAACGTCAGCTGCCTCCGTAAAAATCTTCTTATACGTGCAACATGATTAACTGAAAATCACTGTGTTGCATAATCGTTGCTAACTGGCTGGGGATTACTGAAGACTAGCTACTTACTAACAGGTTGCCTGTTTCATTTGTGATACTCTGACTAAGCCCCTGACAACAGCAATGCTTACATGGTCACGTAAAGTATGGTTAGTTTTATTTTGCTTGCTAATGTGGGGATCCACAGAGTTATTTTTAGGTATAGGTCTACAGAACTAATCAATCAAAGGTCATTTTGGAGGTAGCCAGCTTGTTATATTTAAGGAAGTCAGCTAGTTAATCAAACTATGATTTGAAGGATTTATTTTGACTGGGTGTGTAACTAACAGATATTCAGCTAACTGTTGCTATAACGGATATATTTGTTAAATGGGACAGTTGCATCGTTGACGTCACACATCACACTAGTCAACTGAACTGGACTTTGGACAGTACGGATCGCCTAGTATGAGTACGCTCTCAGTCTTAGCCAGGTTAAGCTTTAGGCAGTGGTCCACCATCCACTTGTCCTGAATGTCTTTCAGGAAAGCTGAAATGTGTGCAGAAACCTATGTGCCAGATGGCAAAGAAGACAGGAAGAGTTGTGTGTTGACATCATAGTATGCAGCACTGGTGCATTTAGTATATCTTGTGTAAATCAGCTGTGTGTCCAGAATCAGGTCAGGGGTCTGTTGAAAGACTTTTTGCTGAAGGCTGACATCATCCCAAACTGTCACCAGAGTCCTGGCCCAGATACAGATTAGTGATAGCTCATGGCAGTGGTGCGAGTTATCCTCTTGAAGTGCCATGTGTTCTCTCCCCTTCTGCCCTGACAGACCAGACTCCCACACCAACCCGCTTCCTGAAGAACTGTGAGGAGGTGGGGCTTTTCAATGAGCTGGCAAGCTCCTTCGAGCAGGAGTTCCGCAAGGCCCAGGAGGATGATGACAAGAGGGCCAAAAACCCTGTGAGACTGGGGGAGGGAGAGTGTGGTGCCATGGAGAGGAAGGTGGAGAGGATGGTGGCCATATATGATGGGGTGTGGCCATGGGTTGAGTTTTAGGTGGAGATGAAGAGGAGCAGAAATCAAAAATGGGAGAAACAGAGGGATGGCTCAGATTATTTAGGATGGGGTTCAGGAAGGCAAAAATATTTCTTACCTTTTTGAGCTCAAGTTCAGACTGTAATTTTTTCCTCTCTTGAAGGAAAGGCGGTGCACTAACACTCTCTCTCATGACCCTCCTTGTGCAGCTGCCTGCACCTCCCCAAAGTGGTGCCCTGGACATGACTCTACAGACCCCCTCAGATGTAAAGGTGAAAGAGGAAGAACCAGTAGAGGTTGACTCTTCACCCCCAGGCAGTCCTGACTCCATCTCCAGCAAGTCTGACAGCAGCAAGGAACCAATGGTGAGAGGGAAGGGTTAGACCAATTTTGAGAGGGAAGGGTTTTGAAAGAGAGAGCAATGGTCAGAGGAGAGGGGAAAGGGGAAAATGGGAGGTGCGAGACAGAGAGTGATTTCTGAAGATCCCTTCAAAAATGGCCTTGGATCAGTTTTAGCTTTGTGCTCAGAACAGATGGAATTGACAGCATAGACCCAAGGCACATAAAGGAGGGAGAGAAGACAGACTGAAGGGGGGGGGGGGGGCTAATGGACAGAGGATAGTGTCGGGAGTGCCAGCACTGTAGACAAGGGACCAGGGATTAAGGAAAAGGGTTGAAGTAATGATGAACAGGTGGAGTAAGACATAGATGGTGGAGGAGCGGAGTGAGCCAGTAGTGCCTGAACCACACAGCACAATCCCACTCCAAACAGGTAGAGCAAAGCATCATAGCCTTCGTTGGGCGAGGTGAAGACAGTCGGTCTCAGATGATCAGCTCTTTCTCCGCCCTATTTCCACAGGAGACCCCCCCGAAGCCAGCAGTGAGCTCGGCCCCCACTCCCACCATTGTGCGGCCGGGCTCCCTGCCCATCCACATGGGTTATGATGCCCTGCACCCCACTATGCCCTCCCCGACGTCAGTCATCACCCAGGCCCCACCTTCCAATCGCCAGCTTGGGTAAGAGTGTGCCAGCAGAGCAGCCAACAGAGGAGTCCCACCCTGCTGTTTACTCTCCAAACTTCAGCCCATTCCCTGCCAGCCCATTCATCTCCTCGTCTGCCTTCCTCTTTGTGTGTACATTATCAGAAAAATCTCTGTTCCAAAGAGTTAATTTCACTTTGTCTGTCCTTTCTTCCTCTCTCATTTCTTCCTTTCTCTCTCTCTTTCTCTCAAATCAGTTACATTTTTCCAGTTTAGTATGATTTATTGGCATGACATACATTTAGTAAATATTGCCAGTGTTATGTAATTGGAACTAAACAGAGGTTTCAGTGTGTATCTTTGTTTCTGTCTTCTGTGTACAGCTCTCCCACAGGTCCTTACCCAATGATGATGCATCTTCCTAATGGACAGGCAGTTCCTGTCCTCCCGGGCTCAGTTCAGATGCCGTCTGTCATATCTGTGAGTGCCACTGCTTGGTGTGCTTATTGATGTTGGCCATTTTTGGTGTGCTCATTGATGCTTGGTATGGCTGTTTGGTGTGATTGTTTATTTAATTGTATTTGGTGAAGTTACTTGCAGAGTGTGACAATAAATAATAATAAATAATGTCATATTAGAATATATGTTAAATAATGATTATTATTTATTTATTTTAAAACCCAATCACACACTCAGGGCCCAGCCTTGACAGAGCCACAGCAAAGTGCTAACTGCTTGCTCAGTTCATGGCCCTCCTTTCCAACACAGCAGTCACATACCGGCTAGTTTAGTCAGGTGAAGCCCATTACCTGTTAGCTGGCATTAGACATGTACACATACAGACAGTGGCAATTACAAATGGCAGTTAGATGTGTTCTGTCACCATTTCTGTGAGTGCTCCCGGGTAGCATGGTGATTAAGGCGTTTGTTTTGGGCTCAGGCTGAGCTTAGGTTCGATCCTAACCATGTCATCAGGTGCTGATGACTGGGAGTCTGCAGTAGTGAAACAAATTGGCTTCATTCTCCCAGGGACAGGCGTGGGTATGTTGGCAGGGATTGCTCTTCAGGTACCTGCAGGTTACCACCATGATATCAACGGTCTTTCAGTTGGCGCTGAGCTCACTGTATCACCCAAGGTGATATACAGTGTGAAATATAGTAGCAGTTGGCTGTGAGTGTAGTAGAAGGTTGCCTTCACTAAGGCCTTGCATGAGCACAGTAGCTGTTGCAGTGAGAGAAGCGTAACATCCAACTGGCATTTCCCGAAGAGGACTGGATAAAGGGGAAACAGCATTGAAAACAGTTTATTGTTAGTATTGAAACATATACACATTTTAAACACAAATACAATGCAAGAATCAGTATTGCTGACTTTTAGAAACATTTTAAGTAAGCCTGGTCTCAGGAGATAGGCAAAGGATCCTTCTTCGTATCTTGTTTGATGTGGTTTCTGAGTAGAATGTGTTTGGTGAGGTTGTTGATATTCCAGTGTTTAAAATCAGTTATTGTTTTTTGTATCTGATGTGGTCATTGCTGTTTGCCCTGTTCGGCAAGGCTGTTGATGTTTGTTCCTGTGCTGTGCAGCTGGCCCGGCCCATGTGCATGGTACCCAACATTCCTGGGATCCCTGGCCCCCCACTGGGTGGCAACAACAGCGGCTCATCATCCCCCTCTGGGTACAACCCGCACTCCGAGGCCAAGATGGTGAGGCCACCCTGGACAGCTGATCTGTGTCTGTCTAGCTCCCTGTTTCACTGTCGCATTATGTTACATTACATTACATCACATTGCACTGCATACCAAGCATAAGCCCTTGCCTGAAGAACCTATGTTCTTTGTGCTCAGTCGAGACAGCAGTGCGGCATGGTGGTAAGCAACAGGGCTTGTGACCAAAAGGTTGCTGGTTCAATTTTCCCGCTTAGGCACTGCTGTTGTACCCTTGGGCAAGGTACTCAACCCACACCTGGCTAAGTAAATATCTAGCTGTATAAATGGATGTAATCCATGTAAATCATTCTGGATAGGTAATTAACTGAAATGGAGTTTTGGGGTGTGTGTGTGTGTGTGTGTGTGTGTATATATGTGTGTGTGATACTTTGTGTTTAAATGGAATAATTTGACTGTGGAACACACATTGTTTTAACAAACACCCTTATCCAGAGTAACTTATGTTTGTGTTGTCCATATATGCTGCCAGACATTTACTGAAACAGTTTTGGTCAAGAACCTTACTGTAGGTTACAGCTGCAGACCTGCAACCATATGATCTAATCCACATGTATGCACTGAAACACAGAGACACATGCATGCACACATACACCCATAGACACGCACACTGGGTCAGTGATGATCAGTGGTACATATTCCTGTCTTGAGAGAAAATGGTTACATTACATTGCTTAACTTGAGTTTCAAAAAATATCCCTCTGTATAAGTGGAGCCTGTGTAAAATATAGCATAAGAACATCTGCCAAGTGAATAATCAAAGGAGGAGCTTCACCCATTTCCTCAACACATAACTAAAGAGAAACATCCCTCTGTCCTTGCAAGGGATGTTAAATTCCACACATTCCTGTAAGCTTTTCTTTCTCTCACTCGCACGCACGCACAAGCACGCACACACACACACTTTTCAACCATTTGTTCAGTTACTTAAGTATACAGGAGTTAATTGAATCTGTTTGGTTATGTGTACTGATTATGTCAATATAGACCAATCACTTTGTTTAAGATAGAAATCCAAAAAGAATGACCACTTTCCATGTTCCTGCATTAAAAACATAGTAGTGGTACTCTCTCAGACTCTCATCCCCATTTCAAACCAGGCACAGTCATCATTTTAAATGGCATAAATCAGATGGGCTGTGCTTATCCCATGTGCATTCTCCTCCAAACTGTGCACTCGGCTCTTGGGCTTTTGAGTGTATTGTTTTCCTTTATACGTGATTAAACATGCCTTACATATAGGGAAGACTGACAAATTCTGCCTCAGTAAAGCTTCACAATATGTCATTTTTGCTTCCAGTGGAATATGCTCACTAAATTTCAATGAACCCTGTAATCTGTTTCTTTCTTTGCACTTGTTTGTTGGGATAGATTTTGGGAAAGATAGATTTTGAAATATGCCTTCTGCCATCTGGTCATTGCTATTCAATTTTGAATAATACTTCAGCCATTCAATTAAGATTGTGGATCTTGTGAGGAGAAGTCCAGAAAGTTTTAAGTTGTTGAAGAGGTGCAATGCAGGATGAATGCAATGTGTGAAAAATTGGAAAAATCATTTTGTTAGGAACTTTGTTTGTGATGATTTTTGCTGTTAACTTGGCGTTGAGAAGATTTCTTAGAAAACACGATTTGCCCAGATGCCTACTCCTGTGTGTTCATGGCATTCTGTGCACTGCTGTTCCCCACAGAGACTGAAGGCAGCGCTGTCCCAGCAGACCCCTGCAGGGCAGAACTGTGGGGCTGTTGCTATGGGGTCCAGCACCATGGTGCCTCAGAGACAGGAGCAGAGCCAGCTGCTCGTGCAGCAACCAGATGCCCCATCGCCCGCACAGCCACAGGTATACATGCACACTTCCCTATACCCCACTGCTCACACATCCACAGGTGTACATACACACATCCCTACACCCCACCCTCTGTACAGCCCGAGGTATACATGCACACTTCCCTATACTCCACTGCTCACTCATCCACAGGTATGCATCCACACATCCCTACACCCCACTGTCTGTACAGCCACAGGTATACATGCACACTTCCCTATACCCCACTGCTCACATATCCACAAGTATACACACACCTCTCTAGACCCCACTGTCTGTACAGCCACAGGTGTACACATACACCTCCCTACACCTCACTGTACAGCCAAAGCTATACATACACATCTCCCTACACCTCACTGTCTGTACAGCCACAGGTATACACACACACATCCCTACACCCCACTGTCTGTACAGCCACAGGTATAGACACACCTTCCTACACCCTACTGTCTGTACAGCCATAGGTATACACGTACACCCCCCTACACCTCACTGTCTGTACAGCCACAGGTATACACACACACACCTCCCTACACCCCATTGTCTGTACAGCCACAGGTATACACACATCTCTACACCCTACTGCCTGTACAGCCACAGGTATACACACATCTCTACACCCTACTGCCTGTACAGTCACAGGTACAAACACACATATACACAGTCAAGTTTGCTAAAACTGAGGTACAGGGGGAAAGCCCTGCTGCTAGACACGAGTTCTGCTAACGTGTGGCCACTTTTGTAGGTTTCACCGGCCCAGCCTACTGGTGGGCGGAGACGGAGGACGGCCGAGGATGATCCTGATGAGAGAAGACAGCGCTTCCTGGAGCGGAACCGGGCAGCAGCCTCACGTTGCCGACAGAAACGCAAGTTGTGGGTCAACTCTCTGGAGAAGAAGGCCGAGGAGTTGACTTCCATGAATGTCTCTCTGTCTGTGAGTGTGCCTCCATTGTCTTTTTTTCCTGTGACTGTATCTGTATAGTCTGTGAGTTTGGGTCCATGGTCTGTCTGTTAGTGTCCCCCCCAAGTCCATTCGTCAGGGAGTGAATCTATCCTGCGTAAACCATCTGGACTGCCCACTCATCTGTGTGCCAAAGTGTTGATGTAATGATGGACTACTGCTATATGTGTCTGCGTGTGTGTGTGTCTTCAGATCCCGCCAGGTTGTAATGTTTGCGGTGTTATGGTTTCTCCGTTTGTCTGTCAGAACGAGGTGTCTCTGTTACGGAACGAGGTTGCCCATCTGAAACAGCTGCTGCTGGCCCACAAGGACTGTCCTGTGACCACTATGCAGAAAAAGACTGCCTACCTGGGTGAGTATGTGCCAGGGAGAGGGAGGGACACAGATATGGACAGAAGAGTATCTGTACCAGCTCAAAATGCCTTAGCAATATTTACAGAGTATACTTCCTGCCAGTAAAGTGAAGTGAACTTGATGTAGAGGGAGGGGGTGACTCTCAGATGCCTGATATGTACAGGAACAAGTGTGACTCTGTTGTCTCTGTGTCCTTGCTACAGGGGAAGAGAGCCTGAAGGAGCTGTCGGAGCCCACAGGCTCCCCAGCGGCCGTCATCCAGCACAGCTCCCTGGCCCCCAGCCCCTCAGCTGGGCCCAACGGGCTGAGTGCGCGGGCGGCGGCCGAGGCGGTGGCCATGTCTGTGCTGGCGGGGATGGGCAGCCAGCGGGGGGGTGAGAGTGGGGGCGGCTCCTCCTCCCATGTCATCATGGCCACACAGTCCCAGCCAGCCGCCAGATGATGAGCTTGGCGTGGCCCTGAACTCTGCAGACCCCGCCCCTTACTGGGGGAGGGTGGGGAGAGGAGGTCTTTCTCTCTCGTCCCTGCCCAATCCTTCCCCCCCTGCCTCCCACCCTGTCTCTTTCCCTGACCTCACCAGCGCCCCCCTCTTCGCTCTGGCCTGGAGCTCAGCAGCATTGTGGGACTGCACTGGGACTCTCTGAGAGCTTCCTTTTCATGAGGCCACAGACTACAGGGGCTGGACTCCACCCACCCTTCTGACCACACCTTGTACTCCACCCCTCATCTTCACTGGACTGTAGGACTGCAAAACTTGTCCTGAGTGCACTCTCATTGTCAACACCACACACACTCTTCAGTGTGTGCCGCACACATACAGACACACCATAAACCATAACACAAATACACCGTCACACTAAAACACGTACCACACACTGTAACACTTACCACACACACGTGGGCACACTGTAATATTATACCACATGCAGAGTTTTATTCATGGATTGTCCTTGATCAGGGAGTTACTGTACGCAGAGCCTTCCCTTTTGTTCTCCTCTTCTCCTTTTGACTCTGCCTTTCTGTCACGATTTGCTAGAAAAGGAGGCAGTTTCAGAAGTCCCTTATCTTTTACCAGGGACACTGGCTCAGTGGTAGTGAGTGACATAATCACAGGTGCCATCTTGTTCATTGACAAGTGCAAACATCGCCAGAACTTCACTAATAGCTGACCTCATTTATACCCCTGTATAATATATTTTATAAAAGGTTCTGTGTGCATGTGTGTGGGTGCGTGTGTGCTTGTGTGTACATATAAATGTACATCAGAATATATATATTGTGGTGGTTACTGAGTCAAAGTGTCTGATACACTAATGTCTGGTTTTGCTGGCATGCAATATTTTTCTCCTATTTTCCCCCTCTGTGCTCTGTACCTGTGTGCATTGTGTCAGCTCTGGCCCCCAGACAAAACAGGATTTACTAAAAAAGGCATTTGGGAAAGTAGGCACAAATAGCACCTTAAGACTAGTTGAAGTGAATGTCCGCATTCATGTTGCATTGCAGGTCAGCTCTTTGCGTCCCATGCTTCTTCCACTATGTCTCTCTATTGGCTGCCTTGACCTGAATGGCTAGGTCTCTTCAATGGTTCTCTCTGTAAAGTCATTCTCTTTACCTGCGTACCGTCTTCCTCTCTTCCTGTTGTGCTTCATTTAGAACAGCCTAGGTCAAATGCGATGGATCAGATCCCCTTCACAATAACACTGCAGTCCCAACTGTCTCATATACACACACACACACACACACACACACACACACACACACACACACACTCTATGTGTTTAAAAAAAAAAACAAACAAAAAACAGAGTCTGCCTTAAATCACACTAGTGCCTCCTTCCTCTCCCTGGACAAGCTGGTAGTGGTGGGACTTATGGAAAGTGTTGTGTTTGAGAGGAGCATGTAGTCTTCGCTGGTTATTCTAGCTGCGTGACAAACCCCCTGACAAAGGGAAAAGATGAAATACACCACAGCATCCACATCATTGTGAAAACCCCAGAAAGGCATGGGACAGGGTAGATTTGGAGCACTTTTGTCAGCAGTGATCACACTGTCCTTGTCTTCCTGTTGTGTACTGGTGGCGGTGTCTCATGACTGTCATTTGAAGCAAGTGAAACTTAGTTCTCCACTTGGAGAGACTGCATTGAGCTGCAGTCCACCTCCCTGCAGTCAGACGCAGTCGGCCCCCTGCAGTCGGACGCATTCAGCCCTTGCAGTTGGATGCATTTGCCTCCAGAGCTGGACTGAATCCGTGGTTCTTTCTGGGACCACAACACAGCGCAACACAGTCAAACACAGTCATAAAGAAAATGGGGGGGAAACTCACAGAAAACAACATTTTAATGTCTCTCAAAATTCATACATGACCAAAATCCTCACATCTCATGTATTTGGTATGCAGTGTGTTGTGTGGCAAAAAAATGAAACATTTGAAATTGTTTAAATTTTAAGGGCATGGGTAAGTGCACTAAAAACAATACGCATATTTTTCTCAATTTTTTTTGTTTTTGTTTTTTTTCCTTAGTCCTGAATAAGAAACATCCCCATAATAGGTTCTTTTTCAGTGACAAAAGTTTGCCACATTTTGTCTTGTGTATGTATGTGTATACATATAGAGGATTACTTAGCAGCTCCTTAATACATATCTTATACATTGCTGAACCTTTACTCTTGCAGTCCCAATGAAACCTCTGTCTTCATCTATCTCCCATACCTGTATCACAGTCCCTAAAGACAAAAGGTTGAAAAGAAAAAAAGACTTTACTCAGCTATCATCATAGTAATTGTCATTAGCACTTTTTCAAGTTTTATTTTTTTAATTGTGTGCTGTTGTCAGGACTATACAGATGCCTGCTATAATAAATTCTTATCTGTTTTGGTTGCAAGAATGACATTTAGAAGTTCATCTCTTTTTTTTTTACTTTTACTTAGTTTTTTAAGCCTTACTAGTTGTGTCGTATACTCAAAGATGGCTATTCTGTTAGTTTTTCCGAGGCAGTTTTTCCACTAACTGCCTTGACGTATTTGTGTTAACTGTTTGTCTTGTTCTGCTGGTGCAGGTGCTCTGTTGGATCTTTGCTGCACCTTACATAGGCAGACTCCTCTCTCCTGTTCAGCATGAAGCACATCACTATTTATTATGGAATCAGTTTCAAATGAAATTCATATTTTTAAATTTTCCCAATATGTGAGCAATTTAAAACAACACTGTACATACCTGACATTACCCCCTCCTGAACTAAAAGCAATTCAAACTATTAATAACATTTCAAGTTGCTGTTTGTGTATAAATATATTTTGTGTTGCACTCACATATGTTAATCTGGTAATTTCAAAAATTTCAATGTATTGTACATATCTGTACTATATATATATATATATATATATATATATATATATATATATATATATATATATAAATTGTATATGAACTTTTTCATGCATGCTACAGTGAAATACTATGAACACTTACCATGCTGCCATTTTAATAATTAAAAAAAATATATATAAGGTTTCTTAGAATTCAGAAGTTTGTGAACTTGTAAATACATGCACTAAAGAAAATGATAGTCTTCATTGCTTTGTTGCAGTTTTTTCAGACCGCTGGTGATCGGAATCGAAAGATAATTCGTTTTCTACGTAGACGTGTTTTTCTAACCCAGTTAATAAAATGGTAACAAATAGAAAATATTCACGAAATTTTATTGGATTGATTTTTCTGAGAAAATAGTAGATGGGCGGACTTATTTCAGAATGTGTATAGTGGAATTTCTAGGTCTACTAAAACATCCGCAGTACTGATGCTATGTCCTAATGTACGTATTTCAGAGTATTTTGAAAAGCAGGAATTCGCAGTTACCCAAAAGTGCCAGCAGAGGGAACGAAAAGCGTATTATGCTGTAGCCTGTGATACTGTTGTTTGAATTGGGTGCAGTTATGTTTGCGGCCGATAGGGGGCCACATAGATGCTGTGGAATAGTGCGTCCCAACAAGATCACGTGACTATTTGCATCTGTGAGTTTTTCCTCGTTATGGCGGAATTAGACACACGAATGGATTGTTACCCATATTATAATCCATGATCGGTGTCGTGAAGAAGGATCTTAATTCATTATACATTTTTATTTTACTGTAAGCACTTACTGTAGTATTTGTTTCACTATGGCGGAGCGAGGTGTGGATTTGTCCGGTCTGCCCAAAGACGTTAAGGAGCAGCTGGCCGAGTTGGATTTGGAGCTGTCTGAAGGTAAGGCTTGCACGAGAATATGAAGGGAAAGGGCCGAATTATGCACTTGCCAGATAAACCCTGGTACTTTTTTCTCTTACCTTCAATTCTTAGGCGTCGTGACACAATCTATCGAATGGATTTCAGTATCAAAACTAGAAAAACCCACAGCAAGCCATATCCGTGATGACGGGGTATTGCGAGATGTTGAGAATCTGCCCTTTTTCATATCAATCCATTTCCGCTTCTTCTTTAAAAATGTACTGCACACAACACACCACACTTGCGCATATCCCGTCACTCTTTGTGGCAAGCTATAAATATGTATGTTTTGTGTTTTGTGTGAAATATTAAAAAAATAGAACACTGATTTGTGGAGGCGATGTAAACTGTTTTATGTCGCTAGATAAGCTCATTTAGCAAGTCTAGCTTGTCTGTATCTTGTGTTTTCGCATTAGTACAGGGAGCATACCGGTATGAATGTTGATCGTTCTTCATTTGATGTTTAATTTTTAAAATGTATTTATTTATTTATTTAAACAATAGCTTTGATGTAAATGAGATGGCCCGTTCCGCCGTGGGACAGTCTACTGCTTATCTAAATGTGAATTAAGTCGTAATGCGATGGGGCGGAACAAGTGTACCCACAAATTTACTGGCAAGCTGACTACTCTACAGCGGGAATATTAGCAATAGGAATATTTTCACGATTACACATTTTTTCGTGGTGCCGAGTCGTGGAAAGGAGTAATACTAATTCAGGAGTAATACGTTTCACACACTGTGTAGGCTACAGTATTGTACCTAGCTAGCGAGTTAGTCTGAAAGTTCAGTGTTTTGTCACATATCCTACGGCTACATACATATTACTAAAATACAGTATGATTGTATTCAGATTTAACTTTATATAATGTGAAAAGATGTGAATGTGGTTTCTATGTTAAACTGGCATCTACAGTTATCCCCTTAACGCTACACAGTTAGAGATCTGCCGTAACAAAAATAGACCACAGCCTGTTTGCAAAATGTTGCAATATCACGCCCAAAGAAATATTTTATTCGACGAAATATGCCATAACTGACACCTACACGCCTCAAATGTTGCGCAATCTCATGTTTAATTTACTTTACGGTAGTGTGTTGAGATTAACAAACAATACAGATATCGTGGTTTTGAAAAGACAGTTTCTACCTTCCCTATGTCAGTAATTTTCGATGGCCTAATGTGAATTTTAGCTAATTTGTGCTTTAGTGTCTTAAAAGTTTATCTTGTTTGTAGGTAAAATAACCAA
Source organism: Megalops cyprinoides (assembly GCF_013368585.1). NCBI lineage: Eukaryota > Metazoa > Chordata > Actinopteri > Elopiformes > Megalopidae > Megalops > Megalops cyprinoides. The sequence goes on along the minus strand of NC_050589.1, from coordinate 39,005,724 downwards.
GATGATATACAGCATGAATGTCTTAGTATATAAGTAGTAACAATACCGGTGACAGTGATACCGGGTAAGAATATTGGTAACTTTTATTCAACGACTAGGCTTGCCACAATTGGTATGAGTCAAACGTTGCTTTCCTCACAGTTGTGTTTGTGTGCAAATCACATGATATCACTGTTTACGTCACACGCGGGCTAATTACAAATAAAACATCTCTCGCACTCTGTAGCTATGGATTAAAATATTTAAGTTAAAACATGTTTGGAGCTGAGTGAACTCTGTGGTATGACCAACTAAATAATCGAAATCTGATATTTGAATCTGAATCTGATTATTTAGTTGGTCATACCACAGTTTTGACGGGAGTTGTGGGAAATGGAAAGAGAAAAGAGACATAAGATTTTGAGAGCCAGGCTTAAAAGTCATATGCAGCCTGTTTGATTATCAAGAGGTCAGCATTAATTAACAACATCACTGAGTTTTGAAACAGTGAAACTACAAGAGAAGATGCCTGGTGTGGGCTTTTCGTCAGAGCATTCCCAGACTGTTAACGGAGAGTGTGCAGTAAGACCCATATCTGTATCATGTAGGGGAATTTAATCACATTCAACTAAACAGCATTCAGGTACTCACAGTATTTGATGAAGGCAAATCAAAACATGCTCTTATTACCACACCTGTGAACAGGCAAAGCTCAAACTGTATGGTGCCATTTTAGGTGTGTTAGAACTCACTAGATTTTTTGTATTTGTTTTTGTATTATCAGAATCAGAATAGACATTATTGTCATTGCACGGTGGGGTACAACGAAATTGTGGGTGGTCTGCAACAACAGTGCACTGTGGAACATTTATATAAACACAATACAAATAAGGCACACGACATTATGTATAGATACAATAAAATACAATAAATACAATAAAATACTAATTAAAAAGAAGACACACATTTTAAATATTAAGAAAAACTTGTGCAATAAATATGACCTTTTAAAAACTTAAAGTGTACAGTGGAATTGCACAGTTGTATTGAGGTAGAGGGTGGTGGTTGGGTTGTGTGTGGGGCGGGGGGGTGTCAGTGTTTGTTAGCAGTCCGTATGGCCCAGGGGAAGAAGCTGTTGGTTAGTCTGGTGGTGTGGGACTTGATTGACCTGATGCACCGTCCAGAGGGCAACAGGTCAAACAGGTGATAGGCGGGATGCGAGGGGTCTCCTGTGATGGCCTTAATTTTACTGAGGCAACGGGATCTGGATATGTCGTCCAGGGAGGGCAGAGGGCAGCTGATAATTTTTTGGGTGGTGTTAATAACCCTCCGCACAGCCTTCCTATCCTCAGCTGTGGAGCCTGCATACCACACCCCCAGAGAGTATGTTAATATGCTCTCCACAGAGGAGTGATAGAAGGCCAGCAGCAGCTTCTTGTCCAGGTTGTTCTTCCTGAGGACACACAGGAAGTGCAGCTGCTGCAGGGCCTTCTTCACTAAGGCCTTGGTGTTGGATGTCCAGGAGAGATCTGCAGAGATGTGGGTGCCCAGAAACCTGAAGGTGGTGACAGTTTTCACACATTCTCCATTGATGAGGAGAGGGGCGTGGCCTGTGTTTCCTGAAGTCCATGATAAGTTCTTTTGTTTTAAGGACGTTCAGTGACAGGTTATTTTCTGAGCACCACACAGACAGTTTCCCTATCTCAGCCCTGCATGCCGTCTATGGCAAAAGGCTTGGTGCCAGTGGCCCTCCTGTATGTTACAGATATATGTCATTTAAAAATTTGATTTGGTGTCAACATAACATTTTTTCTCTGTGATCTTGGACATGATTTAGCTACTGACGGTCACTGTATTATTGAATTTTGCCTAAATTTAAGATACTGGTTTTGTGACAGGTGGGAACACAGTTGTTATCTCAGAAGCTCAAAACATAACAGCTTAATTCAACTTTTATCCATTTATCTATAAGAGAATGTAACAGATGTCAGTGACTTTGATAATCTTCTCCCAGACATTGTCACGCAACTGTCTTTTCATTTTATGTATTTGTTTTTGGAAGACATTCATCCAGTGACTTTCAAATTCATTGTTTCAATGCACATGGTGCTAACATCTGTCCATAAGAGCAACATACCTATGCCATGCTAGTGTATACCTGGAGGCCTATGGTGATCTATAAGGTCACCATTTCTCCGCTTTTCTGGATAAATGTGCTGCAGATACATTTACATTACATTTACATTTATTCATTTGGCAGGTGCTTTTATCCAAAGTGACTTACAAGTGAGGCAGAGTACAACACAAGTGAAAGTCATACATGGAGTCACAATACTAGAAGTGCTGCATGACCAAATATTAATAGTTGGCTGGACAAGGTACAAGGTACTCTACCGTTCAAAAGTTTGGGGAAATTTCCTTGTTTGTAAAAGAAAAGCAATTTTTTTGTCCATTAAAATAACATCACATTGATCAGAAATACAGTGTAGACATTGTTAATGTAGTAAATGACTATCGTAGCTGAAAATGGCTGATTTTTAATGGAATATCTACATAGGTGTACAGAGGCCCATTATCAGCAACCATTAGTCCTGTGTTCCAATGGCACGCTGTGTTTGCTAATGCAGGTTTATCATTTTAAAAGGCTAATTGATCATTAGAAAACCTTTTGCAATTATGTTAGCACAGCTGAAAACTGCTGTGCTGATTAAAGAAGCAATAAAACTGGCCTTCTTTAGGGTGTACTCACACTAGGCCCGGTTGCCGTGTACTGTGCCCGAGCACGATTGTCCCCCCTTCCCACTCCCCCGCTGACCTGCGCTCACATTGTGCTTAACGTTCTGGGCCCGAGCACGCTTAAGTCATCACGATGCAATTTTTTGTGCTGAAGAAAAGCGCTCTCGCACAGCACAATGGAGTTCAGTACAGTAGCCTAATCACAATAATGTTAGCTAATGTTAACCAGTTAGGGCTACTACTTGTGTGTGTGCTACTGTCATCATTACAACAACAAGCATCTTCTATTACTGCTTGGATAGTACACTTTTCAATTCATTCAAGAATATTTGGGTTATGCTGTGTTGCATAATCAAAAGTGGCTACTAACTGGCTGGGGAGCTAATGTTAGCTATCTAGCGATAGATTTGACAAACATAGCTAGTTAGCTAACAGGCTACCTATCTGAACGATTGTTGAAGACTAGCTACTTAAACAGTTGGCTGTTTCCTTTGTGATACTCTGACTAAACCCCTGACAACAGCAATGCTTACATCGCCACGTAAAGTATGGTTAGTTTTATTCGCTTGCTAGTAATCAAGCTAATGTGGGGATCCACAGAGTTATTTTTAGGTATAGATCTACAGAACTAACCAATCGAATTTTGCAGGCAGCCAGCTTGTTATATTTAAGGAAGTTAGCTGGCTAATCAAATGATGCTTTAAAGGAATTATTATGACTGGGTGTGTAGCGAACAGATATCCAGCTAACTGTTGCTATAATGGATATATTTGTGAAATGGGACAGTTGCATCATTGACGTCATGTTTGAGTTCCGTGCTTGGGCACGGTTAGCGATCACACTGATGCGTACCGTGCCCAAGTCCAACTGAACCGTGCCCGAGCCCACCTCTTCAAGCGGGCCCGGGCACGGTGCGGAGCGATCACACTAGTCAAACGAACTGGACTTTGAGGGTCACATGTGCTCGGGCACGGTACAGATTGCCTAGTGTGACTACACCCTAAGACAAGTTGAGTATCTGGAGCATCAGCAATTGTGGGTTCGATTACAGGCTCAAAATGGCCAGAAACAAAGAACTTCCTTCTGAAACTCATCTTGTTCTGAGAAATGAAGGCTTTTCCATGCGATAAATTGCCAAGAAATAAAGACCTTGTACAACGCTGTGTACTACTCCTTTCACAGAGCAGCGCAAACTGGCTCTAACCAGAATAGAAAGAGGAGTGGGAGGCCCTGGTGCACAACTGAGCAGGAGGACAAATACATTAGAGTGTCTAGTTTGAGAAACAGACACCTCACAGGTCCTCAACCGGCAGCTTCATTAAATAGTACCCGCAAAACACCAGTCTTGACATCAACAGTGAAGAGGCGACTCCGGGGTGCTGGCCTTCTAGGCAGAGTTGCAAAGAAAAAGCCATATCTCAGACTGGCCAATAAAAAGAAAAGATTAAGATGGGCAAAGAAACACAGATACTGGATAGAGGAAGATTGGAAAAAGTGTTATGGACAGAATCTAAGTTTGAGGTGTTTGGATCACAAAGAAGAACATTCGTGAGACGCAGACCAAATGAAAAGATGCTGGAGGAGTGCTTGACGCCATCTGTCAAGTAGGGCTGTACTGAAAAATTCGAAGCTTCGAAGCTTTGTTCATTGAATTGGCATTCGATTGTGAAATTAAGCATTTGATTTTTAGGATGGGTACTCAGTTGCCATTTTATGGTTATTGCTACTGTAATACGAGAAATTTAGATCTTAAAGCAACCTAGTTTTTATTATCATTTTACATAATTTTGCCAATAAACTGTGGGTCACCGCCAAGTGTAACAGATCTTTTTTCGCAGACAAAATGCCTTCTGTGCTACAAAACGTATAAATTCTATATGAAACCATGTGACACCGTAACATGTTTTGTCCACGAAAAACACAAACGCGTTAGCATTGTGTCCACGAAATACTGAAGAGAACATACTTTCATGTACAGAAAACAAAACGGATTCCTGTCGTGCACTGAATTGACCGTTGTGCTTTTCATTTGTGGTCAAAAGAAACTCAATGTGCTGACTGAAGTAATTCTGTCCACGTAATAGGTGTCCCAGGCCAGCATTTATGCTTTTGTGGCACAAAATGCAGAATGCACTATATGATCATCATTCCATGCCATCGAATGTTCATTTTGTCCACTTAACTGTTTTTCTGTGTTACTGAAGGTATGATGTGCATAAAAGGGCTTTGGTCCAGTACATTTCATGAGTCAGCAGTTTACGGAATGAATTATGTGTCATGAAATCGCACAGGAATAATTCCGTACACTAAAGCAAATGCCGGTTGAACTATTGGAGACAGAACTGTTTGTTACATTCATTTGGTCACTTATGAAATGCCAAAACAACAGGCTAAAACGATGACATCACGTCACAGACATTCGAAGCTTCAAATGGTTTGAAAAAGGTTGTCTAAAATTCAAATGCAAAAACTGGCATGCGATACAGCCCTACTGTCAAGCATGGTGGGGGCAATGTGATGGTCTGGGGCCTCTTTGGTGGTGGTAAAGTGGGAGATTTGTACAGGGTAAAAGGGATCTTGTAGAAGGAAGGCTATCACTCCATTTTGCAACGCCATGCCATACCCTGTGGACGGCGCTTGATTGGAGCCAACTTCCTCCTACAACATGAAAATGACCCAAAGCACAGCTCCAAACTATGCAAGAACTATTTAGGGAAGAAGCAGTCAGCTGGTATTCTGTCTATAATGGAGTGGCCAGCACAGTCACCGGATCTAAACCCTGTTGAGCTATTGTGGGAGCAGCTTGACGTAAGAAGTGCCTATCAAGCCAATCCAACTTGTGGGAGGTGCTTCAGGAAGCATGGGGTGACGTCTCTTCAGATTACCTCAACAAATTGACAACTAGAATGCCAAAGATTTGCAAGGCTGTAATTGCTGCAAATGGAGGATTCTTTGACAAAAGCAAAGTTTGAAGGACACAATTATTATTTCAATTAAAAATCATTATTTCTAACCTTGTCAATGACTATATTTCCTATTCATTTTGTTATATTTCCTATTCAAACTCATGTATATTTTCATGGAAAACAAGGAAATTTCTAAGTGACCCCAAACTTTTGAACGGTAGTGTAGCTGATAGAGAGTTTAGGACATAAATTGCTTTAGGTGGTACTGATTCAGGTGATCAGGTTAGTGTGGAAGAGCTGTGTGTTCAGATGTTTCTTAAAAATAGTGAGGGATTCGGCAGAACGAATGACGTATGGAAGGTCATTCCACCATTGGGAGACAATGGCAGAGAATGTTCTGGATAGTAATTTTGTTACATATTTTGATACATACAGTTAACACTGATATTGTGGAGTAACTTTTAGCATCTTGTTAGTAAAAGTAACAATTACATTAACCAGCTACTCAGTGACCAGCAGAGGAAAATGCTGAAACTGGGGAGGCAACTGACAAAACCGCAGCCCAGCCTTGTCTTGGTGAAGGTTGCAGGCTGTTTGTTGTTGTGTTTCATCACCTGAAAATGTGGTGTTTGTTAGATTGAATCCGGGGCTGCCTGAATGGTGATTCTTCATTCATGCACCACGTGGTCCTGTGCTTGCAGTGTTTCCCAGCCTGCCCTTTTCCCCCAGGTGTGCTGTTATGTGGACGTGGTTTCAGCTCAACAGTGAGTCACATGACTACAGTGACTCCTCATGTGGGAGTCTTGCATGGCTTCAGCATTCACACGAATGAGGTGATGTGAGCCAAAGCCTGGGGCAAAACCACAATGACAAGAAAAAACAGATAAACCTCTGTAGGCAGTGGTATGTGAAGATACTAAGCAAAATCCATGAGATTGCCTGTAGATAAAGGATTACTCTAGGGGGGTGGGGGTGGGGCACACAAGGCTGTGGTGCTGAAATTCTCCTCCCCTCCTATCCAGCAGTAGGCACACAAGCAGCCTTTTTGTTTCAGTTGGAATTAGACAGTAAGATGAGCATGGCATAACATTTTAGATATTGTGAAAGCATAAAAGGAGAGCATGTTGTGTTATCTAAAACTCCATGTTGAGTCACCCTGGTGTGGGCTTTGTGCTGTAGGTTTCCAGGGCCCGAGGGCCAGTGAGTCATGCCTTGTGTATGACAGAGCAGGGTTCTTTCACACTGGGGGACAGATGCCGGTCTGGACCCATGCCAGGAGCAACCAGAATCTGCCAGTCCAGTTTCTTTTGCTTTCAGAGTAGCTTGTCTTAACAAGGAGTGGATACCAGTAGAGGTGAAGATAAGCACACAGGGGGTGATAGGGTTTGGAAAATAATTAGATAGATGGCTTGCCAAGGCTATAGAATAACAAGAAAGTTAGAGGGAGCATTAGAGGGATTGTGATCTGATGCTACATGCAGATGCTGACTGGTAACCTAAACCCAGACTCTCCATGAAGCAGTGAGGTGAGGATTCTCCGTGGGTTTTTGAGGTTTTTGTGCTATGGTGGGTGTGAATTCCAGGGATGGAAGTAGCAATCCCAGTGTATAGAAGCAGTGTTACAGAACTGCTGAAATCAAAGCAGTGTTACAGAACCGCTTAGCATTGTGGAAGGTTATTGCACTCTGCCTGTTGAAGCCAGCCCTGGCTTTGTGACTCATCTTTGTGGAACACGATGCTTGAAGAGCACATGTCTGTTGGGCAAAGTGACTTTCAGCCGTTGCCTGAATAGTGATTCTTTATTCATGCACCACATGGTCCTGTTCACAGTGTTTCTCAGCCTGCTTTCTTCCCCCTGTGTGCTGATATGTGGGCGTGGTTTCGGCTGAGCAATGAGTCACATGACTACAGTGATTCGTCGTGTGGGAGTCTGTTGTGAGAGATGTATGTTGAGTGTTTGCACTGTGTATCCCCCAAATGCTGGTACATTTTGCAGAAGTATAAGCTATGCTCATTTGCAGTGGGGGATAAATGGGGACTCAGAGAGGTGGAAAAATGAAAAAAAAAAAAACAATCCTCTATCCTTAGAGTACATGTGCCCCTGCATAGGTACACGCAATATAGCAACCTGTCCGGGAAAACCTGTGACTCAACATAAGTCGGCAGGGAGAATTCGCCTTATGTGGTTGGAGAACACAGGTTCATCTGACAACCTAGCTGTAGGGTAATTCACACCTTGGTGCTGAATCTCATTCGGTAGGTGACATTGAATGCAACTTCATGAATTGTGCTTGTTATGAAGGCGCTCTTAAATGCTGATGCCACTTTTCTGGTAGGGACCACGAGGAAGGGCAGTCATTTTGAAAGCGCTTTAGTGTTACGTTGTGTTATAGTGTGAGATGTAAAGAGTCAGTCATATGATGGATTGTTAGGAATCGGTGGGAAGGAAAAAATTGCCAACTATATCAGCATCCACCTTATCTCATCGTTGGGGTGCTCACCCTGCAAACATGTCTCATCAGCACATTCTGCATGGGCCGTGTGTGTGTGTGTCTGTGTGTGTTGAGGCTGGCTCTGTTGCCTCTTGAACAGTAACCCAGTTCTGCAGACCCCAGTGACCGCAGGGACACAATGGAGTCCTTTGAGTTGATTAAAGCCGCGGTGGCCAGGAGCGCTACTGACATTTGGGGCATTGAACTGAAACCTTTCTGTATTTCAGCTGTGGCTGACGTAGGTTGGGCAGGGTGGGACAGACAATGGGTGTGCTCTAAAATGACACTTCTTTTGCACTGGGATGCGCAGAGCTGGAACCAGGCTGGCTCATTTATACCCCCTCTCTGTACTGTAAAACTGGAACCAGGCTGACTTACTTGCTGTCTTAATGATTTTTATAAACTACATTCCCCAGTGTGCATTGAAGTACGCTAGTAAGTGCAGTTAACTGATGGTTAATTCTCTCAAAAATAGAATATGAATTTGAATGCACTGTGACACACATGAAAGCACTAGAGGTGCATGAGGTGCAGCATGTAAGCCATGTTGCTGTACAGCTTTCTTTTTCTCCAGTTGAGTGTGTTTGATTCAGGTTGCCATTGACCAGAGGAAGATGTTGGAAGTACAGTCCTCCTGCAGGGCCTCAGAACAGATGGTAAATGGTCCAATACCCAGAATGCACTGCACTTACATACAGATTTCATTTCCTTTGAACAAAGAGATGGTAGTTGGCTTCTCTGTCTCTCTCTTTCCCTCGCTCTGTTACATAACGCCATGGTATGGGTTATGAATAGTTAATTATGGCTCTCATCTCTCAGCTCCTCAGGGGGGCAGTGGTCTGTTGCTGGGAGTATTAAAGGAGTAGCCTGAATTATTAACATGTTCTTGTTAAGCACCAGCAGGAGAGCCTTGCTCTGGCGGAACCCGGCGCGAGCACATCTGAGGTATGATGGGCCTCTGTGGTGAGGGGCAAGGGTGGAGGAGGTTGGGTCTGGACCCTCACTCTCAGGGAAGCCATCACTCAGGTCCCAATGGCAATGGGAAGTGGCTCTCCAGCAAGGCCTTCCTGCAGAAGCCATTTAAGGAAGGATGTCGATGTGGATTCAGTTACCATCAAGGGACCTTTTGGCAGTTTACAAACAAGCCCCCCCAGCCACTACTCCGCCTTTGAGTCCTATAATGTTAGGCTCTCAGGCATTTTTTAGGGGTTAGCCTTTTAGGAGAGAAAAGGGTCTTCTTTCAGTTTCTGGAGAGAGCAGCTTTTCTGTTTTTGGTAGTTGCTGTTGAAGCAGCATGAATTTGCATAGCTGAACATCTCCATGTGGATTTGTATCTGTATGAGACTTCAGTATACTCTGTGGATGAAGGCTGGTTTTGGGTTGGGCTGCTGCGCCTGTTTAAATGCCAAAGCAGAACTAGTAATACTTATGCAATGCTTATGCTGATTCTTTGACCCAAACTAACTGGACTTGCGTGGCTTGCAAGGGAATAGTGCAAACCACATGTGTGCTTAAGATGGTGTCAACAAAGATCACTGTGAGTTATTGCCTAACAAATTCTAAATCGAATGGTTCCATCACAGATATCCTTTGACCTTCATGATCAAGTTAAATATGGCCACCAACATGGACGTCATGTAAAGTTACATCTCTGACCACTCCAGTCAGACCTAAATGAATCTTACCCAAGTTGCGTAATCTTCAATCCGTCTGAAGTTTAAATACACTACTTTTGATAAACTCTGTTCTTAATAAAAGCTCATTCTGAAAGAGGCAACCATGAACAGGCTGACAAAGGCCATATGTTTCTTTCATATGCCAGGCAAAAATCATGTGTACTCAACAGGGAGTGGTAAATACTTGACTGATTCAGCCAAACACATTAGTGCACAGTGTTCAAGTGGCTTGTGTTTCACTTTTGTTTGTTTTAGGTTTAGACTTACAGTAGCACCACTAATCAGGCCTCATCCCTAAGAAACTACCACAGTTGGAGTAGAGTAATCACATTTGGTGTGATTATAGTGGAATTTTGGTGCCACTATATGCAGTGTGGGATGTTTTTTGGAAGTCTTAGGCCTCATGAGCTTTTCTGAATGGCAAACTCATATTAAGGTTGTGAGTTGACGATCAAGACGATCTTGCATTTTAGTGTGGAGCACTGGCCAACCTCTGTGGTGCTTTGTGTTCAGCTTTGAGTAAATCATTTTTTGTATTCTGAATATTTCCTCAAAAGTTTTGAGGGCTCTGTGGTTACTTAAAAATGTTCTATGAAAAAATTAAAACATAACACAGCTATGAGGTAAGTGCCATAGTGGGGAGTGTCATGTAGTGGCCCTTAGTAACTGTAATCAGTATGCAGCAGTTGCTTATTTATGGGTGTCCATTTGAAGCAGGCACCATGCAGACCCCCTGACTTTCACATATGCATGTTTCAGTTGGTTGTCCCTGAGATTGCTGGTCTGGTGTGGACTCTTCACTTTGCATTGCCAAGCACCATAGAGCAGTGCAAGGACACCCCTTCCCCCCACACCGACTAATTTCCTTAAGACTCCTGTGAAAAGGACACCTCTCTGCACACCTTTGTCTGCCATCAAATGTGAGGACAGACACATGAGGACAGATGGGTTCCACGCTGGTTGCACACTGACAGGAGAAGGGCTCTTAATGCAGAGGCAGGAGTGTGAGTGGAGGTTCTCTATGTGATGTCGCCATTGGGCATGTGACTATTAGAAGACTGCACGATAAAAGGGAAGAGTTCCTTTCACAGCTCCTAAGGGGACATGAGGAAAAACCCTGGTAGTGTTTTTTTGACTTACCCCAAGAGCCAAGAGCAGTTGTGCTTTTGCTGCCGCAAGAACGTCCATCGCGTTTGCACATGTCCACAGAGCCACCTTGAAGAAGGAGGTTGAACGGTCACATACACAGTATCTGAGACCACGGAAAGCAGAGCTTAGTCAAAATGTGTCTCAGTCCTGCACCCAATGCAGTCTCCAGAAGCAGATGCTTTATTTCAGGACCCCTAAGTTGCCTTCTTAAACACTGGTCCAATTCTTGAGCGAGGTGACTGACATATGCTATATCTGGCCCACCGCCCTGTTTGTGTTGAGGGAACGAGCCTGTAATACAGCAGATTCAAGAGCTCAGACAGCTCATGAGTTCTGCAAGAAGTCCACTATGAATTCGTACCAAGAGTTGTTGTGATTGTGAACATGGTAAGTCTGAGTTTGTTCTCAGACCAGCCAACGACACGTGGTACTGAACAGTGACAGTGACATAACTTTTGTCATCTTTTGCAACCTTACAATAAGTGCACTCTGGAGGTTGAGAGAGGTGAGCTGTTGAAGCACATTTAGAGATAGAGATATAACTGTTAGTGATACTATATGATTGCAGTTGGTCCTCTCTGGTTCCTGTGTCCATCAGGCCTGTGTGATTAGAGAGCTGATTGTTGTAGGGGCGTGGGCAGTGCAGAGTGTTTTCCCTACAGTGGGTCACTTTCTAATTTTAAAAAGCACAGGCCAAGGCCGGAGGTGGGGGGGGGGGGGGGGTAGAGGGAGAGCAGTCTTGTTGTGTGCAGTGGCACAGAGCCCAAATTTGAGTGGAGAAACAAAAAAAGCCCCGGAGAAGTCCCCCATCCCCCTGGCCTTACCCATAGTGCTGTTTCACAGAGATTTTCCTGTGGCAGAGTTTGACTTTAAAAATGTAGCGAGAACTACACTGTGTACATACTGTGGGGAGGCTAAAACAGGACCCTAAGTCAGTATTCTGTAATCCAGGGGAAGTCTCCACAGTGATGTTAATCCATAGCTTGTATGTGTGTGTTTTCAGAACATGAGCAGGTGTGTGCACGCATAGGAGAAAGAGCAATGGAGAATCACACAGGAAACTGCTCCATTTGTGAGCTCTTGATAGTAGTCCCCGGAGGGAGGGAGAAAGAGAGAGAGAGGAAGAGAGAGAGAAAACAGTGGCTGGGTGTGGTGTTAAATAACAGCATTCAGCCCCTAACCTCCTGTCTGGTGTGATTAGCCTGAAATTTACATGTGTTGTGAAAGAAGATTAGCTGTGGAAGGTTTGTTCCCAGCCCACTTTTTGTGCTGTTTCAGGCGTTACAATAATAAGGAAGACCAGCTGATTGTTCAGATAGGTCTCTGAGTGTTTAAAGTGGCCTCTGCATCTGAAAATGGGACGTTCAAGCTGAAAACTTGAGTCCGAGTATTTATTCTAGAGAACACATTAACATTAGAAATCTGGTACACAGTAAATGACACCTTAATGTAACTGTTCTACTGCATTATTCACTTTTAGTAAGCTGGGGAAAATAAACTTTTTTTGAAGCCGTCTGGTTCTGTCTAAGGCAGTGTAAATAAATCCATTGTTTGAGAAATCAATTAGAATGCATGCTGTTTAATTATGGGAATATATTGAAAGCCAGATCTGATGATGCATTCAAGGGAACAAAGATCTTGGCTATTGACATGCTATGCAGGCAAAAAAAAAATTTAAAATGTGTTTAAACATTGAAAATAAATATGTTTTAGTAAGTGAAAAAGTGTGCTTTCCAGTAGATTTCCAGTCTGATTAGGACTCAGTCAGCTGAAACAGTGGGATGATGTGGGCTCCCTGAGAAAGCCATCAACTATCAGCACTCTTGTTTTCTGCATATGGCTTCTTGCTCTGTTCTCTCTAATTAAAATGCACCATGTTTGAGTCATACACACAGATGGCTGCTTAACGACATGATTTGATGTGGGACTGGGAGTTCTGGTACCTGCGGAACAGTCAGGCCCGTCTGGATTGCCAGTCGCTGCTCTTAATTGTATCCCTGTGTCATAGATCCTGGATCAGCGGTTGGTGCCAATGAAAAGAGGGGGCAACAGTAAGGGGAGGGATTAGGGAAGAAATTGGATTGTGCTGGATGTGTCACGGCGATGCATCTTTCCAGCTGATTCATCAGAATCTTCTGGTTAGTGTTCAGATTAGAGTTCCCATTAGGGAGGGATTTGTTGATGGGCCCTGCAGTGGGGTCTTGGTGAACAGGACTGCTGTAGGGATATCTATGTGTGCATGTACTGTTGCCAGATTCCCTCCCACCAGACCTTTATGAAGTACCCTCATTTGTTGCTAAAAGTTGAAGACTGTGATGTTCGCACGTTGTGACATCATCGCAACATTACATTACATAACCTGACCCAATTTGTCAGTACATCTGTCAGTCTTCTTGTAGCCATGCCCACAGTTCAAGGTAGAGTGGTGGTGGGGGTGAAGCCCAGCAGTGTTTTGCAGTCATTACATAAAGAGAGCCCTAAAAGTGAGCAAATGGCCTTAATGGATGTACCGGTCTTTTCACTTAGTGAAGATGAAACTGATCATGAATTGTATTTAGATTTTTTCTTCTTCCTTTGAGATTTCTTTGAGATTCAAAGAACTTGCTCAATATACAGAAAAGTTGGTAACAATGATATAGTGAAAAAAAAGTCCCAAACTAGCTGAATAAAACATTTGCCAAGAGATAGTACACGGTTTTATGCTGTTGTTCTCTTTAAAAAACAGAGTAAATCCATTTATCTCAACAAACACAACAGATATCAGTTTTCATTTTTATGTAGGCCTATTCCTTTGTACTTACTCCTGTTTAATCTAGCTAAGTTATTGCCAGCTTGCAAGAATTTTCCCTGTCTAACTACTACTTGTTTTCCACAATTCAACCCCATCAATAACCATTTTGTTGAAGTCCTAAGATACCCTCTTTTTTTGGGAATCAGATATATAAGGAAACTGCCTCACTAACCAGTTATTTTGTGGAACAGTCCCTTTAATTGTGACATCAGCAAGCTTTTTGTCTGAGGAGCAGCAGAATGGGCATCGGGCATCACCAGCCCCTCCTGTCCCTTGTTTGGATACTCAGCGCAGTGTCTTTCTCATTGGATCAGTCCAGGGGGTACGTAATGACTCCTAAGGTGCTGCTGATGATTGGATACCAGCTTGGCACACTGGCTTTCCCATTGGATAAGTGCAGGGAATGTGTGTGATGGGCCTCCCTGTCTCTGAGCCTCATGCCAATGTAGCACTTGGCAGTCTGACGGTAGCGCTTGGCTGTCCTGCTAGGGAGAGCTTTGTCTTGCAATTGCAACTTGTCCAGCACAGGAGACTCTTCAAAAGTCTTCAAAGAAATCCATGTCACTCTGGCGATAGGTCATTGGACAGTATTTCTGGGCTTATCTGGAAATGTTCTCAAGAAGCACAGGATAAAAAAATGTAAGAGCACCTTCTCCATCAGAACTGCTTCCAATGCCACTGGTTAAGTAATAGAGTATACCCATTGCCAATTGTAGATACTAATTGCAGCTGGCAGGTTTGGGAGAGTTAGTTTAAAGGAGAGATTTTTCGCTACAACCTGCCAACCTGCCACCATTTGGCACATACAGTAATCATGGCCAGTCCCATGTGGTTGTGAACTGAAGTGGAGAGTTGTGGGAGATATTTTCAGCTGTCCAGTCCTGACCCTGCACCCCACAGACAGGGTGATGAGGCTGACAGACAGTCACTGCTGCACAAACAGCTTGTCGGACACCAGAAATGCCTCCAGACTCCTGTGACATCAGCACTGAGATCTGAGCCCTGATTATTGACACTGCGCAACAAGCGTCTGTCTGTGGCTTTCTGGCACCCTGCCCTCATGGCTGTGTGTGAGCGTGAGAGTGTGTGTCGATGTTGCTTCAGAAGGAATTGAGTTGGCATGCTACTCTAACATTTTCAAAAAGTAAATATTTATCTGGGCATTAAAAAACAGTGACAGATGACGTGTGGATCCCTCAGTATCTTCATTAGGGATCCAAACCCAGCCTGCTTTACAGAACATGCACAGAACTGCTTCCCCTCTCTGGGGGAACTGGTCTACTGTGTTGATGCTATACTTTGAATTGTGTGTGTGTATGAGCTCTGTGGTGCTTTGAAGTTTCACCACCTGTGTCCTATACAGTTATGAGGATAAAGTCTGTGAACTTGCTGGAATTACCTGCATTACTGCATTAATTCCCCTGCTAAAGGACGTTCCTCCAGTTACTAAATCTTAAGTGTCACGTACTTTTTCCAACCTCGACTGTGAATGTTTATACAGTGTGTTCAGTGACAAACATGAGAAAGTACAGTTTGTATGTTATTTGTTTCTTTTTTCTCACAACTGTATTGTCTGTGTGTGTGGGTACTGTGTTGTTTATTATGCAATTTTTGTGAATTGTTTGTGGCTTCTGTGTTGTGTCTTGTTCTTACTTTGTTGGGTATGGTGTATGTGTGGTAGTTATTTTGTATTGTGTTTGTAACTTTGAAGCTGGGTAGACACACACACTCACACACACACAAAGACCACGAATGCTTAGGACTGTTTGCAAGGCAACTTTACACAAGAGGGCCCTCTTGACCAATAGTATAGAGTAATCAAGACTTCACTTTGTTGGGTTAGTCAGCGTTGTTAATACAGGTACAGTGCTTTGGTGTGTGGATCATGACGAATGACTGTGCAATATTTCAGCAGAGGGAATTGCTGTAATCTCTGACTCTGGGGGTATTTTCTTTTAATGCTTCCAGCTGTGTGTGGAAATATATAATCCCTGCAAACCTGAAGCTGCTGATAAACCTAAAAGGCCAGTGCGGATATAAGTAATGGACAAAATGATTCTAGTGTTCAGGAAATCTCTGAAAAGAGCCTGTTTTTTTCCTTCTCCCATTTTTCAAGTTACATTGTCATATTTTCAGTGGTCGTTAAAAAAAGACAGGAAGAGACAAAGTTGCATTTAATTATAGCCAATAGTGTTTTGGCATCCGATGTCTTCCCCATGACACAGTGGCCCGGTTTGGTTTTGTATCCATTACATCACAATCATGGATTTGCAGTGATTGTGGCGTGGACACACGATGCTGGTGCCTCTGCTCTGTCAAGCCACCAGATTGGTGTGGATTCTGCAAAAGGCTGTTGTGAGTCTCAGCTGGAACATGCCCTCCAAACCAACGGGTGGTCTGCGCTGGCAGAGCAGTGTTACTCCTTCATAGTAACCATTGCCTTCCACACTGCCCCACATGAACCTGCAAATTGTTGTGATTTCCATCTTCCAACAGGAAGCTGTTAACCTGTCTGCTAGGCTGGCCTCCTAAATGGCATGGGCCACGTGGTTGTGGTGGGGAAACCCAATGGAACAGAAGTGGCTCTCACAGGCAAGGCTTCATATGAGCATAGCTCCGCCCCGTCTGCCTGTGCTTCATAGCGTCTGGCTGAAGACATTTCCCACAGCCAGAGGAGCCTGTCTCGCTGTGTGGGGGGGTAGCTGAGTATTGCTCTGTTTTTCACTCGTATACGTCTGGCACTTTGGAATGCTCTTCTCCAATGCCTGTTATTGAATGAAAAAATAACGATGACCTGCAGGCATTCATGTCAGTGCACTGAAAGACAGCCTCATTTGCAAAGGAAAGTGGTTCTGTGTGCACAGGAAGAGCGACTGGCGAGTGAAACACAGACATGTTTTGTTCAGAACCAGTCAATGTCTCAACACTCTGCAGTCATATTCAGGCCTATAGTTCCAAACAGTCAAATGCCAAATTATTTTATTTGGATAAAATTAAATCCAATGGACCAAAGTCTTGTGCATGTACGGACGTTTTTACTATTTGAGCATGTGTGTCTTTGGAGATCAGCAGTGAGCCAACTCAGAGCCTGCAAGAGCCACAAGATCACTGTTGAGTATGAGCGCACATCTTCTGTACGGCTCAAAACACAAGACAGAGACCATTGTTCTTTTAATCAGTGCTGGTTTTGTTCACATACATGCACCACCCTGTAAATGCTGCTCTGTCCACCAGGAGCATGTATTGTTCAGCTGATTTGTGTTCATACTGGCTAAGTGTGAATTCAGTGCAAAGACGCATGCCGCTGTGCTTTTCCCTGGATGTGGTCTGAGGTTGGTTATATTAAAACCCCCCTGTGAAGACTGTTTGAACAGGGAGGTTTCCTTTATTACAGCTCAGGTGGATCTGGGGCTGGGCTTTTGCTTACTGCGCCGGACAAGACCTGTTCACAGGTCAGGTGGAGTGACAGCTCTGGAAGGGGTGTGAGAGATGGGTTGTTACATTGCATATTTGTCTAGCAGGCACCCTTGTACTTGCTGACTGACACAGCTTACATTTGACACATTTGACACATTATATATATATATATATATGGGATATTCACTGAACCCTACCCAGGTGTGGTGTAAGTATAGGTGGAAGTGCGGTGGTCCTCATGGGAATGGATAAAATTCTCAGCCTCCTAACCTTTAAATCATGCTGTCACCCCATATTATGTTCGTTTGGACTGTGTTCAAACCTGGTCTGTTGGTTTTGTCACCCGTGACATGCCACTGTGCATCATGTGAAGACCCAGAGCAGGCAATCCCTGTCCCTGCTCCTCCTCTTGAAGCCAATATGTTTGGCCTTATATTCAGACACAGAGAAATCCCCTTCTGTTGTGTCTCTGTGTGTGGTGTTTTTGTGTTATTCTCCATCTCACCAGGACAAGGGAGAGGGCTTGAATTATGAGGCTGACAGTTTGCTGGGGGTGGAAAGGTGGGGGTGGGGGTGAGGGGTGGTGGTCTTTGTGGAATTAAATCTCTGTGCTGCAGTGGTAGGGGGGCTGCTTTGACACCCCCCCCCCCCCCCCCCCCCCACACACACACACACACACACACACACACACACACATACACACACATACTCTGATTTAAAGATTCCTCCTCTAGGCTGGAGATGGCGGGTGGTGGGGGTATCATTGTCTTATTTCGTGTATTTAAGGCAAAGCCAGTTTATGCTCGTCATTTTGGAGTGCACAGACAAACCCTTAAGACAAACCTCACAATAGGTACCTTACAAAATCCTGTCAAGTTGTTCACTTTGGGTAAACGATTTATAATACAATATATGTACAATTTTTTATGTAACAGGTTAGTATATGTAAGGTGTTCCTGCACAGTAGTGTATCTCATGAATTGCTTGTATGGAATACAGTGCAGGAGATGGTCTTGTGGCAGTGCTTTTGTTTGGAATGCTTTTTCAAATAGAATCTGATAGGTGGAACATACTGTATATCCCACTCTGAAGCCAGCAGCTGAAGGTCCAGTATCTGTATTCAGGGGCATTTGTAGTAGACATGTAGTGTTCTGCTTGTGTGTTAGTCTTTCAAATGAACATTATTGTCAGACTGAAGAGGTGCTCACCTCATGCTCTGAGGGTCTGCACATTGACTTTCAGGGAGAGTCCACCTATGCATGACATGGGCAGTTTGGACCTCACGCTGGACAAGATGGAGGTTTATCACAGAACATGTGTCTGTATAAAATCATGCACATGTACAGAACACACACACACACACACACACACAAAAACAGACACACACACAAGCACAAGCACAGCTTTACTCCATTCAGTAAAGTGCAGGGACTGTTTAACATCAATTATGGATTGTTTTGTGCTGGTTTCTTGGGTCCATCTTCAGAGTTGTTCATGAGAATTAGAAAAAATAAAAATTCAAATGTTAATCCAAGTAGATTCTTGCTGACCTTCAATATTCCAGTACTGGAATACTCAGTCTTGTCCCTTGTACTCAGTGTTAGAAAAACCCTCTAATACTTGAAACTTTGAAATCCTCCATTTCCTGTGTTGACTGTGTATTCATGGTCACACTCCCCCCTGTTTAATCTAATGGAACAGTCTGCTCACAAGTGCTAAAAATAAGGCCAGTGAGTGATGTCATTTCCTCCCCAGCATTACTCTGTATTTATGTCTGTGTTTTTCACTGTGTTTTTAAAATGCTGCCTGTAATCAGAGTGGAATAATCTCTCTCTGTCTCTCTCACAGATCTTAAAAACAGGACCATACAGCAAAGACATGAGTTGGGATTATTGGAGACTAACTGTCCGGGATGATTTGAGCGGGACTCATTTTACATATTATCCATTAATACAGCGGGGTATTTACTGAAGGGGTTGGTTGAGCACTATGTTGCTGCTCCACAGCAGTGTCCTACCTGGGGATTTGTGCTAGTTATTAGCCTGGTACCTTAGCTTCTATGTTGCATGGCCACCCCAGATTCCCAATGTGAACTGCAGAGCCTGCTCAATCACATGACTGCATTCTCCAGGCCATATTGTCCAGCCTCCTCATCTATATCTGGGCTAGAGGCATGGAGCCAGAGCAGAGGGGTAGAGCTGAGGTAGAACTTTGTAACTGGGATCTGCTCTCTGATCAAATGAACTGAATGATTTCTCTCCCAGAGTAGCTTTTTTGCATTTTGTAAACACATGTGTTCAGATGTTCCTGAAAAAGGCACTACCTTGGAGTGGAGATAATAATGGCAGATAACAAACACTGTCATACATTAATAAAGGTTTGGTTCAGAAGCTCTTCCTCCCAGCATGGCGGCTGTGTGTGTAGGGGTGGCAGAGTGGAGGAAAGGGGACCTGCTCACCCCAGACATTCTGCCAAGTGGGACAGCAATGTTGGTTCTGCCACGCCTGCTCTCCCCTCCTCTCTGATTGAAACTGTGACTAATCTGGGATTACAGGGCCCAGGATTACGAGAGAACAATAGCGTGGGACATGTGTGGGTTTTGTGAATTCCGCAGAGATAACATGAAAACAGCACCAAGACCCAGCTCTTTCATTCCTTTCAATTAAACCGATGACTGAAATCTGAAAAGGACCTCTCTTCTGTCTCATTCTGTCTGTATCTCTCACACACTCTCATACATACTCACTCTTTTCTCTGACTTTCTCTCTATCTTACACATTCTCTCACACTTTTTCTGCCAGGCTGCAGACTTTGCTCTTCAGAGCCATAAAGACATCTCTCACAAGCCCCTTTCATGCATGCACTGGACGCCGGAACGTATCCGGCCCTTAGCCGGAGGAGCTGTATGTGAGAACGCAAATGTCCGGATCAGTCGGACCGGACATGTGACGGACTTCTTTCTGCCAGCTCCCTAGTACAAAGTCCACCTTTTGTCAGCATGAGCCCATGTGTGAACAGAGCAGGCAACATTCCGGAAAATCCACCGCGAGCGAGTGGGCATGTTGATGACGTTTCTGTCATGCGACTGGCTCAAAACTGGAAGAATACAAACATCTGCCTCGTACTCTTTTCCGCGTGCCTGTACATAGCTTTCCACTGTTTCGTTGACATTGTGGATGTGTAAATACATGCTATTTTGAGTCCAGTGATCATTAAAGAGATAGTTAGCTATAGCTATACTGTCAAAACTTGTCTCTTACGATGATTAATAACGTTGGTTAGTAGTTTATTATCTGGTTAGTAGCTAGCTAAGCTGTAGCTAAGTAATAGTGATAGGTGTAGTGAGATAGGTAAACTGGTGACCTAACATTACATAGCGAACAACAAAAACATACCTTCTTGTTATAATAAATGTATAATTAATAATAAATTATGTGTACCAGTAGCACCATTTGGATGGCTATGTGTGATTTTTTTATAGGCTACCCAAAAGTATAATAGCCATGTTCGCCTTCTCCTCCTCCATGCCACATTATGTACCCGTACCACCGAAAGGTAAGACATTGAAAAGAAAAAACTGAATATACTTCAACTCGCAAATACTTCAGGTGATCTCGTCAATACTTTTCACCCGTGAAAATGCAGGTGGCATCTAACTGGAAAATACCACGAGGAAATCTGGATGTTTCTAAACTCGCAATGATTTCAAGCGGCAATGTAACATACTACAAATGTAATTATTAATGGTTGCATACTGGGTACTACACTAAAAAATAGCATGCAGTATACAGTATATAGCCTACTTGTGTAGCACGCAGTACACAGTATGCAGTAGGCGGTTTCTAATACAGCCACTGCGATTTCTGCAGTGTACTTTTTGCGTCATGTCCTGCCTCCTGCACACTCTACCCAAGTGCCGTCCCTCACCTAAACCAAAGTGGAGTATTTCCTGTAGGTGAGAACACGACTGTCACGGACAATCTCCTGTTGTGTGCTACATGTGTGAAAGGGCAATTCCGGCCAAATTGCAGACCTTATTCTCCGAACTTTGTCCGGAGTTCATATTTGAAAACGGCTTCACACTGTAGTGCTGGCCATATGATGCTACAGCTGTAGTTTGTAAAGGAGACACTTTCTGCTTTATAAGACGCCATAGTGCTCCTCTGTCTCGTGTCCTGAAAGAGAGAGGGAAATCTTCTTTCATTGGCTGTGTATGTGTGTCTGTGTGTTTGTGTCTATGTGTGTGTGTATGAGTGTGTCAGTGTGCAGGTGTGTGTGTGACTGACTGCTGTGACTGACTCTGTTTCCTGGACACCTGAATTGAAGATCCATCCAAGTGACCGTCATGATGACACATACCTGCACCATACACCAGACCTGGGGTTAGTCGGAGTTGTGCATTCATGTGAATATCAGTTATGAGATTGCCAAAACAACATCTCCTGGATGTCACCCGTTGAGCTCCAGCTCTCTGTCTCCTCTGTACAGTGGTTCCTCTGTAAGCTGAGCCCTGTCAGTGACGACTCCATATGCCTCCCTATGTATATGGAGTCCCTGCGCGGGACTTCCTATCAGAATGCATGCAGGGAGGGAAGGTTCCCTGTCCCCAGGCTGACAGAGGCGGAACTCCTCACTAGCAGCAACAGTCTACACATGCAAACACACACACGCACACTTGCTGTGCACTGATGCTGCTGTTTCTGTGTTGTTTAAGAGAGACCCCAGGGGACCTCCTGTCCAGTTAGGCCCACATTGTGCCTCCTCCAGGCTGGTTGGCTGGTTCTGTTAGATTACAGTCATCCAGCAAATTCCTGCTCACAAACACCCTTTCTGGCAGGCTGGTCTTTGTAACAATTCCAGTTTCCTCTCTTGCCTGCATGTAAGCACACACACATACACAAACTTTCTCTCTTAAAGTTGCAGGGATTGTTGTATGTGAAGTTCGTATTAATGTTGTGACAGTGTAGCAGTGTAATATAACATGTGAGACCCTGGGAGAGGTTTTGCTGTGTCATTGAGATAGCGTTGGTGGCTTGGCGCTCTCTGCCCAGCTGGTCTGCCTGCTGCGACACTGCCGTCCCTCTCCCCTGTCCCGCGGCCAGCGGGCACAAAGCTGCCTCAGTCTCACAGTGGCACTGCCAGTCTGTGCCTGTTGTCCCAGGACAAACCATCCTCTGTTTCTCTTTAATGACCCCATCCATGCCCCCCCGCCCATTGTGTCAGTCGTAGGACAGTCCCAGAACAAAGGCGTCCCAGTCCCTAGCTCCCTGAAAACCATCAATCTGCCAATGACTGTGAATCTGTCTGTCCCGTGCAGTGTGTGTGTCTGTCAGACATCCATCACCCCCCCACAGACCTGCAAGACCATTATGTAGCTGTTTGTGTGTGGTGTGTGTGTGTGTGTGTGTGTGTGTGTGTGTGTGTGTGTGTGTGTGTGTGTGTGTGAGAGAGAGAGAGAAAGAGAGAAAGTACGTGTGTAGGAGTGTGTGTTTATTAGCAGGGAAAGATATCGGTGTTACAAGATTCTCAGGCAGAAAGAGTAACCAGGCATGAACCTGGGGCTGGATACTGGGCATCTCATTAGCTCTGGTGGTGGGAAGTGGGGGAAGAGAAGGGGGGGAGTGGGTGGGCGACAAAGCGGCAGAGGTAGGAGGGAGGGTGGCTGACAGTGTGCCTCATGGTCAAAATTTAGGATTCAGAATTTAGGATCATTGTACACTGTTAGCACAGAAAACAGGAGCACACCAGAAAGATAGGCTGTATAGATGTGGATATAATAACACATGAACCCACATTACACCCCTCACACTTTTACTGTAATCCCATGTCAGAGGAAGAAATTGACAAGTGAAGAAGCAGTTTTTCCCACTCCAGTTCAGAGGGAGTGAGAGAGGACAATTTTGTGTGCATTCGCTCTGACCTGCACTAACCCCCCTCCTCTGTTCTCGAGTCCCCTTCTCCTGCACAAACAATCAAAGCAAACTGTGATGGGACTCTGTGACCAGCTGAACAGTGCTGTTTGCATAGTTTGGACCACCCCTCTCTGGATCTAGCTCCTGTTTTACTCTGTCCCCCTTTTTCTCAATGAACTACCTGCCACTGTGCGTCTGCTTCTCTCTGTTACTAGTTCTCATCCTTGATTTCTGACTGTTAGAAAACAGCCATTAAAAACAGCTATGTTGAGTGAGTAAATGGCTCCCCTAAGGTATTGACATTACTGGCATTTGAACACTAAATGGTGAATTTGTAATGGTAACTGCTGAAGTGGCTGCATACCCTTGACAAGTGTCTGTTTTTGTTCTTAAAAAGTCCAGCAGAAGCGGTTGGAGAGCCTTGCCAGAAAGTTGAAGATGTGCATTCTGAGTGAGATACTGCTATGCCAGCTGTAGAAATATGACATATTTAAGCATCTGTATGCATATTAAGTCAGGTTTAATGATTTGCATTTTACTCAGAGGTTATGTTTCATTTGGAGTCAAAAACACATTTAAAAAGGCACATAATTTTCAAGGGACTTGCCCTTGCAAGTGGGAGTCAGGCAGGTCATAGGGTCTTGGCCATTACAGCGTTTGAGCTCAAAGCATAGAAAATTTTACCTTTTAACTTATCTTTTCCCTCCCTTAATAACAATAACACATTTAATTAACTGATTAATCTGTATGGGTCAGCGGCTTATTCTTTTTCTCTTAATTGCATCATGTGGTAACATTATGTTCCTTTTAGTCAATAAATTTTGCAGTATTAGCATGTACCACTGATTATTTGAGCATGTGAGAGGATTTGGTGTTATTTCATCATACCCATATCCACAGCATGCTAATAAGGTAAATATCAGTCTGTCTGTGCAAACTGTCCACTGTTGAAGTGCCTATGGAGCTCGTTTTGAAGAGTGCCTTCACTACCCTTTGTGGAGCTTTGCACTTGTGTCCAGTGGCATACACAGTTACAGAATGAGTGAACCTTTTTTTAAGTTGAGCATATTTTTTGAGGTGATGGAGCTGATTTTACTAAATTGATTTCATTTGTTTTATCATTTAAATGTACTAATTCTGAAAAAAGAATACAATTGTATGCGATACAGTTGAAAGAAGGAAGTTACCTGCCAATGACTAGTTGAGTGTTCAGATAACCTACACTCCTAGAATTCAAGTAAGAAAAATTGAAACGGTCTTAGAGAGATCAGTTTAAATACAAAGCGTCTGCCTCCTCTACAGTACGGTAAGCTCAAAAGCTGCCTCAGGCAGAGCCTATTTCTGTGGTGTGAAGAGAGTTATGTAGAAGCCCTATACCAGATCCCCATCTACCATGGGGCCATTACCCATAATTCATCCCTTTTATTACCAAGACACAAATTCAGAGCCAACAGCTGCCATTTTAGTTACCATGTTTTTTTTTTTTTTTTTTTTGGTCTGTGGTTTTGGGAATGAACATACAAATGTAAGGAGCTGTGGCTGAAACTGACCATGTTGTCACTGAATGGGTGAGAATCCCAGGCTAACCCAATTTCACTGTCTCTTTTCAAATTCAGTGGGTCATAATTTATGCTTTAGACATGTAGTAGGTCATCCACTGAGAACAGGCAAGTGCTTATTAAACACAAAACAATCCAAGAAACTACATTTTTAGGGACCACAATCAATAATGATTTGGACTGAACCAACTTACTGGTATGATTAAATTCACTGTAATGACAGCTTATATGCATATGGTTATGGTTAATAACTTAAAGTGCTGCTTATTTTATATCAGCAAGGCAGAACATGGACAGATATGATTACACTGGAATTCCATGTACTTACAATTTTTGATGCATATTAATGTGTTTTTTTGTTTCTGAATGGCCATTGTGTTTGTAAATAACGGGGCTGTGTTGTGTTCTCTCTCAGGTGACATCACACAAAAGGGCTATGAGAAGAAAAGAGCCAAGTTACTGGCCCCCTACATCCCCCAGACACCAAGTAAGATTACCACCTCTTTCTCCTGCTGTCTCTCTTCCTTCCTTAGCCATTTTATGTCCCTCTCCCTTTCTCTTTTTTCTCTCTCATTGTCTTTCTTTCTCAGATGAATCACTTTCTCATCCAGTGTTCCTGTGTGACATGCCATCCTTGCTCATATGACAGTGGCACTTTCCCTCCCTCACAAGACCGAATGGATTAAGGAAAGGGCATGCTGTCATACATGAGGCTTGAGACTACACCTCTTCAGAATAGGTGTCTGAATAAATTAGTTCATTAAAAAAATGTGAACCAACCATAGGAAATCACTATGTTTGTGTGGATTGTTTCACGAAAAATATTCTGATTAACCTAGATTTATGAGGAGCATCAGAAAATCAGTTTATTTCTGCTCTCTAGTGGTTGGAGACAGAATTATCACCAATGGCAAGGTGTTATTGAAAAATGGTGTAAGCAGTACATCAAATATACTTACTTTGGTAATGGACTTCTAATCAAGTATCTCATTGTGCTTGTAGTAGGGCACCTTACATATTTACCTTACGTATTTATCCATTTCATTTATCCTTACGTATTTATCCATTTCAGTGGCACAATGCTTAAATCACTATTCCACATTATAGTATGCATACATGCTTACACACTCATGAACAGTTTCCTCTGTTGTTACCCTTTGTTGCTGTTTGTGATGTGACCCTGAAAATGTTTAGCAGGAAAAATAGCCACTGTTTTGTAATTACTTAAGCTTGGAAGAGGAACAAAAACTGACCTTAGTGTTCAGGATCCAGTTCCCAGTAGCGTCATTGCCTCAGAGTAACCCCAGTCCTCTCTTACTGATGCTCAGATATCATACACACATGCAGGGTGAAAGCTGATTTAGTCTTGTGCTCACTGTGCCACCTGCTCAGGATTCAAACCTCAGAATCTCACACAGCTCCACACATTTACATTTACATTTATTTATTTAGCAGACGCTTTTATCCAAAGCGACGTACAAAAGTGCATACAGTAAGTATAGCGACAGTACGGGGACAGGATGTGTACAGTTCCACAATGAGACAGTTCTCAGCTGAGAGCAAGGTCTGTTTGAGGACACAGTACTATCAGATTTGTACAACTACAACGTATAGGGCAACTAATACGATACACCTTCAAACAGCAAACTTCAACAACTTCAAACAGCGCAATGAGTGTCAGGGTAAAGGCAGTGACAAGAAACAATTTAAAAAGCACAGCAATTTACGACAGCACTGGGGGAGGCAGCAATTGTGTGCTGGGTCAGTCCAGGTAGAGTCTGAAGAGGTGCATCTTCAGGCCCCGTCTGAAGGAATGGGGTGAAGGAGCTGTCCGTAGCGGGACAGGGAGTTTGTTCCACCACTGGGGAGCGATGTAGGTGAAACACCGATGTCTGGCAGAATGAGCACCTCCTGCCTTGACCATGCAAGGAGCGAAACGTCCAGTTGCTGCTGAGCGCAGGGCTGGTGTGTAGGGCTGGATGAGTTCTTGGAGGTAGGTAGGGGCTGTCCTGTTGATGGCGAGGGTCAGGGTCTTGAATCTGATCCTGGCAGCGACAGGAAGCCAGTGGAGTGATTTAAGCAGGGGAGTAACATGGGAGAATTTGGGGAGGTTGAAGATTAGTCAGGCAGCTGCGTTCTGGATGAGCTGAAGAGGCTGGGTGGTACAGGCTGGGAGGCCTGCAAGGAGAGCGTTGCAGTAGTCCAGGCGAGGGAGAACTGTTCCATTATCACCATACAACACTACAGCCCATTTAGAGTGTGTGTGCGTACGTGTGTGTGCGTGTGTGTGTGTGTGTGTGTGTGTAGTATGGAGTTGATGCGGAGCATGTGAGTAAGGTATTTCAGTGGAGCATGTGCAAGGTTGGAGCGAAGGCATACTGAGGCCGTGACTCACAGAGGCCCAGAGAGATCCTACACGCAGCACGCTCACATAAGGTGACGTTGCTCATGCCAGCATCCTGGCCAGTTACCCAATCTCTGGCTTTCTCACAATTTGTCCCTCTAGTCATCCCCAGTGTAACTGTCTAAAAAATTCCTTCCTCTCTTCCTCTCTGCCTCAGCTAATGTATGGGCAGCATGTAAATGGTCATTATATAAACTGTTAAACAAAGAAATAATGTTTATTTGTTATTGCAGAGTGTGGCTTGGTGATTTAGTCCAATCATAATTTTTTTTTTTTTTGTGTAGCAACTGGGTCTCATCTTTTTAATGGTTCATACTAGTCATTGATTGACAGCACATGGTAGTTTCACCCAATAAATGGTGCGTGAAGCCTTACTTTCCCATCACTGGGCTACATGCCCTATGTTTCATGACAGATCTGAGATCAGGCACAAAGTGACCCTTTGTTTGTCTTTGTCCCCCTCCCACAGGTGTGGATCCAGCCCTACAGAGTGACCAGCAGGCCCCAGGCCCCAGCTCCGCCCTCGATCCCGCCCCTGCTCCTTCCTCTGCCGCCCGTGCCCATCGCGCACGTCGCAGTGGGGGGGCCAGGGATGAGCGCTACAGATCAGGTGAGAGATGCCTCACTTCGTATGCCTTTAAAGAGATCTGGTGGAGGCACAAAAGTATGACTGTTCACAAACAATCAGGCTGATGCTGGTCTGGTGTAGATTCACTATGGATTTGAGAGGAACTGTTTTAATAGCATGTTGTTCAGAACCACAATATGGTCCTAGCTCACCTGCTCATGAATACTCTGAATATAATTCTCTGTAGATTTTAAATTTGCTCCAGGATGTCCCTTTTTCAGGGACAGGAAGGAAGTCCAAGTGCGTGATTTTGCTGGTGATTAACAGTCTCTGGTGGCACTGTGACATTGACAGTAGAAACGTAAATGTAATCTGTGTTTAGAGATAGCGAGGAGAGTTGGATGTAATTAGAAGCAGGCTTGATTCCTTGGTGGGGCACTGCAGTATTTTGCCCTTGATCAAGTTTACTCAACTAAATCATTTTTTTCTGAAATAAGTGAAAAACATGTAATTTGTCATTTGTGGAACATGTTGGTGACAGCTCCATACAAGTAAAAAATGGATTTTTGTACTATTAGTGTTGTACCATTTATTGTGCAGGAGGATTTTAACCTTTCTCTCTCACTGTAAGATATCCACACTGAAGCAGTCCAGGCTGCCCTCGCTCAGCATAGAGAGCAGAAGATGGCACTGCCTATGCCCACCAAACGCCGCTCTGCCTTTGTCCAGTCTCCTGCTGACAACTGCACCCCGCCTGGTGGGTGGAGTTATGCTGTCCATTCACACGCCCTGTTCCCACCCTCCACACTCCTGCCCCCGCTCTCCACACTCTTGTCTCTGCCCTCCACACTGCTGCCCCAGCTCTCTGTATTGGCTATTACCTATATGTGTGTGTTTAGATAGTTTTGGAAGTATCCAAAGCATCCCCTCTCTGTAAACCAATCTTTCTTCCTCTCTCTGTCCCTCTGTCATTGATACATGCTGTGTGGTCTGATTGAAGCACTCTCTTCCTCTCTTTATACCTCCCTCCCTCCTCCTCTATATTCCCTTCCTTCTCTCTCTCTCTCTCTCTCTCTCTCTCCCCCTCCCCTCTCTGTCTCTCTCTACCTCTCCCTCCTCCTCTCTCAGACACGTCCTCTGCGTCGGAGGATGAGGGCTCGCTGCACAGGCGGGCAGCTCTGACACAGGGCCTGCAGAGCCCGGACTCCTGGATTAACCGCTCCCTGCAGGGCTCCTCCACCTCCTCTTCCGCCTCCTCCACCCTCTCCCATGGTGAAGGCAAGCCCCAGCCCTCTGCGCTTGCCGATGTACTGGCACACACCCGCATAGGTACGCTTCCACTCCCCGCCCTGCTTCTGCTTCACACCCATACCCTCTGCATCAGTAGGGGGCACCCTGGGTTTCCCACTTACCCCCCTCAGAGGGACGCACACGCTAGATGCTCCCACCCCGACCTGATCGCAGGTTTCAAAAATATATACTGGTTCAGGTGTTCAGTTCATTGTTACGATTATTTCACCCATATCAGTTAAAGTCTCGATTGCTACTATTTTATCAACTTACTTGTGAATTTTATCAAATATTCAGATGAATATGTGTTTTTGTGGGGGCTTTTGTTTGGAAGACGCAGGGTGCTAGGGGGTCGCGTTTGGCCTTCCATTGCCTTCCAGTGCCTAAGTGTGTAGCAGCAGTGCCTTCCCACTGCTGCTACACACTTATACACCCCCTCACCTACACCCATACACACTATACACTTAACACCTACTCCCCTGATACTCTCCTATATTCTTACACACCTCCATCTGCACTCCCACAGGCATACACTCATACCTCCAACCAGCATCTGCATACCTGCGACACACCACACACCTACATTCCTGCACCTCTACACCCTTCCGTAATGAATGCACAATGCACCGAGGAGCAACTGTGTACAGTAGTCTTCGAAGGCCTCATGAATTGTCCCACATTCAGGGAACACGATGCTCTGTTCTGAAACAAGATAACACAACGTGGCAGAGATGACAGCTGTGGGAGTTGTAGCTGAGCAGGGAAACACAGTCTGGCACTGAAAGAAGTGAGAGAAAGAAAATATCAAACATGACATTATTGTTCATTCTTTCAGCAGATGCATGCATCCAGGGTGCCTTACAGAACTTAGACTTTGCAGTGTTATCTATTTGTGTTATCCAGCTGTGAATATACCAAATATTAAGATTTATGTGAAAAAACATAACTACTGGGCGCAAATGCAGTACACCATTCAGGATATGGAATTGCAGTCTTCTGGTTGCTAGGTCAGGTCTTACACCACTACACTGTGTTTCCTACATAGTCTTTGCTTGGGAAACAGCAACAGTGTGGCGTTGTGATAAGGAGCAGAGCTCGTAACCTGTGGATTTGGTTCCCTGCTGGAGCACTGCTGTTGTACCCTTGTTGTACCCACTGTTGTTGTAACCCTAAATTGTCTCAATAAATATCCAGCTGTATAAATAGATATGTAAAAATTGTAACCTATGTAAGTCTCTCTGGATAAGACCGTCTGCTAAATGACAATAATGTAATATAATATAATGAAACACCTGATTGTTTAGCTTCATAATATAAAGCAGAAGAGCCAAAATTCTTATATGTCCCACCCCCTAGATAACAACAGCGTTCCCCCTGATGTGACGTCAGCCACGCCCCAGGAGAGGGGCTCCCAGACAGACCTCCCTCCCCACGCCCCCGTGCGGGGGATGAGCCGGGGGCAGAGTCGCTCCAGCATGATGGACACAGCGGATGGTACTGATCCCTGCCATGATCGTGCTCCTTTTCTGTCTCTCAGCACTCTCACCTTTACTGGCCACTGATCCTGCTGATTGCATTCCTGATGCCATATGTTGTGAAGTCTGCGAGTTGGTCCACTCACTGGTTCTGACTGTAGCTGGAAGTACTTCATGGTTTTTTCCTCTGTCTCTGAGGTGATCCTGGAAGAATAGGATCAACTCGAGTCTTTGTCTTGCTTGGGGGTTTTGTCTGTGCCTGTGTGTGTGTGTGTGTTTGTGTATTTGTGTGTGTGTGTGTGTGTGTGTGTGTGTGTGTGTGTGTGTGTGAAAGTGAGTGAGTGTGACTCCCTTTTCCTCATTAAGATGACAGGCTTCATCTTGTGTGGAAATTTCTCTAATGAAAAAACTTCTGTTTTCTCTCCTGGTCTTCTTGTCATCCCGTGTCACATTTCTTTTGACTGGCAGTAGGAAAAGGTAATACAGAATTGAACAGTGCAGTCCCTGTGTGTGTGTGCGTGTGTGTATGTGTGTGTGTGTGTTGTGCTTGTGTGAGGATAGAAATTATTACCTCTGAGGTCAGCACAGTCCACACAGTGCCCATGTGGAAGGGCACTTTGCCTGTAAGACCCCTGTTACTTGTATGTGTTTTGCCTTGCAAATCCTGTTGCAAATCCATGTTGTTACCCACCCTTCCTGCTGAGCCCTTGTGATGTTAGGTGTGTGCTTGTCCCCCCGTCCTGGCCCCTACCCCTCTCCACCCCCCTCAGGTGTTCCTGTCAGCAGCAGAGTGTCCACCAAAATCCAACAGCTGCTGAACACTCTGAAGAGGCCCAAGAGACCCCCACTGAGTGAATTCTTTGTGGATGACGCTGAGGAGATTGTGGAGGGTGAGTGACGATAACTGGAGACTGAGGAGGACTAATAGGTTCTTATGGGACTCTCAGGCTTCATGAACCCTGGGTGAAGCTGCTGTGGGCTGTTATTATCTGTCTTGTATAACCCAGTCAGAAGGCTATGCTGTCTGACTGAATGAACTCACTATTCAACACCATGGACAAGAACTATTCAGAATATACTCACTACTCAACACCACGGATAAGAATGGTTCAGAATACACTCACTACTCAACACCATGGATATGAATTATTCAGATTATGCTTGCTACTCAACACCACAGATAAGAACTATTCAGAATGTACTCAATACTCAACATCACAGATAAATCACATTGGCTTTCTCTTTCTCCTTTCTCCCTCTGTCTCTGCTTCACTCTCATTCCCCTCCCTCACCTTCTCTCCATCTCTCCTGCTGACCTCTGTCTCTCCATCCACCCCTCCTCTCCCGTGCCCTCCTCTTACCTGCAGTGCCCCAGCCTGACCCCAACACTCCGAAACCTGAAGGGCGGCAGATCATCCCAGTAAAGGGCGAGCCACTGGGCGTGGTCAGCAACTGGCCCCCAGCCTTGCAAGCAGCGCTCGCTCGCTGGGGGGCCACTCAGGCCAAGAGCCCTGCCCTCACAGCACTGGACATCACGGGCAAGCCCCTCTACACCCTGACCTACGGTGAGCACCGGGGTCCAAAAGAGGCAGAGTGCTACGGGTCTTGAATAGTATTGACTTGCAATACAGATTATTACTCAAAATACATTTTTTCAGTGGGTTATTGTGGGACATAGAGCAGATAACGCAGTGAGGTATGCGAAGCAAATCTGCACTGAGTTCATCACTCTAGCAGACTGATACAGCAGGTCTCCAGGTTGGGAGTGTCCGGTGTACCTGACTGTTGGTGTCTGACACCTGCTGCAATGTCTCTCTCAGGCAAACTGTGGAGCCGCAGTCTGAAGCTGGCCTTCACCCTCCTCAACAAACTGGGAACCAAAAATGAGCCAGTGCTGAGGCCAGGGGATCGGGTGAGCCTTTTTTTCTCCATCTTTCTGTGGTGCAGTTTCCTGATTCTTACTCATTGTTGACAGTGATATTTTTTTACCTATTTAATTGTATAAACTCATGGTGGACAAATCACTCACATGGATGCTGAAGACCTTGTGTCTGAACTTTAGGTGGCGCTAGTGTACCCTAACAGTGACCCTGGGATGTTCTGGGTGGCGTTCTATGGTTGCTTGCTGGCGGAGGTTATTCCTGTGCCCATCGAGGTGCCACTGTCCCGCAAGGTAGGGTGTCCATGCTAATGAGGGTATGGGGGGTCAAGTGGGTGGGTCAGGATTTGGATGTGGTAAGTGGGATGGAAAATGCATTTTATAAGTTTAAGGAAAGAGGTACATGCTTTTATAGAAGAGTGATGAATGAAAATGAAGTTGTGAAGATCACAGCAAATACAATGATCACTTATGAACTGTTCAGATAAACTTTTCACTGCCAAATGCACCTATTAATAAAATATGAAATGCAATTACCAATACCACCAACGCTCACGTGAAAGAAATAATTATTACATTTTATCAGACTCATGAGGACTTTTCCACTGCGTCTTAATCTGTTTTACAGCTGGTCTGTTGGATATGCTTTAAAGGTTTAGATATCTGGCAGTTAGTATGACTGTATGACTTTAGCCAGTTGGGTACCAGCTCAATGTGTAAATACTGTATATCAGTCAGACTCCAGTTTGGCTGTGTGACATTGGTCAGTTGGGTGTCCAGGGTGAAGGAGCTAAAACTCAGAGTCATCAGTGTCCTGCGGGCCAGTTCTCTCTGTCTCTGACTGCTCTTTTTTGTGTCTGCAGGATGCAGGGAGTCAGCAGATCGGCTTCTTGTTGGGCAGCTGTGGGGTAAGCCTGGCCCTGACCAGCGAGGTGTGTCTAAAAGGGCTACCCAAGACCCCCAATGGAGAAATACTACAGTTCAAAGGTCAGAGGCTGCCATTATGGCTCCCCTTCCACCACTGCTAGTACAGCTGCCGCATGCCGCTCACATTCTCCTCTTTCCTTCTCCTTGTAGTGGGTATTTACAGAACTTCAGGTTAAGTGCAGTGCTCAAGGCTACAAAAGCAGCATCACACCCCAGAGTAGAAGCTACAGCCCACTGGTTTCAATGCCCTAACCACAGCCCAGCTGACTCACACTCTGATGCTCGTAGGTTGGCCACGGCTTAAGTGGGTGGTGACCGACTCTAAGTACCTGACCAAGCCGTCCAAGGACTGGCAACCTCACATTCCCACGGCCAACACTGACCCGGCATATATTGAGGTGAGAAACCTGTGTGTGTGTGTGTGTGTGTGTGTGTACATGTATGTGTGTGTACATGTATGTGTATGTATACCTGTCCATCCAGCTGAGGGTGTTTATTTCTCTCTCCCAGTACAAAGCCAGTAAGGAGGGCACAGTCATGGGTGTGGCTGTGTCCAAAGTGGCCATGCTCACCCACTGCCAGGCCCTGACACAGGCCTGCAACTATAGCGAGGGTGAGTTTCAGTCAAAATGGACAGCATCTCTATCACAGCATCATTACACTCATCTGTTACATACACTTATATTTGACATCATTCATAAATGCTTGAATGATTAGCAAATTAAGATACCATACTGTTTGATTGTGACTGAATGTGACTGAAATACACCAGTTCTGAAACAAAAAGTTCCCCTCTACTTAGGGAGAGCCTGCCTACACTGATGCTAAAACACAGAACCCAGGCATGCTTACTGAACTAGGACAGAGGTGCCTAAAAACACTGAAAGAACAGTGAGATAGATGGAGGAAGAACATGAGAGAGAGACTAGGGGAGGGGGGTGAGAGAACAGAGGAAACAGGTAGAGGGTTTGGGAAGCATTTAAATTTGTATGTTTTTTTTAACTACAAAATACCCACAAATGGTGAATTATTGAGTGTACTTTGCTTGTCCCTTGGCATGCCTTGAACTCTGAAACTGTTGAATAATAGATTGCGCATGCCTTCATGCATATACTAACATAACACTCAGTGCACAAGATAAACAAAAGCGCTTTACGCAAACACTGCAGATTGAGAGTACAAACACTCATGCTTATTTGTCATACTTACAGAAGAAAAAAGTACATTTATGTTTTATTTTTGTAGCAAAAGAATAGATCTTTCATTTTCAGCTGTTGGCTGTAGTTATGGAAGGGAGCTTATATCTAGACATTGAAAATTCCATACACATTGGTGTACATTTTTGTACAAAGCATCATTATGTGCATAATTTTCCTACCATAAGCATCTTGATACACTACCTTAATAATATTGTGTTTTGATGTCTATGTTTTTATCTAGTTTTGTTTGATATTGGTTTCGATTTGAGGTTCTGGTTGATGTCTGTTTTTTATGTTTTGTATGACTGTGCTTATGTTTTCTTTACACAGGGGAAACACTGGTTAATGTGCTGGACTGCAAGAAGGATATGGGTCTGTGGCATGGTGTTCTCACGGTAAGTAAGGCTGGCTGTCCCTGTTGACAGGGACTGCTCTGGACCTCCTTCTTTGAAGCTCTAACACTTTGTGAAATGTGCTTTACCATTATGTGTTCCTTTCAAATATATATTGATCTGTGCAGATGAATCCAGTAAGATCTGCTTTTAAAGAGAGATCACTTGAATGATTTAGTGACAATTCAAGGACAGATTAGTCAATTGCTTGTGTGAAAAAAATCCAATGAAGATCCAGTTCCATGTTTGCACAGTACATTTTTTATGTAGGCAAAGTGTCAGTTGTAATCAGATCTTCCCAGTCTAAAACGAATCAGCAATCGGTTGTATTAATTCTGAGGTAAAAGGCAGATAAGGCTAGCATTGGCAGAAATCCTTTGCTGGAATCCTCCACACATCTTCCTACAGGAGGTGTGCACCTGCATTCATGTTAATATTGATGTCAGTTGCATGACAGGCACTGTATGAGCATGTGTGTTCTGTGTCTGCCTCTAATCCCCCATCTGTGTACCTTTTCAGAGTGTCATGAATCGAATTCACACCATCAGTGTCCCCTATGCTGTGATGAAGGCTTGTCCTCTGTCTTGGGTGCAGAGAGTCCACATCCACAAAGGTGTGACATGCAAACACGCCTGCACATGCGTGCATGCATGTGCGCACACACACACACACACACACACACACACACACACACGTACACACACATACACACAAACAATTCCATTGAGCCAACCGATTTATAGTTCTTTATGCAAATGGACACACTGAAGAGGAGATTGACGCCCTGTGCCAGCACAGATTACTGTGCTGCTCTCAAATCTCCATGAGTTAAAAAGATATTCAGTTGTGCTGCATGATACAGGTGAAAGGATGTGGATGTGAAGGTGTAGACTGTGAGCACTAGGGAAAGAGGTGTGTGGTCGTGAAGTTTTGACATGTGTAGCAGTGTGATGGTTCCCTCTGATCCCTTCTAGCGCGGGTGGCCTTGGTGAAGTGTCGCGACCTCCACTGGGCCATGATGGCCCACCGAGAGCAGAGGGACACCAGCCTGGGGTCACTGCGCATGCTCATCGTGGCAGACGGAGCCAATCCCTGTGAGTCACACCACTGGCCATTGCTCTTTGGCAAGGACACATTAGGGGCTTCTCATAGAACCACTTGTCTCCACCCACCCACCTCTAGGTCCAGCCAGTCATAAGGGAAGGGAATAAAAATGTTTCTAAAGAAAATGTTGGACAGTTCCAAGTGCAGAAATCAGAAAAGTGAATAGGTATCCTTATCTTATCCTTATCCTTACCTACTCTCAGTCTGTTAACACCATGAAATATTTATCTTTGATCTGTCCCGAGACAAGACAACTGAAATATGTTGCAAAGCAACCACAGCATAGTAGTTTGGCAAAATGCTTCCACTGTCAGTTTTTTTGCTTGATGTAGCAGTGAGTCACTGTTGAGACAAGCACTTTTGCCAGTGGCATAAACTGACTACCATCAACTGTAGTGCACTTTGAATGTAAGTGAATAGCTTTTTAAAGGTTATAGCAAGCTCGCAAGTAAAAAAGCACATTTTAGCTTATTAATTAGATAATAAATTTAAGATAAAGTACACTGTATGTATTTCATCTTGAGAGCAGATATTTCTCCAGAAAAGCTAAATGCACTGTTTTTACTGGGCATTATGGTAGCTATTCTGTTGTGAGAAACTTAGAGATGCTCTTCCCTAATAGCACGGCTCCCTTATAGGGGTTTGAGGTATGTTTTCTCTGTCTGTGGGAAAAGGGAAACTGCTGGCCTGCTGAAGTTCTCTGAAACATTACTCTGTGCTATCCTGTGAACCTATTGAAGCTGTGTTCACCGTGTACAGAACACACTCACCATCTTGTGTTTTTGGGGTGGTTGTGTCTCAGGGTCGGTATCATCATGTGATGCCTTCCTCAATGTGTTCCAAAGTCATGGCCTGAAGCCCGAGGTCATCTGTCCCTGTGCAACTTCTCCTGAAGCCATGACCGTTGCCATCCGCAGGTGCAGTACACCCCCCCGTGCCATGTCCATTCAGTGCAGATATAATCAGTATCTGTTACCTCTGTCTCTCTTTCTAAAGTTCACATTCATAAAAATGTATATTTACTTTATTGAGATCATCCAAAAGAAGGAAAGCAAGGTATCACTGAATGTCAGCACAGTATAGATGTTAACAGTCTGCCCGCTCTCCCTCACTCTGTCATTTCCTCTTTGTTTCTCTCTCACATTTACTTTTTCTCCATCTCTTTTTGTTTGTTTGTGTTTGTTCCTCTTTCTTGTCAATTCTCCTCTCCCCCATCCCTTTATCCGTCTCTCTGCAGGCCAGGGATCCCTGGGGCGCCGCTCCCTGCCAGAGCCATCCTGTCCATGGCGGGTCTGAGTCATGGGGTGATCCGCGTCAACACGGAGGACAAGAACTCAGCCCTCACTGTGCAGGATGTGGGACATGTCATGCCAGGAGGTGAGGCAGATGCAGAGAGAAGGAAAGGGAGAGATGATCACACCACTGAAGGAGCATGCTATATGTTTTCACTTCACAAAACATGCACTTGTTATGTATGGTAGCTCTAACAACTTTTTCTGGTCCTACAACATAAGAACTCCAGTGGAAGAAGTTTGATGTCATTATGCATGTATGCTGTAGCTCAGATATAATTACATTGGCTGTGTCCCAATACTAAGTCAGTTGCCTGTTGCCTGCATCCTTAGAAGTGACCTCCCTTATAAGGTAGCATCCTAACGGAAAAGGGACCTCAAAAGGCAACAAAATCGGGACACACTCTGAAGGCAGGATGTCGTCATAGATCGTTCACGTCCATGGAGAGAAAATTACTTTAACGTTCGTGTAACTAAATAACTAGCCACTAGATCAGTTACTTTTTTCAATTTAATCAGATGATCATGTTTAGTATTTCAGTATCTGTAAAAGACTTCACCTTGTTCGATGGGCAACCAAACTACCGCTACATTAGCTAGATAGCTAGCTTGTTCTATTGGAAAGTAATGTGATTACTAGCAAGCTAGCTAGCTAGTTCACGGAAAGCTCACCGAGGCTTAAAAACATTACGTACATTATTCCAGTGTATTAAATAATGATGTCTTTTACTTAGATATAACCGCAACAAATTATTGAGTTCATTGTATACTTACATTTATAATGAGCTCCTCTGCTACCACCGCATCTACCGCTGTGGTGTTTTCAGCTGCCATTAATTTAACGGAAGTTGAGAAGCTTGAGGTAATCCCAAAAACTTATGGGATACCCTACCTGGCGAAGGATACGTTGGATGCCGCCTTCAAATTTAGCTGAAATAAGGCACCTTAGAAGGGTGCATTTTATGATGACTTCGGTTTGGGACATGCCTACGAAAGGGCAAGCGTGCAAAATTGTGAAAATAGTGAAAATGCTCCCTTCAAATGCTGCCTTCTAAGGCAGCTGACGTATTGGGACACAGCCTTTGTCTCCTATTGCTCTGATGTAATTAATGCCTGTTCATGTCCTGGCATTATTACCCTATATGTTACAGCTTTGATGTGCATTGTGAAGCCAGATGGGCCTCCCCAGTTGTGTAAGACAGATGAGATAGGAGAGATTGTCGTGAACTCTCGTGCTGGGGGCACCTTGTACTACGGCCTACCTGGAGTCACCAAGAACATGTTTGAGGTTTGGGTTCAGCATTATTCTCTCTCCCTGTCACATGGTACACCACCCAGTACTGTTTCTGCTCCTTGAAAAGCAGGTCATGTTACAGGAGTGTAGTGTTCCATATTAACATTCCCCAGTACCATTTCTCACTCACCTTTCAGTTTTCTCATGATCCGTTTATACAGTTGGATATTTACTGAGACAGTTTGGTTTAAGTGTCTTGCCTGTTACAGGATACAGCAGTGGTATACCAGTGAGTCAAACCAGTAACCTTGAGGTTACCAGCCCTACTCCTTACCTCTACTCCAAACTGTTCCCCCATTATATTACAGCTTTGTATCACAGCATTGTTACATTGCAGCAGCATAATAGAATACATGTTTATTGATTTGCCAAAAAGTGGATCTCCTTGGACTTAAAATCATTTTTCAGATATGTACCTCTGTCTGTCTGTAGGTGATCCCTGTTAATGCCAGTGGAGCCCCAATTGGAGAGATTCCCTTTGTGCGCTCTGGACTGCTGGGCTTTGTGGGACCGGTAAGAGAGGGAGGGAAGGAAAGGGATGGCTAGAGTGGGGGGAAAGAAGAATCGCAATAATTACATGAAATTATATTATTGTCACTTAGGTGCTCTTATCCAAAGCAGCTTACATAGCACCCAATTTTGGTCCATATATACAGCTGGATATTTACTGAGGTGGGTGAAGTACCTTGCCCAAGGGTACAACAGCAGTGCCCCGGAGGGAATTTGATCCAGCAACCCTTCAGTTATGAACCCTGGTCCTTACCACTATGTCGTACTGCTGGGATGGGAATGGGGGTGAAGAAGGGAGGGAGTGAGAAAGGTAGATGGAGAAGGCAGAGAGGAGGGTATGAGATTTGAGAGGCAGGGCTGTTGACTGAGTGCACCCCCCGTGCTCCCCCTCCCCCCAGGGCAGCCTGGTGTTTGTGGTGGGGAAGATCGAGGGCCTGCTGATGGTCAGTGGCCGGAGGCACAATGCCGACGACCTGGTGGCCACCGCGCTGGCAGTGGAGCCAGTCAAAACCGTGTATCGTGGGAGGTGAGTGCTGATGAGATTCTACCAATTCACCCTGTGTCTGTGCTTATTCTCTGTGCCCTGTGATTCTGCTGTACCCTATGTCTGTGCAGGGTGGCTGCGTTCATGCTGTGCTCCATGTCTGCGCAGGGTGGCTGTGTTCTCGGTGACAGTGTTTTATGATGAGAGGATTGTGATTGTGGCAGAACAGAGGCCAGAGGCCAGTGAGGAGGACAGCTTCCAATGGATGAGCAGAGTGCTACAGGTATGGACCAATCCCATCCTTTTGATGGCTAATCTGTCTGCCTTTGTCTCTGTCTGTCACTCTCCATTTGTGTGCTTCTCTACCTCTGTCTGTATGTCTGTCTCTCTGTGTCCGTCTGTCTCTCTGTGTGTCTCTGGGTCTGTCTTTCTGTGTCCGTGTGTCTGTCTCTCTAAGTCTGTGGTTCTGTCTGTCTCTGTCTGTTTGTGTCTCTACTCATTGACTCATTGTTCTCTCTCTCATCCTCTGAACTGTGTATTCTTGTATGTCTGGTGTGGCTTTTTGGTTAGAGTCAAGAGGATGTGCCACACTATAAGAAGCAGTTTGTGTTTTAGTGGTGCTGGTTTTATCTTGCAGGCCATAGACAGTATCCACCAGGTGGGGCTGTACTGCTTGGCACTGGTACCTGCCAACACCCTCCCCAAGACCCCTCTCGGGGGCATCCATGTCTCGGAAACAAAGCAGCACTTCCTGGAGGGCAACCTGCACCCTTGCAACATCCTGATGTGTCCCCATACCTGCGTCACCAATATGCCCAAACCACGCCAGAAACAACCAGGTAATGCTGTCAGAAACCATCAGGTAACCAGAGCAG
Source organism: Megalops cyprinoides (assembly GCF_013368585.1). Classification (NCBI taxonomy): domain Eukaryota; kingdom Metazoa; phylum Chordata; class Actinopteri; order Elopiformes; family Megalopidae; genus Megalops; species Megalops cyprinoides. Next base: position 38,965,414 of record NC_050589.1, on the reverse strand, counting down.
AAAGTCAGGAAACACTGCTCAAAACAACCAGGTGGTAGTACACGACACAGTCAGGCATCTGCTGTGGAATCAGCCATGTAACAGCATTAGAAACAGCCAGGTAGCCAAGCCAGATGACAGGTGACACTCTCAGAAGCAGCCAGGTAACTGGCTTTTTTGTTACACTTGTGAAAGATTCAACAAAGAAAATCCATCAACTGCACTCACTTTGTTTGTTCCCCTCTCTCCCTCATGATCCTCTGTTCTAGTTGGCGTGGGTCCGGCCTCCATCATGGTGGGTAACCTGGTGGCCGGGAAGCGAGTGGCCCAGGCTGCGGGGAGGGACCTAGGGCTCATCGAGGACCAGGACCTAGTCAGGAAGGTGAGAGGACTTAAGAGCCTGTGTCAGCACTGTCCCACTAGTTCAAAGCAGCACAAACCAACTGTACATTGCTAAAAGAATAACTGTAGGAGTGTGTAGTATTCACAGTGGTAATAATAGCAATGAGTACACATGTTGCGATTCATGAGAATTGTGTGTGCTGCAAATAGCTGAGGGAACCGCTGCTGAGTTGGGGCTGAATTTTCCAATTAGGGAATCGTACTGTGTGTCCCCACCTCAAGACAGCAATTTTGGAGCCATATGGCCCTGCTGGTAGTCTCTGATGCTTCCTAAAAGGTTACAGGGTACTCAACATAACTCTAGAACACCACAAAGTCACTGGAAGTTTCTGTGAAGCAGCCCAGCTGTTTGTTTCCACTGATCGTATGTCTGCGGTTTGTTGTGGTAGCTGTTCAAACAAACCGTCATGCCCCTTTATCTGATGACTATTTGCTGTGGAGCTCACAACCTTTGTGTTTTATCTTGGTTGTTCAACGGCTCACTCCCTGCTTTGCTGTGGTTCAACAGGAGACGCTAACAGCTTACAGGAAACAGCTGTGTTTTTGCACATCACTAGTGGGTGGATGTAGGTCATCCACTGCTGCAGTTTCTGACTGCATTCGAAACCCAGTGCTGGACAAGAATTGGCAAAAATATATGATTGATATCCACACACGGCTCATAAGGTGTTCAGAAGAGCAATCGTCATAGGTCCTGACATGCCACAACAGCTGAGCTATCAATCCAGCATGTGTATGCCTAGTTTTACCAAATCTTGCAAACTTGCAATTGGAATCTAAATTGAGGCTAAAGTGGCAATGTGTGTACCGGGCATGAGGCTGAGGTGAAATGAAATCAGATACAGTAACTGTGGTGTCTGTGATGTTGGGGTTGGGGGATTTTGTGCATTTCCTCCTTTAAGGCTGTGTCTATTCTGTTCTGTCTTTACTTACTCGTGTCGTGGGGATGTAGCTCTGTATGTGGCCCACCATGATGGTAAGGATAACACCCTGACAACTTTGATCTCCCACTTCCATCGGGCACACCGCAGCACAGCACGGCAGCCCCACACCTGAGCCATTTGCTATTGGTGTACCTTTTTATTTCAATCAGGGGTTCACATAAACAGCGACATGCAACCACAATACTGTCATTTAAATTACGGTGGAGTGCCATAGAGTGTGCAGAAATGCAGAGGAAGCACTCTGCTACTGTGACTTTCAGCACATCTCAGGTCATAGGCTTGAAAGAGCTGAGACAGTAGGTAGAAGTGGACAGCGTTTGGAAGGAGCAGGAGGGAATAGAGGGGCCAAGGGGGCGTGCTGGTCCATTCTGCAGTGAGGGCAGGACAGAAGATCTCTAGGCATGGAAGTCATTATGGAGGGCCAATGCGTAGCTCTCAGAGAGATACAAGCCCTGAAGAGCTAGAGAGCAGCAGAGACGCTGCCTCTAGATGGGGAAGACGGGAACCAAAACTGATGCCAATCCCCTAGTTGATGTCCTCAAGTCCAGCAAGACCAAATTTGTGCGGGCAGATGATAGGAATTTAAACGGCCGCTCCAACTGAAAGCATTTAATCTCTTGATGCTTTTGTTACCTGGGGAATGTGGAGAGGTCTTAAGGCATTGTGTGTCCCTGGAAGGTAGCCCAAATCCAAGGCACATAAACGATTCCAGTTTATTGGTGCCAATGGTGCTGGTGGACTTGCAACTGAGGCAGATAACACTACGCTAATAAACAAACCATTTTTCTTCCTGGAGGTGATCCCTCTTGATATTTTCTTAAAGGCGAGGAAGATTGTTTTAAAGGTCCATTATTGAGAGGAGTTTCCTTTTTAGAGTTAATAAAGAGCGAGCAAAAACAGATTTCAGACAAAGCAACAGGGCACTCCGTGAGCAACAGGGAGCTCAGAACTCACATTCAATCGATCAAAATTTTCCACTCAGGCATATATGTGATCTTAAAAATGAGAATTATGTGCACCCCTGCTGCAGTATAAATAGAGTTATGACACTAAAAGACCTCTTCCTGGCTCTGCATGGGTTTGTGAACAGTACTAGAGGGCAGCCTGCATGCAACTTTATTGATGTGTGTGTGCTTCAGAACCATTCACAAACTGGGGTGCCAGTCAGCTTGCAGTTTTATTTTTGTTTGGGCAGGGCATGGTGTTAGCCTGAATCACACAGAAGGTACCAGTGTAAGACAGAGAATGGCCCTCCGTGTCACACCAGCCAAAGCTCATGCTCTGATGGTGGAGATCACCAGCTTCTCTGCTGTGTTTATTGCCCCACCCCCCCTCCCCACATCCCTGACCCCACTCACACAAGGTGTTCAGTTCTTTCTCTTCTTCCTGTTTTTCATTTATTCTTCCTTTATCCATCATTCTCTGCTTCCCCCAGTTTATGTTAACTTCTAATAATGCATTCTTTGAGTTTATTCAGTGCTGATTCATACTATCCAGGTCAGTTGAATTGAGTGTCTGAGATGCTATGATATTTCTTAGAGCTGTGCAGGGAAATGGGATCGCAGCCATTTAAATAATTGTTCTGTAATATTGTAATATTGTAAGTAGTGTTGTAGTTATTCATAGTTGATGGGTGGGAATGGTCTGAGAAATGCTTAGGTAAGTCCTGATCATGTGACCATTCACTGTGCCACGTCTTAAGTGAAATTTCTATTTGCGGTCAAACTCTAAATTCCTGGAATGCCATCCTGTTGTGATGGAGGCTGCAGGCTATAAAGGTGGTTTCGTTCTCATTTCCTTGTGTGTAGGCTCTGATCAGGCATTGGTCAGGTGGGGAGAGTGAAGTTGAGCTGTATGGTCAGGATATGGTCTGTTGGGGAGGGTATATGTGAGATGTATGATCAGATTGTGAGGGAGCTGCTGAAGTGTGTGGTCACGTTTTGTTCCTCTCCACCTGTGCAGCACCAGTACCTCACAGAGGCCCTGCAGTGGAGAGCTCAGACTGACCCTGACCATGTTTTGTTTGTGCTGCTGAATGCAAAGGTACAGAGCAAGTACTCTCCCACGCTGATTCTCATCATCTCATCTACACTGATGCACTCACTGATTCATCCACTGAGTCACCAACTCACGCACATGGATACACTGACTCATTCACTATTTCACCCACACTTCATCTCTTCCACACTGACTCACTCACCCATTCACTATTTCACTGACACTGACAACCGACCAACCAACCATCACTAATACTGACCCATTCGTGCTCTTATTTACACACCCTTGCATGGCAGAGTGCACTGGTTTCTGAACTGCACTGGTTCAGACCACAAGCGGACAGCTGAGACACATTGCCGTTTACACCTGTGTCTATCATGTGTCTCCAAGGTGTCCAGCTGACCACTTGTGTTCAAATTTTGTTACTGCCTACGTCACTTCCGCTAGAAGGTCAGAGGGCCCAGTGCACAGTTATTATGTCAGTCTCTGTCACCAGACAACCGCCGGCTTTGTTTAGCATGGGCTAGCTAAGAAAAGAAAAATGTTTCAAGAACTAATATACATGTACGGGCTATTGCAACTGTTGAGACTGGCAGGACAAAGTCATTTGCAACTTGCAAAAGAGCACAGGACAAGATGAAAAAGGAAGAATGTCCAACCACCACATCCTGCATTGATTTTCCTGTTACATCCTTGTCGGGGATGCATCAAGACGCATTAATGTTTACACTACAAAAGATATGTGGTCAAATGCGTCCCAGACCACCTCGGCAAGTGGTTTGAGTGATCGGATTACAATGCGTCATGGTGGTCGTTTACACTTGTATTTAGCGTTGTCCACTTGTGATCCGATCGCCCAAGACTAGCGCTGTGCGATATGACAATATATATCGTGTGACGATAGAAAAACGTTATCGCTTCATATTATGCTCTATCGTTTATTTCGTTGTGTCGCAAATCACACACCTTACTGCAATATTTTTCGTCATTTGTACAGTGCTTTGCGTTCTTCTACACGGCACGGATACAGGCAGGAAATTTGCATGAAGGTAACACAAACAAACATGGAGGAGAGTGAACGTGAGAAAGAACTATAGTTAAAAAGTGTTTTCTATTTACTTTTTTATATTTTATACATTAATATTTTATATTTTGTTACATGCTTAACCCTTTCTCACACAACTTATTTTTATACTATGTAGCGTGCGTGTTACGTTACAAGGTTCATTATGTTTTCATTAGCGTGATTAAGCTTCTCATAGTTTTCAGTTAGCATTTGCTATATTTTTTAAATCACTGTTTCCTCAAAGCTAAAATTAGCTATAATTTTTCCAATCTAGTGTTTTAATCACACCGGTTTTAGCATACGCGCTAAATGGCTAATCACACTGGTGTGGCCATATGTGTGAAAGGGTTTTATATTAATTTCATTGATGTTACAGAAAATGTGCTATATCGTGATATGTATCGTTATCGGGATATGAAATGACCTATATCGGGATATGAGATTTTGGTCATATCATACAGCCCTACCCAAGACGCATTTTAAAACCAAAAGTAAACAGGGTCATAGTGTGTTCACGCGACAAGGAGTCTTGCATGGTCTGTTGCCTGCCTGGTGCCCTGGTTGGGGACCTCCTGGAGCGTGCAGACAAGCTCCTGGCCAGAGCGGGGGAGGATCGAGTAGTCATGGTCCATGTTGGAGCTAATGACATAGGAAGGGACTCGAGGTTCTGTAGGACAGATTTATTGAGCTAGCGGGAAAATTAGGAGCAGAACTTCCATGGTAGTCTTCTCTGAAATTCTACTGGTACCATGCGCAAGCAAACAGAAGCAAGCCTTTATATGGAGGTTTAACACGTGGCTACAAACCTGTTGTAGGAAGGAGAGGTACAGGTTTATGGGGCACTGAGACTCCTTTTGGAACAAGGGTGACCTGTACAAGCACCGGAGAGATACAGACCGAGATACAAATCGGAGAGATACAGCTGCATTGGGACAGTGTATGCTTAGGGTTGCAGAGGGTTATTTAAACTAGGGTCTGGGGGGGCAGGGAGGTTATATAGTGAGATGGGTCGGGATAGACAGACTGCCAGAATAGAACACACCATGGCTAAGTATTTTATTAGTAGTGGGGGAACCACGATTGCAAATCAGTCAGAGCAGCACTGTAATAGAGATGGTTTTGAGCAGCTGGGAGTGGAAAGGAAGGACAGGAAATAGACACGCAGTACCCTGAAATTCCTCTGTTTAAATGCTAGAAGCATAAAAAATAAAATTTTGGATCTAGAAACTGTTATGAGTAATAGTAATTATGATGTTGTTGGGTTCACAGAGGCGTGGCTTGGTGCAAGGGATTCGGATGAGTATAATGTAGAGGGATACTATTGAGTTATTTAAGTGTCTTTTTAACGCAAGCATAAAAGACAGTTTTGAGAGCAAATTTCCTGCAATCAATTCTAAATAATTCTATTTAATTTCTAAATTTAAATAAAAATAATTTACACTTGATGTTGCCTATTCATAGGTTGGAGCTTGCATGTCCCACATGAAGTTGTGGCTATTCAGAAGGTTAATGTTTTGGCATAGAGCTGATTAGGTCCGCCCCCAGTAACTGAATTTAACTCCAATAAGTAACCAGTACCATGTTCAATTTCTCACGTTTATAATACACCAAATGTCATGAAAATTGGTTCAGAATTACGTGAGTTACGGTCAATTTTGTAGAGAACTCTGCATCTCTCAATGCACGTGGTATTTGTTTACTAGCGGATCTTGACCGCTCCAATATGGTGACCACATAGATGCATAGCGGTGACATACAGCAGTGGCCAGTGAGGTATCTACGTTTCTATATATATGGGTGTAGCCATACTGTCGATTCAAGTCAAACCCACCAATAGAAATTCTTCTCATCCATCAGAGAAGATCCCGCCCATTACGTCCAGTTCAACTCACAACCAAAACCTTTTGACTCGTATACTTTTTGACCTGTAAAACTTTTTGACTCGCAAAACTTTTTGACTCGCAAGCAAAACTTTTTGACTTGCAACCAAAGGGCACTGATTTGCAATCAAAACTTTTTGTGACGCAAAAAAGACAAACTTGATTTTTGATTGCAGTGCGAGAAATTTGCTTCATTTTTCATTTGTCTTTTATGCTTGCGTTAAAAAGACACAAAAATAACTTAATAGTATCCCTCTACATTATACTCATCCGAATCCCTTGCACCAAGCCATGCCTCTGTATATATATATATATATATATATATATATATATATATATATATATATATATATATATATGGAATATATAGATCTATCTATCTATCTATCTATCTATATCCAAGAGTTCTCAGGGAACTAGCGTAAGTGGTTTACAAGCCTCTGACAGTTATTTTTAAGAAATCTCTTAAAACTGGAGAAATACCAGATGACTGGAAACATGGCAGTGTAGTATCTGTCTACAAGAAAGGAGACTGGACTGATCCAGGAAATTATAGGCCTGTCAGTTTAACTTGTATGACATGTAAATTACTGGATTCCATCATTAGGGACAATCTGGAATTATTCCTGGTATCTTAAATGATAGCCAGCATGGTTTTCGCAGAGGGAGGCCATGCTTAACAAACCTCCTGGACTTTTTTGAGGAAGCTACAGTGCGTTTAGACTCAAACCAAGCTTATGATATTATGTATTTGGACTTTCAAAAGGCATTTTACAGCGTACCGCATGAGAGGCTCATAGTGAAAATGAAATCTGCAGGATGGGATTTGAAGTTGTTTGTCTAGTAGAAAGCAGACTGTAACCGTGGGAGGAATTTTATCAGAGCAGGGTCCTGTACGAAGTGGAGTCCCGCAGGGATCGGTGTTGGGGCCTTTGCTATTTCTTATATACATAAATGATATTGATGCGGAGGTTAGTAGTAAAATAGTAAAATTTGCAGATGATACAAAACTAGGGGGTCTAGCCAACAGCATAGAATCAACTAAGGTAATAAAGGAAGACCTAAACAGCATCCAAAAGTGGGAAGATACCTGGCAGATGACATTCAATTTAGCTAAATGTAAAGTCTTGCATGTGGGAAATAAGAACCTTAGACAAGACTACTTCATGGAGGGAAAAACTAGAATGTTCTCAGTTTGAAAAAGACTTGGGAGTAATAGTTAACCCAAGCTTAACAGGATCTAGGCAGTATGCTGTAGCAGTAAAAAAGGCCAACAGGATGCTGGGATATATAGCCAAAAGTATTGATTATAAATCTAAAGAGGTTATATTGAAATTATACAATGCTTTAGTCAGACCTCACTTGGAATATTGTGTGCAGTTCTGGGCACTACACTATAAGAAAGATATTGAGGTTCTTGAAAAAGTTTAAAGAAGGGCAACTAAATTAGTTCCTGGCATGAAATATAAAAGCTACGAGGAAAGACTCAAGTTACTTAACCTATTTAGACTTAGCGAGAGGAGGCTTAGGGGTGATTTAATAGAGGTTTTTAAATTTATAAAAGGACTCAATAAGGTCAACTACAATGCATTTTTTAGGGTGAGTTCAGTCTGTAGAACAAGGGGACATGAATGGAAACTAGTTAAGAGTAAGTTCCGCACTGATATAAGTAAGTATTATTTTACACAAAGAGTTATCAATACATGGAATAGGTTGCCAGGTCATGTAGTCGAGGCAGAGACCCTTGCTGTGTTCAAGACCAGACTTGATGCAATTTTGGATACTCTTTAATTGTAATGGCGATCGTAGTTGGGCTGGATGGCCTGTTATCATCATAATATGTTTTTAAGTTCTTATATTCTTATATACGCACGCGCGGACACACACACCCATGCGCACCTGTATGCATTCAATCACACACTTTCCTTACACAACACAAGCACAGACTTCAACTCACTCATGCTCCCTCACACATACATACTCAAAGACACTCATACACATAGACCCTTCCTGTGTTTGTTCAGTGAAGCAATGGCCTGTTGTTTTCACATGGAGATGAATCCCTGTCGAGCACCACAGAGTGCTAAAACTCTCTCCCTCGTGTTCCCTCTCTCTGTCCTTTCTGGTGCTGTCTTTGTCTCTCCCCCCGCCACCAGGGGACAGCAGTCAGCACAGCCACCTGCGTACAGCTGCACAGGCGGGCAGAGAAGGTGACCGCAGCCCTGGCTGAGAGGGGTGGCATCAACACTGGAGACAACGTAGTACTGCTCTACCCACCTGGTGTGTCACTTGTGTACTCGCACACCTCCACGCCCAGGCACACACACACACAGCATGCCCATGCAACACAAACACACACAACACAAACATGTGTACACACATGCATGCACACGCACATGCCTACAAGCACACACACAACACAAACGTGAAAGTGAGCACACACATTATTGTGACACCAGGCTCAGTCAGTCAGTCACTAACTCACTCACTGATTAAATGGCTCACTGACCATCTCACTGACTCACTGTAGTTAAAAGCCTGCTCCGAGGGGGCTCAACAATTTCATTCTGACCTGCCACATAGCAGGACCTTATCTTGTTATATTGTGAATTATTCTTCATTTATGTATGTTGCAGGGCTCCCTCTTCAAGGACGAATTACACAGCTCAGATTTTACTTATTGTCTCTTTCTACAACCGGCTGCCTAGGGAAAGGGTACAGGTTAACCCTCTGGTTCCAAGCCCAGCTCTGATCAAAGCTGATAATGATAACTAGAAATCACGTCTTTATTGAAATGATAGGATTTACCTAGTCACCTTCTGCTCTTGCATCATGCCTCCTTAAGCCCTGTTAATGAAAGAGGTTTGTCTGACAAAATGGGAAATGTTGAAATCATAGATGAAGACAAATGTGTGTGAAACACAAGCCAGCTCCACTTAGAGTGAGTTTGGGTGGGAACATCTCAGTGGCCTCTGTATGGCCCAGGCCAGCTGACCGTGGGTTCAGCAGTGACTAGTATATTCAGCTCTCTCTGCATTACACCTGCATAATGTGTCGGATGGCCTGATGGTGAATGCCGCAGTCAAACATGCTTTGAGTGTTGATGGCGGGTTCCTCCTCTCTGCAGGGATTGATCTGATCGCCTCCTTCTATGGCTGCCTGTATGCTGGCTGCATTCCTGTCACTGTGCGGCCCCCCCACCCCCAGAACCTGGCAGCCACTCTGCCCACCGTGCGCATGATCATTGATGTAAGTGTGTGAGTGCATGCATGCACTCACAGTGTTTGCATGCGTGTGTGTGAGTGTTTGTGTGCTTGTGTGCACACAGTTTTTGTGTTTCATTGTGGAGAAGCTGGCTGACACAAAAAAATTAGCAGAAGAATAAATCTTACAAAAACCAATAATTTATTTTAAAAATCCATAAAGAAGACACCAGCCCAAGGACATAGCCAAACCAACTCAGTCTCCCAGCACTGCACCCTCATACCTGTATTTAACAAGCCTGATTAGGCAGGTGAGGCTCATTAGCCTATGGCTGGCTTACACACAGGCAATGGCAAGCAGACAAGTAACCATGAAACAATTAACTAGTTAGGTGTATTTGATGCAAAATGAGCTCAATTACCAACAAGGTTGAACATTGAAATGGAAGATCCGTAAATATTTAAATAATTAGCAAACAACAGTTTTGGGGAACAGGTGAAGGTTCATCTTCACAATCATGCAGTATGTGTGAAATTGTGGTGCCTGATGGTGAGGGATGAGGCTGAAATTAAATTATGTCTCACAGATTGGAGTGCGATTTTGAGTTTGTCCCCTCTTGGCTCCCGCTATAGGTAAGCAAGGCAGTGTGCATCCTCACCACCCAGGCGCTCATGAAGATCCTGCGATCCAAAGAAGCTGCTGTGTCTGTCAACATCAAAACCTGGCCCACCATCATAGACACAGGTGCCCTGTTCACCAAGGCAAATATAGAACACAGCAGTAATGGCACTGATTGTTAGTGACAATGATAATACTAGGTTTATGACACTGTTTATTTACTGAATAAAAAAAACTCAGCCACATACCAGAAATGAATAGCAGTATGACTTTCAAACCGATCACTTAACTCATATTATACAGCAGATATCAATGTCAAAGAACATGACACATTTTTGGTGGTGAAAATTAGCATTTGCTGTTCATTTGAGAGTATAGGTACATGCATCAGTAGAGATCTAACAAGGCAGAGGAATATCCAGTTTTGGATTTGGCTAAAGTGCCTCCACCCTCTCCTCCAGATGACCTCCCTCGAAGACGCCCTCCCCTAATCTACAAGCCCCCCACAGCAGAGATGCTGGCTTACCTGGATTTCAGTGTGTCCACTACTGGCATGCTAACTGGGGTGAAGGTGAGCAGATGGGACATTAGGGAGGTGATGCCTGCTTTGATAGGCAGGTCCTCTCTTGGTATGTGATGTCACAGTGTTTTCTCTGTTGTGCTGCATGTGTCGAGCCTGTGTTGAGATCAGAGGTGAGAGCTGAGTCTCTGTGTCAGATCTCTCACGCAGCTGTGGGTGCTTTGTGCCGCTCCATCAAGTTGCAGTGCGAGCTCTACTCCTCCAGACAGATCGCCATCTGCCTCGATCCCTACTGCGGCCTGGGCTTCGTGCTATGGTGTCTGTCCAGGTAACATGTACTATGTGTGTGTGTGTGTGTGTGTGTGTGAGACATTAGCACTGTGTGTGCACCTCTGTAGCGTGTGTGTGATTGACAATGTGCACATTCATCTCTGCAGTGTGTGCATGTAATTGATGCTATGTGTGTGTTTGTGTCTGTGTGTCTCTCACTGCAGTGTGTACTCGGGGCACCAGTCCATCCTTATCCCTCCAGCAGAGCTGGAGAGCTCTCTGCCGCTGTGGCTGACCACACTCAGTCAGTACAGGATCAGAGACACCTTCTGCTCCTACTCCGTCATGGAGCTCTGCACCAAGGGGCTGGGAACACAGACTGAGGCACTCAAGGTGAGATCACACTGCTGCTACACACAGTCACTGACACTCCCACACACAGGCAGTGTCACTGTCTCTCTCTCACTCTTTTTCTCACACACACATGCACATGCGCACGCGCATACACACACAAACACACACACACACAAACGCACTGCCACTGTCTTTTTTTCTCTCACACATACTGTCACTGTTACTGTCTGTCTCACACACACAAACACAAACACAACATACTGTCACTGTCATTGTCTCTCTCTCAGACAGAGAGACACACACATACATAACATACTTTCTCTTGCTCCCTCTCTTACATACACACACACACACACAGGCACTTCCTGTAACTGTGGTTTCCTCTGGATACTGAGAAGATGCGCCACTGTATTTAAAGTGCATCAGCAGTGTTACAGACTCGCTACTTCCCCGGCTCGTTGTTATGTACTGTATGTATGAGAAGTAGGGCTGCAACCTGATGTGAGTGTAAAGGTACAAAAGGAAAACCAAATCTAGAATAAAACTGGCACCGGACGGCCCTCGGAAGGTTCGATCTTGCCCCGCATTGGCGGCCAGCTCCGCAGGCAATGTATTTGCTTTATTTTTGTCTGCACCACCTTCAGGTGATTAGCTACAGCACAAGCCGACTTGAGTCGTTCTTTGAATTCACAAACATAGTCTGGCAAGCTGTTATGTCCAAAAACATCATGTCCAAAAACCAGCTCAAACGGACTAAAACCAGTGGACTCACATACAGCATCATGAATGGCAAATAACAAAAAAGGAATACTCTTGTCCCATTCCCCTTCTTGCTCTACACAGTACATTCTGATCATTGTTTTTAAAGTCTGGTGATGCCTCTCCAGCACTCCCTGTGACTGGGGATGATAAATAGAAGACTTCACAGAATAGTTCACAGAATTATTCACAGAATAATTGACACCAATGCGTAAATGGAGTAAATGATTATGCTCGCGAAACAGCGCAGATTGTCTGTAGTTTGTGTGCTTGCGAAAGCTACAACATGAGATTGTTTAATTAACAAGGATGGCATTTATCGATTTAAATTACATGAAATGCTCATGACACATCACAGCTTTTGTGAGGTCTGTGTTCTCAACATTATTGTTCATTGCACTCAACCTAACCGAAAAGTTTATTCTCAGTAATTTAAATCGATCTGTCTAAATTTAGCTCCATTTTGTAATTTGAATTTTGTAACACAAAGAAGCTATAATGTGAAACATTTAATAGAAAGCTTTAGGATTACTTGCCACTTAAATGTTCAAATTGCCATACTTGTTAATTAAACAACCTCATGCTGTAGTTTTCGCAATAGCGCACAAACTAGACAATTTGTGCTGTTTCGCAAGCATAAGCATTTACTCTATTTACGCATTGGTGTCAATTATTCTGCGAATTATTTGTTTTATTGTTAATCAAGGAGGATAAAGGGGAACGGATTGAAAGTAATGAATACATTTAAAGGTAATGTTTCAGCCTTCCCTGTTTCCAGCTCACCAGCCGCCACTGTTGGAAACTTCTTGTAAAGATTCAGTCTCTTGAGAAACTGTAGGTGTCTCAGCCACTAGAGGAGTGACACACACTTTATCTCCCGCCAAGTCTTTCCCCAGCATAAATGAGACTTGTGGAATGGGTAAGCTGGATACCACTCCAACTGTAACCAGGCCCGTCACTACGTTTGACTTTAAATGAACCTGGTGAAGAGGAACTGATCTAAACTGCTCTGGCTCACTATCTACCCCTTGAATTAAAGCACACAGATTCTGGAAGGAATGAGTCGCCACAAATAATGACTGGGCTGCACTGGTGTCTCACAGCACAACCACAGGGTATTCAGAGCCATTAACAGACACCACCCCATCCAGGGCTGTAGTGGAAAATAGCATTTTTGCACCTCTAAATAGAGTTTACGCAACTTTAAAATTTGAGTTAAAATTAGAGTTTCCTATTGTTTACCAGGGCAACCTGTAGTATATTCAAAATTGCGCTGCATTATCAGCATTTACAGAATCTGTGACCAATCACATCGTCTCTTGCGGCAGTCAGGCTCTTGACAGCCGTAGAATGGGGCTTGCTAGCCAGCTAGCTATCTATCTAAGGTTGACTAGCATTACGTGTCTGGATTCCTGCCATTGAAAAATGGATATATATGGCGATTTCTTTGCTGCTCCTACAGTTTTTATACTATATAGACATATGTTACATTAAAATGTTCACCTTCTTCTACTGTCACTCACATTTAAATATCTAAGCCATGTGATTTATAATCTTTAAGCTTTAGCAGTTTGTTTGAGAGTCATGTTCCCCATACACATACACTGTGGAATGTTCAGAATTCCACTAGTGCTGTTTGTAATTTCACATTTTGTACTGCTGGTTGCTCTGAGTTGTTTTCAGGTTATTACGGGATGTCCTTTGACTGCTTCATAGTTTCACACTCTCTTAATGGTGATTCATGCACTTAATACATGTTGTATTTTTCTTACTTTCATACTGTCTTTCATAGTTTCATACTGTCTTTGTGGTGATTAATACACTTCATAAACTTTATATTTATTGCTTTCAGGCCTTTCATAGTTTCATACTCTTTTTGTGGTGACTGCTACACTTCATAGACTTCAACTGTGTTTATTCCTTCCATAGTCTCCTTTAACAATGAATTCCTGCTTCACCTTTTAAATATATGTAGGAACCACATAGTAAGGCCCCAGGGAACACCCAGTGATGCCCGGCAACACCCTAGGAACCACCTAATGGTAGCCTATAACAACCTGTATTGTTATACAAGAGCTGTATTGCTCAGGACCCAAGCAACGTGTAGCAGCTAGCCCACTTCACATTTTCTCCAGGAAATGTACATTTTACAAATAAATAAACAAATATTCTGAATATCTTTTTTTTACCAGTATGTCATAGTCTGCCTTACCTTGATCACAGAATTCATAGTTTACCCAGCTCTTTTTTTTTACCACTACAACCCTGACCCCATCTGCGATAAATCCGCTGTACAAAGACGGGATTTTCTCCTCAGTTATGGGATACTCTTGAGACACATCCAACCCCGACACCAACATGTGCTGTTTTGTCCACTTGACTTGGATCTCAAGAATTTCCAACACTCTGCTTTCTTATGACCCTTCTTTCCACAGTAACGACACACTAGAACCTCAAAGCGTATTGGACCTTGCTGGGATGCATCAGATTTTGGCACCCTAGTTACTGGTAAAGACTTCCGGCAGCTATTCTCAGCCCCTTTTCCAGTCTGAGACTTAAAAAATTTGGCTTTCTCTGCACCATGATAACCGCGCTGATGCGTGAGTTCAAAATTGTTGTCCATGACAGCAGCTTTCTTAATGTCCTTGACATTCTGTTCTTCTAGATAGTTTTTCACAGTAAAAGAAAGAAACACAATTTTTAAATTCCTCAAGAAGGATCAACTGTTTTAGTTTGTCATAATCACAACCGATGTTCTTAGTACGTACCCACCTATCAAATGCTATTTCCTTCTCCCTTGCATATTCTATATGCGTTTGATCTTCCTTGTTACGTAGGCCACGAAAACGTTGTCTGTGCACCTCTGGAGAAAGTTTATATGCAGCCAAAACAACAGCTTTCAGTTTCGTATGATGCAGACTGAGATGCGTCCAAAGCCGCATAAACTTCCAGCGCCCTACCAGTAAAAACACTTTGTAAGAAAAGAGTCCACTTTTCTTCTGGCCACTCTAGTGATTTAGCGATTTTTTTCAAATGATAAAAAGAAAGTGTCCAATCTCCTGTTCATTAAAATGTGGAACTAACTGTATGTTTTTAGCGAGATCAAAAGCTTTACCCGCTTCCATTTTAGCTATTCTCCTTTCTTCCAACCTCTAATTTAGTAAATTATAAATGAATAGCTGCATCCGTATTTTCATCAGGACCTTCACCAGCAGGATTGACTTTGCTCACAAGCATATCTATGAGGTCAGCTTTCGGCTGGACAGTCAACAGTCAATTCGGTTGTCACTAAGGAATTGCTCTGGGTTGAATTCGTCACTCATTTTAAAAAGATTATGCAGACTCTGGTAATTAGATAGCCTTAGTCCTGAAAACCGCCACACACACGTTACACAAAATTGCTAAATACAACCACGCGAGTTGCCAAATTACTAACCTAATCAATTTCCAGTAACTTCTCTATAGAAACGTACAATTACCTCACGTGATTTACAATAGATTACACACTAAAAGAAACTAATAGGTGACGTTGCAGTCACAACTATTAGCGAATATACCTTTACCAATACCCAGTTGCCCAACTACACTATTCACATTTACCATAACATAATTAAACCTATTTTATTAATCCAGGACGAGAACCCCACTTGTTACAGACTCGCTACTTCCCCGACTCGTTGTTATGTAGTGTGTACGAGAAATAGGGCTGCAACCTGACGAGAGTGTAAAGGTACAAAAGGAAAACCAAATTCAAAATAAAACTGGCACCAGATGGCCCTGGGCCAGCTCGATCTTGCCCCATGTTGGCGGCCAGCTCCGTGGTCGTTGTATGTGTTCAAGGTTTTTTTTTTTTTTAAGTTTTCTTTTTTTTACCTAAAAGTAGTGTGGTAGCACCCACCGTGCAGACGTGAAAAAAGAAATCCCTCAGCCCGAGGGGGGGAACGTGGATGGTGTTGGTGTCCATTGCGGTGTGGTTCAATGGCGTGCCGTCATTATTCTTATCCCAATAACAAAATGTGCATATACTTGAAATTATTTTACCGATAGCTCATACATTGAGTCGGCTCCATGCTTACAAGTTGATCAAAACCACTTGCTCGGTTTGAAACTTGCCACCATTCACACACCAAACTCCACCACACCTTTGATCACCTGGAGCTCCTATGAAGGCAATCAGAGGTAGTCTGATTATTGTGCACTCTTCGAGGGACCGTCAGCTGCGTGATGACGTAGCAGCAGGTGTCAAAAGAAAAACAGAACAAAACAAAAGCCTGTATGTGTGTAGGTGTGTGAGTGAGATACTACCCCCTCGTAACAGCAGGTAGAACTGAACTGAGTCTGTCTAAGGAACAAAAGCTGCAGAAACATGTCTGTGGTTAGCTTTGGAAAACAGATCATATTTAGTGCCTATGTGGGCAGGCCTCTTTCTCTCCTGTTTGTGTAATTTTGTCCATTTTTTTCTGACACATGAATGTGATTATGTCTACCTGTCTAGATGTTATTGTGTGGATGCTGTTTGTGGCTCTATAGTAGTGGTGATTGTGAAAAAGAAAGTGTAGAGGTGGACAAAACACTGATGAAAAAAGGGAAAGATGGATTGTAAAGCAGTTTTACAGTAGCGGCTCTGAGCACGAGTCTCTCTCACTTGTAGGCCCGTGGGGTGAACCTGTCATGTGTGCGCAGCTGTGTGGTGGTTGCTGAAGAACGCCCCCGTCTGGCCCTCACACAATCCTTCTCCAAGCTCTTCAAGGACTTGGGCCTGTCGCCCCGGGCTGTCAGCACCGCCTTTGGCTCACGGGTTAACCTGGCAATCTGCTTGCAGGTCTGCATCTACATGCCATTATACACACACACACACACACACGCACACATGCAGTATTTACACGCTGTCATGCAAGCACTATGCTATACACTGCATTTACGCGCTGTCATGTACACATTGTACTACACACTGTATTTGCACGCTGTCACACACATACTGTCACACACACATTACTGCACACTGCACGTACATGCTGTCACACTGGCATGCTGTATTAGGGACTGCATGTACACACTTTGCGCAGATACACTGTACCACTGTGTGTACATACTTTAAAAAAGGTGGACTGCTTTACACACTGTGCATACATGTCTACATAGACATTGCAAACTGTGTGTATACACCTCTGCAAATACACAGAGTACTATGTGTAAACACTTATACTCAAGGTGCACAATCCAGTGTGCGTTACTTTGTAATTGGAGGGTTTGAACTGTTCATGTGACTCCACATGCTGGACTCATCCCTCTTCTGTCTGTCTGTCTGTTTGTCTGTCTGTCAGGGCACCACGGGACCAGACCCATCCACAGTTTATGTGGACATGAAGTCTCTGAGGCATGACAGGTGAGCTGACAGGTGGATATAAGGCAGCAGGGTAGAACCACTTGGATAGTCAGTGGGGATGAACATGGTGATGTTCAGTGCCCTTGAACAGGTCAATGCGTTTGTGCTTCTCTCAGGGTTCGGCTGGTGGAGCGAGGTGCTCCGCAGAGCCTTCCGCTCATGGAATCTGGCACGGTAAGTCCCCAGTGTTTCTCAAGGGAGTAGTCCTTAAGCATTCAGCCGCTGTGAGTATTTACTGCTGTTGATGAACATTTTCTTGTTGCTATAATCTCTATTTCTCTATTTCCCACCCCTTCTCTCACCCTCTCTCTCTCTGTCTCCCACTCACTTTCTTTCCCCTCAGATTCTTCCAGGAGTCAGGGTGGTCATAGTAAACCCAGAGACTCGGGGGCCTCTTGGGGATTCCCACCTGGGGGAGGTGAGATCATTAAGACAGAATGAGACATTCTGGGAGTCGTTGTGGGTAATGTCAGGTGTGTGTATTGGGTGTAAGAGATGTGATGCACCACTTATCCATTTTCTTCTCCTTTTTGATCACTTTCCCATCCCATGCCCATGTCCTTCTCTTCTCTCAATTTTCCTCTCCGCAAACCTTTCTGAAACTCTCCTCACCAATGCCACCCACCGTATCGTCACTTCCTCCGTCTGTCCCCGCCCCTTCCGATTCCCATCCCACTCTCTGTTTTCAGATTTGGGTCAGCAGCCCTCACAGTGCCAGTGGCTACTACACCCTGTATGGGGAGGAGAGCCTGCAGGCCGACCACTTCAACACCAGGTTGAGCTTCGGAGACACACAGACCCTCTGGGCCAGGACTGGCTACCTGGGCTTTGTGAGGAGAACCGAGCTGCTGGACGCCAGCGGAGGTCAGAGAGCCCACCCCATTCTGGAACTGTAGCTCTGTGGGCTGTGTTTGGTGAGGGGGTTATGAGTAAAGACAGTCTGGAAAGAAAATGACAGCCCGGGGAGATACTGAAAGAAGAACACTGTGCTACAGCTGCACTGTCAGTGTAACTGTCTCTCTCTGTTGATGGGCAGCCTTTTACTTTGAGAAACCTTGTCAGTGTTGTGAGGGAGTCTTATTCAAGGTTCATTCATTCATGGGAGGTGTTTGTCCTCAGGGGAGGGCATGACTTATCAAAGAAAAAAATGACTGGCAGACTCTGGGTCAGTGGAAATGTTGATGGTGCTGGTTCAGGCACTGGTTTCTCTGTGTGTCTCACACTCCACCACAATACATAGGCGAGTTAATGTGGCGGGAGGAGGTGGGCATTTTTAATTCGCACTTTTGAGTTTTGAGGACATCAAGGACCTTGATGATAGCGTATGATTACTAAGCCTGTGTCCTACTAAGCCTGTGTCCTTAACTGCAATACACCAGAGGACTCAACTTTGACACGTCTCTCCGCCCCCCACCCCCCCACACCACCTCTCCCCAGATCGGCATGATGCCCTCTTTGTGGTGGGATCCCTGGATGAGACTCTGGAGCTGAGGGGGCTGCGCTATCACCCCATCGACATTGAGATGTCTGTGTCCCGCGCCCATCGCAGTATCGCTGAAAGGTGACCACACGTGTGTGTGTGTGTGTGTGCGTGCATTCACATGTGTATGTATGTCAGAGTGTGTGTGAATGTGTGCATTTCATGTACATATATGTGTCTGTGAGTGTCTGTCTGTGTTCGTCTATGTGGCTATGCGGGTATTTTGTGTGTCTGTATTCTAGGGATCGACCGATATGGTTTTTTTCAAGGCCGATACGATAATGATTATCTGTGTCAAAAAAAGGACGATAACCAATATTTCAGGCCGATATTTGAATGCTTTTAATTTTTTTTCCTGTGTGAAAAGAAATAGGCTGTGATAACATGGACTTAATTACAAACCCTCTTTACTTAGGTAAAAATAAACTGAAAATTGTGATAACTAAAATGACCACATTTGGCATTACAGATTATCTGTGAGGGTCACATTTGAGCTTGAGGCGGTGTACGAGAGACAGGGCCTACTAAAAGGGAGCTAATATTGACGTTGTGGTTAAATTTCTTGATGGTTATCTTTATTTTGGCTAGGCAGCAGATGCCTCTCGCTATTTCAAAAGCATTCAATTATCGGACAAACGATGGCAATCATTGCATGAGAAATAAAGCGAATTGAAACATCATTTAGGCTGCATTTTCATCAAAAAGTATGAAATATCAAACCTTAAAACTAGCCTGTGTTGCCACACTTTTTCTGAAGCTGCGGGGAGCTTCTAGGAGCCCATTCGCTCATAAGTCATTTATGTGAAAAATGGACAGCTCATACAAAAGTAGGGTACCGTGTGGAAGGACTGTGATAAAGTTAGCAAAAATACTGTGAAGTGCAAACTGTGTGCTGCAAATTTTTATTTTAATAATTCGACTTCCATTCGACTTCCATTCCATTCGACTTTCAGCTTTGCCGCGATTTTTCGATATACAGTGCAACCGCAAGCGAGCTAAAGTTTAATTTCGTTAACGGTTGCTTAAATGACGATAGTAATTCAGAAGGGGGGTGCTTTAGGGTACATTTCTTTGAATGTTTTATTTGAAAGAATAAATATACATTACTATTTTTAAATGTGCAGTGTCAAACTGTTAGTCCTTATTTATTATATATTCCAATCTTGTTTTTTAGCTTAAGCATAGACTATTTATACTGCTTCAAAAAGGTCCACTTAGCTTAGCGCAATTTAGTTAACGGCATGGTTTGAGCACAACGACCCTTTTACTGGATACTTACCTTCTATCCTTGTTTCCAGCAGCAGGTCTGAGAAAACATTTGATTTTCAAGGTCAGATAACGTTGTCTGTCTCGGCCAATGAGGGAATTTTGTGGAATGTTAGCCATACCAATAGCAGTTTTTCTGACAGAAGAGATGTGTCGGGATAGTACACATATTGCTTTTAAAAGTTTTTTCTTTTTTTGCCAGGAATTTAGATAAAAATATACAGATGACTGATTATCAAAAATTTGCAAATATTGGCTGCAATTATCTAATGACCAGTAATCGGTCGACCCCTAGTGTATTCGCCTTTGCCTTTGTCTATGTGTACCAAATGTGAGTGTTTGTGTGTCTGTCTGTCCCTCTGTCTGTGCATGAATGTTTTGTGTGTGTGTGTGTCTGTCTGTCTGCAGTGTACTGTGTGAGTGAGTGTGTTTCAGTGCTAAACCCGTACCCCTGTGTGTGTGTGTGTGTGTGTTCCAGTGCTGTGTTCACGTGGACCAACCTGCTGGTGGTGGTGTCGGAGCTGTGTGGGTCTGAGCAGGAGGCGCTGGACCTGGTGCCCCTTGTCACCAATGTGGTGCTGGAGGAGCACCACCTGATCGTGGGGGTAGTGGTGATCGTGGACCCAGGGGTCATCCCCATCAACTCCCGGGGGGAGAAGCAGAGGATGCATCTGAGAGACTCCTTCCTGGCTGACCAGTTGGACCCCATTTACGTGGCATACAACATGTGAAGCCAGCCAGCCCGAACCCCTGCCCCGACTCTGTCAAGGCTCTGAGGGTAGAAGGATGAGGTGGGGAGAGGGAGAGAGGGAGAGAGGGAGAGAGTGAGAGAGAGGAATTTGGGACTTTTGCAAACTGTATGTTTCAGAGCGGGGCGTGGGAGCATGGATGAAATCATCACTCTTGGGGCGGCACAACAGTTGTCACTCAGGTGCCCCAGCAAAAGCCATTGCTCTAGTGGCAGAGGGAGGATGGGTAGAATTATACAGGACCTGCGACATTCAAACCTTGAAATTAAGACCTGCTCCACCTACTCCCTCACTCTAACTAGCATCCCCCCCACCCCCACATATGCAGACACCGGCATTGGGGGGGAATGGGTATTAGTAGAATTTCGAATGTAGTTGGATTGTAGTCAGTTTTCTGAACTGAGATGTGGTTTTAGTGGTTTGTGCACTCCCAACATTCAGTGTCTCTCTCTCTCAATTCCTCAAACACCCTTTCATCCTGGCCATTTTACGCTCACCTGCCCTCTTGTGGCCGCCCAGCAATGTGCTTCTTCGGACACCTCTCCAAGGAGAGTCTTTAGGGATACAGAGAAGTGTAATGAAATGAGCAGCACACAGCTCCATGCCCCCATCCCATGCTTTGCTTTGTGATGTGACTGATGAGGCTCAGTGTAATTCCAACCCCCCCCAAACCCGCTGCATTCACTCTTTGGTCCAGCAGAAATGCCATTTTAGTCTTTATTTCCCTGAGCTGCTGGGCTGTGATTCAAGTCTTAGCCTCTCTTTTTTGGCAAGGTTGTTTTGAAATTCAGTTAGAGAGATGCGAGAGGGTTTGGGCCTAGTTTTTAGGGTTTTGGCACAGGAGGGTGGGGGGTTCCTTGTTTGATTTAATGTAGTATTCCCCAGTCATCCACATTTCCATGGGTGGCGCTATATCTCATAAAATGCCTGCAAAGGACCCCCGTGAACCATGTGCTTTTATAGACATAGGCATATGTAATAATTTAATAGTTTACATCACTTCAATTATTACATCATCCATCACAGAATGCAAGTGATTATTTTAAACTAGACACACACATGCATGTGCACACACCATAAGAGGAACAATCGGGGGAGGAGGATGTCTCCTAGCCTTACAATACCTGTGGACATTTCTTAGAGTTCTTTTTTGTTAGATAGTCCTGCTAGGGTTTTTTTTTTGCATATTTTGTGTTGGGTATTTTGTTACCATTTTCTATTGTTTTGTATGTTGTAATTTTACAAAGGGATGAGTTTTTTGAGGTGGGGGCTGATTTATGGGGGGCATTTTATGTAACATACTGTACAGAGGCCAGATACAGCATCCGGTCTGTCTGAATTCCTGCATTTTACACAAAAAAGACTTTATTGAATTGGGGAAGGGGGGATTTGACTGATTTGTCATACTTGACAGCAATTCTCTTTATCACTGACACACTCATTGACTGAGTAATTTTTGTAAAAACACAATATTACTCTGATATGTGCTCCAAAAAACTGTTGTCAATAACCATTCACAACTTGCACTTATACCCAGCAGTTTGATGTTGCTTAATCCTTATTGCTCCTGGTTTCCTGATCCATTTACGGTTGTTTTTTCTCAACATTATCATGAAAGAACCAAATGAAATGCATTCCTCATATACCAAGCATAGGAGTGACTCATATTTACCTTTTTCATTTTTATTGGATATCCTTTAGATTCTCAGTCATTTCTTAAGAAAAAAGAAAAAAACATGAAAAACAATGTTGCGCTACAGGAGGTTCCGAAGACATTCTTCTGTGATGTCACAATAAAGCAGTGGCATGAAGGAAGTGCAAACTGCCCTCATCCCTTAATAGTTACAAAGTGACTTCAGTGTTTATTCATAGCTTTTTTCCTATGTAATAAAGTCCAGAATGCTACAGATAGTCCATTTGTTGAACATTTAACTATGTTAGCAACAGTTGCATATTATGGTTTTATGCAAATGTAACGCTCGAAAAGCAATACCAATCCACACAGATTTAAGCACATGCTGTGTTTTTCAGTCTTCAGCCAGTGAATTTATGAAAAAAAGCTCTTAGACTGCCTTAGTGTTTTAGAGAACAATAGAATCATTTTAATTCATTTGATACATACTACAATTATAGCTTTAACAGAGCATATACTGTATATTGTTTGTCAAATACACAAGAATCCTGATCTGGGATAAAGTCCTGGGATGAATCTCATTCAACATTATGGCCACTAATAATGCTGTCATCAGGTGATGAAGATCAGCCCATATGGCAGCAGGTTGTCTGTTTTTGAGTGAATATACTTCTGAATGAGAGATACCACATTGCTGGAGCCTGCAACAGTTTGCATTAATAATACAGTAATATGGAAGCATCGGGCAATTTGTCTTTATAAGAATTGCACTTCCCTAAATGGGGTTGTAGGTCATGTCATGTTTTCACAAACAGGACTTAATGTGCTGTATGCAACTGTTCATGTGGGTGTAAATTGAAGACTGAAGACAGTAATCGTTCATTAAAATGAACTTATTGTAAAAAATATTGTACATACAAGCATAAGTTGCTTGTCTTGTACTTGATCACCTTGATTTCTAGATGCTCCCTTCTAAAAATTATTTTATTTTCCTCATTAGCACATTATGTAAACTTGTGGGGGAAATATGCCAAATAACAGAGCTGAAGCAGAAACAATTAAATGATAAAAATGCACCTTGTTTTGTGGAGGGTGAAGATGTGAATATATTTTCACACATCAGATTCTAGTGATTGAAATACCCCTCCCTTATGCCCTCCCCCATCCCAGTCCAGCCAAAAGAGCACAGATGTGACACATGTGCTGTTAAAACCTTTGTCTTCCATTGCAGCATTTTCAGGAATTCTCCTAGTTGATTCACTATAAATAATGCAAAACATAAATGTTCCTGACACACTGGATGTATGGGACTACCCTGAATGAATGTTGTCCAATCTGGGGACATGTTAGACTCCATTCCTGGTGGGGTAGTTTCCATGCTGCATTTTGTCGTCGTCCCCCCAAAATGCCAAGAGATGAAGTGGCTGTACTTATGAGAGCAGAGGCCAGAGCAGAAGCCATCATACATGCCCCAGTCCTTCAGGGACTGAGTCTGATGCCCCTGCTCAAAGTGGAGGCTGTCACTACCACCTCCACCTTACGGGTGGGTGGAGATGTTGCCCTTTCAAACTCAGCATGCCATAAGCAGTGCCTGGAACAAACGCTGGTGGCTCCCAGTTTACATCTGGTGTTGGTCTGCAGTGTCTGACTGACCTTGTACAAAGCCCCCTTCATGTCAGGCTATGTGTCCATAAAATTTTCAGTTGCATTTCTGAGCCAATAAAAAACACTCATTCATAATATGTTGGGAGACTGCGTAGAAATATATAGTAGAAGGACAGGTGTGAGCAATGTGTTTGGCGTGTTAATAGGGGCCTGGAATTGAAAAGATTCCAGCCTGGGACGGATGCTGGTTGTTAGAGACGTGTGGGTATGACTTTAGGCTGTTTTGTGACTTGCTGTCCTACTGAGGGATATGGTGGAGTGAAAAGTGGAGAGACGCTCTGTCTGATACATCTCCACGGGAACTTGCCCTCAATAATGAACCAGGTGGTGTGAATTGGGTTCCTGGGTCTTATGTGGCGGTCATTCAGCAATGTCCCTACTAAAACTGGACAACACTGGAGTCTGTTGGCTCTGGTTCTGGACCTGTGAATGACCCTGTGCCTGAAGATTCTAGGTTCTCCCTAGTGTGTGGTGGACCTGTGTGCAGGTCAGGGAAAGGCTTTCAAACAGAGGTCAGGCATATTTGAACCCTCAACAGCGTTTCTGGAAGTGAAATCTTTGCAGTGTAATTTTCCGGTGGTCAGTGTCTGATCAGGGTCTGCGTTGTAATGGGAGAGTGCTGCTTCATGAACACCATGGCAGGTGGAGCTATATATATATATATACTGTATATACCAGTCTGAAGACTACTTTCCTTGGCAGAAATCTCTGATTGGTTAAAATTGCAGAAAATGGTGATGCCACATAGTTTGGTGCTCCTGAAACCTCACCCTGCCATCACTACCACTAGGGGGTGATGTTTGCCCTGTGTTGTGATGGATACCTCCAGTGACCGCTGGCGAGCATTTCAGCAGTATGGCAGTGTAGTTTGGGAAATGGACTACAGCCTGAGTGTTGCAGGTTCGAAGTTCAGGCTAGGGATTGAGGTTGTACCCTTGTACTTGACCTGAATCTCTCCAGTAAATATCCAGCTGTGTAAATCGATAACGGTAACGTAAATGGATAACTGTAATGTAAATATGTAAGCTGCGTACACTGCCCTGGATGAGGGCATCTGCTAAGCAAATAATGTAAAATGACCAGTGTGCTTCACACACACTTCCTGCGTGTGCAGGCTAATCTTGTGTGATGCATCGCTATATTATTCTTTGTCTTTTATTTGTTGTATTATAAAACAGCATCAAAGTCAGTGAGATATGAAACCAAACTACACATGATCTCTTTTAGCAAAGTGATGTCTTTTATTCAAATTTTTTCTCACATATCCTGACTGACACAGTCCCCTGGATAAAAAATACAATAGAGCACGATTATTCAAATATACAAGCATTATAAGCACTGTGAAAGTAAAGTAATATGAGAGCTAAATACAGTCAACTCCAGAATTATTGGCACCCTTCATGAAAATAAGCTAAAATTAATATATAAAAAGAACCACACTTGCAATGAGTGATATTTTGGGCTAAGCCTCATGCTTTTATTTTCAAACAGACTTTTGGAACAAAATAAAGTTTTCCTTTAGTAACACAAATTTTCATGAAAATGCAGATTACAAAAATATTGGCACCTCAATTTTCAGTATTTGGTGGAGCCTCCCCTGGTGAGAATGACATTACTCAGCCTCTTTCTGTAGTGTTTAACAAGATTGGAGAACACTTGTGGAGGGATCTTGGACCACTCTTCCATGCAGAATATTTCCAACTCATTGAGATTCTTGGGTTTTCTCTTGTGAACTGCCCTCTTCAATTGAGACCACAGAAATTTCAACTGGGTTCAAGTCTGGAGACTGGGATGGCCATTGCAAAACCTTGATTTTGTGTTGCTGCAACCATTTCTTTGTCGATTTTGATGTGTGCTTCGGGTCATTGTCTTGTTGGAAGACCCAACCATTGCCCAGTTTCAGCCTTCTGGAAGAGGCAACCAGATTTTGGGCTAAAATGTCCTGGTATTGGATGGAATTTATAATGCCACTGACCTTAACAAGAGCCCCTGGACCACTGGCAGCAAAACAGCCCCAAAGCATCAAAGAGCCACCACCATATTTCACCATGGGTATGAGGCGCCGTTCTTTGTATGCAGTCCCCTTTTTTCTCCAAACATGACGATGGTGTGCGTGGCCGAAAAGCTCAATTTTTGTCTCATCTGACCACAACACATGATTCCATAACTCCAATGTTGCTTGGCAAAGTTCAGATGCTGGGATTTGTGTCTTGTTCTCAGGAAAGGCTTCTTTCCTGGAACTCGTCCAAAAAGCTTCTGGTCATGGAGGTGGCGTCTCACTGTTGATTTTGAAAGAGTGAAACCCCAAGATTCAAATCTGCTTTGTAGTTCTGAAACTGTAATTTTTGGGCTCCCCTTTGCCTCTCTTAACATCCTCCTCACTGTGTGTGGGGGCAATATGCGGATGCGTCCCATTCCTGGCAAATTTTCAACAGTTCCATGCTTTTCAAACTTCTTTACTATAACCCTGATTGTGCTTACTGGTAATTTCAACTGAATACCTATTTTTTGTAGCCATTCCCCAATCTGTGCAGCTCAACAACTTTTTTTCTCATTTGAGTTGAAAGCTCTTTGGTTTTACCCATGTTGATGGATGACAAAAGGATTTTACCCTGTACATTACCTCATATTTATACTCCAGTGAAACAGGAAATAGTCATAGACAACAATAAAGTTCCTAGACAGTTCCTTTATTTATAGTATTCTTCAAGGGTGCCAATAATTTTGCCACATATGTTTTTGATGGAATAAACTATTCCGAAGATAAAACAACACTTTTGCAAGAATGATTTTTATTAAATGAATAGTTACCGATTTCTCCAAACATTTGAGGAAAATTAGAATCATTATATGTATTATCTATATTATATTAATGTTTTTGCTCACTTTCTTGAGGGGTGCCAATATTTCTGGAGTTGGCTGTATGTCCATGTTCGTTTTAACCTGCATTTTCATCTTCCTTTGGCACAGCTTTATTTAACGTGAACCTACTGTAGCTGTTTGGTATTGGATAGGAGATATCCGTACATTTTGCCCTTTACAAGACATTAAAGAGCAAACAGCATGCTGCTTTGGCAAGAAAACATACTGCTTTCAGATACTGAAGGTACACTGTTCTGTTGCATCTCTGCTGTAAACAGCACATACTATATTTATTACTGGTACATATGGAAAACCACTAAAAAGGGGGCCTTCCCCTGTCACAGACACATTGAAAAGCATTTCCTCACTGGCATGACACTTCTGCTCAGTGTGAAAAGGTATGTACATTTAAATGATACAGCACACTGTTTCCACGTCAGTGGGAAGCGATGGTGAAAATGACAACTGCCCCTTGAAAAGCAGAGAACCACAGAGACAGCAGCCTAAGGCTGTATGGTGACTTTTTTACAAAAAAAAAGTCAGGCCCTGGGTAGTGTGTTAAGATTCTGTTTGGAGTGGTTCTGCTACCCTATTGTTGATCACTTGATTCTTAAACAGTCTTCTTTTGTGCCAATGCAGGCTGCCGTTTATGAGTTTTTAGTCTGGAATTTCATAAGTAATGTTACTATTGTTTGATACAGGTGGCTAGAAATGTCTATTGGTGATGTAGATAATAAAGTCTGGGATGTTTGTGAGCAGACTCATTGAAGGTTCTATTCCTGAGTTCTGTAGTGTGGATTTTAGGAAATGGATGAACATTCATAATGGTGATTTTAATGTTTAAAATAATTTTTTGTGTATGCATTTGTCCTGTAATATAGTCTTTATATTGTATGGCCTCCATAATATGATTATTTTGTGTGTGTATATATACAGAGAGAGGTATTTAACAGTAGGAAATGTCTTAATTGGACATGTAAAGATTTTTAATGTTTCTGTTTCAACTTTAGTAACTCAATACAGAATCTTTTTGAAGCGCTGTGCTGGTTCTGTGTCTCTGTCCCATGTATGTGCGGGTGCTTGATGTTCTACTTTGGGCCAGAATGAAACCGATTATTCCTTTTTTTCCTGAGTGTCCAATTACTGAGTGTTTCTCTTGCAAGTATATTTATTATTTTCAGAGGTGAACCCACAACCTTCAGTATTGTCTAACACTGGTCTGAATTTTGTTAAAATGGGTGAGAATGACCACATGCACAAGATATTCTATGCGGTGACAGTTTATGGAATGGTCACGCTTGGTGAATTCAGATGACAAAAGAGTAGACCTACCTGGATGAAAGAAACATTAACTTCCTGATAGTGCACACACTACTAATGACATGGCAGGCAGTGGCCAGCAGTGGCCAGCAGAGGGACCCACTCACAACATTACTGCAGCATCTTGGAGGTGACCTTCTGAAATTGATGCGTAATCAAGCACATGGAGTATCAAGCACAATGTGGAGCTGACCCAAGCACCTGGAGGCTGTAACTCCAGTTAGTACAAGCATTACATAATGACAGGGGCAAGTACAGACGAGGTTATTATTGTAATCTGTGTTTACACGTGTCTGTGTTGTCAAATCGAATGTGCAAATGCCCTTAAAGGAAAAAAGGGTTGGCATTGCATGCTGCAGTCCATTCGTAAGCTACCATGGCAGGGTCTTTGTTTCTCAGTATACACTATGCAAGTATCTTCTGCAGTCAATCCCAAACGTCTTGCACTAAGGGGTAAATGTGTATATTTTAAACATGTATTAATACGCAGAAAATGTAACCATGTGTCCCATCCAGAATATTACACATTCAATGTAAACAAGGAAGCTAAAACCTGTAACCACTTGTTCACCATCTTAAGTGTACATTCTTGCTGTATACGTATGATTTGTTCTTAAAAAATAATGATTACAATAATAATTTTAAGATTCATGCAGTGATGGGATGTGGAGGGACAGACACTTTTAAAGTGAACGACATTGGTATCATTTTATCTCTTGCTGAAACAAAGTAGTTTACCTGCGTTGCTACTTTCCACTCCCTGTCATTGCTCACTTTTTGACATGTAAACATGGTGATAATTACCGTTTTATATTTCAACTGCAAAATGAATAAATAAAAGCTTTTATTTTGCAAGTGTCTTTTTTCTTTTTCGCTAGAAGCAGCAACCTGACAGTGACCCGTGCATTGAACTTATCGCCAAATTGAACTGACCTCGAATACAATGTTACATTTTGAATGAATACAATGTCACATTTTGACATCATTGTAGAAAAAGAGGTCAAGGGCAATCCAGTGCGGCGCATGAACAGAGATGCGACCAAAAGCGTATCGTTATCTGCAAACCGTTGCCTTGCCTGGTGTGTGTTTTGGGTGTCTGCATTACTGTTTCACTTCCTCTGATCGCCCTTATCGCTCAAAAGTTAAAAAATTAAATGGCGCTAATGTGTCACACACGACTTGTATAATCAATGGTTACAAACCTCCTAGGGATAATGTAAAATGTAGTATAACAACAAATATCCAAAGATGTGAATAGTCTACAAGCCCAATTCAACACGAAATGACGTCCACGTGTTTTATGGAGACTTGTTTTCACGCAATTGTTAAAAATTAGGATAATTTTAACAAAGCAAGCAACGAATTAACAACGGATGCTGCATTCGGTTTGAGTCTGATATTATTCCCAGTGTAAAGATTTGTTTAAAAATCAGAACGAAACGATCCCATAAAGTGAATTTTGTTATCAGTAATATGTTATAAATAAATAAATAGCTGCAGGGCAGACACATGGTTTAATTGGTGACTTACCTGAAGATTCAACTACGTATGATTAGATGTCTGGCAATGGAATGCTACTTGGCTATTTTGTGCACTCACTTTCCCCACAAGGAGGTAATTTAAATGAGCCCACGCACAATCCTTCATATCGTGCTTCTCTGGCCTGCCACGGTCGTATGACACAAAAATCCACTTAAACACATCATTAGGAAGAATCTAAGCGTTTATTTCCAATGTACTATACATAGCGTATTACTAAATTGACTACGAAGACAATGAAAGTGAAGAGATATATTTCCCCAGGGGAAGGGGCGTGATAATGACGTCAGACAGAGACTTACTCTCACGTGACTTTAGGAGGCGGAGCGCGGTATAACGTTAGCTTCTGTCCCTTTAAAAAAATCCCTTTATTTTTAAATGGTTGCAAGCCATAGATCATAATTAAAAACACACTTTCCCTCCGTTGTTTGTGTGAGGGTGTTAAATAGAAACACTATTTCGACATAAAACGGATCTGATCGTTCGACAGGAGGCTGCGCAGAGGAACCGTTGGGCCGGGACTTGAAGGTAATTTTCAGAAAGGTGGTGGTTGATCGCTAGCTGCTGGCTCCGCATTGTGGTGCCTGTAATGGCGGTTCTGCACTCGGCCGCTGTTGCAAGAGGAAGGTGTATTAATGGCTGTCCGTATCGCTGACGTCTGTTGACGCGGTGACTTGCGTGCTAGTGACTCGGTTAGCTACCGCACCACATTCAACAAATACATTCGGTGATGAGACAGAAAAAACTTTGTTAGCTATGCTTGGGTGGAGTTAGCTACAGACACGTTATCTAGCTAACTAGCTCACGAGCTGTCCTTACCTGCCTGCAGTTAGCTAACTAGCCAGCCATCTTAGCAGAAAATCCAGTTTTTTTTTTTTTAGCAAGTTGGCGTGCTAGCTCATTTTGCTTTTCACATATTGGAGCCACTTTTCACAGCTAGTTAGGTTTAGTTTTGTGCTATTGTAATGTTAGCTCGTGAGCAAGTGAGCAGTTAACTGTCTAGATAGGTAGTCGCTAACATTAGCTACACTAGTATAGCTGAAGCTAGTGAGCTCAGATGGAAGTAGGATAGTTCAAGTCTACCGTTTTCGAAACTTGGTATGCTATCTAGTTGTATTAGCTACTGGAAATGAATGATTACTAGATAACCGTACAGTATGATGAACACATCTAGTAAACGCAGCTAGTTAGCTGGTAACGTTTGCTGTAACAGAAACTAGGGAATTTATTTTATTTAGCTAGGCTAACTAACTTTACCCACCTAACGTTGCTAATTCCCTGTCTAGCATAAATATGGGCCTTGTAGCTTGCTAGCTTGCCAGTCAGCTTCCAACCATAGAAGAATAAAGCATTTGTTGATATTGAACTTCAGTAACTTAAATTGGTATTGAATTGAAATAAGTTAACATCAGCGTTATTAAACACACGATGTTTATGCAGTTTCTTCCCTCTATCTAGTTGATATAGTGAAGCTCCCCTGTAACGTGCTTTCCTAGACCAAACACAGCTCGTCGTTTGGCAGTTACCTATCTCCTGCCCATCTTGTCTTACAATGCCTTCCTTGTCTGCTGTCATCTTTAGTTGGCCTGCATTATGTTTTTGAAAGGGAGGATGCTAAATGTTAAATGACAGTAGTTGCAGCAGGGGGTGTGACACTTTATTGCCCACGTGGATGTGAATAATCACAACACAAAGACAGCTCTCAGCATCAAGTTTTTCACTTGATTGTATTCAGCTGGGTGTGTAGTAACCATATGTCTTTGGGACATGTGTGTGTAGTCCCAAGAAGTATGTCTCAAATCCTCTAATATCCTCTGTGTCCAGACTTCTCTGTAATGCATTCTGTCATTTTCAAACACACAGTGTCATACCATAGCACACCATCACAGTGGCTGAAAGGTAATCCCTCTGCCACAACTTTGCCCCCAGATGTCAAACTGCAGGGATGTGATAGTGTAACAGGCTATCTGCTGAGATGGTCTACACAGAGTGGTTTGGTACCAGGAAAACTGTGATGACACTGGCTAACAGGGCTGTTATCACTCACTCTATTCATCTTGACAGGGGGGATCTCCTGCTGTGGCCAATCAGAGTTAAAGAAGACAGATTTGCAATTTCCCAATCGCAACATGATTAACTCAGCACCAGCAGAGAGTCTGAGAGGAGTATGGAGGTTCAGTGACCACAGATGCTGTGCTTTGTGCTTTGATGTGATTGTTACTGTCAGTTTGTTTCGTCTGTGATTAGTACATCTGACAGTTTTTTTTTTTTCTTGGTCTGTGATGTTGACAGTGAGGATGGAGGAGGTGCAGCAGAACAGCAGTAATGGAACTGAAACTCAGACTGTCACCATTCCCACCACCATCAGTGCTTCCCAGATCTCACAGATAGCTCACCAGGTAATTAGGTGTGCGTGTGTGGCAGAGCGAATCAGTGAGAGATGATGCGTGTGTGTCAGAGGGAGCATGAAACAGTGGGTGTGCATGAAAGTGTTTCTGTTCCAGGAAGAGAGCCTCAGTTTGTATGTGTCAGCGAAAATGAGTATGTGTGAGAGTTGTTGAGTAGTTTTGTTCTAGCTGAATAAGGCAGGTTGAGTCTTGTTTTTAAGTGTAAGTGTGGACATGACAGCAAATACATCCATATGAGAAAAGCAGTGTGGGTGATGTTGGCAGCCCATCTCTGTAGATAGTTTGACCCGGTCTGTACATGTCTGAGGATGCATGCTTCTCAGTTTGGAAAGAATCACGCTGTTACCAGTTGGGATACCTCGGATGACCTTTTGGAGCTACAACAGCTAAATATTCTTGCTCTTCCGTGCCCTTGATGCGTGTGTAACTGATAGGACAATAACCAGGTGGACACTGCAAATAGCATGCATCGGACGCACTCCAGAGGCATCTTGACACATGACATCAGCTGGCTGTGCAATTCTGTTTAATTAATGGAGTTGTGTATACGGACGCATCTTTGTGTGCATTGTCAGAAATCAGCACCCCACAGTGTGTAAATACGGCAAACACATGCAATCAGCCCAGCTGGTAGCCCACGCTGTTGATTCTAGTGTAGGTGTAAAAGAGCCTTGCATATATATCAAAGTGTATATGTTTGTGTGTGCATGTATGTACAGTGCATTCAGAAAGTATTCAGACCTCTTCACTTTTTTCACATTTTATGTTGCAGCCTTATGCTAAAATCGTTTAAATTCATTTCTCCCCTTGTCAATCTACATTCAGTACCCCATAATGACAAAGCAAAAACAGGATTTTAAAAAATTTTTGCAAATTTATTAAAAATAAAAAACTCATATCACATTGACATAAGTATCCAGACCCTTTGCAGTGACATTTGAAATTTAGCTCAGGTGCATGCCATTTCGTTTGATCATCTTAGAGATGTTTCTACACCTTGATTGGAGTCTACTTGTGGTAAATTCCATTGATTGGACATGATTTGGAGAGGCACACACCTGTCTATATAAGGTTTCTCAGCTGACAATGCATATCACAGCAAAAACCAAGCCATGAAGTCGAAGGAACTGCCTGCAGAGCTCAGATGCCCCTTTTCCACTAATGCATTTTGAGGGCCGGTTCGGAGCTGGTGCCTAATCTCGAACCAGTTCTTCACGTTTCAACAGCCAAAGAACTGGCTCTCGGCCAGGAAAACTGGTTCAACAACGGCACCAACTCTTTGCTGGTCTAAAACAAAGAACCGCTACATCAGGGGCTGGGGGCGGGATTATCATGACCAATAAGTCCAACTAAAACTTTGTGACCGCCATTTTTAAAAACCAGAGCTAGTGTAGCGTTTAGTCTGCCTAAAAAGAAGAAGAAAAAAAAGTTTTATTTTTCAAACGTTTCGCCTTGTTGCCAGCCAGCTATGTATTTCTTAGCTGTTTAGCGAGCTACTAATTTCTCACATCAATGTTACGAACGTAACATTAATGGCTAGCTAGCTAGCTGTTGGTCAGCTAACATTAGCCAAGCAAGCATAGCTACTAATTTCTCGCATCAATGTTACGTTTGACGTTCGTATCATTGATGTGAGAAATTAGTAGATATGCTTGCTTGGCTAATGTTAGCTGACCAACAGCTAGCTAGCCAGCTACCGTAACCTTGGTAACAGTAGCTAACGTTAGCATGCTACTTTCTAAGATTGCCATTGACTCACCTACCAATGTCACTTAACTTTTTTAAAGCAATGTTCACTTGTTTTTATTGTTGTTTGTTCCCGCTAGCTTGCAGTGGCGGCTGCAAGCTAGGGAAACACTATGCTTGCGAAAAACTGCAGATTGTCTGAAATTTGTGTGCTATTGCGAAAGCTACAGTATGATTGTTTAATTAATAAGGATGGCAATTGGAGAGGGGAGAGGGGCCTTGGTAAGAGAGGTGACTAAGAACCCGATGGTCACTCTTGCTGAGCTCTACAGATCCTGTGTGGAGATGGGAGAAACTTCCAGAAGGACAACCATCGCTGCAACACTCCACCGATCTGGGCTTTATGGCAGAGTGGCCAGACGGAAGCCCCTCCTCAGTTAAAGACACATGAAAGCAAAAGCCCCGACTGTGAGAAACAAGATTCTCTGGTTTGATGAAACCAAGATTGAACTGTTTGGCCTCATTCCTAAGCGTGTCTGGAGGAAACTAGGCACCGCTCATCACATGCGCAATACCATCCCAATGGTGAAGCATGGTGGTGGCAGCATCATGCTATGGGGGTGTTTTTCAGTGGCAGGGACTGGAAGACTGGTCAGGTTTGAGGGAGAGCTGAACAGAGTAAACTACAAAGATATCCTTAGTGAAAACCTGCTCCAGAGCACTCAGGACCTCAGACTGGGCCGAAGGTGGACCTTCCAACAGGACAATGACCCTAAGCACACAGCCAAGACAATGCTGGAGTGGCTCAGGGACAAGAGCCCGGCCAGAGCCCGGACTTGAACCCTATTGAACATCTCTGGAGAGACCTGAAAATGGCTGTCCGACGGTCCCCATCCAGCCTGACAGAGCTTGAGAGGATCTGCAGAGAAGAATGACAAAAAATCCCCAAAACCAGGTGTAAAGCTTGTCGCCTCATATCCAAGAAGACTCGGCTGTAATCGCTGCCAAAGGTGCTTCAACTAAGTACTCAGTTTAGGGTCTGAATACTTATGTCAATGTGATGTTTCAGTTTATTTTCAATATATTTGTATAAATTTCTAAAATCCTGTTTTAGCTTTGTCATTATGGGGTATTGAGTGTAGATTGGTGAGGGGAAAAAATAAATTTAAACAATTTTAGCATAGGGCTGCAACATGACAAAATGTGAAAAAAGTGAAGGGGTCTGAATACTTTCTGAATGCACTGAATCTGTGCATGTGTGCCATCCGGAGAGTAACAACTGTATAATGATCGCATATGTTTCTTTTGGAGGTCAAAATGGCTATGAGAGTGGAAAGGTCATGCAGATTTGCTTTGCAGACTTATAAGAAGATATTTAAAATGCACAACAGAATTACGACTTTAAAGGTTAAACTCTGAAAGCAGAGCTCTTTCAAAATGAATCATATCCAGTGGTTTTTATTTACTTGTTATGTTGGAAGTCAGCTCAGCTGACAGGTATAATAACTGATAGATTTTGAGTTCTCCTTTAGTGCCGGAGCTTCTTTCTAATCCAAGTGTGAGGTGTCACACAGGCTCCAGAGGATTATACTTGAAAATGTCAATAGACAGAGCTGTGTATTAAAAAATTGAACGAACTGATATTACAGTCTCTGTGTCAAAATGTATGAGTGTTTACCCATGTCCTCTGCAGACTTTTGTTAAATTCTCCCTGTTAATGCTAAAGGGTCTAAGTTAGAGTTTGGTAATCGCATAACACTAGAATATCCAGGGCAGAAGCGTGGCGTAGACCTGATGAGCAGGGCTCGTAACTGAAAGGTTGCAGTTTTGATTCCCAGCAGGGGCACTGCTGTGGTTCTCTTGGGCAAGGTACTTAACCCACAACTGCCTCAGTAAATATCCATTTGTATAAATTCATAATAGTTGTAACCTACATGTATGTATGTCACTGTCAGTAAGAGCATCTGCTGAATGACAATAATGTAATGTAATATCAACACTTTGAAATGAGAATGTTTGACCTTGTGCAGCAGGATGAAGGAAGCTTACTCTTACTTCTGATGCATTCTGGAAAACCTCACGCGCACAGCCAAGCCATCCCTTTTCTGTTTCTGGCAAAACCCTTACGTCTTCAAACCAAAGTTTTCTGGCCTGACAACACCCACTCAGGCTTACTTAGATTCCAAGCTATTGGTATAGGCCTTCATTTGCAGCTTTGCTTTTGTCACTGGGACATACACAGGTAACTCTGCATCCCTGTAGTTGTTTTGGCATCTCTGAAAATACCATCAAGCTTCCAGTTTTCCCACTTCCAGGTCTTTCACCATGGAATGCAGCAGTGTTATTGCTTGGTAATTTTTCTTTTCCAAAGATAGCCGTTTCAGTGTCACAATATGTTTTTGACATATTGTATTGTATTGTTTTGACACTATGTATTTTTGATACAGTTCCCCAAATATCATCACACGCATTTTTACCATGGAAGGAGGCAAAGAAATGGCATCATGTCTGGAAGTAAAAATCCTCTAGTGACTCAAATTTGTAAAGTTTTTCAGGTTACAAGCTGCACTTAAAGGCCTATTCAAATAGCATTTAGCCTAAATCAGCCTGGGTGGCTACTGCTTGGATGTCTGTGTAGATATAAAAATGGCTACAGGCAAAAAACACACAACTACATTAAAATACAAAAAAAACGAATAAATATGAATGATAATGTTTTGTCTGTTTTCAAATCTCAACATGGCGAATGTTTGGGCCAACATTGCACTCAATCTGAGAGACTTGAGTTGGTTCTATAGTTCATGGATTTACCCAAAAGTGGCTGTGTATCTTATGTTACCCTTTTTTGTGGTTTGAGAGATGGTAGATGCTGATGCCTGCTCCTGTGTCTTTGTGTGTGTGTGTGTATGTTTGTACATGTTTGTGTGTGTATATTTGTGTATTTGTGTGTGTGCACAGATGTCTCTGGGGGGCTCTCCTGTAACACTGGTTCAGCTCCCAGGTGGCCAATTCCAGGTGCAAGGGGTCATTCAGTCATCAGTCATCCAGTCTCCACAGGTGCAGCCAGCACAGGTAACACAGGCCTCATGTCTGAGTGGTATGGGGAATTTGGTCACACTTTTGTGATTGGTCTCATTTTGTTTCTGTTCTTGAATTGTCCTTTCATTCAGTGCATTCTTCTGCATGTGCAGGGTCAGTCAGATACTGACGACTCCCAGGATTCCTCTGACAGCACAAGCTCCGCCCACAAGTCCCGTGAGATACTGGCCAGGCGCCCCTCCTACAGGTACTGCTGCCACCTGAAGCCAGCCTTAGTGGTATGCGTGACCTACTGTTGTGACACAACTCTTGCACCCGGTCATTTTCCATTTCAGTGTATGGGCGTACCTCTTAAAGAAAAAACAATATGGGCTTAATATAGGCAGGGGAGAGCTGAATCTTCCTTCCCACCGAAATGCTGGAATACCAGATTTTTAATGGGCTCATTAGGCAACAGAGACTTTTTTTATTACTTTTTCAGCTTTAACATTTGTTGGAATTATTGGAATATGCTATTTTCTCTGAGAAGGTGAGAAGGAATTGCTTTGGTTCATGGAGAGATTGTGTTTAATTATTGCACTGTTACCTTCTGCAGGAAGATTCTAAATGAGCTGTCCGCAGAGGAGGTAACATCTCGGAATGAAGGAGAGGAAGAAAACACTTCCTCCACAGCGGCCACCACCATGACCGTCCCCACGCCTATCTACCAGACTAGCAGTGGCCAGTACAGTAAGACCCCAATTCCAGACTTTCATTCCAGACTGGCAGTGGCTGGTACTGTGTCCTTTTGTAAAAAGCATCGTGATCTAGCAGTTTTGTCTTTCTCTTAGTTGCCATCACACCCAACGGAACCATTCAATTGGCCAGCCCAGGCACAGAGGGCGTGCAGACCCTTACCATGACAAACTCGGGCACCACACAGCCAGGCCCCACCATCCTGCAGTATGCCCAGACCCCTGATGGCCAGCAGATCCTGGTGCCCAGCAACCAGGTGGTGGTTCAGAGTGAGTGAGCACTTTGGCCCAGTCACAGCTCTCCTCAGCGTGGCGGCCACGCTTATCCGTACTAAAGTACCTTGGTGATGGCTGTGCTCAAGACTGGCATAATGAATGTCAAAGGCTGACCGTTCAAAAGTAGGGAGTGCTGCTCAATCAGCACACAGTCAAGCTGTGCTTGTGTAACTCAGTTGTGTGCAGAGTTGGCACCAGCTATATGGAGTGCTGGCTAAAACAGGCAGGTTCTGTCACGCTCTGTAAATCAGGGATATCAAGTTTAATTGCTAGAGGCGTGGTGTGCTTGCTGCTTTTTGCCTCAGTGGGATGTTTTTGTAAAATGTTAAATTATGGAAAGAAGGGACAGCAGGATCCACGCAGACCCTCTAAGACTTGAGCTTGACATCACACCTGAACTCCCCCACAGCATTACCAGCGTGTGGCACTCCTTAACAAAACCCAGATGGAATGCAGAGCATAGCATCTCGCTGATGATAACTGCTCCTGTGTGTCTTCTCTCTCAGGTGCTGGGGGAGAGATGCAGACCTTCCAGATCCGCACCACGTCCAACACCAGCTCCTTGCCCCAAACTGTGGTCATGACGTCCCCCGTCAACATCTCCTCCCAGGGCTCCAAGACGGATGACCCACAGATGAAAAGGGAGATCCGGCTAGCCAAGAACAGGTATATCTGCTTCCACTTACCTTCTCAAACCTGCAGGACTCCACTCTGCATAGGCAACCCCTCATCTCCAACACTGTGTATTAAACCATTAAACAGAGATATCCTTGCTCACGATGGCCTTTGTCACAAAGTCACAGTGGCCCTAAAAATCCTGTACTTGGTGTCATTTTTGACATGCAGATACTGACCCAGAGCCAGTCAGGGCTCAGTTATTTGCTTAGCAGGCTCTTTGCCGTACAAGTTGGCATTACATTTTATTCCATGTCATATTATTGACCTGATTGCCTTTAGCGTGCCATCAACAGGTTGTGGATGAATGAATTGGCTAATTGAACAATTAAAGATGAATCTCTGTGTGAGACAGTTAAATGTGTTATGTAGGTTTGTCAGTGTTTTTTCTATTTAGATAGAATGCTGAGAATTGTTGTATAATCCAGAAAGGTTTTGCTTAATTTTTAATTTAATGACTTATGTACTTTATGCAGGCTTTTGCCATCTTCTTGAAGTTTTTACTTACATTTGAGTTTGAGTGAAGTTTGCTGAACAGATGCCCTTGTTCAGAGAGAGCTGGCTGTTGAGTTTACACGTCATTTATTTGTAGACCTGAAGATTTTTATAGTAGTAATTCAGTCCTCAAGAGTACAACAGCACTGCCCCACTTGAGATTTGAACCTGCAAACCTCTAGTCACAAATACAGCTCCTGAACTGCTTTGCAACCATTTCTGATACAATATGTGCCATAGGATATGACATGAGTCTGTATGTGCAAATCTTTATTTTAATTGAATAGGTCATCGGAGAGCAATTCTCATTTTTACAGAC
The DNA here is from genome assembly GCF_013368585.1 of Megalops cyprinoides. Taxonomy (NCBI): domain Eukaryota; kingdom Metazoa; phylum Chordata; class Actinopteri; order Elopiformes; family Megalopidae; genus Megalops; species Megalops cyprinoides. Next base: position 38,925,888 of record NC_050589.1, on the reverse strand, counting down.
GACCTGACAAGCAGTAATGATAAACAGCAATGGAAGAAAAACAATGGTTCTGACAAGCCCCAAGCAAAACAGCAGACTGAAATGACTATCTTCCTGAAGGTTACTACAGCAGTGCCACACCATGGATTTGTACCTGTGAACCCCCAGTCGGTCAGACTCCTGGTCCCTAATGATTGTGCCCTGCTCTAGACCAGTTGCTAGGCGGTTCTGTAATTTGAGTGTCTCTCTCCTCATTAAGGGAGGCGGCGCGCGAGTGCCGCAGGAAGAAGAAGGAGTATGTGAAATGCCTGGAAAACCGGGTTGCTGTGCTGGAGAACCAGAACAAGACACTGATTGAGGAGCTGAAGACATTAAAGGACCTTTACTGTGTCAAGACAGGGTAACGAGTCGGACCTCACAGCAGCTTGTTATGGACCACTGGGAGACTGGGAACAGCGTTCATTTCTAACCGTATTCCTTTGTTTTTTTATTCTTTGTTAAAATGTGCTTATGAGCAGCTGAACGAACAGAAAAAGGTTGTTAAAAAATTGTGGCAATTTTCATGTGGATTTTTTTTAAGTTGAGAAATAATGGATGACTTCTCCAAACCCATTTTTATCTTGTTTTATTTTATGAGCACAGAAAAGCTGGAATTGCAAACATATAAAAATGCAGTGCTTTGGCATTTTCTAATTTTTGCAAGCCAACCATTTTTTCCCCTTCATTTTTATTAATAGAGCAGTTAGTGATCTACAGTTTTAATCTCTGTAAGAGCAGCATTATTGTGAGTGTAACTATGACTTTGTGATCATGTATCTCTTTTGTAAGTAAACACTTTTCAGTTGTTTCTCTCCTTTGTTGAGGACATGGTGCAGATGTTCTGCTTTCCCTGGAACTGTCAATGTAAGGACTTCTGTGGGTCATGTTCCCACCAGGACAGTTTATCAAGGAGGGTGAGGGAGGGGGTGATGTTTGGTTTGATCCAATAAATCAAATATCACTGACTTGGTAAGTGAATGAAAATAAATATTTTTTTCCAATCTTTATTTCCGCTGTAAAAAATATCTTCTAGGAAGAACAGGGCAGAGGCTGCCCTCTTGTGAAAAGGCCACTTGTGTTGGAGGGTTTGTCCTGAATACAGACGGTTGTGGGTTCAGCCCCCAGCTGACTTGTGCAAAGCCTCAGTCTCAGCATGTCACCCACCACCTCTCTGTTTGGCAGTGAATGAGGTGAACTCTGCTTCCTGGCACCTATGATAGCCAGACATCCTGTCCTCATAGTGACCCTGCACGTCAAGCTTCTCCATGCCTGTAAAATTGAATGTCTCATGTCCCCAAGCACCCCTCTGCTCACCACAGAAGAGAGATTTGGGTTTTGTATTTCGGCTGGTCACACGTGCTTGTCTTGCCGTTTCGAACATATGGATGTCATGGTAACCCTGTTAAATATGCTAACAAAATGATGTACTTCCAGTTGTTACCACATAGAAAAACAGCACAACCAACACCATTGGGAACTTTTGTGACAACCTTGAAACAGCAGAAGCGGACATTTCTTGAAGATAAAACCAATGCTAAGCTTCACAGAGCAAAAACAGAGCAAAACCACACCTTCTGTCTGCATAAGTGCAGGTCATGACTTTTTTCCTCAGTCATTTATGTAGTGATGAAATCTGTCAGTTAACTCATTCAAAGTTGTTGACTCACTGTGCCAATGGATTGTGGTTTGGTCGTGTGTGAACACACGCATGGTTGAAGATCGTAATACAGTTGTGGGAAAGGTATATGTCCACTGCCCCTGTGATAATGTGAGATTTGTTCACATGTGCAAAAACCTCCCAGTGTCAAATTTGCATCAGCTTTAAGAGTAAATCTTTGGGTGAATGCGGCATATGCAAAAAAGAGGTGCAATGTTGTTGCTGTTCTGCGGACCCAGGCCAGCAGGGGGCACTCCATTGCTTCATTCCACAAGGGGACTGTAATGCAGTACTTTCTCCTCGGTTCAACAAAGTACATATAAACAGAAACTACATAAATATTACTAAACAATAGTAGGCGCTGTGGAGCTGTGTAGAATTTCATTCAAGAATACAAAGCTATTTCTGATATAAAGCAGGATAGCCAATAAAGGTCTATCGTTTATTTGTTTAGTAGGCGGGACAACTTGCACAGCTTCCATTTTGTCTTTTCTTACATTTCTGTTTTGTTTGTACAGTATTTCAGGTTATAAGAGGTTATAAAAATCAAAGTATCATACATGTTTTATGTGTATTGAGTGTATTCATGATTGAACATTTCAGACAACAGACATTATAAACCAGATTCAATCTAGAAAAGTACCAGCATCTCTACACTGTAAATTATCTCCCTGGATTACTGAACTTGAAGCCTCATCACCGGAACATCACAGCAACGGATATTATGTTGTTTATGATTAGACATTCAACCATTGTGTCTTCTGTCCTCCATTCAGGAGATTCCTGCACTGTTGACGTTTCTGTGCTAGCTACAGATGCATCATGCAGTTTCAAGCATATCCATAACAAGCAACTCAGAATGCTCATAGCTTCAAGAACAGCAGACAGAACTCTGAATGTGCAGTCAAATTGTCTTTGTCAATCATTTGCCACAAGTATCAAAACCCACCCAGTTGGTTTCATAATCCATATCACTACCTGTTTTACATCCTCAACATTGTCTGTACAGCTGTGGGTATTAGAGCTCAGATAATGTTTATCTACCCAAGAACCATGACAGGATCGATGAAAGCAGATTGATGAAACAAGGTTTCGGATAAAAAGGAATAGAAAGATTTAACAGCAGCCATTGTAGGCAACCTTTCATCTTCTGTGTATCTGTGTGTGTGGCCTGTATCATGGAGGTGAACTGAAGAATACTACTATTTAGTGACCACAAGGTGGCAGCACCCACCATTTACAGCAGTGTTTCTCAACCCTCTCCTGGAGGGCCCCCTGCCCTGTATGTTTTGGATCTCTCCCTGCTCCAACACAGCTAATTCAAATGATCAACTTGTTATGAACTCCTGAAGCTGCTTAATAACAAACTGATCATTTGAATCAGCTGGGTTGGAGCAGGGAGAGATCTAAAACATGTAGGGTAGGGGGCCCTCCAGGAGAGGGTGAGAAACACTGATTTACAGCAACTTACTCCTTTTGGGAGTGATTGTCTCAATGATGCCAGAGGCTAATTAAATTCATCGGAATGACACTGGAACAAAAGGGCTGTGACTCACTGAAAATTAGACAGGCTCAATCTCCTGGTTTTCCATTCAGTAAATGAAGATCTAGACAGAGCGACACTGGTTTGTGAGGACTTTCACTCACTAATTAAACAGGTAAACAGGATCCACATGCATGGACATTTGTAATTGCGATCTGCAAAGAAAAGGGAATGACGTTGTAGTTGCTGTTCACTGTAGTATCTCCCAACAACAAATAAAAACACACACACAATTAAAAATCCACCTAAAAAAGGCCAAAACGGTCTTTGGTCAAAACAGTGGAGCAATGTTTCACTTGCCATCAAAGCAAATTTCGGCCTTTACTTATTACTACATGCAGGTACTGTATCCTTCACCAATGATCAATTAGGCTGCTATGACTCTGACTTCAGGAAGCAGGCATTGATAGCATCATTCTGATGTTCTGTGCTCAAGTCTGAAAATATGTTGATGTAATGTGCATAGTACATGTCTAAACACTAATTCTTATTCAATTATAGTATTTATTAATTATTTCTTTTTGAAAGAGGGCCAGGGACAATTCTGATAAACTCCGCTCCGTTTTTTTTCAAACCACACAAAATGACATAATGTTTTATGTCACCACCAGGGGTCACTGCGAATCTAAGTTTTGTATTGTCCTTTTGGTGCCAGTTCCTGTACATATTCAAACCAATGAATACATGTTTGAATGGAGGTAATAGTCTGGGCCAGGGCATGACAATTGTGTAACCAATTTACTAAAACCCCAGTCTTAACCCCAAACCCATTATTTAAAATGGAACCTGAAACTGGCCAAGAATCATGATTTGCGACAAAACCAGAGACTGTTCGAAAGAGAAACTATCACCTATGGTGACATCCATCCTCCAGATTTCTGTATCAAAGAGATTTCAACTGTTGCTGTCCATGCTGGGGTGCTACACATGGATACTGTGCCTTTGACCACTCCCCTTTATGAAGAGCCATTAAGAGCTAGAAAATCAATATATTGTCAGCTTCAGTAATAGCTGAAACAGAACTTTAAATGTATATGATGCACACAGCATTGAATATCTGTTAAATAAACAGAATCTCTGTGACAGAATCAACCAGAACACTGCAGAAGTTACTGCGAGGTAAGAGGGCATGAGCAGCCAGAAGTGTGCTAACACTAAATCACACAGATCAACACAAAAACTGAATGAATTTTGGTCTGTAATCATTTCTGAAATGCAATTTTTGCGTTGATGTAATCCATTGTGGTCTGAGGACTCTACAGTGGAATATATTTTGTCTTGTTGTGGGCCCAGTTCTTCCTTACACTCTGAAGGTGCTCAGTTCTCCCTTGAGCTCTGGCATAGCTTTTCTGATAGGCTGATCCTGCACCGGACCTGGAACAGGGGGCAGAGGAACCAGCATGTGGGTGGGGTCAGGGTAGTGCTGGGTAATGCAGAAAAAAACAAACAGCTGGGTGAGTCTCCTCTGAATTCCCTTCTGGTAGGAGAGGAAGGGAAGCTAATCTCTGATGCTATCAGAGCTCTCCTTCATGTATAGTGACCTAGAGCGGTGCTTCAGTGGGGCTTTCCAGACTTGGCCATAGGCAGGCTTAGTGTACTGGTTTTTGCTCCAACCAAAAGCTCAGTTCCCCCAGTGTAGTGAGGTGTTAAATGATTTCTGTGTAAATTATCTATTTATAAGAATCTGCTCTCTGAGGTCACAATATATGCTTGTGTGTACTATGCTTGTTCAAGGGCCCGCCAAAAAATCCAGTCTCTGATGACTAACTTGATGTGACTCAAATGAGTTAGGGATGTGCTGGAACAAAGACCACTGCACACAGTGACACCCCAAGTTTGCATTTTGGCAGCTATGATAGGTATTTTATGAAGCATAGGAGTTGGGCGAGAAGGAACAGAAAAGGATGAAGTCGATGGTAGGAGGCAGGGGAGGATAGATGGGAAAGAAGGACAAGAGGAAGACAGATTAGGGCAGGATTGTCAGAGAAATGCCAGTCACTCTTCAGCGCTGATGGCACAGCATGTTGTATCCACTCCCTCTACTACACATCTTCCCCACAGTCGTCTAAAAAGCCAAATGTGAAAAAAAAACTGTCGCAGACTGCAAGTATTGATCTGTGGCTCAAAGAAGCTTTCAGCGTAGCTGGAGAATCTTTGAGTGTAATTACCTGTTTTGTTCATGTAAAGCTCACATGAGCAACAATAATTTCATTTCTCCATTTCAGAGAGTTTTTCTCTGGGACACCTTGGGCCTGTGAGGGATATGCCTCAGGATAATGTTGATGTAAAGCAAAGCAATTCTGTGGTAACTCAGTCGAAAGACTTCACAGATGCACCAAAGCAAATAGTTTTTGACCTACAGATGACAAAAATGTTTTCAAAAAAAGTTTTTGACACCTCAACCTGCACTGGTAACAAAAATGGACAGAATCTTCTCAATGGCATTTTTCTGCCTGTAGGATAGAATAAGAAGCTGATACTGATATTGATAACTGTCTATAGAACTATAGCTAGATTACAAACCATGAATGGTCTCCAATAGCTTTTTTGGGAGCTACCTTATAGCTGATGCTCCAGTAATGATGTAAAAGCTTTCATTATCTTGGTTGACTTGTACAATATCTGCAATCTACTGTGGACTTCAATATCTTGCAGAACACAGACCATTATAGGAAACGTGTGTGGCTGGCATACAATTCAGGTTACAGAAATGCTTAAACAAAGGAATTATACTCATGGGCAAACTGTGCATGTATAGATTTAAGATTGATGGCCAGGTAGAGTCAGATTGGCCTTTCAGTACATTGTCATCCAAACAAAGCTGTTTCACTTTCTTAATATCAGACAGAACCAAAGCTCCATCTCCCCTAACACAGAGGGTGCCTCTGAGTGTGATGGATCCTTCCATGTGATTTGGTTCAGTCTGGAGATGGAGCTGAGACAGGAAAGATTGTTTATTAACTATAGGGATGGAACACATAAAATTATTATATGGGCAAGGGCCTCTTTAATTTTGGTTCTTGTGACAATGGGATATATCTTTCCAGGAGCACTTTGGCTTCTTACCCAAACAACACCACCCTAATATGTTTATCACAGTAGCTCCTGTGTTTTGCTGGTGAAAAGTAACATCAGTAAAGTCACATCCACAGTACTGATGCTGGTACTGTTCATACTGCTGTAAGTAACTGTACATTGCACTTGTATATTGCCTTTCACAGATTTAAAAACACACATTTAGTGTGGTAAATGGGCAACATCATTGTAGTACAGTGGTACAATTCAAAAGGTTCCAGGGCCTTGGATACCAGCTGTTGAATATTTTATGTTTGGTTGCAAACTCTCACCATCTCAATGCATGGCAAAGTGAATGTGTGACACTGGGCAAGTTTAACAATTTGGTCATTTGCAGATATTTCAAGACCATTTCCCACTGACTAAATATGCAAATGTATTTCTTTTGGTGTAGGATATATCATTACCTTGCAGAAGATTTTGCAGAAATTCAAGCACATCATGGGGCAAGGTTAATGAGCTCATTCACCTAGAGTTATTGATTCATTCATCCATGTGGAAGACAGTATGGTGTCATGAGCAAGCAGGGAATGATGTCATGACAAAATCCTCTGAAATCGGTACTCTGTAGTATATTTCTAATTACCTTGCTGTCTAGGTATATCCCCAAAGTGAACCCTGTCCCAGACTCTCACAGACCGTATGATCTTTAAGGTGTTTTGTAGTATGGCACTTCGCAAATATTTTAATTTTATTGTATCTTTGCAACATTTTTTGGAAACAGCGTCCTCTCTTGTAGAAACTCGAATAAGACATTAAAGTAAAATCCTGTTATTCTTTCCCACAAATTGGATACATTTTTTCTTACAAATCGACGGTCCCTTGCTGTTTCTAAACAGAGCATTTGCCGACACTCCCTAATATTTTGCTGGGAGTCATCAATTATGCAGGGTAACCGCACGCACTGAGAAGGAAGATAGCAGCAACAATATGGCGACAACCGCAGTTTCTCCCGAATCCGTTCGACATCTGCAGTCCAGCGACGCCTTTCTGGATTTCTGATAACGCGGAAAAAGTAAGTAGTTCTTCTCTTTTCTGCAGCGGTTTAGAATTTTTCTTAAATAGAACCCGTTTTTATGCTGCCAACAACGTATACAAAAATGTCGCAGAGTGGTTTTCTGCCCAGCATCTTTTTTTTTGCGTGTATTTGTGAATCGGCGGATTGCCAGAGCTATCATGCATGTATATGCCCTTCAATATCAAAAATCAAAAACTTATTAGAGAGTCTTACTGTCGTCATTCTGATGGATTTTTTTCTGGATACAAGTTTAAAGAAAATAACAATGGGTGTTGGCCTTACGTTGGACGGTATTGAAATTGAATTTAAATGTGATATAAAATATGTCATATGGATGATCAAACTTTTGTAATTAAAAAAACAAACGAACAAACAAACAAAAAAAAAGAAAATCGGAGGGGGTTATTTTTTCTCGCAGAGAATGGATACCTGTTATACTTGTTAGACCTGATACAAGGAAGCAGCATAAAACCAATAACGTGATAATTCTGCCCCAGCCCCCCCGCTCCCCCTCCCAAAATTCTCCCATCTCCATACTAATTATGGCTGTATTGAATGAAATCAGTATATTGTAGGCTAAAATGAAACGGCTACCCCTCTCAACTTACCTTCATTTCACAACAAAAATTGATTTTTACTGGTGGTGTGCTCTTATCACGGGCTTTTGCTTTCATACATATTGATGTTGGAGGCGACGTAGGCTTCACGGGTGTGGTACATTTCCTTCACGTATTTTGGCCAGGAAGAAAAAAACATTAGCGGAAAAACACCCGGTTAAATGACGTGGCGGATGTACACGATGTAGTTTTTATTCGAAAGTTGGTATTTATTTTGTTGCAGTCACATTCGGTCGATACTCACGTTCTGACAGAATACCGTAACATTCAGAAACCACCCACTGCAGTGTTTGCAGTATTTCTTGGAGGCTGTGGCCCGCACGCTGGAGTAGACGTGTGTATGTGAATGCAATGTATACGCATACTCTTTAATGTGCAGGTCCATGCTTGCTGTTTCTACATGAATAGTGTTGTTGACAATCAGTTTCAGATGATCCTTTGGAAGAAAGTAATATTCGGGGATATGCTCAGGTGGTAATTAATGGAATGGCTTTGAGAAAGAATTTTCTCTGTGGAAAGGGGGTGAAATGAAAAGGGGCTGCTGGTGGTGGTGTATGGGGGGGGGGGGGGGGGGGGTGTTTAATGGAATAAGGGCGTTGTGTCAAGTGTGGAAAAGTAGTAAACAACACCCCCCCCCCCCACACACACTGCAAATACAGATTGAAACCAATAATTGTATGATAACGTACGTTGAAAAGAAGCTAAATTTCCATTGCTTATTTAGGCATGTAGATGTAGCTCACTAATGATCCCAGGACAAAAAAATGTATATAGCCATCTGTTCCATAAACTATAGCAAATGGTTAAATTAATTAATGAAAATATTGCAGACAATTAATTCCTGATATATGGATTGGTCATAACCGGTTGCTGTGGTGGGGTTGTGTCGTGTAGGTGAATGAGAGCTCGCCGCGTGTTCTTGTATGTGGCTGTTATATAACCAATTCCCGGTGTACTGAAGAGAGGCTGAGATTCGGGTGTATGCGAAAACGTAACGCATGGTTTTCAAAATGATTAAAAGCCCGAATCTATTATTTTGTACTAATTCTACTTGAGGCAGCATCGATCTGAATGGACTTGTCGTGCAACAACCAGGCGTCCTTAAATATGTTTTTTACCTGTGGCAAAATAACGGGGAATGAATTGCTGAATTCAGGAATGGGATGTTTTGTGTTGCTCATGTGCGTTTTGGTTAATCCTGCAATCTAGACTAATTACCGTGCGATCTACAAATTAACATATGCCCAAAATTATTTGCAATTGGGAAAGCAATGCTCACGGCCTATGTGATGTAGCTGTCCATTTGTATGGGTCGTCTGTATATGTATTTGATACGCTTCTACATTGTCTGTGCGCCTTCTCTCCAGACTAATGCCTGAAGTTAAACAGTGCTGTTCTCATCCTAAGATTTTTCTGTGTTGTTTGGTGTATAGGGCTAACTCAGTCTCAACAGATATTGTATTCTGCACTTATAATGACGACAGGTTTGCTCTTTCTTAAACGGATGTCTGTGATGTTCGCATCTTTCCCTTTGCGGTTCTGCACTACTTTGTGGTGCTGAAACGGACAGCGCCAGTGCACTGAAGGATTCCATCACACCGCCAAGCTTTAGTTTTTCGCAGTCAAATCCAGTGCCACTACCCTATGGTCCGATGTTGCCTGCATAATTTGCAGCGCGATGAGGTGTGTGTTTGCAAGTATTTGGAGAGGATTTAAATATTAACATGGATTATTACGAGTCCTCCAGAAAATATTTCTAATTGCAAAATGCTCAAGCGGAACATGATCTACAATTGACGGCGTTTAACGTGAGTATGTTGTTTTTTTTTCAATGGATTTATTCTTGGCAAGCTCGCTTACGTTTTTTCGGGACGGTGTCAAATTAAGGCTCTGGCAAAACATTTACTATGACCTGTCAGTTTGTTGTGCTGTTGGGGTGGTGTTTTTTCCAGTGGTATTTCTTGCATTGTCATTGCGTCGTAAACGTAAAAAGCGTGTCTTTTACACGCAATAAAATTAAATAAAGCTACTTTATGTGCTTAGTGCTTTCATCACATGTGTTGGTAATGGCGATGTTTTTCCTTTCACGATCACGTTTTTATCTTTGATGCATTCTGAGCGGTTGTGTTATTTGGCCTTCGATTATAACAATTCACCTTGAACAGTCTCACCACCAAGAACATCTCATTCATGAACACGTCATCATCGGGAAACCGAGTTTAATTATATTTTCGGTTTGTTGTAGATATTTTCTCATGTAAGTATTTTGCAGATTTATCCAGATTTTCAGTAAAACGCCATACAGTGTTTTAATGGAAGCTGTTATTTCATGGGCCCTGACTGTAGCCGACATTTCTGATTTAGCGATCAAAACAAGGTAAATAAGAGCAATATCGATGTTTTATGAATTGGCTAATTGTTTTATACCGTGTAAACAGAAATGCGTGTGAGACTTTTTTTATTAAAACGATTTGGAAACGTGTTTAAAGTTTTTTGGATACACGAATTATGAAAGCGTTGTGTCCGACGTTGCTTATCTGGACACGGATTTTTCTAGGGGCCGCAAGCCGTAAAACAACCCGTCCGTTTCGTAGAGATTCTACAGTTTACATCTTATCTTATTGTCCATTGCTAATGATGCGTATAGCATATGTATATCTATTTAAATAAAGCTGGAATATCCATATGTTTATACCCATTTGCAAAGATTTTTCAATTTAGTCAGGCATGTCAGACATGTCAGATGTTTGTTAATAATTTATTATTTAATGCTACAATGGGTAAACGCAGTACACGCTTGCATTTGCATTACGGTGTAGACTGAAGCAGTTTTGTTTCGAAAAGTTAGATCCTTTCCACCTATTTGAATAGAAGCATCTAATGCCCTGACATAACTTGAATACATAAGCCTCATAACTTTTTGGCCACATTTTAGTCTTTTCCCATGGATGGAAAAGGTTGTGGTATCTGAAAGTTTACAATGTGATAATGGTTGTGTAATTTACATGGAAGGGGTTGGAGAAGTTGAGCTGTAACATTAGGCCATACAGTATCCAGAACATTGGTGGGTTAAGGCAAGGAGTATTATTTTTTCACTGTGATGTTTAGAGAAGTATATTTGAAAATAGACTGTTGGAGGTTTGAGTCATGAGTGGGTAGTGCGATTTTAAAATGCGAAGTACCTTTGTTAGTTGCCTAGTACAGGGGTTCCTGCTAATTAAATAAATGCTGTCATGAAACAGTGCAGTGTCCTGATAGAAAAAAGAAAAGACAAAGGATTGAATTTTTAAAATAGGTTAAAAAGGCACCCACAGTAACAGCCATCATTTCTGGCTCTAAAAGTAACTTTTTTAAAAGACCATGGAGTGAGATAGAAATGTGTAGCAGGGAAAAAACCTGATCCTAACTCTCTTTGCTATGGGAGAGAGGTTTCATGAATCACATAATGGGTTCGGCAATGACTTGTATGAAAAGACTGTACTCTCCCTGGCAAAAGTCAGCAAGTCACTGAGAACATATGATGGCCTCACCTAGTTTGATATTCATGAAGCCTCACTTACTCATCACCCACTCTGCTGTCATTGTGTAAACAGGCTTTGGGCACAGGCTCAACTTCTGTCACACCAAAATGACTGGGGTGGCTGGCAGGCTGGTTGTGGAGTGGTGGAGAATTCTAAAGGTTTGGACATTCTGGCATAATTGAAGGGACCTATGGTACACACTAGGATGGGAATCACAGAGTAACTCATGATATGATACTATCACGATACGTTGCCCACGATAACGATGGTATCACGATACAGCAATTCTGCGATACTTGATACATTGCAAGACAATCATCTACGATACATCACAATATTTGTGTAACCCAAGAAGAAAAAATACCCCTAAAAAGGCAAAAAGAAGGAATTATGTATTTATTCACTGCACTGTGGTGTCAGTTTCACAGAATTTGACAATTAATTATCTAAACTTCGCAAATGAAACTCAGGAAGGTGTCAGAAAATGCAACCATTGTGTTACATATTTTGTGGCAATTAAAGTCATTCAATTCAAGTCATGAGTTCATTCTATATTTTACATTAGATGTTTTCTGTATGGCTTCCATGTGTATTGAAATACAGTGGTTAGGCTAGGTGACAAGTTAGATCATGTATTTCCCATTGTCAGCTGACTCTGTTATTTCTTGTAGGGACACGTTGATGACAAGCTCCTGTGTGTCATGAATTACCTGGATTGGCTTGTAATGGTTACATCGTTTGGTCTAGTTTCCATATTAGAGCGCTACACAACCCCACACCATCAGTATGAAACTGTTTTTACTGAATACACCCCTTCTCCGGTCTACGCTGATGTGGTGATGGTGTGTGTGGACGATCGTGAGTGTGAAGAGGTGTTTCCAAGGCCAAACCAGTTCAAATTAGTTTTGAGGAGCTGGGAGGTTGGCTAACCGTAAGGGAAGAAACACAAACCACGGAAAGCTCTAAGCATTGCTGCTCATCCTTATATAGTGAAAAGTTAACAGCAAAATTCATCGTGGCAATCACCATATACAACAACCAATGTGTGTGGATACATTCTCAACTTCATTCTGGGAAATAGTACCAAGACATTGGATAGCTGGCTAGCTAATTGATCCCACAGTTGTTACATCTTTATGGCGGTCAGTTGTCTGATAATAACATAACTAAGTAAGTCATCAAATTAACCATAAAACAAGTTATTAAAATGAACGTCTGCAAGTTTAAGGATTATGCAACATAATGGTGTAAATTCGCAAGCTAGCCATTAGCTAGCTAGTACCACCGGGGTGTAGGTCTGGAGCTACGTTCATGGTGGTCAGTGAAAAGACTTGGTAACTTAAGTTAAATAATTGCTAATGGGAACCAATGACAAATTCGAGCTGAGACTGTGATGGTTTAAACGATTTCTGCTTTTTGGATAATGTTAGGTAGATAAGCTTTTGTTTAAATGCCTAATCATGCAGAATACTAGCGATATAATTGTAAAGTACCTTCCAATTTAGACAATTTTGTAAGTAGGAGCTACCTAGCTAAGTTGGCTAACTACTCAACTGAAGCTAGCTACTTATATAAAACAACAGTCTCTGCCATCCAAACCATTTAGTCAGTGTTACTTACTGAAATTGAGCTGGACAGGTCTCATTTCCAGGGAGGACTGAGAAATTGTGCACATTTCTTCACCGCAAGTTTACCCTCATTCATTTGATAAGCGCCACCACGAGGAGTCATGAAGTAGTGACTCTGGTAAGTCAGATTGGAGGGGGAATCCGTTTAGATCGCCTGCATGTTTTAATAAAAATATTGTTATTTGGCGCCAGTGTATTGATAACGTATCGCAAGAGGAAGTAATACAATATATTCCTGTATCGATATTTTATCCCACCCCTAGTGCATACGGGTGGGGTATGCACTCTGTCACTGTCTCACGTTGCCATGCAGCGCTGTTTTGCCTTATTTGTGAAGTTTGTGTTTTGACCACACTCATAAATGTACAACACTCAACAGACTTTGCTGAGCAAGCCTTGCTGGAGGCATACAGACTGTTCAGGTGGTGTAGCCGGGTATAGGACAGCACTGCTGGATGAACGGTGGAGGGCTGAAGGAATAACATGTGCCTGTGTGAGGGCAGATGTCAGAGCCTGTGTATGTCAGCAGCATCAGGCAGCCCTGTGTGTGTGTGTGTACGTGTGTGTGTGTCAGCAAGTCCAGTTTCAGACTGGGAGCATCTTCACAATCATATGGTCAGCAGACCTGCACTAGAATGCACCTTAAAATGACCATTTGTTTAATGTTTTCCTCCAGATTTGTGATACATTATGACATATATAGGTGGAGAACCTTTGCTCAGGGGCATTACACCTGTGTCCTGTCCAGGCTTCACCACAACACACTGCTACTATTGTATTCCACAGTATAATGATTAGATTTTTCTGAAGATAATAATTAAAAACAAGAAAGACAAGAAAAGACAAGAAAGTCAGACCAGCTTTATACGAGCAAGTAATAGCACCATTCTGAATGGATTCAAAAGCAATTGCTTCATTAAGGAGCTTTATAGGAGACTTCCAACAGTGCAAACGTGGAGTTTAAGGAAAGTAATGTGTAGCCATAGCAGTCAAGATTATCTCAGGGAGAGTTTGACCTCCTGTGTAGCTCAGCCCTTGGGTGTGCTGCTCTTTTCCCTGTGTCTGTCAGTGTTTAAAATGGATGATATCTGTTGCTCAGAACTCCGTGAGCCCTTCACTGACATCCAAGAGTCCCCACATCCACCAGCTTTCTTTGGATCCTGTTCTGACCAGAGCTTTTTCTTTTTTAATTTGATTTTGGAGGTTAAAATGCTTTGTTTTAGAGTGTGTCAGGGTGAAAATTTTCTCTTCAAATTTTCAGTCAGTGTAGCTGGTTCACATCCTGTTTCATGCTTTCTGGGGTGAGATGGGAAAGCACACTACATAAAACTGTGTAGAATTCGAGGTCTGCATGTGTGTATGTGTGTGTGTGTGTGTGTGTGTGTGTGTGTGTGCGTGCGTGCGAGTGCATGCATGAGAATGAGTGCTGCACTCTAGCATGTCTGAACACCATGGCAGCAGGATCTCGGACAGCTGACTTGTGGTCAGTTCCAAACAGAAGGAGATGATTTCCCTCGAGACAGATCATGTCTCTTATTTCCATAAATACCATATTTTACATCAGGAGTGAAAATTGCCAATAGTAAATTGACATCCCTGGAACATTGTGTAAGCGAAACATAGTAGGACTGACCCTCCTCCAGCATTGCCTGGTGGAGGTCTACCTGACTTGAAGTTACATATGTTTTTAATTTTTGCCTTTTAAATTACTTTATTATTTTATTACTTTTTGTGTTTGCACTAATATAGTCAGCAAAAGTGCAGGTTACTGGTTTGGTCCATGGCTGATCCATTGCATTCAGATAAATGCCCAATGTGGTCCGATTTGTCTTTTTGGAACAATATTGACTAATGACTACACTGTTTCCTGCTCTGGATCCAAGACTATTTAGAGCAATTATGGAATAAATGATTCAGTCTCAGCTGTGGGTGAGGCTTTTTTTTTGTTGTTGAGTAAATG
This sequence comes from Megalops cyprinoides, assembly GCF_013368585.1. Classification (NCBI taxonomy): domain Eukaryota; kingdom Metazoa; phylum Chordata; class Actinopteri; order Elopiformes; family Megalopidae; genus Megalops; species Megalops cyprinoides. Next base: position 38,910,851 of record NC_050589.1, on the reverse strand, counting down.
CCAGGTTTATGAGTCTCTGCTTGCAGTCAGACCAAAGAATTAATCGTGTTTGGAAGGCTTTGGGATCAGAGATAGAACCTTTAAAAAGGAAGTTTGATACCTGTTCTTTATTCAGTATGGTAGTGATGACGGTTTTGATTGCATGTTACTCTAGATAATTTTGTAATTCATACAGTCTGATAGTTACTTTTTGGTGGACAAAGTTAACCCTTTTATTAAGCCTTTATATTGGAATGGACACCACATGTGTCCTGGGTCTAAGAAATAGATAAATCAGAAAAGAATCTCATGAATGTTGTGAAGTTGTTTTTACTGACACCTGTGTAGTGTTCTGAGGAAAATGTTTTAATTCTGGTCTCCATGAAAGAAATAAAAGATCTTTTCTGCTGATGAAAAACACATCCTTCTTTAGGAGAATATATAAATAACCAGAGCCTATGTATATTACATATAAAGCAGCACTTTAGAGATACCAATTTTCTATGCATTTTTCTGTGTCCATTATTTTACATGAAACTTGAAAGATCTGAAATGAATCAAACTGCTGTTCTTTTGCTGTGTAGTTTTTTTGTGCTTGCAGCATTCTGGGCTAATTAACTGTACTGTAATATAGCAAGTGATGGATTATTAAGATTATTCCATCAAAGCTTTGATCAGTGATTAATGATTAAAATTAGTTTTTAAAAATTAAGCTTCACATTATATTCTTAGTCACATGCTGTACATATCATTGATATAAAATTAATATATTTGAATGGGTGGTGAGAGGGCAAACACAGTGCACATCCAGCAAAAATGTACTGAATATGACATAGCATTGAAAATAACATAATTTGAGGCAGTGTACTACTATACAATACTGCTAACACAATAACTGTTCTCCATAGCATTATAAAAGTCATGGACTTCATAGACTGTGTAACAATCCTTCTGCAGCTGCTGTATTGGATTAATAATGTTTGTGAGTGCATGAGAGGATCTAGATATTGGAATTGTTTTTTTCCCCAAGATGGTGCTTCAGTGGATCATATGCTTGTTAATTTATGAATTATTAAGCATGGTGTAGCGCACAGCTGGACTGTAACAAATCAAATTACAGGTATTTTGAAGAACAGTGCTGTGACTAACCTAAGGCCATCAGCACATGTGTCTCAGGCAGTCACACTGTCTGTCCATGGCAGCCAGTGTGAAAAGAGCTGTTGATTCTGATTAAGAAAGTACTCAAGTACTCACTACGTGTGCAGCTATCACTTTGTGTGCAGCTATTGCAAGCGGATTAGTACTTTTAATGGACAATGTAAGCCAGTCCCTGCTTAAAATAACAGTCTGAGTAGGCATAAGTTATTTCATTCATTAATAGCTATGCATGGAATCTGTTTTAGTGGAATTATTAAATATGTGTAGTCAATATGTAGCCCAAGAAAAGTAAAGAGTTGGCAGAAAGTTATGGGTTATTTTCTATAGTAAAATATTGGACTTAATTTTTCATTAAATAATTACTATGGTTAGTATTTCTATATGCCAGTTATCTTTTTAAACCTAAATGCCCAGCTTAGAATCTTTTTGAATCAGGCTTGTGGTGAAGGACAGTTGACAATATAGATGTATGTAGAACCATAAACGAATTTCAGTGCTTATGTAAAACAGTAGTTTTGGTGGAAATGTTTTTGTGGAAATGACAAACAAAAAAATTTAATACTTGGATAAGTTTTGTTTGCCTGAAGTTAAGGACAAATCTGAAAGCAGTAAAGTTGAGCAGCCTCCATTATAGTGAGTGAGTGAACAGTCAGCCATGTTGTCCCATCTAATGACTGTTTTTTCTCTCTCCCCTCTGATGTTTTGCCCCCTCTTAGAGCTGGCTGGCCTGGATGGTAACTAACTAAAGAAGAACTTGCTGCAGGATGAAAACATGGCTGCACCCCTTCTTGCACCACCAGGACCTGACAGCTTCAAGAGGTTTACCCCAGAGTCTCTGGCCAACATCGAGAGGCGAATCGCCGAGGAGAAGGCCAAGAAGCCTCCCAAGCCCGACAGCAGTCATCGCGACGATGACGATGAGAACAAACCCAAACCCAACAGTGACCTGGAGGCGGGCCGCAGTCTGCCGTTCATCTACGGTGACATCCCTCCAGGCATGGTAGCAGTGCCCCTGGAGGATATAGACCCTTTCTATATGAATGAGAAAGTGAGTGCCCTGACCCTGATCCAAACTGCGCGGCCCCATAGGCCAGCTGCCATGCATACAAGCCTTGTCCACCCCAACTGACAGAAATTTCCCTCACTAACAGCAATGGCAGCAATAACAACAAAAATGAAGATGAATGGGGGGTGTAGAGAGGGGTGAATGGAGGTGGAGGATGATGAGAGGAGATGATAAGGTACGAGGGGTAAGAGTAGGGAGGGAGGTCTGATAGTGGTGATGGAGAAACCAGGATAGAGTTTCCTACTACAACCATGTAGTAAAAAAAGGGGGAGGGGTATTATTCCATTAACACATATCCTATTTCCAAAATCAGGATGATATATTTCATGAATAGCATTTTTTAGAGCGCATCAGCTTCACAGTGATTCTTTTGATTTCCTCTTCATCTTCCTCTTCCTCTGCTGACAAAGAGCAATGGCAGTGGCTCTTCAGCCTGCTCCTTGAGATAAATGCCATTCAGTGGCTTGTTGGTTTACCTGGAGGGTGTCAGTGGTGGGCGACAAATTACGCTTGTTGGCAGTGAATTGATTGTGATCAGTTGTTGGGGCTGGGTATCTGGTCATTGGAGCTGAAATCCTACAGGCTGGAACTGCTACCTCTCCTCATCTGAATCTGATTACATCTCTATGTCATTCTTCTGATAAAAACCTTACTGCCACTGACTAGAATTCCAGTGAGAAATACAGAATTAAACATGAGAAATAGGGTCATCTGTCTTTCAAAGTGCAGCAAATCCAGGGAAAATGTAGCATGTTCATAAAAGAGATCAGAAATTTCATTCTTTAGACTGAAATGTGGGCTGGATGCGTACTTTAAGGGGCTGAGGTAAGTTGAATCAAACTGGTAAGCTGTTTGTGTACATTTAAAGCATTTAAAGCATATGACAATCTTTGAGGATTTTTAGATGTGTTGTTTTGTTTTTTTAAGACCTTTTCATGAGTTTAAATGTCAGATATTTTTAAAAATTGCTTTTGTTATTCAAGCCTGAATTTACATCTATGTTTGTAGGATATGCATAGTGATGACAACATTGTGGCCAACATTTAGCAGTCAGAGGGACGGAAATGTCTTCTGTTTGTTCACACCACCCACTTTGTTTGTCCCTGCACTGAGTCCAGCGATAGCCCCACCCTGGCGGACTGTGAATTATTTGTTGAGAAAAACTGCCTGTGATAGACTTAGATTTACTTTTTTCGAATGGTTGTCTTTTCCATGCTGTAGTGAGACATGAACTGTGGCCACTAATGTAACATAATTGTGATTGGCCCCGGTGCAAATATTTTTCTTGCCCCCCCCCCCCCCCCAAAACACAAGCGCACGCTCGTGCGCACACACACACAGTTTCTTCCTGTATTGTTTTCCCTTTAGTCATACTTGATGCGGGAGCACACCTCCAGTATTCCGAGGCCATGTGGAATGCGGAAAAAAACGCCGCTCATATCTATTTAATGTTGATATCACAGCAACAGCACTATGCTGCTTCCATGCGGTACATAGAAATGTAATGTACATAGAAATGTAATGTACATAAAGATTGAAAACATATGCTATGTGTTTTTCAAAGTTAATAAGTAAGTTAACCAACATGTAGATACATGCATTCCACTTAACTTTGGAGGTGTACTCCCGCATCAGGTATAACTAAAGGGAAAAAATAAAGGAAGAAACCTAATGCTACATACCGGGGATAGCTGTTATTGCCCTAAAAATAGCTATTCGATATATCGCCTGCCCTGGACTCAAACCGTCACAGCCTAATTTCTCCAATTATCAAACATCCGAAATAGCTTTAGCCAGCCTACACTAACAAATCAACACAAAGGTAGCTTACACAGTATGTTGCTAATCATAGAACAAATAGCCATCAAGAAAAGCACAGCAACTCATTATAGACTTACACAATATGAATGAATGGATGACGGCACCTGATCACACAATCACTTGCATTTATAGAATTCATCATTCAGCTATGATACAGATACAGCTTCACTTGTGGAACTAGATAGCAATGGTGAGCTGACGTTAGCCTCTGGCTGCACGTCAACATTGCTAACGTTAGCATTCGATGAAGCAGCATGGATAAAAAACCTGTCTAATTTCACCAGTTTAGCAGTACACTCATCCTGCTCTCTTTTGTCTTTCCTCTTTTGAGTGCCGCTTTTTTTGTGTGGGCTTGCTAAACATTATTTATTCTTTTAACTTATCACCCATTTTCTGAAGAACACTTGCTTCATACTAAATCTAATTTTTTTTTTTTTGCTTTTTGCTAAAAGGTTGAACTGTTGTGGAAAAAGTTGACGTCACGCGTTATCACAAATGACAGGGAGCAAGGTCATTGGACAAACAAATTAGCATTTCCCAGCAAGCCTTCTTCCGTCGTAACTTTTCAGAAGAAAGCAACCAAAGTAAATAAGTGGTGGGTAGAAATAATATTTATTTTTAATAAAACATGTAGTTTTGGAACATTTCAATAAGGACAAATAAAAATACATATTAAAAAGTCTATAAATCAAAACCATAAATGTGATACACAAGGTGGGAAGGTGCTATATATAGCAATCACAAACAATCTCGGTGATATTGTTAAATGGTTACTTTGAAGACTGCGTTAAACGGTCAATGCGCGAGAGGGCCCACCTACAAATAGTTAAGTACATGGGCCCCTAACAGCCTCTGGGCCCTGGTGTGCTGCACTGGCTGCACTGTCAATAGTTAGACCTGTGACTGTGGCCTGTCTCAGAGCTCAATGTTGAGAATGCCATTTACAGGAGAGATATTCCTCTGACTACCTACCATGGAAAGGAATTGGGAGCAATGAAAAAGTTAGAGTTAAAACTGAACCACAGGTCTGACAAACTTAAAAAAAAAAAAAACCCTGCAGTCACAGCAAGGTTCCGTCTAGGGCTGGACCCAAATATTCGACTATTCAGATTTTGTTCGTTGGGTTGGTATTTGATTTTCAATTTTGGGATTCGGATATTCGTTTTTTTTTTTTTTTAAATGTAGGCTATCAATAAAGGCGAACTGCAAAATACATTTTGTCAGCACATTCTTGTACTATATTTATACTTTTTAATTGCACTGTTAAAATGTGGAAATATATACCACCTCAGCTTGGGTGCCTGACATCCTTCTCACTCACAGCAGTGAATGTTACGGTGATGGGAAAGTAGCCGGCGATCGCTGAGCTCATGCTTTGGGAGTCGAACGGAGGGTCTAATTGTTTCGACCGACCCCTAGCTAAGTTTCTCACCCTGGTAGGATGCTAGCTGCAGCGATGCCATGCTTCTCTCTGCCTCCAGTGGGGCGTGACACCATGTTTAAATACTGCGGCTCCGTCATCAGAGACGGCAATGGGAAATAAAAAGTAGCCGGCAATCAACTAGTTCCTACTTTGGGACTTGAACAGAGGGCGTAATGATTTCGACCGACCCCTAGCTAAGTTTGTCACCCTGGGAGGATGCTAGCTGCAGCGAAGCCATGCTTCTCTCTGCCTCCAGTGGGGTGTGACACCATGTTTAAATACTGCGGCTCTGTAAGCAGTGATGGCGATGAGTGTATAGGATGGGTTAAATACAGAGGACAAATTTCATTTCAATGTATGCGAGTACTGAGAAATGACAATAAAGAAATTGTAAATAAATATAAATCTTATAAATATAATCAGAATCAGAATTTTTTTATTCACCATGTGCTAGGAATTTCTGTTGGTGCAGGTGTCGAAGCGAACAAAACGAACAAAGCCGAGAACGGAGAAATGTCTGGCTGAGCCCATCCTGAGTCATGCTCAGCACCCACCCCCCACCCGGCCGAAGCTTTGATTTGCTGTTGATTACTACCGAAGCTCCGGAGCCCAAAAAACAAAAAAATTGTATTCGGGACAGCCCTAGTTCAGTCATTAGTTACATTACATCATGTTTACAAACGCTTGAAATAAAAAGCAAGGACACTGACATTCAAACATACTCCTGGAGCAGCTGGCTTTGATTGTCTTCTTTTGTTTGGCAGACATGCTTAAGTCTGAGCTAAATTTGTCCAACTTTCAGATTTTTAGAAGTCAGGAAATGTGTTTGTCCTGTGGATTTGTCTGGGTAGGAAATGGAAGAAAAATTTCCTGGAAATCAACATCTTCTCAAAAATAGGTGGATTGAGTTTGGAGCTCCACAGGAGTAAGATCAGAGCATAAGTCAACACTCTGGAATCTTATGAATTCACTATTGAAAATTATGTATTCAATACACTGTATTATTTAAATTGTCATGCATTGTTCTGTTGATGTTCTATTTACTGTTTTCTGTGAACAGTGATTTTTAACATGCTTGAAGGCAGAGCACTCTCATATTTTGGAGAGTCTGTCTGTGAAGCCACACATTACTCTGAGAGTTAAGGTTCACGGGCACAAACCGCTAAAACATTATTGTTCAGACAAGGAACACCTCAAATTCATAGGCAATTAATTATGCAGTAAGCACAGAGGAGTCAGAAAAAATTAAACAAATTAATGCATTACTTACAGAAATATGTAACACATTTCACACAAACTAAGGTTTGATGACATTCACCTTTTAGTTATGTAACACTCATAACACCTTTGTAAATAGTACATAATGTATCATTACTGTTGTCATAATTATACATAAATATTATAGCCAGTTGGTTTTCGTAGCATGTTGTTAGTATATAATGACAATGTTTAACATTACATGCTTCATATTTGTGTAGCCGGGGAGCATGAATTTCAGGGTATGCAAAATGAGAGTGAAGAAAAAGCCTTAAAATTTGACTTTCTGCTATAGTAGAGGATCAGTTGATCAGTAGTAGTCCAAAGCTGGCTTTTGCTATTAAACAGTTTGATCACACTTTCAGTGAAAAGGAAAAAAATATTTTGACACCAGTTTCCACAAAATGAGAGAGTTTAAAAAAGGCAACATACAGAAGCTTTCTTTCTTCATGTGATGTCCCCTGTATATCTTTTATACAGGGGACATCACATGTCAGACCTAACCTTTGTGGCTTATAGAAGACTATATTTAAATATTTTCAGTGTAATATTATACAGTGTTTTCAGAATTCTTTGTGCCATAGTTTGTCATATTTTAAGCAAAAATAATAATAGCAAGAAAGTAGCTATACCTTTTGTGAGGACTAGTGTAGGAGAGGTTTTGTGCTGTTGCTCATTATCCTAATGCTTGATATCAGATAAGTGTGGAGGGAAGGTAGCTTCATGATTTGAGGACACTGTGAATAGAGGATGTATTTGAGACAAGAATGTCTTTGGTGCTGCAGAGCTGAGATCAGTGGTAGACAGAGCTTTGGGACATGCTGTTGAGAGAGAGATTAGGTCAGGACAAAATGAAAGTGTCAGTACCCTATCCTTGCTATGAGAGCATTATTGATTCTGGGTATGTCAATCAAGGCTCTGATGAAACCTGTGCAAAGGGAGTGTGAACAGATCCAACCAATCAGTCACATCATCACCTGGCACCACAGTAAGGATGCCACCCAATCAACACTGCCAAGTTAACTTAAATAAAAAATAAATAACCCATCTCAGATTGATTTGGCACTGTATTACAGTGGAGTGATTTATTTAGAGACAAAATGCACAAATGTACATCAGTGAGGCTTTTTTAATGAAAAGGCCTTATTACAAAGCCTTCTCTGGATTAGGTTAATCTGTGTTAACCTTTGAACCTGTTATGAATTTGTTGATATTTTTTCATGGAGTCCTGAGGGCAACCCCTACTGTACCGCTCCACTCCGACAGGAAATTGTGTTTGTCTGGGATGGCCACCCCGCTATGTCACTCCCAAGCCCCAGGCCCTCCTGCCCTTTGTGTGTGTTATTGTGCATGCATGAGCATGGATGTGTGCACATGTCCTGGTGAGTTCATGCATGTATTGTACATGCAAGGGTTTGCATGCTAAATATGCACTCCTTTGTCATCCGTTAAGACGGAAAGGTCGTCTCCCTCCTGTAGTGCATGCTGTCAGTTATGTAACTAGCCAGTTCTGTTCAGTTATAAAATGGGCGCTCTCAATGAAGCAGGATGGTTTTAGAAATGTGAAATAGGGCAAAGAAAAAGGGTGAGATGATGTATACACTTATGTTCTCATTGTTGTTCCTTTCCAAACCCCTGCCACCTGACCTGGGATTGTGGGGGGGTCTGCAGCATTACAATTCCGCAGGAGAATGGAATGAGTTTGACAGTACATCAGTGTGTCTGTTTCTAGAACATTTAGTCTGAAATCCTGTTCAAATTTTTGTGGAAACCTGATCAGCTTTCCCCTGTCCTTTCTATTGTGGAACATTATACTGGACATTTTTAATCCTGCATGCTCAGGAAATGGGCTGTTGTGAAATTACACCTGTAGTAGTGGCATGTGTCTGAGGCAGGAGTGGACAAGAAATTATTCTGTGCCTACATAAATCTACATAATCTGCTGATTGTACATGATTGTACATTCTATAGGGCTGCAATCAAACATGATATGAAAACCATGAAGCATTGTCAGATCTCAGAGAGGTAAGGATGCAGTGCTTTTGCTACAGGATGAGAGGATGGGGTCTGGTCACAGCAGAGGGTTTGGGTGATTGTAAAATACCACCCACGGTTTGTGTACCCCTGTGTATGTGTGACGCCTGTAGACGTGCAGAATAAATGTTATGCACTGAGTCCCGGTGCTTGAGCTGTGCTCATATAATAGATAAAAAACCAATGGCACACTCTAATCTGCAGGATGCTCTGAGGCTGGTCCCCTGATGACACAGCATTCTGGTGCTCTGTTGGAGGGTGGGGGTGGGGCTCTGCGTGTCCTGGAGAAGATGGAGCTCTTGGGGCAGGGTGGGGCTGGGCTGCCTGGGACGAGGCAGAAGCAGGGGAAAAATCAATAGGATCAGGCTCGCGTGAACATTACCACCTCTCTGATGCACCCGATCTCACAGCTCTGAGACGCTGCACTCTCATCCAGACTCCCAGTTTTTCCCTGGTGGCTGCAAGATTGTTTTTTCATCCATGCAATGCTTCCCCTTTGTTGAGTCTCATTCTGGAACAGGGTGGGGAGGTGGTGGGGGGGGGTGTATTTCGCGTGTCTGTGTCAGAGATAAACCCTATAGCCATACTGCTGGCTCATTTGTGTGTGTGCTCACTCGTCCCTGCATCCAGGCTCTTAAAGTGATGTGAAAAAGCACAGGCTGTCTTCTCAGTGGTTTTCCAATCCATGCTTCGTGAGAATTAAAAAAAAAATGATTAAGTGTCGGAACAAATCCAAGATGGACAGAAAGGAAAAAAAGATGTCAGAATGCATTACTAGAAGGCTATTCTTGAGGAGCTGACTGTTAGAGTGGAGTTCAACGGTCATTGGTTTTCAACACTACATTGCGACAAGCTCTCCATTGATTGTGCTGCTCTTTCTGTCCTCCTCTCTGTCTTGCCCCTCCCTCACCCCCCTCTTTTCTCTCTGGTTTGATACTGCTGCAGTTCCTCCTAGCCTCTCTGCCTCACTGGCACTCTACTGTGGATTATGAAATTTTCAGTAGCTGTGCAGCAATTCGCTCATGCTTTTGGGGAAAAAAAATCTATATGCATTTGTCCGTGTGTGTGCATGAGTGCATACGTACATGTACGTGCAATGTATGCATGTGTATACGTGCGTGTTTCTGTGTGTGCATCTCCCCCTTACAGACACACACAATACTGTTGTACTGTTGTACTGGCAGGATTTCAGGATCTAAAGAGGATATTGGATTCTTATCTGGATACTGATACTGATACCTTTTGAAACTGCAAATGTGTTTGTGCCCTAGCAGATCACAGCTTCAGTAAGCTAAGCCTGCTCCCAACATTAACAGTGGTCTGGGTGTACTCTATAGGAGTATGAGGAGCCTCTAGCTTACATGTCTCATCTGTCAGAGAGTAACATGCAGAGCTACATGACTCCATGAACCATGTCCTCTGAGATTTCACTATTTTCTGCCATGACTGTACATGTGAATTTGCTTCTATGTGTTTACATCAAGAGAATCATCCCAGTTCTTTTTAACTTTGGCCCTGCAGTCTAGACCTAATCTGAACATAGAAACATTTTTTTTTTTTTTACCCAATGCCATGTTTTGCTGAAAATGTTTTAAATTCTTTGTTGGCATATTTTCTAAGGCTCTGCTCTGAGAATTAATAATTAAGAAGGAATGACTGAATTCCTTTCCGAAATTAGGGAGAATAAAAAGATATTGGATGGCATAAGCAAAAAGTGAGAATTGTAAATTGAAGAAAACCCCAATTTTAAAAAACACATTTAGTGTGCAGTAGTAGTAGATGAATTGTTCCCCCTGCTGGACCCTGTCTGTTCTTCAGAGCCTGCTCACCACCCTCTCCTGGCAGTGCCACTCCTGATCTTAAGTGCAGTGCGGTGCATCTCTCTCCACTGGGCTTAATGCAGGAATGCCTTCTAAAAGCAAGTGGGTAATGATTGGCTATGCCAACGCACAGGGAGCCTCATTAATCTTTTATGATAATTGCTATGTTTTATTTAAACAGTTATGGGGTTATCTACTCATGCTCTGCTAACCCTATCACTCTCCTTTGCTGATGTGGAGACAAATCCAAGATCATTCTGCTGACAGAAAAAGTCCCAAACATGGTCCTTTTGTGATGGTTCCATGATGGGTCCTGGAGGTCTCGGGCTGGATTATGACTGAAATCGTTCAGGAAGTGGAAGAGATCAGAGAGAAATGCCACCTGATCTACCTGCAGTGAACGTGTGCATCAAGCCCGCCTGTACTGTCCATAGCTGTCACATGTTAGTTAATCTACTATTTCAATCAGTTTTCCTTTCAGGTCATTTTACACATAAGAAAAAAGTGATTCTCAGACCTCATGATACCCTCCCTTGGTAGCAGTTAGCAGTTAGGTGACTCAGCTGTGGGCTGGTGGAGGTTAATGGAGGCATTAAAGCATATGTTGCTTCAGGGCATTTAAAGAATACCCACAGATAGTTGAGCAAATTAAACATAGATTCTTTCTTGGGAGAAGGACCACTCTCCACTGTGCTGATCTTTGATGTATTTTTGAGATATCAAAAAATGTTTGCAGCACAGTTACCATACCCCAACTGTTGTTGTCTGGTCATGTCACAGTACTGTGTGCCAGGAGCCTTCGCAGTGAATGTAGTGGAGTTTGTATGGAGCTGAAGGGCTCCTTAATGGCGCACCTTTAAAAATGTGAGTGGCCTCATTGTTTCCTATAAAATAGTCAAGAGTCAAGAGAGATTTTATTGTCAGCCCATCTACATACAAGTATACAGTAGGGTTGAAATAACATTTCCCTGGGATCCATGGTGCTACATTCAGTCACGAATAAATACACAAGATAATAAATAGACAAATAACAACACAAAAATAGACAAAATAACCAGACAATAAATAGACAAAATAATAAGACATTAAATGGTAAAGTGGCAGGCAGAAGAGTGCAAGTAAATTTGTAAACAGAATTACACCTTTCAAAGTGGCTGTGTGCATTTTAAATTTGGGGTGCTCAGTCCAGGGGAGTGGGCAGGGGTATGCTGTGGGTCTGTTCTTGTGCAGGCGCAGGAGGGGAGGAGGGGGCAGCGAGGAGTTGAGGAGCCTGATTTTCTGACGGAAAAAGCTGTTGCAGTGTCTGGCAGTGATGGTATGGATGCTCCGGTACCTTCTGCCAGATGGCAGGGCAAATAGGCATCCTTACCCTCATGTCACTGATTGACCAAGCTATAGCAGCACTGAATGATGTGTTGATGCCAACTGGAAATGCAGGGGTCTTCAGTGCCGTCCATCATGTCAGGCAATTCATTTTAAGGTTGGAGTCCTTATCTCCTATTGACCTAGCGAGCTTTCATTCTACAGTTAGTCAAACTAGTGCCTATAACTACAGTATAATGTAACACCACAGGCCTTTTTCTGAACATTATATAACATTGATAATCATGATAACAATAAAAATAAGAATCAATACTTATTGTTTCTGTCATTATTGTTATGACAATGCCATTGGCTGTGAATGGCTGTAATAGCATAAGACAGAATAAGAAATAAGAATAAGAAATATACACTGATGGTATCATTGCCAAATTTGCATAATTTCAGTGCTTTCAGTGTAAATAGTGTTTGGTTTGAATGTACATCATTTTGTGTTTTATTTATATTTAAGGACTGCGTTTTGTATAGCACACAGAAATAATGGAATATTATAACATTGTATGGAAAACGGTTGTATCTTTGTCTTATTCCAAGTGTATTGTGGGTGTTTGTTCAATTCCCTTTGCAAGAGAAAGGCCTCAGAAGGTTTACTTTCATCTCTTACCCCCTATTGTATAGTAAATAAGCAATGTGATATAAAGGACCTGTCATACACAGTTCTCATTTTAATCTCTCTCTCTCTCTCTCTCTCTCTCCACAGACATTTATAGTGCTAAATAAAGGGAAAACAATCTTCCGCTTCAGTGCCACACCTGCCTTGTACTTCATAAGTCCTTTTAATATTGTTAGGCAAATAGCTATTAAAATTTTGATACATTCATATCCTTTTCAAATGGAACAGAACACTGAGAAGAAGTATTTTAGGAAAATGTTCAATGTTGCCTGTGTTTGTTACTGATAATGTTGATATCGCTTCTAATTATGGTGATGATGATGATGATGATGATGAATATAATTACGAATGTTTTCACTGAGTTGCTCTTCCTTGGGTGCATCATTAGTGATACTTTTATGTGAAGCAAAAATTGATCGCCTTCCTTCTTCTTAAACTTTGACTTCAGACAAAGTCATAGAAAATCCATTTGGCACAGGCCATGTGCCCTCAGTACTTTTTGCCCATCAGCAAGTAGGCTGCATCTATGAGTACATAATTAATTCAAGTTGATGGTGAATCTGATCTGTTAGTGCCATATATGGTTTCCATATCCTCCTGCTTTGTCACTGAAAGTGTACTGACCTCTGTACAACACATTTGAGAATAATAACCATTAAAATGGTCTTACTGGACAAGAAAAAGTGCATTAACATGATAAGACCAATTTTAAAATGCAAGTGGCGGATGTTACCTAACACATCAAGTTCAGTTGCTGTTAGAAATTACGTATCTGATTGTATTGTCATTCTGTTGTAGAATTCTTAGAATTTAAATCTTAAATAATCATTTCTTACAGGTCTTAAATCTTCCAGTAGCTTGCTCACACTGAGGGTGAGTTATTGTGGGTGTCCCAGAAATGCAAGTGATTTAGCGTTGCCATATATTTACCTCATTCTATCATTTTGAAATAAATTTTGAATCAAATTCAGGGTTGGGAGGGGGGAGGGGGGTTCCCACTAATACTTTCCTTGACTCCTTCTCACAGTATTCAGCATGATCATTATGTGTACTATTTTGACCAACTGTGTGTTCATGACTTTTAGCAATCCCCCAGAATGGTCCAAACAAGTAGAGTGAGTACCTCTTTACTCTGAAGCATGCCTTGAATTGTGTTTCCTGCTAATTAAGTATCACAGAAATAGCTTTGACTATCAAGAGTACATTCAACAAGGTTCAAATGGAAACAAGTGTACAAGGAAAACGGAAGTGTGTGCGGCAGGCTTAATGACAGTAATATGTACAATTCACTACTTCCAAATTTGTGTGATGTTTGAAATAAGCTATATCTTCATTTATCAGTCAAGAATTTTGAATTTTTAAAGTAAAACAAATGACTTTTCATCAGTTCAGCCAATTGTCATGAGATCAAATGTTTGAATTTTGTACATTTTTAAATGTAGGTCCTGAAGCACATCACAACCTGGCTGAATTACTGAAAGGCGTGGCAAACGCAGATGTGCTGAACGGCAAATTTCGTTTTAACCCTTTCGCATGTAACTTATTTGTTATGATATGTACCGCGTGTGTTACCTTATATGGTTCGTTATGTTTTCATTTGCATTATTAAGTTTCTTATAGATTTCAGTTAGCATTTGCTATATATTTTAGAGTTAAATCGCTGTTTCCTCAAAGCTAAAATCAGCTAGAAATTCTCCAATCTAGTGTTATAATCGCAACAGTTTTAGCATTTGCGCTAAACGGCTAATCACACCGATGTGACCGTACGCGCGAAAGGGTTAAAACGAAAATTGCCGTTCAGCACATCTGTGTTTGCCACGCCTTTCAGTAATTCAGCCAGTTAAATATCCGCGCTGGAATTACGGAAGGAAGTTGCGGTCAAACTTGATAATATGATTAATTTGTTAAAGTTTCGTGATTAATCGCGAACGATTAATGCGATGCTAATTAATATGTTTCTCTTCTCTACTTTTTGTATATAAAATGATGCTGTCTTGCCCATTCCATTTCGATTATTTTTACAACAGCCATCAAAATAAGTTTTGGGAAAAACTGTATAATTTTAGTTTTCTTCAGATATTTCATATGGTCTGTTTTGATGATAATTTTGCTCAAGGTGTTGTGATCTGTGAAGTTCATTAGAGTGACTTTAAATGTAATGAAACATTTTGATATCGAATGCATGTCCTGCAAGCACAATATTATGGTATTTTATCAAGGTACCAAACATAGAACATCTCTGTGCAATTAATGCCCACAGCTCTCCTCTACAGAGTTTGAGAAAGACACGCCTCTTTATGTTCTGTGTGGGGTTGTTGACTTCCTCTTAAGACAATAAGCTAACTCATTTTCAGTAGTTCACAAGGCTTTATGGTGGGTCTGATTTTTCTGCATGTATGGGTTTGAATGTAAACTTTACTTTTGAGACTGATAATATATTATTATTATTATTGAATGTGTTTTAATGAGTGCAGCGTGGCTGTTAGAGATATATGTATGGTGGCACATTTGGTGAGATGAGGACCCAGGTTCTGCGGTGCTCTGTGACAGAATGGCAGGCTGCATAGTGAGCTGCCATTCAGAATGACTTCTAAATCTGACTGCTCCTTTTGTGTAGGTACACCTTCACTGGAATTTATACATTCGAATCAACTGTAAAAATCATTGCTCGTGGGTTCTGTATAGACGGGTTCACCTTCCTACGGGATCCATGGAATTGGCTGGATTTCATGGTGATCTCCATGGCGTAAGTAGACTCCTGAGTACCTATAGAGCCTTTCCTTATCTGAAGCTGCCATGGTTAACCTGTGTTAACATTTCTCACACTAAAGACTTTGAAAGAAAGGATTTACACATAACAAACCTAATCTCTATTCACACAGAACAGACCTAATTTGTCATTGAATATCTTTTTTGTGGCTAATGCCTCTTTTTTCACATTTTTTTATTCCTGTGGTAGTGTTGCCCAAACTATTTAGCTGGAACTGATTAGTTCATTAATGCAAAGAAAAGATGATGAATGGGTTCTGAAAGAGTTAGGTCAGAATGTTCACAGACAAACAGACAAAAATCAATATACTATTCAGATCTTTTGAGTGTATATTGGTATTTTGACTGTGCAAATTTTAATCAGGAGGGTGGTGCTCATTTTCTTTTAGGTTGTGTAAGATACAGTGGGATGTCTAAAGGACCCATCCCCCCCACTTCAGGTCCCTCCTATTCTCTCTGTTTCCCTTTGTTCTCAGTGCATTTATTTCCCTCCCTTGATAATCCAGAATCACTCTTTACATTTCCTTTGCTCAGCATATAAAAATTACCCCATGAAAAATGGAGGTCCTAACAAGCTGTTACATGGCATTGGAGAGAAATTACTCTTGCCTCCCACAGCCGTCTCCTCCCTGGTTACATATCTGGGCCAGCACATCCCATATCCCCTCTCTCTACCTAACAGCACAGTTTTTGACAGAAGCTCTAGCTACAAACTCCAAACATTTCCGTCCATTCACAAAAAAACTGGAATAACACAATGTTATGAGTAGTTATATTCAGGCTGTGATATTTCTGGCAAGTAAGGGAAAGTAACTGACATACCCTCCAAGGAATCGCACCACAACGATTAAAACATGTCAGCTTTATTCCCCAAACTGCCTTTCCTCCATTGTAACTGGAACCAGGCAGCACTGACATACAGGCTATGGGAGTTTTTCCATTGTCTTTTGTGCTTGGAATTAGGGCCGTGAACCAGGTTGTGAGAGGATTTAACCTGGGTTTAACCTGAAAGGCATAAGCACAGAAACAGCCCAAACACTGGCAGTGAAGTGGGCAGGCTCGGTGCCAGGTGAAAATACAGGGGGGTGCAATTGCAATCCATGCCGAGGGGGGTCACAAAACATAAATGCTGCGCAGACATTGAGATTTAAGGACACTCCCATAATGCAGGGCCTGAGAGTGGGGTCTTTTATTGATACAAAGGAATGGCCATAGGAAGCAGTCTAGCTGCTTCAGGAATCTGTCAAACTATGAACACATGTTTTGTCAGGATCGGAGATCGGGACACAAACGCGGACCACCGGGTAAACGGAACCAAGCGTTTAATTTCAATCAGCAGGCTGTTCGTAGTACAGGGACAGGCAGGGTTCAAAAACACGGGGAAGCAGTCCGGGGGCAGATCCAGGATCGGAAGTCGGGACGGGCAGAGTCGGGAACCAGGTAGGCGAATGGCGTAGAATGGGTCCAAGTCGGCAGGCAGAAACGAAGTCGGGAATCAGGCAGGCGACGGCAACAGCGAAAGACTCAAGGGAACTAAATGCGGGGACGAGACAGGAGGAACTCACTGAAACGAACTAGCAACAAGACAGAGACACGCAGGGAAGATATAGGGCAGAGGTAACGAGGCAATGGGATGCAGGTGAGCAGGCAGGCAGGTGCCGGTAATGAGGGGATCAGGTGGGCGTGGACCAGGCAGGGAGCGGGGCGGGGCTGGAACACAAGGGAAACAAAAACACAGGTACAGGGAAAACAAAAACACAGCGGCTTAAGGGGGCGGAGCCCTGACATGTTTGACATGACTGTTCTCAGCATGTATATACCTATTGCCATTTTACATTGTCCACCATCTTGTTAAAGAAATTGGTGACTTTCAATCTCTCCTAATTGGCTGGGCTTGGCAGTGCTTCAGGAGCAACACTGTGAAGGAAAAATGGAATGGAAGAAGGAACCTAACCCTGCCAGATTTTTAGTTCCTGGTTCCTGGTTCCTGGTTTTGATAGTAGAAAAAGTTCTCCACAGGTCCCAGAGGCCCCCATCATTGAAAATCAAGATGATATGGATATTAGGATCAGGGTCAGGTAATGGGATGTGGTATGGAGTGAAGATTATGTGATTGGGTTCCATTCTGAAATGTGTCTGTTGTTAATAATTATAATAATAATAGTAAATTGTAATTATTTTCCATTATTAAAAAACTCTTTCAACATAGCATTTATTATTCACAATTTACAGAGATTATTTGATTAGATTTGAGGAAACAAAGAGTGACATCTGTAATGTATGCATTAATAAAGATTACCTGTAACTCTGGTTTGATTCTGCAGGTATATAACAGAGTTTGTAAACCTAGGCAATGTGTCAGCTCTTCGCACGTTCAGGGTGTTGAGGGCTTTGAAAACTATTTCTGTAATTCCAGGTAAGAGAGCACAGGGGGGAGGGGGAGAGGGGTTGGTGTTACTGTACGTAGGTGTGTTTTTTTTTTCGTTTTCTGTTTCCTTTCCTCCATGGACAGGCTCTGTGAGTGACGTTCCCCTCCTGGTGGGTGTCGTAGTGCTGTTGTGTGTGTTTTTGTCATTGGTGTTTGTGTGTGATCCTCCCTTATTTCAGATATATCACAGAGTTTGTGGACCTGGGCAATGTGTCTGCGTTGAGAACGTTCAGAGTTCTCCGGGCATTGAAAACTATCTCTGTCATTCCAGGTGAGACCCAGTTTAAACACTAAGGCTGAGCTGTTTATTTATTTTTCCAACTATAATTATTTTCAAATGTTTTTTCCTGGAATAATCATTTATATTATTTTTTCTCCAAATTATCAAAAATGGTACTAATACATTTTTGATAGGCTTTGCAGTCTACTGTCAATCTCATTGCCTTATAATGTGTCCGAACTCCCTACCACCCCAAAGTAGACATTCATTATAAATGTACATTGTGTCCAAACTGAATTGCTCCTGAAGTTTTGACAGAATGCTGTAAAATGCTTATAGCAAAGATAGAGAAGCCCCATCACTCAAAAAACTGTGTGTTCATTTTGCATCAGTAAAGCTGTGCTGGTAGCTAGTCATACCTGAAAAATGTGAAGAGGAAACAGTTAACAGCAATCAAAAATTCAAAGTTAACTGTTTTAAACACTATGGTAGGGAGAAGAACTCTCTGTAGAACACATCCCCTTTTTCAGAAAGAGATCGGATCTTAATTCTGCTCTGACGTTATTTCCAGATCTGACTCAGTCCTTTCCTTTGATGTTGAAAATTTCTTTTAGATTTTCACCTGCATTTTTAGTCAGAATGGGTGTGGCTCCACCATGACAGAAATATGGATGACTGACTTTGGTGACAAGAATGTGGGGGCAGTGTGTCATGTAGGAAGAGAGGTGTATCACAGTATGTTTGCCTCTCATTTTTGGCATAGCCTAATTTAAACCCCATGTATTGCAAAAGAAAAAAATGAAAATTAGTTTTACCTCTTCATCTTTTATAGAGAAAGATAAAGGTATGAGAAGTAGGCATTAGCAAAGTGAGAACTATAGCCCTGGGAGGGTTTGGCTTTTGCGTGTTGCTCTCCAGTTGCAAAATGGCACACCATTTAGTAAGATCCCTGGGAATGTGCCTATTATTTATTTATAAAGACTGCCAAGCCTAGTGTGTGAACTTTATGCTGCATGATGCCTCTCAAGTCACTTGCTATTAGCTTACTAAGAGCTTGGCTGACAGATTTCTTTGAATTTTTATTTTGATTTTATTTTTATTATTCAGTTTTCTTGAAATTGATTTGTTTTACATTTTTTTTATTTGGTTTGTAATCATTTTCAAGAAGGTCATAAAAAGCATCCTGCCTGGAAATAAAACAAACAGAGAAAATGAAAAAATAAAATATTTGCACATACAGTAAGGTCCGTAATGAAGGTTTGGTTTCTAAAAATGCAAATTTTGGGATTGAAGGGGGAGCGGCCTCCTGAGACTCAGCCAGTTGTCAACTCAAGCAGCCATGTTTTTTTTTCTTCCATTTCATATTTTACAAAACTGGATGGATGAACAAAGGATGATTTGCTGTAGAGGTTTCACAGTAAAAAGAAATCACAGTAAAAGTTATTGAAACAATGTTTAGATGCACCAGCTGTAGCCTTTTATTTAACTTGACCTCTAATGTTAAAATCTATTATAAACTATGTCCCCTTGATGACAGACAAGTAGGCAGGCAGACAGAGTGGGACAGGGATATCCTATAGTCATTTTTGCAAAATGCAGTTTCCTTGGAGCACAAATAAACAATTTCAGAATTGTTATATTATTGTCTTATGTACTGACCTCTAGGACCACAATATTTAGATTTTGTATGTGACAGATTTACCATTTTATGGGATGCTGGGCCCTGATGTGCAAGCACATTTTGGGATGTGTAAAAGTGAAATGTGGATTATGCTGATTTTTGAAGATGTCTGGATCCCATTACAGACACTGTGTTTAATTGTACAGAGCATTGAAGGCTGTGTGTGGCCTGCTTCACCTAGACCTTTTACCACATTTAAATTTTGTGGGCAGCATCAAGCTTCAATAAAGATTAAAATTTGGAAAAGCCTGGTATACTAATGGTGCATACATACCAACAGATCTGAGTGGGGGTCATCATGCCTACTTTCAGACCTTTTAGCATGGAGTGTAGGTGTTCCCTTAGCCTTTTTTCTGTAATCAACATGTCAGTAAGGATTGGGGTATGGGGGAGCTTGTAATTACAGTACATCACAAAAAAGGAAAAAGCCTGATTGGCACTGATAATGAATATTTCTCTTCAGCCTTGGCGTTTAAATGACTTGCATGCGACTTCCATCCCCTGCCTGCCCTCCTGCCCCTTGGTCCTTTAGTTTTGCTCGTTGTCGTGCTGCGTGCTGAGTTCATTTACTGATGGATGTCTGGTTTTACCTGTTTCTGGGAGTCCCCTCACATTGTCACACAGTTTTGACACTGACTGCAGTGTGCAGATCTGAGACTTCCAGCTTCAGCTGACTGCTTCAAGTCCAGAAAGTAAACCTGGAAGTATTTTTTCTTTGTGGGTTTCAGAGTTTAACGTTCACCCTTTGCACGCCATCCAGCCACAGGAGGCTACATCTGCAAAGCTGTTCTCCGGCACTTTGTGATAAATGTGGTTTTAATTGCATGTAATAAATGCATTTCCCATTGTCGAAAGACTGGGTTTATAGGAGGTTCTCACACAACTGCAGTGCAGATTTATATTCCTCATAAATGATTTATATTAATTAGTTTTGCAACATATTAGTACAGAATTGAACAAATGATTCATATTAATTTATTGTGAGAGCTGACTCAACTAAATGAAGAAAAGTCCTCGTCTTTTTTACTAGCTTCAACATGTGTCTATAAACATTTCATCACATAGGACTTGTAGCAGGTTATGGTAACTGTCAGTACCTTGGTTATACCTATATGGCTGTACAAGGTATACAGTGCCTGTAATTCAGTCTATGCCAGAAGCAGTCAGTGTCCAACTGCTCTGAAACATAAGTGGGGTGATTCTTAAATTCTGTTTGTTCTCTCTGTATTAGAAAGACTTTAATTTACAATTATATGCTGTCTGAGATTCTTTGAAATGTATTGACTTGCTACATACAATGATACTCTCGGATGCCCTGTACCTTGACTTTGTACTCATGAATCGGAATCAGTCAACAATCCTATTTTGAAACTAATCTTACCAAGGGATTTACAGGTTTTGTTGCTAAATCTTTATTGGTATTGTAACAATAGTTGTATGCGTTTGTGTGTGAGAGTGTGATGGGTCTTCTCTTCGACTTAGTCAAAACTCACATCTTATGCCACACTGTAGTGTGCATTGAGCCTGAGACACTGATAAAAGAAGGACACAGCCGTAGTCTGTAAGGCTGGGCTGCAGACATATACAATATCCTCTTTGCTGGTATCCGTAAAAGCAAATTCCAGTTGAAAATACCCAGAGACTTCTACAGGTCTTCTCCTTGGAGTGCTGGCACTCTGACGACTGTCTACGGCTCCCTGTATGTGTGTGTGTATCACTGCCCCACAGGCCTAAAGACCATTGTGGGCGCCTTGATCCAGTCTGTGAAGAAGCTGTCAGACGTGATGATCCTCACCGTCTTCTGCCTCAGTGTCTTCGCTCTGATTGGCCTGCAGCTCTTTATGGGCAACCTGCGGCAGAAATGCGTCATATGGCCCATCAACGCCACGGACAACTACCTGAGCAATGGCAGCAGAGGATTCAATTGGGATGACTACATCATGAATGAGAGTGAGTTTGCATTCTCAGTGCAATGCTGGCCATACTCAAAACAAAAGCCTCAGCTCTTTTCCAGTGCTTTCCAGGAGTATGTCTTGACCACCCTGTCCTTGAGTGAGGAAGCCATTTTATGGCTTTTCCATGGTTGATTCTGTGTTGATTCTGTACTTTTCATATTCCTTCTTCAAATAATTACACTGTTGAGCTCGTTGCGAGAATGCAGTTTAGAAAATGTAGCATGTATACCAAAAATATGTGGATTGAGTTGATTGATTGACTGATAAAATGCTAGTAGTAGCTATTGAAAATAGCAGGCCTAGTGACTCAAGCTTTTTAACTGAACACACCAAAGGGTTTCTGAAGAGCTTTGTTTGTTTTGTTTTTAGCCAATTTCTACTTTATCCCTGGACAACTGGATGCTCTCTTGTGCGGAAACAGCTCTGACTCTGGGTGAGTTTTCCATGCCACTACACTGCTACCACAGCATTTCTTTTTCCCACTGCGTACCTTTAGAGGAACAGCAAAACTGGTTTTGTCAATGTATGTAAACCCTGCGAAAGTGTATCAAATGCAGCAAAGAATAAAATGTTAGCCATCCTCAACCAGCAAATGCAAATGATGGTCAGCCAAAGAAGAGCACTGAAAGTGTGAAGGAAGAGGCACATGTTAGCATATTAAATAAGTACAATGTCTGGTGGGTATTTGTTACCCATTTAAATCTGCTAAACTCCCCCATTGATATTAGATTTTGTGGGATAAAAAGCCTTTAAAACAAAGTTCCACTTGAAATAATGCTCTCAGTCCAATGGAATAATAAGTAATCCTGGGATGTGTGTGTGCGCCCCCCCCCCCCCCCCCCCCCCCCACACACAGTCGCTGCCCAGAGGGGTACACCTGTATGAAGGCTGGCAGGAATCCCAACTACGGCTACACCAGCTTCGACAGCTTTGGCTGGGCCTTCCTAGCTCTCTTCCGCCTCATGACCCAGGACTTCTGGGAGAACCTGTATCAGCTGGTAAGAGCCTTTGCTAGGCCCACAAGTCTGTGTCTTGGCACCCCACCAGGCTTTTCCAGATATGTTTTTGGAAGAGAATAGAAATGCACCAGATATCATCCACAGGAAATAGGGAGATAGTAGGAATAATGATAAAAATGTGATAGGAGTGCTGTTGAAAATTAAAATGAAAATGAAATTAAATATTTTTTGTTTCCATTATATGAAGCTATATTAAATTGGGCATGAATTAAATTGCAACACTGATGATACAAACATGCTTTGGCTTAGTTGTTATGTAACATTACAGAATTTCTGTTGTTTCTGTTTTTTTTTAATCACTATTGACCCCACTGCTCATTCCCAAAAAAGAAAGCACTGATGGTTACCTGGTGGACAGTACAATAAACTCCAATCATGCACTGATGGTTAAAGCTCTTTCTTCTGGCACAAGAAAGATATATTTTAAAATTGTGAACAGGATTATTTCATATTGTTGATGGTTTCATTAAAAAAAGGGTTCATTTTATGACATATTTTGCTGTTCATCTCAGGACACACCATTTGGCTTCACATTCTGCTTTGCCCTATTAAACATGCTAGAAAAGATGACTTTGTTGTATCTGTAGCAGATTGGAAGAAGGGATTAAATATTTGCCTGTGTATTATAGTATGGGCAGTCTGGGAGAAGTGAAAGGACTCTGGCTGGGGAGTAGTTTTCAGGAGGTGTCGTATTAAGGACGATGTCTTAAAAAGTGTTTTGAAGCATCAGCTTAGCCTGATATTGCGATAGGAAATTTTATCTGCTTCCTCCAACTTAAAAATGTTTTTTTTTTTTTTTACTCTTTAGTGTTTTGTATTTTCACAACAGACCACTGATGGAGGTGGTGTATTCAGAATGTGGTTTTTTTGAAACAAGTTTGGAAGAAACAGTGGAATGTCATATGTGTTAGGGGTGGAACAATCCTGAACTTTTCACAGAAAACCTTCAAAATATTATTTAGGTGCATGTACATTTACAGAGAGAGAATGTGTGTTTGTGTGTGTGTCTGTGTGTGTGAATATCAATGTTTGGGTGTATGGTAGCTGTGTTTTGTGTGTGAGATGTGGGTGAAGGTGTGGGTGTTCCATGGCTGCTTATGTTTTTTCTTTGCTCTTGGTGTGTCATAGTGCATTGTATCCAGAATTCCTCCTGAGCACTGCATGTAAACCATATCCATAATTGATGTGTGTGTCCAAGTGAATTGCCTAGAAGTCCCAGTGAAGCCAGCCCACGCTGCTCTGTGCATACCCCCCAATTCTTAATGGGAGACCAGGGGAGGGAACAGAAAAATATTCTGTGGGAACCTGCTCTAGCAGAGGTCAGATGGTTGACTCTGGCAGGGTGAATCTGAGTTGCTTTGCTGTGATGGTGGAACAGCTTAATGTGGTGCAACCCCAATCAATTAGAAGTGAAGTATGGATTTTAACCTTGAAAAGGGGGAATAAAGCTCTAGGACCATATATTCTAGAAGGTCTCACTAAAGCAAACCTTTAAATGATGTTCTTTTTAGCAGACATTGACTTAAGCAATTGAAAAGCCAAATGCATTTTTGGAACATTAGTGGCTTATTTGTAAATATTGAAATGAATCTTCCTATATATATATTATAATATATATTGTGACCAGGGATTCAGGCACATTAGTCCTATACAAATGAGACATCACAAATGTGAAATTTTAAAAAACCCACTTTTACATAAATTTTGTTGTTTTCTGACATCATTGGTTGATTTTATTGATAAATGCACGTCTAGTCCTTGGCCCCAAATTCCCCTGATGGGAAAACATGTGACTGAAGCATAGCCAGTATAGTGGAGTTGCACATAGTCGAGTAAATAGTACCTTCTAATAGGCATGATTATCTATTTTAAACATAGCTAGAGAAACAAAACAAGTCACTAACTATATAAACTTAGCTACCTTAATAGCTGTAGAATTTGGATTTAATTATGCTGTTTTGTAACATGCAGAGCTCTCCGTATCCAAATGTTAAAAATGTTATACTTTAATTTTAATAGCATTACACAGAGCAAAGTTCACGTGTAAGGGATTTTATTTCTGAAAAGTCACATTTGTTTACGCTTTTTTTAGTCAGTCCACCTTTGACTGATCCACCACCAGATTCACAACTGACAAGACACACCCTGTAGTGCTTTATGAGGTGTGTGTGTGTGTGTGTGTGTGTGTGTGTGTGTATGTATGTGTGTGTCTCATACATACCCTGTTCTCTGACACAGTACATAATTAGCCTTTAAAATATACATTAGACACATTTGCGTAAGCTACTGAAAGAACCATTATTTTTAATTTTTATAGAAAATATTTGAATATTCAATAAATTGTGTTGGAACCTGTTTTCTTTTGGCACAAACAAGCTGTGAATACTGGTGCCATTCAGTGGCTAAATGTATGTGCTATGCATGTGAAAGTAGGTCATGAGGGAGAAATTGTAGGCTAAATGTATTGAATTTCACATGCTAGAAACATTCACATGTGCTTTTAATATAGCTGACACGTTGATTGTTTGTAAACTGCTCAACCCTAGTCTCTTACCTCAAATACACGTTCCCTCTTATTGGAAATATTTATTGGGTGATATTTATAGGTCTGCATGACATGTGGGTATATGCTGAACTACAGTATTCTAATCGCATTCACCACATCAAGATATTATTTTACTTTAGTGGGGTTGTTCAGTGTGCTTTCTTTCCACTGCAAGAGTAGAGCCCACCAATAGCAGGACTAGATTGTGCCCTTCTGTCAGAATACCATTTCAGGAGTGTTTTGGGCCAATTTTGGGGAACATTAAGCATGATTAACAAAATAAAACCAAAAAGTTTAGTGATATTTTGTTCCACACTCCTTGTGCTGTAGACGCTGAGGGCAGCAGGGAAGACCTACATGATCTTCTTTGTGTTGGTGATCTTCGTGGGCTCCTTCTACCTGGTGAACCTGATCCTGGCTGTGGTGGCCATGGCTTACGAGGAGCAGAACCAGGCCACCATGGAGGAGGCTGAGCAGAAAGAGGCAGAGTTCAAAGCCATGCTGGAGCAGCTGAAGAAACAGCAGGAAGAAGCCCAGGTCTGCCTGTCTACATTGCTCCTTTCCTTGCCTGGTCTTCCATTATGCACTCATTTTTGTCATCTGACATCATCAGAGTGCATATTTGGTATGTGCATCTGTGCTTTCCTGAATGTCACATGCCTCCTTCCTTGTAATTTTGCTCCTGAAGCTGGAGATGTCAGCAGGTCTGGGAGTTTCTGTTTGTTGATCCTCTCTTTCTGTGCTACTCACATTCCCATAACTTCCTTGTGATTCCAGGCAGCTGCCATGGCGACCTCAGCGGGCACCGTATCGGAGGACCCGGTGGAGGACGATGGCGGGGGCCACATGTCCTGCAGCTCTTCTGAAATGTCCAAGCTGAGCTCTAAGAGTGCCAAGGAGCGACGGAACCGTAAGAAGAAATGGCGGCAGAAGGAGCAGTCTCGGGGCGAGGAGAAGGGAGACAGTGAGAAGTTTGTCAAGTCTGAGTCTGACGACGGCAGTAAGAGGAGCAGGTTCCGCTTCCCTGACAACCGCCTGGGCAGGAAACCCTCCCTTATGAACCAGGTGGGAATCTGCTCAATTCAGAAAGGCTGCTGTCCTGAACTGGTTGAGAGTCCATTCAGACAGGTAGTTCTCCATCAGGAACCAGATGATAGTCCAGTATAGCATGGAGAACTTAAAGCGTAAACCAGGTGCAACTAGAGGAGTGGAGACATATATGTAGAGAACAGGGGCTTCAGTCAGTAATCATTCATCCTCATGTTGATCAAAAGTTGATTGTTTTTCTCCTGTTTACCTCTGGTGTCATTTGTTTTCATTTCACTGTTTTCCATAAGTTTCTATCAGACTCCCTTTTTGAAGTCAGGGCACCATTTCAGAGTCTTTTCCAGTTGATGTTTTCTCATTTTTCAGTTTGTTTTGGAAAACTTATTTTGTCCAGTATTTTGTGACAATGCAAGTGGAAGTCTGTGCTAAAATGTATGCATTTGGATTTATCAATTGATGTTATGGACATGAAGTCTCTTCATGTAATTCTTGTTACTCTTATGGTCTAACATACAACCTATATGTACTGCATGAGTGTTTACACCCATCTGATGGAGAATGGAGATGGAGTCCACAACGAAAACAGACAGCTACTTCCTGTCCTTTATATAGGAGGGGAGGCATGCTTTCAGTGCTCAATGTAAATAATTGATGCTGCTTCCATTAATCTTTCACAGCATTCTGAATGCAGTAACATGCCTTTTATTTTCCAGTTTTATTGTCACTCACATCGTATTTCAACAAAATTCTAAATGACAAGATCTTATGTCTTATATTAAG
Source organism: Megalops cyprinoides (assembly GCF_013368585.1). Lineage (NCBI taxonomy): Eukaryota > Metazoa > Chordata > Actinopteri > Elopiformes > Megalopidae > Megalops > Megalops cyprinoides. Next base: position 38,883,856 of record NC_050589.1, on the reverse strand, counting down.
TTTGTTAAACAAGATGTGAAAGCATTACAAGGACTATTTTCTTAGGAATGTCTTCCTGTTTTTTTTAATTTACTGAGACATCTCAGACTTGCAAACCTCCCATAATTTAGATGTTAAATAAACAAAGAATTTATGCATACTGTACATTTCAAAGTTTCATGTCTTTGGGCTGAATAAGGTAGAAAACACATAATTAAGGTCCCTGGTGGCCTAATTACTAAGTTTTCTGAGAAAGTCACATTACTGCTTTAGGGTATAGACATGCCATTGTTTTCAATGTGGCATAAACTGAAACCTGTATTTGCCATACTCTGAGACTGCAGTTGAGGGGAGTAGGCGGTTTGATGTCCTGTGTACAGGTACATTGGTAACTACAGAGGCTTGCATCATGGTGCCCTGGTCACACAGCACAGAATCATTCAGCTCATTTGCTTCCATTGGGTAGGCCCTTGTTTTTTATGCTCTCTGCTCTCAGTAACTGTCCAGCTGCTGCTGCCAAATGTATTATACCGTCTCTGCTCCTGTTCTGTTCCCCTGCAGTGTATTTCTACACACCCATATGCCAGTTCTCTCCTCCTGTCCTGTATAAACATCCATTCTCTTCCCTCCATGTTCTTCTCCCTTACCCTCTGGCCGTCACACACTCTTGCCCTCTCATTCTCACACTTCTCCATTCACTATCCTTCTTTTTCTTTCTGTTTTACTCCCGCTCTCTTCTCTCTCACCCCTTCTCTCTCCTCCTCTGTCATTCCTACATTCTCTCCTTCCCCCCTCTCTTCACCTTTTACTTTTGTTCCCTCTGTTTCCCTAAATCCCTCCCTCCCTCTCTTGTTCTCTTACCTCTTCTATTTCTCTCTCCCTCTCTCTTCCTCCTCTGGTTCCTCCCTCCTAGTCTCTGCTCAGCATCCCGGGTTCACCTTTCCTCTCGCGGCACAACAGCAAGAGCAGCATCTTCAGCTTCAAGGGCCGCTCCAAGGATGTAGGCTCGGAAAACGAGTTTGCTGATGATGAACACAGCACAGTGGAGGAGAGTGAGGAGCGGCGGGGCTCCCTGTTCAGCCCCTACCGCCGCAGCAGCTACAGCGGCTACCACGGCAAGAGGAACAGCACAGTGGACTGCAACGGCGTGGTGTCGCTCATCGGACCAGGGCCCGGTGGACGCCTACTGCCTGAGGTGAAAATAGATAAGGCAGCTACTGACGACAGTGTAAGGAAGTCTATGAGTAGACCATAGGCATGGCAGTCTTTGTCTTCTTCTTTTACTGCTTTTTTCTTCCTTTCTGTTACTCCGTCTTCCTCCTCCTCCTTCTTTTGCAAGTCCCAAGCCACTTCATCTTCTATTCCTCTCTCTCTCTCTCTCTCTCTCTCTCTCTCTCTCTAATGGTCTGTATCAGGCTCAGCACCAGGAGAAAACAAACAAGTACACCAAACGTCATATTCTAATAAATAATATGTGGACATCGAGATATAATGAGACAATTGGGGGTGCACTGGGGTCCATCTGGGGGAGCACCCCTAAGCACCTCCATAGCACTGGCCCTGGTCTGTATGCTGCCTTCCTTCATTATACCAAACAAAGAATGAAAAGAAAGAAAAACAATGATCTTCAGTAAATATTCTGGAATATTTCATGTGTTAATTGATGGAGTTTTACAGTTTTCATTTCTCATTTCTGTTGTTTTTTATTTTTTATTATTTTGGATAGTGTATATATTTTCAGAATTTGTCTGTGAATTGTTTTATAGTCCCTTATTTAAAGTTGATCCTGCCCAGTGTATAATTCCTCATCATGTAATGGGTCCTCTTTGAACCATACTGGAGTAAAAAAACCTATCTAGGGCCCAGTTGCCAAAAAGATGTGTGCTGTAGCCACTGACACAGCTTGTTCTTGTATGTTTCCCTTCTTTCTGAAAAGGAGTAGGAAGTAGTCGGCCATTTTCCTCAGCTCATTCCATGTGTCTTATGGAAGAGGAAGCCCTTCAAACTTTCGCTCATTAGACATAAAATATTCATTCTTGAATGGTCTGTGGCAGAGTACGCTGTTTCCTGATGCTGCAATCCTGAGCCTGACTGAGACTGATAGATTGACCAGACTGATAATAATACTGTCTTTACACTAAAGGCAGTAGAAACAGGTTCAGATGTACTGCAGTGAAAATCACCACTGCCAGTCATAGAAAAAGGTTTTGAGAAGAAACATGCTATAAGTGTAACTAAATGTGTAGAACCTGAACCACGTATACTAAATGGAGTTGAGTTTTCCCATTGAGGCCGTGGTCTAGGAATTTACAAGATAAAGTGGTTTGCACCTCCAGAATTCCCTGCTGGTCCATGCTGCACATAGACCAAGACTGCAAAATATTCACTGATCTTGACAGCCTAATACTGACTAAGTGTGACAGCAAATGACTACTGTGAGTGTAGGGGAGGTGTACAGATTGCTGTCAGAAACATTCCACTAAGACTGACTTAGACTGGAGGGACTGACCAGAACTGAGCAAAACTGACTCTTGTCACTGCATAAGACATCATAGTGTCTCTAGGTCATTTAATTTGTCAGTTTGTTTCACTTCACAAATTCTAAGCCATCAGTTCAGTATATTCCTTATGTAGACTTGCAACAAACAGAACTCTCCTTTTCCTTCTTTCATTTTCTCTTTTCTCTCTCTGTCTTTCACTCTCTCTCTTTTCCCAGATGTTCTGGCTATACACAGACTAACTTTTCTAGTAGCTCTTCTCTCCATCCTAGTTAGCATGGTAGTTTGACATCCTTATACTTCTCTCAATCTGAGTTTTCTGTATTGTATATTTCTAACTCAGCATGGGAAACAGCACTGGTATATGGTATCTTTAATTTTTCTATTTTACTAATTTAATCTGTGCATGTCCATGCATGTAGATTTCAGCGAGCACCCTACCCAGCTGCCTCCTCTTTTGAGTCCCACAGGGTGCATGCAGTTGAGGTTGAGGGTATGGGGCTTTTGGGTCTGATGTGGCCAGGAGTGGAGGATAAGGGAGAGAGTATATACAATGGGTGCAATGGTGGAAATCTGTTGAATTCATAGGTAGCTGTAGCCACACATAATATATTACAAATGAATAATAAACAGTGAACTGTCATCTATATTGCAGATAGAAGAATATTTGCAATTATTGCCACTTTAACATATGCAGTGCTGTGCATTGTAAAGAATATTGCACAATGTAAGAATAAAAATGTATAAATGTGACAAGGCAATCATTTCATTCAGTAACTGAGTAACACCTTGTCTCAGTCCAAGTACTCCATTTAATAAAAAATTAAATGAAAATATTAATTAAATTAAATTAAAGTATTATACCATGATTCACTTAGAAACACTGAAACACACAAAGTCTTAGGCATGCTGTGGTGAAATCAGATCAGTTAGAGCATTTCTCCAACTGGAGCATTTCTGTCTTATGTCTTTGAATCATTGTGTACTGTCACCTGTTCTGTAAAAGGAAGTGGGTTAAAATTTGGGGCTTATGATTGTGACGTGTAATGTGCTGTCATGTTCCAAACCATGTGGAAACCTAGAACTCAGTCCTCCTGCTTCAGCTGGTGATGCAAGCATTACTGCCAGCCACAGCTCTTCATTAGAATGACTGGAAACATGCAAAATTCTGTCAAAAAGCTGCCTTTTCCAGGGAGCTGCTTTATCACTTACAGACAGCAAGAATCATGTGAGGGACGTATTGCAAGGGTATCATTGTGCAAGTTGTGTGTAGTGATGATTTCATTGTTTGTGAAAAGCTATACAGCTAAAACAATAGTGAAACTAGACATAGTACTCACAGATTCTTTCAATACAGGATGACTTGCTGAAAGAGCAAACTGCAGAGCAAACAGGTTTCATATTTCGCTGTTTGCACTAATGAAAAGCTGTTGTTATTGGTGTGGCTAACTTTCATCATGAACCAGAAGAGAAGGGTGCAGATGCAAGCCACAGGATGCAGTTTACAATGCCTATGCATGTGAGAAGGTACTCAATACACATGCAAAATTATTACATTATTACATTCATTTTTTTTCTCCTTTAAAATGTAAGGTATGTCAGAAAAATGCTTCCATTCTACTGTAAACCACATCAAACTACTCAGTGTTTTATTCTGGCTTTCAGCTGATAACTTTTTTCACTGCCATTCATATGAAATATGATAAACAGGAGATTAAAATTGGCAATTGGCTAATTGAAATTATTACCATGCTGTTTACCTTCTTCAGATACCTGTGGGGGTGCTCTTGAGTAGCTTAGTGGTTAAGGGGCTCGAGTGCAAGCCCAGATTCAGTCTCAGCCTCAACTGACGATGACTGGGAGCTTACAGTGGTGGAACAAATTGGCTTCATATCTGCTGGGGATAGGAGTGGGTTTTTCGGTAAAGGTTGCCTGTCCTGCTGCTCTGTGACTCATCAGGCACCCACAGCCTGCTCAGAAGATGTCAGTGTAGCAGCACCAAAAAGCATTTTAAAAGGCATTGTTGACACATACTATAATCTAAAAACCTCCACCTGTTCCCTACTCCTCCTTCATCTGAACCCAGTCTGCATGTTACTGGAAGACAAGACCTGGACAAAATCATGGAAAGTAACACCTTCTGTCTCATTACATTCGTTTAGCAGATGCTCATATCCAGAGCAACTTCTGCTCAAAAACAACCAGCTCTAAAGAACAGAAGTGTATCCATTGAAGCTGACTGAGCAATGATGTCAGAGTGTGAACATAACACTATTCAGGCCCTACCACAAGTTAACTTGTGCAACCTGACTAGACAGCCTAGAAAGTACATACACTACCATAAATCAGTCACTAGGACACATCACAATACTATATTTGAAATAAAGTATTAGAAGTAGCAAGTGTTAGGAGGTGGGGATTGAAGTGGAAGCAAGATGCAGTCTGAAGAAGTGGGTCTTCAGTCTGTTTCAAAAGATTGCCAGTGTTTCCAATGTCCTGACCCCCGCTGGAAGTACATTCCACCATCGAGGGACCAGTATAGGCCGGGATTGTGTCTGAAAGGATGGGAACGTCAGTTGCCGCATAATTGTGGAACGTAATGATATTGGTGGAACAGATGGATTGAAGACTGATTGTAGGTATGAGGGCTGTCTCATTTACTGTACTGTATGCAAAAACACCAAGGTTTTGAACTTGATGTGAGTGATAACAGGAAGCCAATGAATTGAAGTGAAGAGGGGTGTAACTTGACTATGTTTGGGGAGATTGTGGACAAGTTGTGCAGCTGCATTCTGGATTAGTTGAAGGGGTTTGATGGCACAGGCAGGTAGACAAGCAAAGAAGGAGTTACAATAGTAACTGTGTGAGAGGTGTGAGAGGACGAGGGTCTGAACTAGTAGCTTTGTAGAATACATAGAGACATAGGGGTGGATCCTACGGATGTTGTACAAGAAGAATCTACATGCCTGACTCACTGCTGCAGCCTGAGAGAAGAAGGACAGTTGGTTATCAAATATTACACCAAAGCTTTTGACAGCAAGGAAAAGATGAATGTCTTCAGCATGGAAGTGGTATGAAAATCCATGGGTGGGCATGACAGAGCCAAGAGATTGCATGTAAAGAGAGAAGAGGAGAGGGCCAAGTACAGAGCCATGAGGGACACCTGTAGGCAGGCTGTGGAGTCTAGACAACCCACCATTCCAGAACACCCTGAAAGAGCATGCAGAGACGTCAGATTGAACCCAAAGAAGATCAGTGTCAGCCATCCCCAGCGTGGCCAGGGTAGACAGACATAGAGTGTGGTCCACTGTATCAAAAGCTGTAGAAAGGTGCAGAAGAATTAAGACTGAGGAGTGGAAGGATGTTCTGGCTGATTGTCTCACTTCAGGACCCCTCTCCCTTCAAACCCAAGTCTGGCCTGCCCCTCTAAGGGGAAGAAAGATGCTATTGGGGGTAGAAAGTAGATCTGACCACACCCAGTCATGATGGGCTCCATTTTGCAGGTTGATCTAGACAGCAGCAACCACTTAACCTCTAAAAAAACGTCACTAACTTTACCAAACAAATTATTTTAATGAAAAAACACGCACCCAGTCAGGTCACCTCCCAACATCTCACTTTGGGCATGGCCAGGTCTGTAACCCCTCCTATTGTACCATCTGCCCCAAAGCCCACTCTGGGTGCATTCAGCTTTGAGGGCTTTTTTTCTTTATTTATCAGTCTCACTCTCCTGGCTTTCCTCCCAACAGCCCACCACTGAGGTGGAGGTGAAGAAGAAGAACTCTGGCTCTCTTATGGTGTCTGTGGACCAGCTCAACACATCCTTCGGTCGCAAAGAACGGGCCAACAGCGTCATGAGTGTCATCACCAACACTCTGGTGGAGGGTACTGCTCCCCTTTAATAAAAATTCAAACATTAATTCACAGTGCTCCAGTGGGAGACTATGAAGAGCAGCATTCTAAAGATATTTATTATTTGTATCACATTATTTCTGCAAAAAGGTGGAATTTCAGTGTCGACTACTAATCGACTACTGTCGAATACTGTTTGCTGACTGATGCAAATCAAGTCAATGCATTATCCAAATGATTAAATTGGGTGAAACTCAGTAAGGTGGTGGGCTACCTAGGTGTGGTGATCTCTCTGTAACACGTGGCCCTTTCATCCTGCCTGCAGAACTGGAGGAGTCACAGCGGAAGTGCCCGCCATGCTGGTACAAGTTCGCCAACACATTCCTAATCTGGGAGTGCTGCCCACTTTGGCTGAAAATCAAGGAGATTGTCAACCTGATCGTGATGGACCCCTTCGTTGACCTGGCCATCACCATCTGTATTGTTCTCAACACCGTATTCATGGCTATGGAGCACTACCCCATGACACCCCATTTTGAACATGTGCTGAGTGTGGGAAACCTGGTGAGACTCACTTGTGCTTGTGTTTTTTATTATTAATGTTGTTTTTGTTGATTGTATCAAAATGACAGCTTAGGGGAGTTTGAAACTCCCTAAAGTGCAGGAGCTGAAACACTCAACCCTCTGAAGGGGGGCAGAGAGGGATCTCTCTAATTCTTTTGTTCATGTTTGCAATTTGTTGTTTGTTATTTGGTTGTTTCTGCTGTGTATGTCCTGTGGGCTCATATGGTCTAGGACAGGCTTCAGATACACATGTTGGTTTGTACTCAGGTTTTGTGTGGCATTGCCTTGGAGTGTGTGTGCTCCTTACTGTTGCACACCCTGATAAATACACTTGACGCATTCAGACTCTGCAGGGGTGCAGGCAGGTGGGTGGGGAGTAATGTTGGGGGAATGCTGAATGATGGTTTTCTGTTGACTAGGTAGGTCAGCTGTCTAATGAGATAGTTAGCTTCACTAACAGGAAGGGAGAGGGTTAGAAAAGCAATAATTTCATATAGTACTGGGAGTGGAATGGGAGAGTTGTTTATTTGCATTTTGTGTTTGGTTGGACTGAAGAACACAGGATGTCTCTACATCACATAGCACATAAATCAAACAGTGTTTCTTACAGATCTGAGCTTAGTTACAGTGTTTGTAGTCCAGTCTTTTTGTATGGTTATTGTAAATGAAGAGCTTTCATGTCTTCTCTCGTCTTTTCTTGTGATGGGCAGGTGTTTACTGGGATCTTCACAGCAGAGATGTTTGCTAAACTAGTTGCAATGGACCCTTACTACTATTTCCAGGAGGGCTGGAACATCTTTGACGGCTTCATTGTGACTCTGAGTTTAGTAGAGCTGGGCCTGGCTGATGTGGAAGGGCTGTCAGTGCTGAGATCTTTCAGATTGGTAAATGTCTATTGCATGTATATTGTTACAATGGAAGGAACTGTGCTGTTGTCATGTTTTGAAATTTTCTATTTGCAGTTCTCTCATTTGTCTGATTCTCAGTGACTGACAGCCTTAATTTCTCTTACCCCTTCTCTCCTACTGTCTGGTTCTCACTCCCACTTCAACCCTACTCTCTGCCCCTTCCACTTCTGAAACTCTCCTGTCTCCCCTCTACACTCCTCACTCCTCAACCTATCCCATTCCTTCCCCTTTCTGCCCCTCATATTTCCCCAACTCCTCCCACCTATGCCTCTCCCACTTCCCAACTCTTCCCCCTTAAATCCCCTTAGCTGAGAGTGTTCAAACTGGCTAAGTCATGGCCAACCCTAAACATGCTGATCAAGATCATCGGGAACTCTGTGGGTGCTTTGGGTAACCTGACCCTGGTGCTGGCCATCATTGTGTTCATCTTTGCTGTGGTGGGGATGCAGCTGTTTGGCAAGAGCTACAAGGACTGTGTCTGCAAGATTGCCCAGGACTGTGAGCTGCCGCGCTGGCACATGAACGATTTCTTCCACTCATTTCTCATTGTATTCCGGGTGCTGTGTGGTGAGTGGATCGAAACCATGTGGGACTGCATGGAGGTGGCGGGCCAGACCATGTGCCTCATTGTCTTCATGATGGTCATGGTCATTGGAAATTTGGTGGTAAGGAAAAACAAAATACTTTGCTCATAAGTCCTTTGTGGTAGACCCATTGTGCTATGGTTTGATGCATGCAGTTTGAGGGACAATGGCAATAAAAATAATTGGTAATGGTAATGGTAACATGGTAAACCACCGGTTAAAATGTAAATAGGTACATCTGGAGCTTGACATCTGGGTGTCTCCAGGTACTGAACCTGTTCCTGGCCTTGCTGCTGAGCTCCTTCAGCGCTGACAACCTGGCAGCTACAGATGATGATGGCGAGATGAACAACCTGCAGATCTCCGTCATCCGCATCAAGAAGGGCATTGCCTGGGTGAAAGCCAAGGTGCGGATGCTGGTTGCTACTATTCTGAAGAAGAAGGTTACAGATGAGGTGAAACCACTGGATGACATGTACGACACAAAGCCCAACTGCATTGCCAACCACATGGGTGTGGACATCAACCGGGAGATGGACTACCAGAAGAATGGAAATGGCACTACGAGCGGCATTGGTAGCAGCGTGGGCAAGTACATGATTGACGAGGATCGCATGTCCTTCATCCACAACCCCAACCTCACCGTGCGTGTGCCCATAGCTGTGGGCGAGTCTGACTTTGAGAACCTCAACACTGAGGACTTCAGCAGTGAGTCAGACGTGGAGGGCAGCAAAGAGGTGAGTGCGAGAGGTGTAGCAAACAGACAGAGGCTCAGAGGCCTTAGACAGGCATTGGGAAGAGTTATTTTGGTTTTGGTCATAAACAGAGGGGAAAAAGCTGCTTTATTAAGATAGGGCTTTAAAACTGGGTGGCCAGCCAGTAATATACTGAAAGCAGGTGAGATGAAATGAAAGCAGTGGACACAAAGACTAATGGACACAAACACTTGCAATTACAGTTGTGTCCAAACTATACTGAAGTGATTTGGGCCTCAAAAGACCAAATAACCAAAACAAGCTGTTCTTTTTGGTTCTTTGAAAAGAATAAAATGTAACAAAACAAGATTATGTTTACTTTCTCACAGCTAAAATGTACACATCAACCAAAAATATTATGTGAGGAATGTAGGGTAGTCCATTTGCAAGGGACATTACACTTAAGATTTGGCTGCTTATTAGGCCTTTTTCACGCCGCCATATTGGAAAGAAACAGGGGGTAAAGTTACTTCCAGTCAACAATGGCTATCTGCGGTGAAGATGTGTGTTTCTCTGATGTTCTCCAGATCTTTGTGCAATTCTGCCAAAATTCCGGCTCTCACAGGTTGCTGAAACGGTGGACATATATTGCAAAACAAAACAATCCAAACTGGAGCGTGGATATAAACTGTTCCATGAACAGTATATCTTTAATTATGAAGGTAATATTGGTTAGCTACGGAGAGATGGCATTAGATCAAGCCACCTAGCGGCTTGTAAATGCACTTCAATAAAGCTGTGTAATGAAATTGTGCAATTGTTCATTGTCATAAAATATGTCATGATAGTTTAATATTCATTCATATTTGTTACATGCATGTTCTTTTTGGTACAGTGTCCAACGTTGTAGTCGGTAGTGTCGCAAAACGAGCACGGTGCTACGGGTCACTTAAAAAGAATGAGGAGCCACACAAACTGGAGGTGTAGTGAAGATAACACTGAATCTGTTAGGGGGCAAAAGGAACAAGAGCGCTGAATAAATTATTGTTTGCATCGGTCTGTTGAAGGAGATGCTTTGGCTAGCAACTCTAGCAATATCAACGTTTTCTCGACCACAGCAAGGTTTGACTCGACGAACATCAAACCCCAGTCTTTCAGTCGACCTGTCATAAATGGACTTCCTGGCTGGGGTTCTGTCAGAGACCCATGGAAAAATACAAGGCACCACATCTTTTTAAATTCTATTTAGACCACTAGTTGTAAACAGGTCGTTGCTGCGAAAGTGCATGCTACAAACAACTGTGTCATCACAGACGTTAAACAGCAGGCCTTCCTCTCTCTTGATGGCTTGAATCCATACTCTCTTGCCAGTGGTGTACTGGCCATCGGGCATACCAGAACAAATCCCGGTGGACCATCAAAAAATCCATAAAGTTTTTACCGGCCCTGTCTGTCTCTTTACTGGCCCTGTTTGTGTGCCTATCATCTGATGAAATGGTTCAGTTGGGAGGACTGAGAAATAAACGTTTACTTCAATAACAGGATACCATAATTTCACGAATGCTTTCACTGTTAAGGCATGTTGCACAGCAGTTTTCCATGACACATGTTCGTATGTAAACCTTTACTTTGACGCTGACATAGTCACGTCACGATTAGTTCAAACAGAGCTTAGTTGCGTAAGCTTACCAACAATGTGCTCATCTGACCTAAGTAAATTATTGCATTGTCACCACAGGTCTTTTAATTAAAGCTAAATAAAACAAGACAAGTTTTCAATGTTAGCTGTTTGCTGTTATGAAGGTAAGCAATCTAGCTAGCTAGCTACCTAGCGGGTTAAAGGTACCATTAAACGCGATGATATTGCGTTTGTAAGCGTTTGTAAGGTCCATGCTCATTAACTAATTAAGAGGTAGTCTCAGTTGTAGACAGGACTTGAGAATCGCAGCCAAATATAATTTAATTCCCTAGCACCCCCGCCCTGGGATGGTCCTAGCAGGTAAGTCCAGGGCTGAATTTCTTTCTCAGTACACCCCTGTATCTTGCGGTCATCATCATGGGGGAATGCGTGAAAGCTTAAATAGGGCTGTTTTTGTTTGGTGTTTGTACACAAAGGTACACAACACCACCTCTTGCTTCTCGACTGTGCCATTGTCGATTCGCTAGTAATAGGGAAGATGGCTAACCGGAAGTAAAGATACCCCCTGTTGGTTCAGACCGGAAGGTCGCCATCTCTACGTGAAAAAGGCCCTTTACAACATAATGATAACAGGTTAAAAGTTATTACTTATAGATAAATGTAAATAATACATGAGGTATGACTACAGTCAATTGAGGCAGGGCAGTGGGTATTTCAGTGAGTTGATTGATTTCAACATTGTGGTACATTACTGAAAATGGACTTATCTTTGCTGTCTCAGCATTCTGAGATTTTCCACTTCTTAAATGGAACTATCAGTCTTCATGTTGGAGATAGCATAAAACTGTAAAATGACTCAGTGAAGTGGATCTTCTATAATGATAATTAATTCCCTCAAAGCCTTGTGTACAATGAATCTCAAAGTTTTGCAGCCACTGGTGGGCTTCTATGGGCCCCTGTGACCCTGATAAATGTGAGATGGGGATTCTTGAGTATCTATGTTGGAGTCAGAAGGGACAGTTATCAAATTTTTATCTCTGTTTGCATGGCCACATGGTTGTTCTGTGTAATTTGGAATAGCGTAACCCTGTTCCTGGATGTGACCAGGCTGTTCTTGCTGTGTTAGAGAGAGCTCCTTATCTGAGAACAGATTGGCTTTGGTGATCAATCATTTGTCAAGATCGGCTACAATCAGGTTAATGATACTCTGTTGACTAAGTAATTAACTCAGTGAGTGTCCTTTTCTACATGGCTGAAGAAAAGGGATTTTTGATAGATAAGAAGCTCAGAGGATCTGCTGAGGCTGTGTGTTGGCCTTTGCGCATGAATTCTGTTGGCTACAATTAGTGTTTTTTGGTTGTGTGAATGCATAAAAACATTTGAAAGTTCTCTTCACAGCAGCCGTAGTCAGTCAGTCCTGTACAGTATTATTCTTCTTCTGAAGGATACAGCAGTGTTATGAAAATGGACAGGAATGCTGGAGATATAGGATGCTAACACAATGGAGGATAATCCCAGAGTTGGCGCAGGCCCTGCTGTCTATGAAAGCTTTAAACTTTAAAACTGGGGCATTATTTTCTAGGGAAAGGGAGCAGGAAGTGAACAACTCCCTTTCTCTTTCTCTTTCTGAGTAGCTGGATGACACCAGCTCCTCAGAGGGCAGCACCATCGACATCAAGCCAGAGGTGGAGGATGTGGTTGTGGTGGAGCAGGTGGAGGAATACCTGGATCCTGAAGCCTGCTGGACAGAAGGTAAGGTTACCCCCCATGAGGGACTCACTGTGGACCAGTCCAGATCCCCAACCCTTCTCTCCCTCAAGAACACTCAATGGACCAGGCCAGATGTCCTCACATTTTTTGTTCTGGTTCACAGAAAATACATGTCAGATTGTGTTTATATTCTGTACCAGCAGGAGTCCTTGTCTGCTGTTGAACAAATCTCGATACAGCCCTGTTCACCTGGCCCGGTGCCATAATGAGGGCTGAGTGGTCCCACCTACACTATTTCTTGGTGTCACCAAGCATTTCATCCCACAGGATCCCTTTCTGACCAATCACACCAATTAATTGCAGTATGGTCCTCTCAGTATTCCAGGTGTCCTTCCTAATTAAAGAACCTGGAGTTTTCCCTGCCCTCACATGCATAGATGTGTAAACTTCCTGTGAGTGGTGTCAAATAGAGAGGCATATATGTACTGATAAGGTTCTGTGGGAGATGGACAATGACATAGTGAGATATGTCTGACTGACTTGGGCTGTGCTCATCCACAGGGTGTGTTGCACGGTACAAGTGCTGTGATGTGTCCATCACAGAGGGCTGGGGGAAGTACTGGTGGTACCTGAGGAAGACCTGCTACCTGATTGTGGAGCATAACTGGTTTGAGACCCTCATCATCTTCATGATCCTGCTTAGCAGCGGGGCTCTGGTGAGACACACATATACACGTGCAAATCCACATACATACAACTCTCTCTCACACACACACACACACACACACACACACACACACACACAAAATAAACAAACAGATCTACTGAGAGTTTCAGAAAACTGATTAAAATTATTTTACCTAGTCTTATTGAATATATCCTTGAAAAGATCCAGGTTTTAGATATGTAGTGCCCTGCCGTTACATATACATTTTGACACATATATACAATATGGCACCTCCATGCTAGGAGAACAAAACAAATGTTTTGAAAAAAAAAAAAACTGCTGAAAGGGACAGAATTAGAAACTGGTTTGAATGCTCTGCTTCCAACCAGAGCCCTAAGGGAACTTCCTGCATTGTTTCAGAGCAGCAGTATGGGCTATGCAGTAATCATGATGCATGACATAGATTGAACTTAATGGATTGTGGCACTTCGCATTTAACCCAGCAATCTGGTAAGGATTACAGCAACTAGAACTTCTTTGGTCAGTTCCCTAGGGGGTTTCCTCATTTAAAAAGATAAGGGAATATCCGCAGAAACCATAGAAAGTCCTTGATGTCCAGTTAGCTTTTATGCGCTAAAGCAAGATGGCAATGCATGTGGTTGATTAGGTCTGTGAATGCCTTGCTTTATGGAAGGCTTTTCCTGTCAAATGCAGCTACTGCTGGAAAAAAATGGTAATTAACAGATTTGTGCTGGCATTGGTGTATGGTGAGGGTAAGCAATTACAATAATGGTAATAGTAATCAAAATTGGGACAATCCAACACTCATCGTCTCCTCCCACAAATAATTTTCTCAGAGTTATAATTTTCATTGATTTACAGCTTATTCAAATTCAGTGTGCTCCACTTCTAAGAATCACATCTGTCTGTCCATAATGATATGGAATGCATGATATATTGGTGACCGATATATTGGTGGCCGATAAGTGAGAAAATTAAATTATTATTATTGTTCCGATAATGGAATTTCATCCGATAATTTGGATCCTTAACCCTTTTGCACGTATGGTCACACCAGTGTGATTTGCTGTTTAGCGTGCTGTTTAAAAATAACTTACGCGTGGTGTAGGCCTATGCAACTAACTGTTGCCTGGACTACTTGCAACCTTGGTGCCTCTGTCGTCAGAGAAGTAAACATGTCGGCGGTGTGGATGTTTTTCACTGTTTCAAGAGAGGACAATAGACTTGCAATTTGCTATAAATTTTCGGCTGAAGTTCCACGAGGAGGAAAGAACGTGAAGAGTTACAATACCACTAATCTGATCAGCCATCTTAAAACACGTCTTGGCAATGATGTCTTCAAAGAATATGAAGCCGCTAGCGGTACCAAGAAAACCAAACCTGCAGGAAGTGCAGCCATTTCCATAACGGAGGTATTTGATAAGGGCAGAAAATCTGACAAAGACAGCCTAAAGGCTAAAGCAAACAGTGACAAAATAATGGAGTTCCTGGCGCTTGATGATCAGCCCTTCTCAATGGTTGAGGATCAAGGATTCCGCCGGCTTGTGGAACATTTGGAACCCCGTTATACTCTCCCAAGTCGTCATTACCTCTCAGATGTTTTTCTCAGGGCTCTGTATGATGTCGTTTCCACATACACAACACATACACAACATGGTCACAATGACCACGAGAAACATCAGTTTTACAACTGACATATGGACGAGTGATGTTAGCCCGACAAGTATGCTAAGCTTGACTGCACAGTGGCTGAATGAACAGTTTGTATTGAAACGGGCTATTCTACACACAAAGGAGTTCCCCGTGTCTCACACTGCAGCAGCGATCTCATTCGCTTTTGAAAAAATGCTTGGACAGTGGCACTTGCCTGAGGAGAATGGAGCATGTTGTGATCAGGGATAATGCACGTAATGTAGCAAAGCTTGGGTTGCATGGCACATACTTTACAGCTTATTGTGAACGAGGGTGTGTTTAGCCAAAGAAGCGTCTCTGACTCCGTGGCCATCGGAAGAAAGATAGTTGGGCACTTTAAACACTCTCATGTTGCCACCAGTCGTTTTAAGGAAGTGCAAACTCAATTGAGAATGAAAATAAATGTGCTCCAACAAGACGTGGCTACACGCTGGAACAGCATGTTTTATATGTTGAAGAGTCTATTAGAACAGAAACGGGCACCAGTTGATCATGAGTTGCCCGCATCTCTGACCCTAAATCAGTGGACACTAATAGAAAACATGGTGACACTGCTCGAGCCATTTGAACAATTGACCAGAGACATATGCTCAGCTACAGCCACAACAGCCGTTGTGATCCCATCAGTAGAAGCATTGAAATGTCTGTTGAAAAAGCAAGCTCCATCAGACCACGGAGTCAAAACATCGAAGGACACACTACTAGAGGCCATAAACCAGCAATTCTGTCACATTAATACAGTGCCCCTTTATTGCTTTGCCACTATCCTTGACCCAATATACAAGGACCGCTACCTTGACCCAGGCACCAAAGTGCAAGCAGTGGAAATGTTGTGGCAACAGATGGAAAAGACAGCCCATCCTGGTGATGACTCCGCAGGTAACAGAAAAGACCATCCACCAGAAGGCCCCGGAGAGATGGGAATAGTTTGTTGCTAGACATGTACGATGAGATTCTGAGTGAGAATGACAATGTGACACAGGAGCAGCAGAACAGTCCGGTAAAGCAGAGGTTGGCCTAATAGAAGTTTTTGTTTGTTTGTTTTACTTGAGATAAGCCTATAGTTATCATAGTTAGTTAGCATACTGTAGATTTGAATAGGTTGTTGACATAGTCAACAGAACATTTTTTCTGTATTATTTGTTGTATAGCTGCAAGGATACCTTGCAGAGTTACCCATTCCCCCATTCCTAGAGACGAGAGCCCGTTGGAATATTGGAAATGAAATAAGAGCCGCTTCCCGATACTGGCCCAAGCTGCGCGCAAATACCCGTTGGCACAGGATTGCATACGATTAAGCAGAGATGCTTCTCTTTATTTAGAAAAATCTCCCACTCATTCCCTAGCCTATGATCTTGATTTCCTGGCAGTAGGCCTACTTGAAGGTAGAAAATATAATTTAATATATTTGATATAGCCTAAAATTTAATTGAAATGACCTTTCTTGTGTTGACTTGTTTACAAAACTATTAACAGTGGGAAAATAAACCAGTCAATCTAAAACGTTAACTTTTTTGTCCACTTTACTTTTTACAAATTCAAGAGTAATGTTATCAGTTATTGTATCATTATCGGCCACAACAAACAGATAATTATCGGTTATTGTTATTGGCCCTAAAATTCCGTACTGGTGTATCTCTACTTTAAACAACATTTTTCTTTCAATAGATTGAGAAATGCCATAGCTATACTCTTCATACATGGAACAAAACATTACAAGAGTAGTGTAATGCAGTACTGCTCTCAGTCTCCTTAACCATATGTGGAACATTACTAACTATATATGAAACATAAGATATTATTTTAACTCATGTTAATTTTTGTAGCATCTTCATGATGATTAGTGGTGGTATTGGCTTGCTGGTTTGCATGTGTTTTCTTGATATGAATCTTCTTTAGCTCTTTACCAACTTAGAATAGGCTATTGAATGGCCAAGAAAAAGAAAGCAGTGTTTGTCATCTGTTGAAAGCATCTTACTTATTCTTGTCATGTTGAATAGCTTCCAGGCACTTAGCTAAACTGCACAAATACATTATATTCTCAAACTACTCTATGAACAAGGTGCATGTTATTAGCACAAGATAAGAAATACGCTGTATTCATATGCTAATGGATTTTTTTCAGTAATCATGGACCTTTGGACTCAATTTTGTACTTGAGGCTAAATTGATTATTATAAGCAAATTGCTAGATTGTTAATTTTTTAAAACAACACTAATAGAAATCATTCTGTCATAGTTCTGTCATTTTGATCATTATATGCAATTGATTCTTATATCAGTATTTCTTAAGAGTGGAACTCACTGAATAATTGCATTACATCTAAGCTTTCTTTCCCCATCAACCCTCCCACCTACCTTATCTTCACTGTATTTTATTATCTGTATTTTTAACAAAATATTACTAAAATGTGAAACTATGTATTTAAAAGGTTTTACAACCTGACATACTTTTCTGGTTTTGCCCACAAATTTTCCATTTTTATCTCAGTTGTGACTGGTCTCATTATGTTTTGCTATTAAATGGCTACTCAGTATATTAAATGTGTGGATTCTTGACAATACTCTGAGAAATTCTGTCATATGATAGTAGTGGAGGACTCTAGCCCACAATGCTGTACATGTGTGCTCTCCACCCCCCTTTTAAAGCTGCATCCCAAACCCAGCAGCCCCCGCTGTGAAGTGTTTATATCAAGCACTGCTTACAGAGGAAGGTGTACGGGCAAGAGAGCTAATGATGAAAGTGTTTTGGGACTTACGCATGGTATTGGGTGAGGTTTGGCTTGTCTCAACCTATATGAAAGCAGTGCCCCCTTTCCACATGGAATACAAAGCATACTGGGATAGCTTCTTGCTGTGTTGCTGAAACTATGGTGGAGTGACACATGCCTGTGGTAAATGGAGGACAGAAGGCTAGGGAGCTGTATGGGACAGGCACAAAGACGCTCTTGCTCCTCCTCTTCTCAGGCCTTTGAAGATGTTTACATTGAGCAGAGGAAGACCATTCGCATCATCCTAGAGTATGCGGACAGAGTGTTCACCTACATTTTCATCCTGGAGATGCTGCTGAAGTGGGTTGCATATGGCTTTGTAAAGTATTTCACCAATGCCTGGTGCTGGCTGGACTTCTTCATTGTGGATGTAAGTATTTTCACACTTGCTCTCTCGTCACATACGTGTTGGAAGAGCAAATCTTCATGACACCTGCCTCTCCCCCAGCCCCCAAACAGGCACTGAAAATGGAGAAAGAGTTTCTTTTTCATGTCTAAATCATTCTTTTCTCACCTAACAGGACTATTAATCAAAGCCTACCTGCTCAGTGTTTATTTGAAGTGTGTTAATATCGTCAAACAGTATTTGATAGAAAGAATTGTGCCCCTCCATTTAGTCTCTGTTAGGGATTTTAGGTGTCACTATATTTTACTTGTCAAATCTTGGTCACTCACTTCTTTCACCCCTAGAGTACATAAGAGCATTAATTAATTTTAATTAATTAATTAATTAATTGCCATATGTAACCAATGAACAGAACTGGTTTTGAGGTGAGCTGAGGTAATTGATGAATATAATAATCATGAATAATGAGGTGAATAAGGTTGTAGGGAGAGCTGATTTAAATGGTGAATAGAATAATACCTAAAGCCCATTATACCATTTCTAATGTTGAATCCCTCTCTCAAAAGTGTGTTAGATGATGTCTAGGACATTGGACATGAAATCAGAACTGTATTGAGATAACAGAAATTCTAAAACCATTCGCTGCTTGCTACACAATGTGTGCTCTGCAAATAAACTGGTCATATTCTATTTTTAAGATATGTTAAGTTGATACTTTAGGTTCAAGTAACTGCTGTTGTAAGTGAGTCAAAGATAGCCTATTACATTCACTCTATGTGCAAATGCCGTTTGGAAACCCCACAGTCATTTTAAAAATCTAATGTGGCAATGACACGTATTGATATTGTATAGTAATATACATATAGTAAAATCAAGGAAGTTGAAAGGAAAGATGTTAAACTCCAGTGGGAAGTTGTGTGAAGGGTTAAAGGTCAAGACAGAGGCTTTTGTATTTGGTCCTGTTGGTGTGAAGAGATGACCAGATTGACATCGTAGGCAAGGTGGCACCCAACAGCTTGGCCTCAGCCTGAGATTCCACTCTGACACCTAGTCACAATCAGGATCACAATCTCAGGCATGGCTCAAGACACTAACTGCCTGTCTAAAATACCACCTCTAACTTGACATATTTATCCATAGTATTGTGGCTAAGTAATTCCACTATACATATGTTATACAGCAGTGCCACACACAACCAGCTCAGTTCAGGCAACTCTGGTTTAGTGTTTTAGAGTAACATTCAGATATCCTGGTTTGCTGGTTTTATAAATCTTAATGACAAAAACTATGTTTATATTTTTGTTTTTTTTCATTATTCACAAAAATGGATTAGTAATGGATTAGCTGTTCATGTGCCTTGACAAAGTCCTACTAAAGAACAATCAACTATAACAATACATATTTATAGCACAAAACACACGTCATGTTAATGTATTTTGGGATATAATCTCTAAAAAATGGAGTGTTATCTGGCACAAGTTCTTGGTTGCATAGTTTGCCACAAATATATTGAGACATTGTTACAAGTGTTTCTAAGCCTTGTAAGTTTTTCTTATGTAGTCTTTGCACATACAGACATGTGCATACTGTATATGCGGACACATCTACACAAATAAGGGGTGCTCTTGCTGAATTTGAATGACCACTGTGGCATATCTATTCACTATGACAGCCTCATTCTTGCTATGGTGCTGTCACTTGACAGGAGTTGGCCAGGTGGGGGTGATGAGGAAGAATCGCCAATTATGTTGGGGGGTGGGGTAATCCAGAATGAGCAACAGCATCATGGAATGCAAGGGTGGAACCACCTTCATATTTGCTTATCCCATTCAGCCACACTATACAGAACAGTAGCATTACACCCAATAAAAACCTAACTAATAACTTATGGAATAACATATGCAAGTATGTAAGGATTGTCTAAGTGCACCTTGTTAAACAGTACGTACTTTATGGAGTGCTTGTGTAATTACGTGCATATACATACATGTAATACTCATGATGTAGATGGCATGAGTACTATATAGATACATATGTGTAATTACATTCAGAGTGGAGGTTTTATTATAAAGTAAATACTGTATAACAAGGTCTACACACATAAAACTTACATAGCACTAACATGTATTACAACACACGTACAAGGCCGCTGTAATCTAAAGTCTTACCTCCCGTTCTTTGTACTATGGCTCTGGAGCATTGAGCTAGTAGGGATTGATTAATGATTTGAAACACGTGCTACATTTCCCAGATAAGGAGTGGAAAACCCCTAAACAACCTCCAAACCCAAAGAATGTCTGCTTTATGGGTGGACTTTGAACCAGATGTTTCCTACCCCCTGGCATGCTTGTGAATCTGTCTCTCTCTCTGAATTATCCCATGTTTCATGTCATGCTGAGTGGCTCCAATGCTAATGGGCAGCTCCCAGCTCCCCATCTCTCTACTCATTCTACAAGAAGTAAAGAGGTGGTGGAGAATTGTCCATCTTGTCTCAAATGATATTAAATCAGATTACAAGTTAAATGATAGGACCCATTAAAATCTGTTGACACAAGAACAGTAAAGATGGAAAGTTAAAAACTAATAAAAAAAGAAGTTTGCATTATTTCATCATTAGGTAAGGCTCTGCCCAAATCAGTTGTATGTCACTCAAATTCCAGGTACTGTTGATGAGTATTGGAGCATACCTCAGATCAATAGGAATTGTGTCAGTCACAACCTTCAGCTCTGTCTCTAACCTGTGTGATCAGAGGTCAATGATATAGATCACTGTGTGTTCAAAGAGATCTGGTGTCATTTGCTGTGTCTGGATGTTTTTATGTTGTGTCCTTCTTGTAAAACAACTTCTGAATTCTTGAACTTAAGAAAAGGGACTTTTGAAGGACAGAGTTGGTAGCATTCTCTGTACTATTGTTCTCCCCATACTCCCATGTGAAAAGAGCCCTGTATCCTGCAGGGTATGAATTGGAAAATATGGCCATGTGTGACATGCTATTATAATTATTTATTTTCAGAGAGTCTCCATTCCCCCAACACACATATGTTAAGGATTGGGTTTCATGAACAGTTCAAAAACAAGGAAGTTGAAACACAGGAAGTGACCTCAGAGCACTGCCATGCTGTGCAGATGGTTAACCCCTGTGTGGCTTTTTATAGTATTGTGTGGAAGACTGTGATGTCTTCAGCCATATTACCGGAAACCGAAGATGCCTCTCTACGTTCTAACCTTGACCCTTTCACTAACCCCTCTCAACAGAACCCAACACATATGCAGGTCAAGACAAAAATGTTGGGGCTTGATGTGATAGCTTGCGGGGTTAGGTGGTGGTGTGGGGGTAGTGCTGCTGTGAAATTTGCCAGCCAATTACAGAAGTGTGTTCACGTACACTAGTAGTGTTTACTGTATGTATTTTTGTTGATCTCTTCATTGTAAAGACAAAAAAAGAACTGTATCATATTAGTGTGATTTGTTGTAAAATTGATTATTCTTGACTCTAAAATGGTTATTTAATCAACAACTCAAGCAAGCCTGACTAATGAAGAACTCAGCTGGAATAAAAACCAGCCTACAGAGTGTCCCTCAAGGACCAGGGTTTGCTAACATTGCACTAGTAGTGACTGGTTCCCCCAGCTGAATGTGGAGCTCCATGTCACATCATTCCATGGTTCCACTCACTCTCAACTGCTGATTTAAGCATGGGACATATTGTTACAGTTATGTACTTATTTGTCAATCTGTGCTTATACATATACAAATAGTTACTACTGATAATGGTTAATACTGTTAATACCTAAACACTAATTTTGAATTTTACGGTGGCAGCTTTTGAAGTTGTTCTGCTTAAAATTAATCATAATTGCCATCATTTCACAACAGCAACCACACTACCTCGTAGACCCTCTCAAACTGGTGTTTTGACCTTAAAAATCCAGTCCCAAAGAGGACAGACAGCTGCTCATCCCCTCCCTCTTCCCTTTATTCCCTCCTTCTGTGCTTCAGCTGCAATTGCGGCCTGGAGGGAATTGTAGACTTTTGGTGTTTTTGTTTATTTGCTATAGTTGGGGACTGGAACTACATTTCTAAAAGCTGCAATTGTGTGTTGGCATTTGGACAGCTGAATTAAAAATGTGACCATTCCCCTACCTTGTAAAAAAGCCTTTACCTTCTCTCAGATCCCCAGTATTGATTAATATTGTTTAGAGATGTTGGGGAAATGCAACTGATGGTAAGTCCAATCCCAACAAATGACTCATTCCTTAACACTGTGATTAATGGATGTGTGTTTGACCCATCATGTGTGCTACTGTGGTGATGTGCTGTGACTGTAGCGGCACAATGGCTCTAACATAAGTGGGGCGGAGGAGGTTCTTAAAGAAGGTGCTGTGGTTTGGCCTGCATGTGTCACCAAGTACTTGTGTGTGTGTGTGTGTGTGTGTGTGTGTGTGTGTGTGTGTGTGTGTGTGTGTGTGTGTGTGTGTGCCTGCACCCATGTGTGTGCTCCAGTGTTTCATTCTCCACTTGTATTTTCTTTGATTGACTAAGCTTTAAGATCCAACTCTGTTGCCACAGTGATATCTGGGTTATAGTGCTGCAAAGTTAACATCTGCTTTGGGTGCCATTTGTAATGCAGGTTTAATTAATCATTATCATAGCCAGGTGTTAGCCTCAAGGGTCCTATCATACTGTTTTTAGAACCAGTCGTTTTAGAACCAATTAAGGAGCCCCTTTTAAAAAAGTGAGTTTTGCCGTGGCACCTCTCAATGGAAAATCAAGTGACTGGTGGAGAGCTTGCACTTTGCACTTGATTGTTCTTAACATTTCATGTTTTACATTAATCTCTCCCAAAGCCAAAAAGAAGTGAATCAAAATGTGTAAAAGTCTAATATTTGTTTGGCTCTAAATATGCAGTAAAATGCAGGATGTGCTGCATCCAAGCCAAGAACGTCACAATCTACCCCTTCAAACTGTGAGAATTTAAATCATTCCGTCTGTTTTGTAGCATACACATTCAGAATATTTTAGACTGATCAGAGTGCTGTTTTTACTGCTCCCATGGCATGTGCCTTATTTGTGTGTGGTATGTATACTCAAATGTAGCACTGAGAAGCACCCTGGTCAGAGACTGCACAGATCTGCACCATGCCCTTGAAATGTACGTGCATTGTCTCACTAACACACTCCACAACAGAGTGGGAGTGCCAGGGAAGAACTCACTTTGGGCACACAACCAGATCCTCTGAACCTTTCTGCCAAAACTTGTTCTGAATGCACCAGACCAGAGCCCAGCATGACATCCTTGGCAGGGGTTCAAATGGTTTCACAGGAAAAGTGATAAAGACCTGAAATCTGAAAGGGAATGCATGGTAAAGGATACTGTTGTGCTGATCTGATAAAGGCATAATTTGTGTGTTTGGGTTGGGGACGGGGGATTGGGCTGTTCTATGTTCACATTTCATGGTGGTTTGCATTGCTGTTAGTGAGTGTATGCTGCTGAGTGTTGGTTTATGTTCATGAGGTGAATCTGGCGTTGGGGTGGGGTTGTGCATGCATGATGATGTGGGTTTAGCCAGAGCTAAGATGGAGTAGTGCAACAACAGAATAAAATAGGCAAGGGAAAAAAGACACTTATTTAGCAAACATGTATTTACCCCTTAACCTAAGGTTTCTTAATCCATTTTTCATTTTATTTAATGAATACTGAAAAACCTGAAACAAACATTTCAATAATATTGAAGGAAAATTTAAATTGTTATTTTATGGAGTTTTGAAAGTAGTAATCATGAAAACAGTTGTTATAAGAGTATCAGTAAGAACACACGTTTTACCACAGTCTGTTGTATCCAGGTCAGATGTGGCACACAAATAAAGAAAACTGTGGCTGTTAGGGAAGAGTGGGGGAGGGAGAGTCATGGATGTGAGAGAGGGGAGCATGAGGGAGAGGTGTGGGTGTCAGAGAGGAGAGTTTGGGGGAGACATTTGAAAGAGGTGGAGCAGACCAGTGAACATCATGGTTGGGGGGGAAGGTTGTGTTTTGTTTGTTTTGCTCTGTTCACCTGACCATAGCCACAGATGTCACTGACCTTGCCTTGCAGAGTGCTGGGAGAGGAAGGAAGCGCTGAGGGCACCTACAGAGCTGGCTCAGGGGGGGCCAGGCCCCCCCAAAAAAGGGGCGCTCCATTGGGGCAGGCTGAGGCAGAAGGTGAAAAATACCCCTCCACAGACTGTGCTGTAGATGAAGGCGGAATCTTTATTCTCTGATTCAAACTGAGAAGAGAAAAGCACTTTGGGGCTCCCCAGTTATTCTCAAAAGCATGTTATTATGTGAGACCAGCATAAAAAAATCAAGTGCTCTAGAACTGAAGCATTGGCAGGAATGTGCCAGAACTGCAGCATGAATCATGCTCAATCCCACATTAACCCTCAAGTCTTCCAGGCCCAGTACATCTCTACATGAAAAATTGGTTCTTGTATCAATTAAAAAGACATGAGAGTTTTATTTTTACATTTTATATTATTTGACAATTATTGTTAAATATAACAATTTTTTATATCTTGAACAGCTTTGGTTTCAGTGTTAGTAGTAAATGTATTTTTCTATGTGATTTTACAGTAATATAATTCACATTTGAAGTGTTCCAGCTCATAGCATGTGCATTTTGTACAGAAAAAAGCCCACTCCTGATTCTTGCTGTTTCTTTTGAAGTTTTAATGCAGGCTGTCTGGGTTTTCAGCTTCATTTTGGGCCTACTGCTGCCTGAGCAGAAATATTTCAGACATTGGGATAGAGCCAGACAAAGTGCTGGATACATTTGGCAAAGCAAGCCCATCTGGTCTCCCTGGGAGAGAACCGCAATAAAGCTTTCGCCTTTGTTAGAACTCTCCCCTCTGTGACTTTGGTCAGCTTTTGGATGTTGTGTCCTCTTGCGGTGTACTTAGCAAGTAATGTTGGTGGCTGGTTGGAGGTGTCCTCGGATCTGTTCGGTATCCCCTGTAAAGGAACTGCGCCCATTTTGCCAGTCTCACGCATCTGCTGTCAGCTCGTGTCAGTCCCCACTGATTTCAGTGCCCGTGTGGGTGAAATATCAGCCCATCCGTACTCTCCTCCCCTACAGCATCTGCCATTTGAATAACTGGATTCAGAACAAACAGAAAAGTCAATATCAGAAAGAATTAACCCATTTAACCAAACCCATTTCTGTTCCTGCATCCCATGCCTTCTGATAACTTTACAACTGTCTATAGTGTTATTGTCCTGTGTTCTAGCCTGTTTCCTCAGATGGATATAATGAGGTACAGAGTGTGATGTGGATTGTTTTAGATTAGTAGATTAGTCCCATGGCAGCCCCAGCGGGGCACTAGTTGAAGACACCGGTTTCTGTGGTGCTGTTTTCTTGAAAATACAGCTGCGGCACTGTCTCATTCAACCCTCTTTAAAGCTGTGGCCTTTGAATCCGTGCAGTCTGCCATATACTAATATTCCTGCATGATCTTGTTGGAATACCAGTTGGACTATTGGTTTTTTTTTCAGAAGGTGGGTGGGGCGGAGCGTAAGGGTGACCTTGATGCTGTAGGCAGTGCGGGGAGACTGGGGTGGGCTCAGGTTTCTCTGAGGTATTCTGTGATATCAGTGCGGTCTAGTACTGTACCTCACTGACCCCCCCCCCCTTACTTCCCCTCCCTGTACTCTCCCCTCTAATGTGATTGTGTGACTATGGCTCTCCCCCTTTCAGTTATCAGAGCTGTGTGAATTTAATGTGACTGACTCTATGACATACATGTACATATTTACCTGTATTCTTTCTCATAGGTACCTTTAATTTGTCTGTCTTAAATTATGTGGGAATTTATGCTTCAGCCGAGAGGGACTTGGCGACAGTGTTAGAAGGGCCAGGGTAAGGTTCTTGTAGTCTGTTGGGACTTTTCTTTCTGCAGGGACCCCTCTTTCCTAACCCCTCCTCCTTCCCCCCTCCCACCGAACCCTCCTCAACCCCGGTTGCCCCCTTGCCCTTTTTTTCATACTAAATCAGTCTCGTGTGTGCGCTTCTCTGCCTCTTCCCCCTCTGTTTGAGTCTTACGCCTCTCTCTCTTTCTCTCTCTTTCTCTCTCTCAACCACCAGTTTCTTTCCAGGTACTGAGAAGTTTTTCAAGCATCGCCGCCTGCCAAAAAAATAACCGGGGGAAAAAAAAACAATAAAACTTGGGGCCCACTACTTCTAAAATTCTGCACAACTATACTAAACATGACTCTCTTTCTCTCTCTCTATTTATATACATATATAAATGCTATTTTATATATGTATATATTTATATATGTGTGTAACTCAACTTACCGCCAATGCTAGGGCCGTTTCTTAGAAAAAAAAAATCACCTCTAACAGTGTGGACCCTCTCTTGCTTCTCTGTTTTTGTGTAGGTGTCTATAGTCAGCCTTATAGCTAATGCCCTGGGCTACTCCGATCTAGGGCCAATTAAATCTCTCAGGACACTAAGGGCATTGAGACCCCTCAGAGCCTTGTCACGATTTGAAGGGATGAGGGTAAGATCCAAAGCTAAGCAGCTTGATCCTTCTGCATGCCTATTGAACAGTTTAAGCATGCTAGAACTGATCAAAAGGAAAGAACACAAATAAAAACATAATGGGGGAAGTAAAAAAAAACAAACCAGGAAAACAGGACCTTCCATGCACACATACTCTATACTTTATATCCAAAAGAGAAAAGTCATGATGCAGCTGGGAATAGTTTTTAAATTAAAAATCAAATTATTGTTGTAGCAGTAATGGTCTGATTTAATTTGCATTTCATTGTGTTGACTTAACGAGCAGTTGATAGTATACTTACAATCACTAAGTAATAAAACAAGAATTTTGGAGACAAATTTTTGAAACAGAGGGATTTGATGCAAAGCTGCCTCATCACAATGAAAAAGAATGTTTATGAATATTATGCTGATCATAATTGATTTGGCCCCTGAAATATCAATGAAAGCAAACACAAAAAAACAGTGCCAAAAATGTCACTGAAGTCCCATGCCATTTCATAGAACATTTGATATGCAATTGGCTGTTCATTTGGCCTGATTTTCAACTTCTACTGCTTTTAACTGAGCCGCCAACCCCATCCTGCCCCCCCCCCCCCCCCCAAGCCCCCCACCCTCTCACTCCTGCTCCCTTAGCCAACCTCACCCCATTTCCTGATGCATCTCGTACAGAGAACCACCAGCAGCAAAGGTACGCCATCACTAAAAATGAACACATTCCCCGAGCGACCATAGAGTATTTCAGTATTTTAGCTGTGTGCAGTCAATTGAAGGAATACAGAATGGTGACTGAGAAAGAAGAAAAGTCTGGTAAAACTAATGTATACATCTTCATGTTGTGTTTTGAATTGAATTAAGAGTAAGAATACTTACATGCTGTATCTTTTGGTGCAAGGTAAAAAGTTATCTATAGTAGCAGTAGGATATATTCATTGGCCCCTGGGTGCTTTTTCTTGATGGTTGTAACCACTTGCGCCTGGTTGTTGTCACTCCAGTCTCTTGCCCCCCTGAAGACTGGTGAACTCGTTTCTAGTTGGGAGCTTCTCTTCTCCACCCCTTAGTCCCCTCCTCTCCCCACCTCCCCTACCCCACATTTTCAGCACTGTGCAATGCCCCCCTCTCCCATCCTGTCACTATCCACTTCAGCACATTGGGCCCTGCGCTGCCCCTACATCGCTGGAGGGCCAACTCGTGCTGGTGGCTCACCCCACTCCCTCTCTTGCTTGTCCAGGATCTTGATATTAGACTGAAATAATAAAAACCCACACACCTAATTGTGGGTGTGGGAGGAAGAAATTTGCTAAGCTTCTGCCAGTGTCATCATTCTATTGCTTACCATGTCTTCTGGCTAATTTATCTTTGGCTCGTTTGTAAGAGGCTGCTTAAATACTGTAGAACAAAATTTATTTTTACAAAAGTCCAAATGTGTTGTTATTCCTCAGTGTAAAGCAGAAGCTTAGGAAATGTGCAAAGTTGCCTGCTCACAAAGGACATTGTTGTTTTGACTTCATTGTAAAGCACAGCTAATGGGTAGGAGCTGGAGGTAGCTTCCCACTCCCACAAGAAGTAGGTAGTGAAATGGGGGTGGGGGGTTGTGTGTGTGGAGGGGGGAGGGGGGGGGATGTCAATGTCTTACATAATTGAACATGGCTGACATCAGCTTCTTTGCACTCGGACTCACCCAGTCACGTGGGACACACACTGACCCAAAGAGTGGTCCTGTCTCCCCTTTGACAAGGCTGCGTATTCCCAAAAATGACAAACTAGATTCAACAGCTAAAAGCAGAGAGGGGGGGGGGGGGTATTAGCCCTCTCTGACAGTCATACAAACCATCTCGGGTTTCATCACAGAATTGTATATGAAAAACACCATGCACATTCAAGCACCTACCAGTTAGGTGTGTTTTCTGTACAAGGAAATGTACTCAAGTAACAAAATTCCAGAGACCCACAGTGTAGAATTACACATACTGTATGAGCGTGTCTCCTGTTGTTATGGAAAAGGCTTTCGCACTTTTCAGGCCGTTCTTTCTGGACTTATTTCCCTTAGGGTACTCAGCCACATTACACTGAGGTGGTTTGTATTTTTGATGAAATGAGAACCCATTTTGTGAAAAGTTATTATTACGCAATTTACCTACAGTACTGTAATGTACATTGGAAATGTCTTGTTTTATTTTAATAGTGTATAGTAAGGGAGGTTGACTGGTTGAAATAGTATTGTCATTTTTGGGTTGAATATAATGGTGGGTAGATAAAGAAGTGTAATTGACAAATAGAATTACCCCTAATGAACACCTAAATTCAGAGGTTATATAGAATACGAGGCAAAATTATCTAAAAGACGCAAAAAGGAATTTTCACTCAAATTCTGAATTCGCCTCACCCATAAAACTGTGTATATTTGTTCCTCAGATGATTCACCATTTAGTTTGAATAAAAAGCATAAAAGTTCAAAGTAAATAAATAAATTCATGTCTGAAAGGATCACACACAATGTTTCTATTGGACAGAAAGTGCCTGTGTTTGTGGGGCACTGGAAACTATGGAGACCTAGAAGACAACCAGCTGGGCCCAGCAAAACAATGCTTCAGCAGAGTACTTGCACTTCTTATAACCAATAACAGGAAACTGTCTTGACCAAGTGCAAGCTATTTAACACTCTCTTGTTGGCATAATACAAATTAGGATTTATCTGATTCATGGTTTATGTGATGGAATTTGATATTTGTGTACCAGCAGTATTATGTTGCAGCTGCAGAGGCTGAGCACCTGGATAATAGATTGCTTTCAGTGTTTTGTTGAAGACCATTATTTTCATGAATTATTTTTCTGTTTTAACTATGTTATTTAGAGGTATCTTGCACAAATTAAAATGGAATCACCAGATGAAGGCCTGAATGGAAGGTCATTCCATTTGCAGTATGGTCTTAGATGGGCCCACTTGCTTTGCTGTCAGACAGAAGTGTCCAGTTTCAAAGAGACCATTACAGTGTCAGTTTATGTACTTCATCAATACCAAAGTTTCTGTATTTCATGAATAAGGTGCCACAGCACTTTATTACCTGGAACTCAAATCTCCATTTGTTTCCAGTGCCATATGAACCTCACAGTATCAGGGAGCCCCTCTGCCTCGCCACACAGACGGCTGACTGTCCTGCACCCAGTCTTTACATGGCTGTCCTGACAGTCTGGCACGGCAGTGTCTGGCAGTCCACTCAAGCAATCCATGTGGCCCTGTCTTTTTTAAGATGCAACAGATTTACAGGGGTGTTGTATTTGCTATTATCTATCTATTCATCTATCTGTTTATCTGTTTATTTATTTATTTAATTGTCCTCAAGATTGCACAACAATGCCATGTAACATGCATGCACTCTTTAATTGCCAATGCACATTCTGCACTTTCAGAGCCATTTTCCCTCTTTCTGATCACGCATCTGACAAAGCATTAAGAATATGTGTGTGCTCTGTGTTATTTCAATGCTGTTTTTTTAATTATTCATACAAATACCTTGATCAGATCTAGTCTACCAAATTGTTCTTAGTACAAGCGATGTGTGATTCTCTTGGTGGTGGCAGACATACCCTGAAGGGGAAAACATAATCTCATCTTTACTGTTAATTGTATGTTTGGAGAGAAGAGTCCTCCCACTTTCTATTTCTCTCATTTTTCCCAAAAAACAGCAATGTGATCACTGCACATTTCCTGATTGATGGAAATATCACATGGTTTAATCAAACAGACGCAAGAAACCTTTTTCCACCATTTTATGTTCAATGGGTCATTTATAAGATATTGCTGCTCCAGATTGTGAATTTGGGTTTTATCCCGGAACATTGTGGGTTTGGTATCAGCTTCAAAAGTCCTGCATCCCAGAACCATTCACTTTTACAGCTGTCTGCCCATCTTAAGGTTGTCTCCTTCTCTTCAATGTATGTTTATACTTTGAGTGCCATGATGGAGAAAGAAGCAATGTACATTGTATTTAATTTGAGCAGCTGTGTCACCCCTAACTTTTAGGAAAGCAATAGAATCATTACAATGCCCTGTTTTACCATGCTATAGTGATGGGTGTGAGGCCTCATGAACTTCAGAGTGGGTGGAGCTACCATGGTCTCTCAGTAACTGGCTGATATTAACTTAAGAGAAGCCTGCTGGCCACAGCAAAACATTATTAGTGGTACAGAGCAGTGAATCATTGATAGAATGTGGTAGCTCTCCACCTATTTTTATGTTCACTCTCCAATCAACACCACACTGTTGTAAAGAACTCAAAAACATAACAAGGCTGCATAGTACTTCCTAGTTCTGGGTAGTGTGCACTGCCAGTGCTAAGAGAATGCTGTCACGGAGCTTGTGTGTCCTGTCTGTGTGTCTGAGAGGGAATATGGATGCCAAAGTGAGTCTGCAAAAGGTGTGCATGCTCTGCTGCCTGCCTGAGAGGTGCCGGTCAGCCTGCATTATACTAATACTGATCAGCCTATTGTGTGCTGAGCTCATTGCTAATTTCTGTAAGATTGGAAATGTCTGGGGGCAGAGTTATTCAGATATAAGGGGATAAAGGGATTGGAGCAGGGGTTTGGCTTGGGTCAGAAAAAAAATTGCTCAAGCTTTCCATTTCAGTGTTTTGAAGGGTTGGGAGTAGGTGGATGCACTGTTGGTGTTGGGGTTGGTAGGATGATGTACAGAAAGCTGCATACAGGTATTATAGATGTTTGAGTATTTGTACCTCCCTTCACCAGAACTGATGAGGTGAGATTCCTCCGCCTGAACTTTAACTAACTGAGATATCTGTACTGATTACTTGAAGGAGGGTGGAATTGAGGATGTGTAAACATCCTGCCCTGAGGGGGGCAGTAATGTGCTCACTGGGAAAAGAATTAGTGGACTGCATTGCACATAACCATTTATGTTCTCAATGCTTTAAAGGCGAGCTTGGTTTCCACTGACCTGCCTTAGCTTTATTTATTTTAGTTATTTAGTTATTTTATTTAGTTTGCCTACAGCTCTGGTAGACTCCAGACTATCTGCAGAGTCTCAAATCAATTCATAAATAAATAATTGTTTGCTAGTCTTATGCATTTATAGGCTAGCTTATGATGTTGTAAGAAATCTTTGTGCTTGTGCTTTTGTTCCTGTGTCTTTGTTATCTAGAATGATCCTCGTAATGTGAACTAGCTATGCTGCCTAGTTAGGGGTAAGCATTAAATTACTTTTAGGCTATGGAGTTTTACACAGGCTAAACACACCTACCTTTGCTTAATTCACCAGAACCAACCTACTGTTGCTGTACCCTTGGGCAAGGTTCTTAACCCACAGTTGCCTCAGTAAATATCCAGCTGTATAAATGGATAACATTGTAAAGAACTGTAACCTATGTAAGTCGCTTTGGATAAAAGCACCTGCCAAATGAATAAATGTAAATGTAAATGTACTGTCATATCTGGGGCTGACCAGCATACTGTCAGTTCAGGTCAGTTGCCATAGAAATGTCTCCAGCTCCACCATGAGTTGTAGCTGACCCACAGATTACATATCTTACAATGTATAGTCTTGTTATTCTCTCTGGATAAAACTGTCTGTTGTGTAATAAAGAAAATAATTACAGTTAAGGTGATTCAGTGGAAACTCAGCTTTGGGGACCACGGGATACATTTAAATGGTACTGAGGACTGTTCTGTGAAAACACATGGGTATTTTAACCCACAGCTATCATTTTAACTTGTTTATCTGATTGGAGTTTGAAATCAGTTATATTGCTTTTAGAATGAGTCTGTAAGTAAAAAGTGAAAATTAATTGTGGGAAGTATTTGTAACTTGTATTGCAACTGCACATAGCAAATCAATGGGGGAATGCTTGGAATGTCCAACCAGACACTTTTTGTGGTGTTTGCTCATAGAGTCACCCTCAGTGTTTTTATTTATGTTCAGTTAATTAGCATAGCTGTGTTCAGTGCAAGAGTTGAGTGCAAATGCTTTCTGCTCAGAAGCATTATTAGAAATTAAATCTGATAACAATCATACTGTAGTTACTTACTTGAATTAAACCCCCTGAAATCATTATTCTTAAGTGTTTTTACATTGTCAGTTGAAAGAGTTTGATTTGGCAACAGTACAGTAGTCCCATACCAGTATGCAGCTCCTCTGTGGGTGTATGTTCATGAGCATGCTGGGGTTGTCTCACACTGTGCTACCTTGTCTCTCCTGCTCTGGCCTAGGTGGTAGTCAACGCCTTGGTGGGAGCCATCCCCTCCATTATGAATGTGTTGCTGGTTTGCCTCATCTTTTGGCTGATTTTCAGTATCATGGGGGTGAACTTGTTTGCGGGCAAGTACTACTACTGTTTCAATGAGACAGCTGAGGAACGCTTCGAAATAGATGAAGTGAACAACAAAAGCGAATGCTACATTCTCATCAATAACAACAATTCTGAGGTCCGGTGGAAGAATGTCAAGATCAACTTTGACAATGTGGGCGCCGGCTACCTGGCTCTTCTCCAAGTGGTGAGATAGGCTCTCTGTCTTTGTTCCACTCTTTCACTGTCTGCCTCCTCCTCTGTTCACCCTCTTAATTTCCAAAATAGTCCTGACTGCTGACATTCACCTTTTCCATTGATTTGCCTTGAAACATACTCTAGCTCAGTATTATTTGTTTTTTTTATGGAAAAAATACACCATTCGTGCAGTGCAAATATTTTAACTGTTGGGTTAGACAGAAGGCCTAACATAGGGGCTCCTGGGTGACTCACTGGGGAGAGTGGTTGTCCTGAATGCAGGCTGAGCCCTACAGGTTCAAAGTCAGCAGTGTTGTTTGCTGAAAATGGCTGGCAGACAACAGCAGTGGAACAAATTGACTTCATTCCTGAGGGGATGGAGGTGGGTAGGCTGGCCAGGGTTTCCTTATCGCATTGTTCTCAGGCACCATGCAAGTTGCTTGGATGATGTCACTTTTATATGGAAAGCTCTGTCAGAGCATTAATGTTAACTTGCAGTATCCAGTAATTTGCTAACTAGATACATACCAAGTAAGATCATAACTGGGTTAATTTGTCCGTTTCCAAACTGGAAAAACGCAACCGCTTGACCTGTATTTTGTTGAACCATTCCAAACCAGTAGCAACTACCTGCTACTGGAAAATACCACACATCATACATGTTCATCAAATTTGGCTTTGTTTCTACTGAAGGTGAATGTCTACCCAAACTGCTCTGTGTAATCTGTCAACTCAGTGTAAGTAATGATGGTTTGAAACCACCAAAAATGCCTTGGTATCCTAATCAATAATGCACTACTGAAGGAAAAACTGAAGGATGAGGTTATTCCACACATGAGTGAGCTTCCTATTTAAATTAAACACAAGGAATGCATTGAGATTTTGAGAGAGCACTATTTTATTATTTTTTTCTTATTTTCAAGTGAGTTAGTAGTCAATTAAATATAAATACTTGTGTGTTTTTCTAGACATGAGAAAATGCAAAAATGCTTTTAAATTTAGAATTTGTTGTCTGCAGAGAGACACACACAGAGCCAGGGACACAGACACAGTGATTTTTGAGTCTCCTTCTGTGTATAATCCCATTGCTTTTACTTTTTACATTTACTTGTGTTTGGTTGGGTGCAACCTGTCGTTTTTTTTTGGTGATTTCATCCTCCCTCTTCATGCTCTCCTCCAAGGCTACATTCAAAGGCTGGATGGATATCATGTATGCAGCAGTGGACTCCAGAAAGGTAAGGCTATCTTTTCAGGTAGGTGTGATTTGAAACAAAACAATCATCAATGGCTGGATACCTTTGTAAATGACAAAATCACTGTTTTCAGTGAGATGTCGATCTTCTGGCCTGACCAGTCTTCATATGCATGATTAAGGTTTTAAATAAAGTATTACCCAGAAAATGCAGTCGTGGACTAGATAGTGTGATCAGTTCACAATAAGATGTAACTGGAGATAACATCCATCTAAGCATCCACAGGATATTCTGTTCCTTATAGTTTAATGGATGCTCGTATTGATATCAACCATGTTCACTTACAAACATTAGGCTGCATCTACAACTTAGCTAGGTTTGCCTACAAGTATGTTAAATAACAATTTTTAAAGAAAATAAAGTATTGCTGGGATTGAGGGGATCAGGATACACAGAGGATAGGGGGTGTTGGGTTATGGGTATGGTGCGGTTCTCTACAATATGTGTATGAGAACAGCTCCTTAACTCCCCAGTGTGCTGCACTTCTCTGTAAATACATTCTCAGGCCCTATTCTTGCTGAGGTTGGGCCAAGAAAAAATATTTCTTCAAAGAAAAAGTATCAGCAAAAGTTTAGAAGTGTAACACTGGATTCTGGGCTTTGTCTGATGGAGAGTGGGGTATGAATCCATGAGAGAGCTCATGCTTTTAGTTACTAAAAGAAATAAAGAACTTTTCAATATGGAAACATACTACAGTGGCATTAAGGAGCAACATATTCTATGTTAGACTTTGGTGAAGTTACCCTCTCAATGAAAAATGGTGTCACTGTGTTGGGTTGCATGTGTAACAGACTTGATGGTCTTTGTTTCGCATGACAGGTGGAGGATCAGCCTCTGTATGAGGACAACATCTACATGTACATCTACTTTGTCATCTTCATCATCTTCGGCTCCTTCTTCACTCTAAACCTGTTCATTGGTGTCATCATCGACAACTTCAACCAACAGAAGAAAAAGATAAGGCCTCCTTCTATCTTTCTTTTTCCCTCTTCTCATGGCTACATGCCAAACCATCACACAGTACCATGGTGGGCAGCTGGTTAAGCCAGCAGAATTTCTGCCTGCTTCAGTGTACATATGTATTTGATTCTTATATGTAGTATAGAGAAAGGTAATGATGGCATGATCAGAACTGATTAGTTCTTATGAAAGGAATGTCTGTGAGTGTGGTGTAGATACAGTGATATGCTTATGGAGTTCAGATTTTTCTGTTGTAATTTTCATGGTTTTAACCCAATTCCCATTTATCCCTATACTTTGGGGGTCAGGATATCTTCATGACAGAGGAGCAGAAGAAATACTACAATGCCATGAAGAAGCTGGGATCTAAAAAACCACAAAAACCCATCCCTCGACCAGTGGTATGTTTTGTCACTGCCACCAAATACTATTGATAGAAACAAGGTTTTCCCCTAGGAGAACCCATGTTTGATCCAGTGTTTGCAGAGAAAACCCCACACAGAACCATTCGACTTTTACTGTCCTGATTTGTTTAATTGAAGTATTGCTATGGGTTTGAGACTGGTTAAGTTTCTGTGAGAAAAGATGAAAACATACCAAGATGTGAATTATTTTTCTTTTGTATTATTCTTTAAGCTTTTGAACTGACCCACTGAAATCACACACTTGTGTTATGTATCCCATCATTGATGTTGTAGTAGAATGGGGGGGGGGGGGGGGCAGAATCTAAGGACATAAAAATATTATAGCATGTCTTGTTTTTGACACTTTCTGATCCCCTCCTCTCCCTTCCCAGAACAAGATCCAGGGAATGGTCTTCGACTTTGTGACGCAGCAGGTCTTCGACATATCAATCATGATCCTGATCTGCCTCAATATGGTCACAATGATGGTAGAAACAGATGACCAGACACAAGAAATGGAGACCATTCTCTACTGGGTCAACTTCATCTTTATTGTCGCCTTCACCACAGAGTTTGTGCTCAAGCTCTTTGCTCTGCGCCATTACTACTTCACTATCGGATGGAATATCTTTGATGTGGTTGTAGTGATCCTCTCCATTGTCGGTGAGTGATGTGTGGGGCTCTATCCACTTATGAGTTGGGGGAGCGGGGGGTATCAGACTGAGATGGGGTGTGCTGTCTGCCTGTTTATTCAGCTCAGAAATGACCTTCTACACTCCGCTAATTTATATACAGAATGACAAAGCAACAACATGCTTCCATGTCAGTTATTTATTGGCTGTGAAGAGCCACCCTGAGCACTTCATATATAAATTGTCAATAAATAAACATGAATAAGTGTGACATCAGATGACTTTTTTCTTTTTTCAAGAGTGCAGATGCTGGATTTTTCTAATGGTTTATTTTTTAATACAATAAATGATAGTTTCTGTAGATGGATTCATAAATAGACATCTAGTAACTAGCTGGTGACAGCCCACCTCCCTCTGGGACATCAAAAAGCTCTTGTCTCTTCAACTGTTTAGACTTTGAAAACTGTCTGTGACTTTGAAAACACTTTAAAGGACAGTTAAAAGAATGTGCAACTGAAATGAATGTTGGATGGTGTGTAAATTACAGTTTAATGCTTTTCTCTCCCTCCTCGGTTTCTTTCCAAAACCTCAGGTATGTTCTTGGCGGACCTGATCGAGAAGTACTTTGTGTCCCCAACCCTCTTCAGGGTGATCCGTCTGGCCCGAATTGGCCGCATCCTGCGTCTGATCAAGGGTGCCAAAGGGATCCGGACTCTGCTGTTTGCCCTGATGATGTCACTGCCAGCCCTGTTCAACATTGGGCTCCTGCTTTTCCTGGTCATGTTCATCTTCTCCATCTTTGGCATGTCGAATTTCGCCTATGTCAAGAGGGAGGCCGGGATTGATGACATGTACAACTTCGAGACCTTTGGGAACAGCATGATCTGCCTCTTCATGATCACAACTTCTGCAGGCTGGGATGGCTTGCTCCTGCCAATACTCAACTACCCTCCAGACTGCAGCCCAGAGAAGGAGAACCCTGGGACCACCATCAAGGGGGACTGTGGCAATCCCTCTGTGGGCATCTTCTTCTTTGTCATGTACATCATCATCTCCTTCCTCATTGTGGTCAACATGTATATTGCCATCATCTTGGAGAATTTCAGTGTGGCCACAGAGGAGAGCGCTGACCCACTGAGTGAGGATGACTTTGAAACATTCTATGAGATCTGGGAGAAGTTTGACCCCGATGCTTCGCAGTTTATCACCTTTGCCAAGCTGTCGGACTTTGCCGACACACTGGAGCACCCACTCCGGGTGCCCAAGCCCAACACCATTGAGCTGATCGCCATGGACATGCCCATGGTGAGTGGTGACCGGATCCACTGCCTGGACATCCTGTTCGCCTTCACCAAGCGAGTGCTGGGTGACAGCGGCGAGCTGGACATGCTGCGGCAGCAGATGGAGGAGCGTTTTGTGGCTGCCAACCCTTCCAAGGTGTCCTATGAACCCATCACCACCACGCTGCGCCGCAAGCAGGAAGAAGTATCTGCCATCGTCATCCAGCGTGCCTACCGTGCCCACCTGGTGCGGCGGGGCTTCATTTGCAAGCGAAGACCCGGGACCAACAAGCTGGAGAACGGTGGGACCAATCAGGAGAAAAAAGAGGGCACGCCCTCCACTGCCTCCCTCCCCTCCTATGACAGCGTAACTAAGCCAGACAAGGAGAAACAGGAGGATAACGAGGAGCGGGGGCGAAAAGACAAGGGTCGAAACCAAAAAGATGTCAGGGAATCTAAATGTTAGGATATAAGGACAATAACAACACACACACACTGCAGAAAAATGAGATCAGACTCTAAATCAAAACTCGACACCTTGTAAAAATGATTTCATTTGCAAGTAAAAAAAACTAAAGCAGAACAGAAAAATTACAAAAAAATTGTTTACAGATTTCACAGTATCAGTGCAGAAGAAGCAGCTTGGTTTCTAATGGCTTGGAAGACAATAAAACCAAACGTAATCAGCTTTCTGTGTGACGTTGCATAAAGACCAAGATTTTAAAAATATGATAAAAATGAAATAAAAATATTTACAAAAAACTGACCATCCTGTGCAGGCTGGTGGCAGACTTTGCCACAGGACAGAGAGTGGGATAAAATATTGGGACAGGACCTTCAAGACTGCCACTTGGACTTCCACTGGAAAATCACCGCCATTATGGATTTTCCCAAAGGAAACAGGAGACCTGGAGCCTATAACTGTCCAAAGCAGTCTGAAAGATGTTCTGTATCAGTGTCTATAATAATCAAGAAAAAACAATAACCAACAAGACTGAACAAAAGCAAACTCAAATAGGAAGAAAAAAGAAAGAAAAAAACCCTTGAACAATATAAAACAGGGTTTTTTGTTTGTTTGTGCTGAATATACCTGCATCTTTACATTATTTGAGCGGCAAAAAAAAAAAGTTAACATTTAGCCCATGTCACTCGTCTTTTCATCTGATCTTTGTTATACCCGCATAAAAAAGACGTTTTCTACATGGGCTTTCACACTGATTGGGAAGGGGGGATTAATAAGGGTTTTGACTTGGGCTGAAAGGGACTTGCTCAGACCGATTTCCAAATAAATAAATAATTGTGCTCGTTCAATGCATAGAAATGACTTGCATGATGGCATGTTTTGATCAGGAATCATGCATGAATAATCATAGTCCACAAGACACAAATACTCAGACCACAACAGTGGCTTGACCATAGTTTTGAGGCTGCCCGCTGATAAAAAAAATAAAAAGAATATTGATTTAGAAATAATAACAATAATAATAATAATAATAATAATAATGGTTATTATTGTTATTATCATACACAGTATTTGGGGAAATGATCTAATATAAAATTCTGCCCTTCTCAAATATTATCGTTCAACTGACAGGTCTTTTAATAAGGGCCTCATTAGAAATTTTAAGTGTAAGGAGGTTGTAAACATTGAATAGCTCATGTTCTGATGTTTGAGTATACCAACATTGTGGCACATTAAAAAAAGACAGACAAAAATATGTTTACTGCTCTGAATTCTGTGAATGGGGAGGGTCATGGGAGGTGGTTTGTATGTGGAGGATATATGCAGAAAGGCAAATATGGTTGGGACAAATGCACATTTCAATCACTGTTAAACCAAATCTGGGTCTTATGAACTGTGTGTCCTTTTGTGTCCTGCAATATTGTTTTCCTGACCTTTAGCCTCTGACCCTTCTTCTTTTGTGGAGAGAGAGGAGAGTGGAGATGTTAAGTTGGGGCTTATGGGTGGGGCAAATGAGTGTGTGGGTGTATATGGATGTGGCAAGTTGATTCATATTGTTGTCTAATAGGGCTTTGACTGTAGGCTGGGAAGGATGTCTGTGGAAGATGACAGATCTGATAAGTACATGCTTTTGAAACAACTAGCAATTAGCAAATAGCTGTTTATTACTTCAGTTGTTTATTTATTTTTTGCTCTTTTTTACATGTCTTCGTGTCTCTCGCTTATCATCCCATTCCCCTGTCTTCACTGTTCTCTGAGGCTGTAGACTGGTCAGGAGCTTTACTGATGCATTGGCAGTGGCATCATATCTTTTTCAAAAATGACATAACCTCCTTTTCATTTTGTTCTTAGATTGTTTATTCTAGATGTCTTTCATGTCTGTCCATGGAGAAGGAATGTTGAGCCGAGAGAGAGAGAGAGAGAGAGAGAGAGAGAGAGAGAGAGAAAGAGAATGCATTGTGGATTGTTTGAATTTCTGATGTTGGGAGGAGAAGCCATGAAGGCCTGCCTTATCACTCAAGGCAATGGAGTGGGCTGGACTTCTGTCAGTTAGTGGGATGTGGGGACTGTGAGGGCTATATCAGTATTTAAGTGCATGGAGAAAAGGCAGCACACTTAGAATTGCATACTGCAACTGAAGGCTCTATCAATTGATCTTATGATCTAGCAACAAGAATTCAACCAAGGAACTTAGCAGAGGAAGTGTTTTTATTTGTCCCTGGTTACATGTAATGTGACATTGCTCCATCATGCAGGTTGGCTAAATGATGTACACTAACCCATGCAAGGTTTCCAGGAGGTAGCATATTAAATGTGGAGGTAGAAGCATCTATATGAGAGGCATGCATTCTGGGTAATTTTCAAAGCAGCATGGTTTGGGGGGGGGGGGGGGGGGGGTATGATTCTGTCAAAGTGAAATTATTTGTGGAATTTATTATGTCAAAAGGAACATTGTGATAATGCCTCTACCCCTTTGCACTGCCCTGCTTTGTAAAGTCTGGAGGAAACACTAAGTGACCATTGCTGCAAGGATGGTACACACAGTTCTCTACCTGAGGCAGGTGGTTGAGGTATCTTTTCAAAATAAATGTTGTAATCCTTATTTCACTCTGAGAAAAAAAACAGCAGACCATATCCTGCAAAATGCTGAGTGCTGAGTGCTCCTGCTGCTTGATGAAACACACCACTCTAGAGCTTTTGGACGTTGGCACCTCCTGTTTCTGACCCCTATCCCCCGTCCTGTCTCCCAACCCACCCCCGCCGTCTGCTTCATCCAGGCGTCCTTTGGTCTAATCGTTGCATGAGGTCGCCTAATCAGTGTGGTGCTGTGGACTTAAACCAAATAAATTCCCAGTGGAAATCATACAAGAAGATAATCCCATCTAGTTTTTGCCCGTTTCCATCTTGGATATAATGTATAAATGGAAAAGGACATTCATACACAAATAAAAATAAATCTTAAAAAAAAAATAACATGTACAGTGCAGGCTGTGATGTAAATGGCACAACATGCTGAAAAGTGAAGGATGAACTTTTTGAGAGAAACTATAAATAATGTAAAATATTATTTTATTTTATCAGCATGCATTGTTGTTGTTTATTTTTTTTGTAAATAGACAATTTAAAAAAATTACTACTATTAACCTAATGGTAATAATAATTATAAAAGATACTAATAATAACGATATAGAATGGCTTCCAGCTGATGCCCTTTCTCACATTTGTTATTTTTTTTTGAAACACTTTTCACATTACTGAGGGAAAGTGAATGACTGTCTCTCTCTCTTTCTCTCTCTCTCTCTCTCTCTCTCTCTATATATATATATATATATATATATATATACACATATATGTATATATGTATATATATATATACACATATATGTATATGTATATATATGCGTGCATACACTCACACACACAATGACTTTATATAAGAAAACTGTCTCTGACACACACATTCCCCTTCTAATCCCCATTTCAAGGAAGAAACAATATTACCAAAAGTGAGTGCCTCGCATTTCATTTTTGTGCAACAGGTTCGGTGAATGACCAGACCTCTGGTTGGCTCAGGACCATGGCATTTTCCGAGACTGTCTCATGCACGATATTGTAGAAGCTGCTCACTGAGGATTTAATAGCCTGCATTAAGGACAAGATTGCGCTACCAGCACCCGTGTGTACATTCGTGAAGTTGTTGTACCCATTTCCCCAAACCCCCACAAACACATGAGGACACGTGCGCACACACACACTTTTAACTCTCCCAAAATATTCTCTCA
Organism: Megalops cyprinoides; assembly: GCF_013368585.1. Classification (NCBI taxonomy): domain Eukaryota; kingdom Metazoa; phylum Chordata; class Actinopteri; order Elopiformes; family Megalopidae; genus Megalops; species Megalops cyprinoides. The sequence continues at coordinate 38,842,120 of NC_050589.1, read as the reverse complement.
CCCTCCAAACAGCTGACAGATTCATTGTAGTGACGTCAGCGGGCCAGGCTAAATTGATGAGTCCCGACATCTGTCATTTGGCGTGGCTTCCAATGGCTCCGAATTTCCCACTAAACCACCCTCACACGCATTGATGCCGTTAGTGATAAGTAAGGTTTTTAGTTTAATGTTAAATTTTCATTGTTATGTTTATTTATATTTGTAATTTCTGTTCGTTCATTTGTTGATTTTCTGTGCAGTATTTTAAAATGGCACGTGCCTTTCTCTGCCTTTGTAAGAATTCAAAAATAACGCAAGACACTAAAAACATGTTGGAGCTAGTCAAATTGGAGCACAATGCAAATCAGGGACACAAACATGCCCGTAAATACTGCCTGAGAAATCATAAAGCAAAAATTTATTCAAAAAATAAACAAAGTTATAACACGATAGGTAATTTAAGTGTTCCATCGTTTTGCAGTGTGTGTACTGTGAAAAAGCAGCCTGCCTCCAAGCCTTCTGTTTTATAGTCATGTTCATTTCTGATGTTTATTTTTGTATCAATATTTAGTTATGAAACTGTTTCATTTATTTTTGTAGCATGACTGAGATGTCATTTTCTTTTTTGCTGAAAAAAGTTTGAAAAGTGCTTTTTAAATTGTCATCATGTGCCACTATGATATAGGACAAAATAAGATTGTGTGTTGCACAACCACTTGGACTCTTAGTAAGAATATATGAAGATTGTCTTCATTTGAGCACGAACCTTTTTATTAACAATAAAGCAGCCTTCCAGTTATATGCTGTGTTGGGGTCTTTTTGGGGTTAGGGGTTAAACAGAATGTGGGTGGTAAGTGTGAGGAAAACTGGTGGTGAAATGGTCTTGAAACACCAGTCACCACCAGCTAGACCACTGACGTCTACTGCCACAGTTGTACTCTGTAGGTGTCTGTAGGTGTTTCTGTAGGTGTCTTTTGCCATCCATTTTTCTCCAACAAGTATTCAAGCCAGTTCACTATTTAACTCACCAGTTTTAAGAATCCAATCCACTGGGAGGCTGTGCTCTGCCCAGTAATTAATATTTCAGATGATTTTAAAGGAGCTGTGAAAACTTTAAAGAAATTGCATGTTCTTTATCCAAAATCAGGAAAGTTTCTGATGTCCAGTCCTTCAGGGTAGATATGTTTTGGATTATTTTGCAATTTACTCATTGGAGAAGACTTAAATAGGAGATGCATGTTGGAGAGTGCATCTCCCACACAAATCCTACCCCTGACAATTTGAGAACTGTGATTGTCACATCCACATCCACATAAAAAATGTTACGCTCTGGCCGTGTTATGATGGGTCCATGGTTTGGCTTGACATGGCTGTGAGATTGTGAAACCATGTCAGCCATGGCTTGACATGGCTGTGAGTCCCTTTGCCTTAATGCAGGCAAAGGGACTTTGTCCCTTTGCCTGCATTAAGGTTGATTAGGGAAAATGAGAACAATGCCAGTCTCTTTTACCTGACCCACTGACCTCACAAATACAGTAATTAAATACAGTAATTATACCAGAATACTGAATCTATCTGAATGAATATGGTTCATTTTTAAGCATTCCTGTTTGTTTCAAGAAATCTTTGTTATAGAGATGACAGTAAATACACTATTTATTTGATTTAGACAAATCTATCCACAGCAACTTCCCTTGGATTATGGATTATGCATTTATGTCACTGGAACCTTAAGGTTATCAAAACAACTCCAGTAATAGTCTTACCCCCATCAAGACTCTTACCCTGAACATTCTGGTTATGCTCCTGGCTCTGTTATCATAAAACATCATAGATGGTCGACAAGTTGTTCAAAATCATTGCTAACTAGCTGTCAATTTAGCTACACCCTTAGGAACACATACTAAATTCTCTTAAGCCAAGCTTTTATTTACCTCAGTTTCTTCTAGTTTTTCCATCAACACAACTGAGATGAAATATAGCAAACTTTCTGATGTCTCTCTCAAATTTAATTACAGAGTATGTGACAAAAAACATTTGACACGACAGACTGGAAGGTATAGTCCAATTTTCAGTTTTCAACTTCAATTTGGTCATTTATTTTTGTGACCTTATTCATTTCAAGCCTTCTCTGTTCAACATTGCTGCTAAATACTAACTGTTGGCTCCGTGCATAACATTTAAATATGAAAACATTTTCATAGACTGTACACCTTCAGCTTCAACTTCAGATCTTCCCTATGATATACAAGTCAAAACATTGAAATTATATGCTCTGTGAATGCTGCATTGGGTTATCAAAATGTAAAAATATTATAGCTGTGAGTCATGATAAAATTATACAGTTAAAACTGAGTATGCTTTACAGACGTGTGATATTGTTGGTTCATCATGGAAAATTACATCTCATCTGAATGAAGAAAAATGTCGTGTCAACAGCTGACCCAGATCACAGGGAGGCTCCCAGTCCAGCAGCTGGTAGGGCAAATGCTGTCAAACCAATACTATTGGCTTACCTTTTGCTGGCCAGCATTTGCAAGCTATAGTGGCTCTTCCACTGGCATGCCAATGTTCTGGGATCCCACTAGCAGTTGGACACCATTGATGCTAGACCACCAAAGGAGGCTATAATTGATGGCATTCATCAGTCTGTTGTCAGGTTAAAAAGAGCTTGTCAGGGAAAAGCAGCTTTGGTGTGCATGCCCCCCCCCCCCCCCCCCCCCGCCAGGACATGACCCGATGTCCATGTGGTATTGACTGGTATGTTATTTTTACTATTGCTGTAAGCAGGTAGGAGGAAGGTGATAGCTGACGTAAGCTCTTTCCCTTTGTCTTCCACAACCCCCCATCCTCCATCCCTTCTCTCCCTCTTTGTGCCTGACAGCTTTCAGATTTGATGGTCAATGACGCCTGCTCGGGATTGATTTAGAAATAAAACATGGCTGTAAAAAATAGTGTCTCACTGTATTGCTTCCTCTCTTCCTCATCCTCTTTCATTCTGTCTTCCTTTCTCTCTCCCACTTTCCTTCTCGCTCCCTCACTCCCACTCTCTTGTTCTCTCCCTGTCTCTCTCTCCTCCGTTTCAGAACAGCCCCCACTTCCTGAGGGTGACACACATGGGCCTCTGTCTCTCCTGGATTTTTTCCTCTCTTATTTCTGTTTGTCCTTACTGATGATTTTTTCCCCCTTCTTTATTAAAAATGTGCAGCCTGTTATTATGTCATGATCTCTCTCTCACCCACTCAGCCAGGCCATAACGCACGTGACATCTTGTCCCACCTGCACCCCATTGTATTTTTTTGCCTTACGTTTCTCTCTGCTTATGGCTCAGAATAGCAGTGGAGAGTGCAGTGAGGTGGAGAGAGAGAGGCAGGGGGAGGGGAGGAGGAGGAGGAAGGAGGGAGGGAGTGAGCAAGAGAGCGACAGAGCACTGCAGTGCAGATAAATGAATGCAGCAGCCAGGGCTGAGTCAGCAGGTGCTCCCAGTCCAGCCCACTGCCTGCATCCACCTGCAGGGAGGAGAGAAGCGGAGGCTGGAGAGATTTAGACCGGGGATTCCGGCCACCACTTCAGTCCTGAATAACATTTTAAAAACCTTTATGCCAAGCCACCCCTCCACGCTTACACACTCCCCCACCCGCCTTGCTCTCATCCTATCCTCTCCTCGTCCCTGGTTACAGCTAGAACATTTTGCTTTAAGTCTTTTTTGAGGCTTTTTAAATGGTATTGTGTTCTCAGGTTTGCACACATGTGGTAGCCATGACACACCTGCGGGACAGAGACTTCCTTGGAAAGACAGAGCAATGTATCTGAGGTAACTAGCTAATGGCCTGCCTGTCTATGTAGGACCTGCCCGGTCTCTGAAGGCTCGGTGGAGGGGAGTGTGTGTGTGTGTGTGTGTGTGTGGTATGGGGGGCATGAGTGGAACATAGGAGAGCCACTCTAAAAAAGGTACCATCCTCTTCAAGCTTGTTTTTTAATGTATTGATGTAAACATCATATGTATTTAAAGTTATTTGTGAAGTTACATGCAGTGTATATTCTGCCTGGTTGAAGCTGCCGCTTTGCAAAACCTGAAATGGATTCGACAATGTTGTGCCTGGAGTTGCAGAATCTGTTGTTCTCCTCAGTGCTGTTAGAATCAGTGGGTAACAGAGAGCTGCATCTAAAGCTGGTGATCACAGTGACTGACGACAATGATTTCAGTGGAGCTCTGTAGCATTACAATGAAGAACATTTCAACAATTTGTTCAATTGGCCTGAAGGTTGTTTTGCACCTTTAGGTTTGTACAGCTGGTCTGGGTGAAGACATTTGCTCAGGAGTTGCCGAGAGTCGCTCACTTGATAGCTTCTTAAAGGATATTTTTCATGTTGTAAAGTGTTGTGAAGTTACAGAAATCAAAACAAGGGCGAGAAGCAGGACATAGTCAAAACGAAAGGGAACAGAATGGAAAGATATGTCACTGAACAAAATGGAATGGTATAGTACGGAATACAGGCGGGTTTCCCAAAGTGTGGTGCGCGGACTGCCTCTAGGGGGTGCGCAAGACAAAAAAATTTTAATGGCGGAAATTAAAAATAATAATTTTTAAAAATCTAAAATAAACTGTTTGAAGTGTTTTTTTTTTGTTTTGTTTTGTTTTGTTTGCATGCATTTAAAAATATCATAAAATTTCAATGTATTGTAGTCTACAGTATATTGAAATTGCATGATATTTTAGACTTTAATGATTACATAGCGGCTATGTAATCATTAGTGTCTAAAATGTCATAGCCTGTTAACCTGCCGACTTTCGGATGGCGTTATCCAGCTTTCTAGCCATTGCCTGTCATTGCCGGTAGTTAGCTTAACTAAGTATTAGCGTAGCCTATGTGCAAACATGTACAACTTTAGAATCGGGAAAACTGCAGTGCAAAAACGTTGTTCAGCTTTTGGAATCGGATATCAGTAATGAGGGAGGAGATGGAAAGATCGAGTGTCAGAGAGGATTGGAGACCAGAGAAACGGAGGGAATGGGACAGGGAGAAATGGAGCGGGGACAGGAAGAGAGTGAGGAGAGAGACTGAAATTAGGATCGGGGAGGAGAGCACAGCAGAGGCCCATGATCAAGGCAAGCAGGCAAAAGAGACAGGGAGCAAACCAAAGGCGAAAGGGCGAAAATATGATGACAACTATTTGAGTTTAGGGTTCACTTGGACTGGTGACGCCGATTATCGAAAGCCACAGTGTGTAGTGTGTGGTGAAGTGCTTGCTAACTTTTCTCTCAAGCCCGTTTATTTACGTTGCCACTTGCACACTAAACATGCCTATCTTAAAGACCAGCCCGTGACCTTTTTTAAAACGAAACTGGAAGATCTAAAGAAGACATATCTGTTTCTGTATGGCCCAAGTTTCCTCGCCGCCCTCAAATTCTCTTTGTTCCACGGCTCATGCGGCATGACTTTGTTGAAACATTGTTGCAGTGCTAAATGTCAAGCGCATTTTGTTTCGTTCTGTCTTAATCGAATTTGTTAGCCTTCGAATGTTCTAATGATTATAAATAAAGATAACTTATTGTTATGTATTATTAAACTCGATGCAAATATTTAATGTCGCTGTAAATCTGTCGCTGTGTAGGGCCTAACCCTCTTCTCGCCTTCTAACCCTCTTTCAAAATTCTTTGTTCAGCGGATTGTGCGGTGCATTATTATTATTATTATTTTATTAGTAGTAGTATTACATTATTATTATTATTTTTGTTATATTTTTAAACATAGTTGATCGGTTTCATATGAACGTCGAGCGGGTTTTGTTGCGATCTCTTTCAATCGAAATTGTTAGCCTACGAGTGTTCTAATGATGATAAATAGTGATAAATTATTTTTATGTATGATTAAAATCGATGCAAATGTTTTAATGTCGCTGTAAATATTAACATATTTCCCCCTTTTGATAATATGTCTCAGACCCTGTGCGTGTTCCTCACCCTCACGCACTCTTTAAATGCTCCGGCTGGTGTGTAATTTTGTTGCAGTCTGTAAATACATTTGAATGTTGATCTATTATATTATATTGTTGATCTCAACACTGTTATGGTTGTTCCAATTATTATCCATTCTTTTGCGTATGATTAAACTTGATGCCTTCATGCAGCTGTAATGTTGCGTCCTCCACCGGCATCCCAGGTAAAATTGAAATAGATTAAAATAAACAAACAGTCATTTTCTCTCAGTGTCTTACTGCTCAGAACGAAATGTGTGAAAGTGTGAAAGTGGCACTGTCAGGACTCAGGCACGGACTCAGACACGGACCACAAGTGCTCCAATTCCAGGCATTTATTAGCAGAATCGTCAAACAAGCCGGCAGTCCAAAAACAGGCAGGGTCAAAATACCAGGTAGGCAGTCCAAGGGGAAAACAAGGATCAAAAACAGAAACAGGCAGGGTCAAACCTTGAAGGCAGGCAGATCAGGCAATTAGGACAGGAGGGCAGGCAAAACCGATGTCGAAGAACAGGCGAGGCAAAAACCAGCAAAAATCCAAACAGGGAAAACAGCCAGGAAACGAGACAGGCAGAAAACACTGAAACGATCTGGCAAACAACACAGAGACAAGCAGGGTAGATATAGGGCTGGGCTGATTAGGTGATGGGAGGCAGGTGTGCAGGCAGGCAGGTGGAGACAATCAGGTGGGCGGAGACAAGGCGGAGAGCAGGGCAGGGCTAGGACACAAGGAAAACAAAAGCACATGGACAGGAAAAAAAACAAAAACACAACAGCTAGGGTGCGGGAGCCCTGACAGGCACACTGAATAACAGATTTTTAATTGTGACCAAGTGTCACGCCCTCCCTGAGCAGGGATGTTGCAAGCCTGTCAGCCTTGGCGGTCTACCTTCCTACAGATACGCCAGGCAATGTCGTTGTCTTAAGGGGTTATCACGCTATCCCCGAAACCTCTCAGGGCGGCGTGCAGCTAGTACACATTCGGCTTGCTTAAATACAACAGAAAGAAATATAAGATTGACGTTACCTACAGTTTCGGACACGGACGCCAAAGCTTCGCCCTTTCCGTGGCCAGCCCGCACCAGTCGCCCCGCGACGGACAGCCCGGCCTTGGTGTAGCGAAGAGAGAGTAGCGTTCGCTGGCTTTCTTGCATTTGCGTTGTTCAGTTTTAATATCTAAAAGGTCCCAGTTCACCTCTGTTGCGCTATGCTTGTTAGCGTTCTTCGGTTGGTCGCCTTCCCAGGACTTAACACACAGAAAAGGAAATCGCGCAAAAACGTTGCGGTAGAGTGGTCGGTCATAAATTGCAGTAGAGTATTCAGTTTTCCCGCGGGAGGCCAGCTTCAGCAGTCCACATTGGTCCACAGTGGCAGCCACCCCGGTGCATGCGCAACCCCACCGGAAATAGCCTCATTCCACGTATCGCCCCGGGTGATAGGGTCAAACCACTCATTAATTAAGCAACGCCAACCCTCTTTTCATATTGTACCAAGCAAGCCGAAGTGTTTTAGGGACCCACTAATACTAACAAGGAAATTTACTCAAATAAATCTGACAAACAGGTATCAATAGTAATAACAGGCTCATCTGGGGACTAATAAGATCTCCTGGCACTCTCAAGGGTCATTTCAGATCTCACAGGAAATGGCCTGTCCGTAACAGTACCCCCCCCCCCATAAGCCAAAAATTATCAAAAAAAAAAAAAAAACTATAAATTTTTTTTCTTTTTTTTTTCATTTTTGGTAAAATGTAGGACGGACATTTCCATCTACCACCACTTTGAGGAACACACACAGCACATCTAAGTAATAAAACTACATCTAAACAGTCATTGAAAATCAAGAAAAGTTTGCAGACACCAAATCTGCACATAGGCCCATAGCAGCAAAACCCCAGGCCAACACTGCACCTATTGAGCACCTAGCGGTGACTCACATCAACCAGAGCGGCTAGAAAACCCTAGAGAGGCTGCCATCTCAACTCATATTCCACTCCTGGAGAGAGCGTCCGCAATAACATTATCTCTACCAGCAATGTGTTTCACCTTCAGACCATATGGCTGTAAGATCAAACTCCATCTAAAGACTCACGCATTCGAGCTCTGAAACTTGGCAAGGAATGTGAGTGGATTATGATCGGAATAGACCACCACATCACCCACTACACTGGACACATACACCTCAAAATGTTGTACCGCCAGTACCAAAGCCAAAGCCTCCTTCTCAATAGTGGAGTAGTTTCGCTGGTGGCGATTCAACTTTTTTGAAAAGTAAGCCACTGGCCTCTCGACACCATCGCTTCCCGCCTGAAGAAGGACACCACCTACTCCTACATCAGAGGCATCCACCGCAAGGCAGAAAGGCTGGGAGAAATCTGGCGCCGCTAGTACTGGTTCACATGAGAGTATGGCCTTCACAGCGTCCAAAGCTGACTGACACTCGGGGGACCACACCCACTTGACCGCCTTCTGCAACAAGTCAGTGAGTGGAGCGGTCACGGTAGCAAAATTAGGAACAAACTTACGGTAAAACCCACACATCCCTAAAATTCTCATTAGTTGTCGGCGATTCTGTGGAGTTGGAAAATGCAAGATAGCCTTAACCTTTGCTGACCGTGGGAGTACCTCACCACGCCCCACCCGGTGGCCTAAGTACGTAACCTGACCCTGCCCAAACTCGCACTTGGGTAGATTTACCACCAAAGAGGCCTCAGCAAGACGGGTAAAGAGCGTTCGAATATGCTCGACATGGCTCTCCCATGAGTCGCTAAACACAACCACATCATCAATATAGGTGACCACGTGGTCCAGGCCCCTGGTTACCTGATTCATTAACCTCTGAAAGGAGGCAGGGGCATTTTTCATGCCAAATGGCAAGACCCGGCATGCATACAAGGCATTGTGGGTAGTGAAAGCAGACACCTCCTTAGCACGTTCAGTAAGGGGCACCTGCCAGTAGCCCTTAAGGAGGTCAAATTTGGACACCCACTGAGCCCTACCAATACGGTCGATACAGTCCTCCATTCGAGGAATGGGATATGCATCTGTACGTGTTACAGCGTTGACCTTTCTGTAGTCAATACACAGACGAGGCGCGCCACCTTCCTTCATTACCAAAACAGCTGGGGAGCTCCATTCACTCACTGTGGGCTCAATAGCACCAATCTCGAGCATCTAGTCTAGCTCCTGCTGCACCAAAACACGTTTGTGGGGGGCCAGGCGATACGCATGCTGTTTTATTGGGGTGGCCATCTCAGTGTCAACGTCGTGAATTGCCAACTTTGTCAACCCCGGTGTGTCTTTGAACAGCTCCGGGTAAGACTCAACCAAACCCACAACATCCTCTGCTTGGGACACGGTCAAATGAGTTAACTGATTCCGGAGGTCTCGCCGAGCCTCAGTGTTCTGAAGGCGAGCACTAATTGGCTCACGAGGAATGAAGCCTGCCTCCATATCACTATCTTCCACACCCTGTACCCTGTTAAAACACACTGGAGCCACAGTCTCCCGTCCCACAAATAGTTTGAGCAAATTCACGTGACACAGTCGCGTCTTCACACGGCGATCAGGAGTGCTGATGACATAACTACAGGGTCCAGCCTGCCTTACAACTGAATAAGGCCCTTCGAATCGTACACCCAGTTTTCCACCCCCTGCTGGCAACAGGACTAACACCCGATCCCCAGCTGCAAAGCTGCGTGGCTGGGCTCGCTTGTCATATTGATGTTTCATTTTGACCTTTGACCCTGCAAGCTTCTGCTGGGCAATCTCGCAAGCAGCCTGGAGCCGGTCAGTAAAATGTGCAACATAAGTAAGGGGATCCTCCGGAACACTTTCACCCACTAATCGTTCCTTCAGTAAGCGCAAGGGCCCACGCACCTCATGACCATAAACTAACTGAAAAGGTGTAAAGCCGATGGATTCGTTTACGCTATCCCTAACCGCAAACATTAGGAAAGGCATTGCAGTATCCCATTCCCCCGGGAATTGATCACTATACGCCCGCACCATCTCTTTCAGGGTCCGATGGAAGCGCTCAATGGCTCCTTGAGACTGTGGGTGATAAGCTGATGATGTAACTTGCTTAATGCCTAGCTGATTCATAACGCCCTGAAAGACAGTAGAAGTAAAGTTCGACCCACGATCGGACTGAATTTCCCGAGGAAGGCCATATCTGGAAAAAAAACTGCATGAGAGTTTCAATTACCATCTGAGCCCGGATATTCCTGAGTGGGACTGCTTCAGGAAATCGGGTAGTAACATCTAGAATCGTTACGAGATACTCATTGCCCTTCTTAGTCTTCGGCAGGGGCCCCACACAGTCAACCATCACTCTTGTGAAGGGGGCAGAGAAAAGGGGGAGTGGCTTAAGAGGCACAGGTGGTGGCATATGCTGAGCCTTACCTGCACGCTGACAGGGTTCACATGACCTGCAATACTCAAGTACACTCTTCCTCATGCCTGGCCACCAAAAATGGCGTCTGATTCGTTCAAATGTTCGATTCACACCAACATGACCAGCCATGGGTCCAGCATGACCCATTTTAAGCACACCCTCTCGATATCCGCAAGGCAACACCACCTGATGCAACACATTCCACTCCTCGGCAGGCTCCCTTGGTGGCCGCCAACACCTCATAAGGACATCGTCCCGCAAATAATAGCCCTCGGACAACACAGCACCGCCATCTGGTTCCTCCACCAGACGGAAACACGGAGCCAAATCAGGGTCCGCTAACTGGGCCTGCACCAGGGCCTCCCGACCCAGGCGGGGATCCTCCTGTGTTTGCTTTAGGTGGGCCATAAAAGTATCAGACAAATCCACCTGATCATCTGGTTCCTCACAAGGAGTGGGACAAGCACGGGCCTTTGCTTGAGCACGCGTCACCACACATGCAGTGAATACTTCAGGGAACTCTCTAGCCAACTTTTCAGTATCCACAACATTGCAGGCTTCGGGGGAAAGAACTGGAGGTTCTGTAACTCTATCACCAGCCAGGTCATTACCTAACAGCAACGACACACCTTGTACAGGGAGAGAGTCAACAACAGCCACCTTCACAGGACCATTGACTAACTCTGACCGCAAGTAGACCTCTCTCAACGGATAGGGCCCAAACTCCCCCCCCAAGCCAGCCAGAAGTACAACTGGACTCCCCGGTGCTGGGGGTGGCAAATCAAGAACCCCAGCAGCCAGCAGGGACTGACTCGCTCCGGTGTCTCTCAAAATCTGTATAGGAATTTCAGAGCTACTACAGGTCAAAGCTACAGAACCTAGGGAAACAAAACAGGTACAACCTACCAAAGGCTCTTTTGTGATGCCACCAGGCACCTGATCGTCAGCTCCAAGCCCCTGTGTCCTAGCTGATACCAGAGCAACAACTTGGTCACGGTTTGCTCTGTCTCTGAGGGCTGGGCAATTACTTCGAATATGCCCTGGCCGCCGACACTTGTGACAAATAATGTCCTGGCGGGAACCAGGTCCCCCACGACCATTCCCAAAAGAACGCTCAGGGAGCCACTGGCCACTGACTCCCTGGTGGGCATTACTTCGGGGGGCCCTACCCCCATCAGAACCTCCGCCCTGGCCAGGCTGGTCACTACCAAGCCGCTTCACCTCAGGCCTAGAACTCCCAAAAAACTTCCGCCTATCCTGACCCCTATCATGGTGTCCCCGCCCAATTCCACCATAATGGATAACCTCCCAAGTGTCTGCAAGCTCAGCCGCCTCCTTCACAGTTTGAACACCACGCTCAGCAATATAAACATCTATATCACGTGACACGCAGCTACTAAATTGCTCCATCAGAATGAGCTCTGTCAGGGCCTCCACTGTATCAGCCTTACAGGCAGTTAGCCAACGCGACATAAGGATCTGCTGCCTACGGTACAAGTCAAGGTGAGACTCACCACCCTTACGCCGGTGGGACCGAAACTTCAGACGGTATTCATCGGGAACACTGCCATAGGCGGTTAGCACAGCCTCCTTCACGGCATCATAATTGAGGGCGAGAGAGCCGTCTAACACAGCAAATGCATGTTGTGCCTTACCAATGAGGGCCCGCTGCACCAGCAGCGGCCATTTTGAACGCGGCCAAGCTAACTCAGTTGCCACTCGCTCGAAGGCTTCAAAGAACACATCAACCTCTTCCTCATTAAACTGAGGCAGGAGCTTCTCAGCAGAACTGAGGTTAAAACTGGGTTCAGTCAGCACACCCTTTTCCCTAGCTACTCTCTCAACCTCCAATCTCATCTTCTCCAACTCAAACTTCTGCTCACTCTCCCTCCTCTCAAGTTCAAACCGGCGCTCACGCTCCTCCTTTGCTAACCTCTCCTGTCGCTCCTTCTCTTCTTTCTGCTCTGCCCACAGATCCTCCAAACTGAACAACTCCTTCACTAGTGCAACCAACTCCTTTTTGGTCATAGTGGACGGCACCTCCATGCCATCCCGCTCAGCCAGTGCGGCTAGTTGCGCCCTAGTATAACTCCTAAACTGAGCAACAGTGGGCAGCTCAAACTCACTAACAGGGGATGTACTCCTCCCACTCATTGTACCACCGCTAGACATGGCACTACTTCTCTATATAACACTGCCCACAACACCAAACTAGTTACAGCAACAGCCGGAACACAAAGCACTAGAAAAATATATCAAGAATACAGTTTATATTAGATAAGCACATGTGCCAATTGCAATCACCACCAGAGGGCATTCACCTCAAAAAGAAAACAGGAACCACGTGTGCATCCTCTAAATCACCAGGTTCACAAACAGGGTGAAGACCCACTCTTCAAGCAGGCTATAAACACCCCAGGGCAGGTTCTGGAGTGCCACCCACAGAACACTGTCACACCGCTCTTACAGAGCGTACCACGTGGCTACAACAACTGGCACAGGCATACAATTATCACCAAAACAGTTTGCAAACTACCACATCATCTCACTAGTTAGAAAAAAAAGAAACGTTTAGCCAAGTTATACCTAGCCTAACATAAGCTACGGCTAGTCTACAATATTACCTTTAACTAAACTAAGCTAAGCTTTACCCAACCTAGCTACCCCACCGGACTCACAATTCTTTGCTGCTCGGAGCGGTACAGCACGACTAATTCGCGCTTGGGTCTACGCACCCATACTAAACTAACTACCTACCCTTGCAATGCGCAGCCCTTTAACAGGCTCAAACAGCCCCGTGTACGTTACCCAGCACAAAGAATTGCTTATCCGAAACTAACTAGGGCACTACAAATCCAACTAGATTTTAATAATGATTTTGCCGACGAACCTTATAAGTACAGCGAACGAACACAAACACGCCAGTTATAATAATAAATCCGAATGTAGCTAGATAACGCTGTACGTAATTCAGCATCCCGAGACGAGCCCCCAATCTGTCACGCCCTCCCTGAGCAGGGATGTTGCAAGCCTGTCAGCCTTGGCGGTCTACCTTCCTACAGATACGCCAGGCAATGTCGTTGTCTTAAGGGGTTATCACGCTATCCCCGAAACCTCTCAGGGCGGCGTGCAGCTAGTACACATTCGGCTTGCTTAAATACAACAGAAAGAAATATAAGATTGACGTTACCTACAGTTTCGGACACGGACGCCAAAGCTTCGCCCTTTCCGTGGCCAGCCCGCACCAGTCGCCCCGCGACGGACAGCCCGGCCTTGGTGTAGCGAAGAGAGAGTAGCGTTCGCTGGCTTTCTTGCGTTTGCGTTGTTCAGTTTTAATATCTAAAAGGTCCCAGTTCACCTCTGTTGCGCTATGCTTGTTAGCGTTCTTCGGTTGGTCGCCTTCCCATGACTTAACACATAGAAAAGGAAATCGCGCAAAAACGTTGCGGTAGAGTGGTCGGTCATAAATTGCAGTAGAGTATTCAGTTTTCCCGCGGGAGGCCAGCTTCAGCAGTCCACATTGGTCCACAGTGGCAGCCACCCCGGTGCATGCGCAACCCCACCGGAAATAGCCTCATTCCACGTATCGCCCCGGGTGATAGGGTCAAACCACTCATTAATTAAGCAACGCCAACCCTCTTTTCATATTGTACCAAGCAAGCCGAAGTGTTTTAGGGACCCACTAATACTAACAAGGAAATTTACTCAAATAAATCTGACAAACAGGTATCAATAGTAATAACAGGCTCATCTGGGGACTAATAAGATCTCCTGGCACTCTCAAGGGTCATTTCAGATCTCACAGGAAATGGCCTGTCCGTAACACCGAGTGACTGACCAAGTTGAAGTGACCAATTGGGTTGAGAGGGCACAAATGTTATAGACGTACTGTATTTAGCCCATACTATCACTTCATGGCAGGCAAAGACATATGGGGCTGTTGACGTATTTGCCTCATCGTGCCATCATTCTCTGAAAATAGTAGATGTAGAAATGCAGAAATCAATTCATGTGCAGAGTGTCTAGGTTATTTGACTAGACATCTAGGTTAGTTTAGTTTCCTCCAGTCAATAATCCCATGTAAGCAGTTTCATTGTTCAGGTCAATTTTTTAACCCCCAGGGTGGTTTTCTCTGGGTAGGGTTAGTTGGTCTTCAGGGCTTCATACTAATAGCAGTGTGGGTCAGTTTTATGAATTCAGAATTTAATTCCCCTTTATTATGTTGAAAGCAAGAGGGGGAAGCAGCCTAACCCAACTCTATAAGCATAGTAAGGGGCGTTTCTGCAAACATGTGGCCATATTTCCTTTGTCTCCTCTCCTTCATTCTCTTTTTCTCTCTCCCTCCCTCTCTCTCTCTCTCTTTCTCTCTCCCTATATCCATCTGTCTTCCTCTATTCCTCTGCATTAATAAAGTGAGGGCCTCAGCCTAGGTCTATAAATCATGTCAGTGGACATGGTTCCAGTCCTGAGAGGAGCAGAAATTCAGGGAACTGTGGGGGAGGGCGAGCTGGTGGCTGGCACTTATGTTTCCTCTCCCTCTTCTCCCCCCTGCATTGACATTCACAGTGTGGTTTATGCCACCAATTCCAGCAGCTTGTCAAGCAGGGGGAGTCTTGTATTTTATTATATGGGTGGATTGGTGCAGAAGGCCCTCCCCCAAGAAAGCGTCAGTATAAGAGGGTGATGGAAGACTGGCAGTTTTCCTGAATGAATGGCCAGCATGGCCACCAAGCCCCAACTGCCCTCCCCGGAAAACACACCTGGGTGTGGGATGATACATCCAAGGATTAAAGAGGATGTCAGGGTGGAGACATACTGTCAAGTGCAGGAGGACATGAGGTAGTGGGGTGAGGGTCGTTTATGTGACATAAACTCCTGCAAATAAGTGATCTGCTATTTTATGACAATGTGAAGGGGAGGGAAGTGATTTTGGGAAGTGATTGGTAGTATTTTGTGCTGATGTAAGAGAGGCAGTTGGTGTAGGGTGTGACAGAAAGCTCCTGTAGGCATGGGTCTCTTCCGAAGTAGGTTGGCCCTTTCAATGACACGGCTTACTGTTACATCTCTATTTGCTACCATATAGGTGCTGTGGGTTTGCATTGTTTTACTCTGAAACGTCGGGTTGAAATATCAGTGATGTCAGGGTGGTTTTAGATCAGAGGCTGGGAGTGGTCTGTCTAGTACAGCGTGTGTATGCAAAGGCTTGACACGTCACTTCCTGTCTGCTGTGTGTGTGTGTATGTGTGTGTGTGTATATATATCTCTGCATTTCCTGTCTTCTTGATATGTGCTTGTGGAGACCAGCTGGGAGGCTATAATGGTTGAGAAGTGGAAGAAAACTTATAATGTGGGTTCCAACTGACCAAAATTAATGTGCTGACATCAGTGCTACACCTACCCTCACTGCTCACTTCACACAGCTTTGAACACACAGCTAGAAACCAGGAATCAGCCTAAGTAAAGTATTAATTAAAAACAATATTCTTAGAACATGTTCCAGGTTAAGGGATATAAATACAAGAGAAAGTTTGAGGATGGGACTGTGGTGAGTGTTGGTGGGGTTTTCTGGTGAATTTTAGTTTCAGAATTTCAGAAGGACAGAAGCTACAAGATGAAAAGACGTTGGTAGTTTTGGTGAGAGAGGGAAGGTGGGTGTGATTACAGAGGATGCAATGTATGCTGCCTTAGAGCAGTCTGAGAGAGAGAGGGAGAGAGAGAGAGAGAGAGAATTCAAATCAGTGCTGATCAGTATGAATCAGCTTTTGTTTATTTCTCTCAAATACAGATTACTCCACTGATCTGCTTAGGGGAGTGGTGTTAGTTCTATGATGCAGAAATGCATGTTATTTTGGCTTCTGCTTTGTATTCCTGTACCAATTTCAAATATTTGCTCCAGCACCTGTTTCTTTTTATATTCCCCACCCCATCACAAACACACACCGCCTGTACCTCTTTGTGTGGACAGTGATTATCCAGCTGCATCTTGACTGGAATAAAAAGGCAGAAGGGTGGGGTGGAAGGAGAGAGATACAGATATTCCAGTAAAACAAGACCCTCTCTCTCTCTTTTTCCCCCTCTCTCTGTTTTGCTGATGCAGCAGCCCCCATATGTCTCAGATGCTTGAAAATGCAAATATCCTCACCCCCTGGTGGACACATGAAAAATTTCAGTTCCCTCTTCTACTTTACCCTGTGCTCACACCGGCAGCGACAACAAGCGACAAAGCGGCCGGAAGTCATTCATTTCCAATGGTCGGTGGGCGACACCGAGCAGCATGGCGCGGCAAAATCGCCATGACTTGGCGACAAGTTAAGCAAAGTTCAACTTTATGCAAATGAGTAGCGACAGAGTCGAGCGGCGGCCAATTACAGAGCAGATGTGTTCCTCTTCCGCGCATGGATAGCGGCGATTGCCAGTGCTACTTTGCGGGTCATGGTGAAACGGTAGTGTTTGAAGCAAGATCACACTATTTATAGGAAAAAAATAAAATTAAATTCCCCCCAAAACATATTTTTCAGCGGGAATGCAACCGATTTGTGGGTTCATGCATATATTAGGCGATATATTACTAGGCCTGCCTTTAAGAAAATACAAACATACAACTCCACGATGAATATAGCAAAGACGATGTAAATATAGGCTAACATATAAATAAATATAAAATATATATTTATAATATTTATTAGTATATACTTTTTTTTTTTTTTTAGAAAATTGATGCATCTCTGGTCAATACATTTGTAGCCCACGTCCTCAAAACTATGTTAGCAATGTCAACTGTTTTCATACTTAGGTCAATACCATTCCCACTTTTTCAAAACTCTTAACACAGTGTGCTTAACAACCATGCATATGAGCACATCAGTTAATCTTTTGTGCAAAATGCATTACAAACACCAAAACACCTCATAATTCACCCAAAAGTGACTCATGCTACCACAACTATAGTAAATGCTCTGTCCCAACAAGACTACTTTGTCACTCAAAATACAATGGACTAGAAAACAGAAACAACTTGAAGCATTGCAAAATGCATATATTATGTGTTGCCATATCCTCTGTTTTTGCATAGATTAGTGCTGCATTGCAAAAAAAGTAAAGTAACGTTTACAGTACATATTGTAATACCAAACAAATAAAGCTGAAATTCTGCAATATGCCTCATGACAGCTCTATGCTACAATTTCTGAGGTGTACTATAGTACAACAAAAAGTCTGCAGATGCTTTTTATTTCTAGTACAGTAAGTGAAACAACACATGTTACTACCACTACCAAGTGTGCTGTAGCCCTAATGCTGGTCTGTGGTGTCCTCTGTATTTTGGGTCAAATTTTTATGAATTTCACATTTACTGCAACATTCTCCCTTGCCTTGAACCTTTAGAAAAAAATCATTTTCCCCCACGCCCCGTAAATATTTGAAGCCAAGCAGCTATCACGACACCAAGAACAAACTTTTTGATGTGTTGTTTTGCCTGTCACAATACTGTAGATACCTCTATTGAGTGTGGTAAATTTACTGTAGTCGCATTCTTGGGTCACTTTCTCTCACTAGCCCATGATTTACATATACAGCAGTAATAGTGGAAAAATCTCTTCAGTGACAACAACATCTATATTTTACCTATATACATGCACATTTCAATGCAAATATGACCACTTTTATATAGATGGTAACAAGGCTGCAAACAAAAAAAACTGAATAAACTTTCTGCTAAAATCAGAATAATCTCTCGTATTTCAAGCGCATAGTTTCATTTGTCTGTGAAAATACAGCATATTTCTATCTACAGTGATCTAAATTTTGTTTGGTTTTGCACTGAAAGTTATCTGTTTTGAACAGAGGATCTAAATATCTGCAAATTTGCAGAATTTTGCTGGCAGTGAAAATTGACTGAGAGAGGTATTCATGAATTTCGCAAGAAGTGGTGATTGAATGTATTTTGTATCAAAGCAATGTAAAAGTATACACAGTTTAGTTCACATAGTCTATTGATATGGTGAATGTGTTAAGTGTTTTGGAAAAGTGGACATGGTATTGAGACGTGTGAAAATGATTGTAAAAAACTGTAAAATAAGCATGTTTTATTAGTTGGTGTTGTCTTCATAAAACTGTGTAGTGACGTTTACGCCACCCCTTGCTTGCTTAATGGGAATGAGAAATTTAGCCATTTTGCACCTCAACACATCTATATTCTTTCTGGTAACATCCCATTGACAAAGAGCAGAGCTACCCTTAGCACTAAACTCTCAGCTGCTCATTCAACACCAATGCAATATCAAGTTCTGAAGAAATAGCATATGCTACCTGCTACCCTAACATACACATATTATTTGGTTGTTTGTTCTTGAAACCAGATGTGCACTACACTTACATTTGTGATGTCAAGCTTTTCAACCATGATGTACTTTTGCTATATGCCTGTAAGCACAACTAAAACTGTTACAAGAGTGTTGTTGTCATTATTTTATTGTTATTGTTAATAAAGTTAGGTGAATTTATGAATTTGTATGCGGCACATGCTCGTATCCAGAGTGAGATAGGAGGCTGTCATGGTAAGATGCATGCAATGCATGCTGCACCTGCGACAGTAACAAGAACATGGGTACAGACAGACCAGTCACCAAGTCTTTGAGTCTCATTGTTTCAGTGTGCACATAGTACTCAAGTGCACATAAAGCCTGATAGAGATATGTGCAACACAGTAAATAATTATTCTCATTGTACTAAAGTGTACATAGAGTCTAAAGATATTTAGGTGCAATGTTCACAACATTAAATAGAGAGGTAATTCTAATCCACTGTATATGAGGACACTTTTGGAAGACACACTTAAGAAAAAAATTTAAATGATGGTGTGGGACCGCAATGACATTTTTAGAGGAAACTCACTGCTTAATGCTTTCTGAACAATGACTTAGTGTAACTACTATTTTGCTATTTTGTCTTTATAAAACATTTGTATTTAGTACTGCATTGTGTCACTTATCTTTATCTTATCTTAGTGTCGGGGGGGGGGGGGGGGGGAGCTGAGCTTTTCATCGTTTTAGAGCAGCCATTACCTCCCTTCAATTAATTATTAATTTTGAGAGTATTTGTCAAAGGCAGTTTTCCATGAAACACTGAGCACCTAGCACCTAGATGGTATCGGATATAACCACTAGGTTATAGTTACTTTACAACCATCTACTGCTAGTAAAATGTGAGACTGCAGAAGGTGGCTCATTAATTGAGAACATTGCTGTTGTATAAATTGTTATCAGATCTCACTCCAAAACTTTGTTTCTGGATTTGATATGATCCAGGTTATGACTTGTGACTTGGCACTGATGCATGCTTTACTAATGATTCTACAACTTTTTATTTCACTTTGTACTCTGGAGAAGAACCTCTGCTTAATGACAATAGTGTAATATAAAGTATATGCAAGAACACTTTAGTTTAATGAGACTTATTTACTTGACAACACAGCTTTAAATTCTGTAAATTCTTAGTATTTGTAATTATTAGTACTTAGCTTTGCACATCCTGACAAGACTGCATTTCAGCTGTTTACCCTTGTAATAGTTTACAGGGGACCTGGGACCGGGACCTTATAGTGTCTTCTTATCGGAATTTGCCAACTTTTTATCCGACCTGGTTGTCAATACAGAAAAGGCTGTGATAGTAGGCGACTTTAATGTGCATATGGATAATGAACATGACCCGTTCAGAACAGCATTTCTGTCTATCATTGAACCTATTGGATTCTATCAAGCTGTGGATAAACCCACACATTACTGTAACCATACTCTAGATCTGGTCCTCACATATGGAGCTGATATTAACCAGGTAGAAATTATGCCACACAATCCTGTGTTATCAGACCACATCTCATCTCTTTCAATTTATCGCTAACGTGCTACACATACTCGGAGCCCAACTTTTCTTCTAGGTGCACGTTTTCTTCTTTTACAGCTAATGCCTTTATCGATGAGCTCCCTAGATCATAGAGCCTGTACAATGAAATCTCCTCTAGGTTATGTTCAAACCCTAGCTTAACTGAAATAAATCTACTTGCAGACAGTATTGACTCTACTTTGCGTAAAACTCTTGACACCGTTGCTCCTCTGAAAAGGAAGAAAATCAGAGACAAAAAGCTAGCACCTTGGTACAATGACCATACACGTACTCTCAAACAAGCTACGTGAAAACATGAAAGAAAATGGCGCTCCACCAAATTACAATTTTTTTCCTGGCATGGAAGGAAAGTCTCCTAACCTATAAGCATGCTGTCATAGCTGCCAGATCCAAATATTTCTCTACCCTTATTGAGAAAAATAAGGACAATCCTAGGTATCTGTTTAGCACTATCGCCAGATTAACTAAGAGTCCTGCATCAATTAACCCTAACATGCCAGCTATTTATAGTAGCAATGACTTCATGAACTTCTTCGATAGTAAAATCATAACGATAAGAGACATTTACATTACATTACATTACATTTACTCATTTAGCAGATGCTTTTATCCAAAGCGACTTACAGTACGAGGAATACATTCAAGCTACAGTATGAAAGGAGGCCTTGTAGTAGGTGCGAAGTGCTAAGGGAGCTGTAAGGGATAAAGCAAGACAATGCAGACAGAAAGGTGAACCGATAAGTGCTATAAGATAAGGTGCAACAGAATAAGGTGCGGGTTAGAAATGTTAGTATGTTAGGCGAGAAGGTGAGTTTGGAAAGAGACACAATACAAAAATTTTCATCGACTTCTGCCTCCTGCCTGGCCAGTCCCGTCCCAGACAACATAGATACGGCTATTAGGCCTGCCTCCTGCTTTGACTCTTTTATACCCATTGAACTTAGCAAGTTTCTTTCTTTTATCAATTCAACTAAAAACTCTACCAGCCAACTAGACCCCATGCCAACCATCTTCCTAAAAAGCTACTACCTGCAATTGCACACTGTTATTAAATCTTATCAACGCCTCTCTTACGTCTGGACACGTACCTCAGTCTTTCAAAGCAGCAGTTCTCAAGCCTATTCTGAAGAAGCCCAGTCTAGATCCCAATGACCTGTCAAACTATAGGCCCATCTTGAATCTTCCATTCCTCTCCAAAATCCAGGAAAAAGCAGTGTCAAAGCAACTCTGTGCATTTTCACACGCTAACATCATTTTGGAAGTCTTTCAGTCCCAGTTAAGACCTCATCGTAGTACAGAAACCGCTCTCCTGAAAGTGCTCAACGATCTTCTACTCTCCTGCGACAATGGCTGTATCTCTCTTCTTGGGCTACTTGACCTGAGTTCTGCCTTTGATACCATCGATCATCGTATCCTCCTCAACTGCCTCAAAAACCTGGTTGGCGTAAGTGGACAGGATCTATCCTGGTTTAGGTCCTATCTATCAGAAAGATATCAGTTTGTCTCCATTAACAATGAATCTTCTGCTCATTTCAGAGTAAGATATGGTATACCACAAGGATCTGTGCTTGGGCCTTCTCATTATACATGTTGCCTCTTGGAAATATCATCCGTAAACGTGACATTAGCTTCCACTGTTATGCGGATGACACTCAGTTATACATATCAGTCAATCCTGATGTCCCTCTGAATATCTCAAACATGGAGGCCTGCCTAACAGATGTAAAGAATTGCATGGCCCATGGCCCTTCTTAACTCAGACAAAACTGAAATGTTGGTCGTTGGCCAAAATTCAATCAGGAGCAAATTTACTCACTTTACACTGGACCTTGATGGTGTCTCCCTCTCCTCGAGTGCAGCTATCAAAGACCTTGGTGTCGTTATTGATCCTGAGCTCACTTTTGAAACTCACATAACTAACACCTCTAACACCTTCCATTTGAGAAATATAGCTAAAATCAGGAAAATTGTATCAATTAATGATGCTGAAAAGTTAATCCACACCTTTGTAATATCCAGATTAGACTACTGTAAGGATGTCAGGATGTCAGGATTGTCAGGATGTGCAAATGTCTCACTAAAACCCTTTCAGCTGGTACAAAATGCAGCTGCTCGAATCTTAACTAGGACTAAACATTTTGAGCACATTACCTCAATTCTAGCTCAATTCTCTCCATTGGTTACCCATTAAATACTGGATTGATTTTAAATTACTCTTACTGACATTTAAGGCTTTAAATGGGCTTGTCCCTCCCTATCTTAAGGACCTTCTTCATCCATACCTTCCACAAAGAGCCCTTCATTCCCTAAATGCCGGGCTTCTCATCTCATCTTCTCATCTCATTCCAAGAGTGGGCAAAACTACTATAGGCGGTAGAGCCTTTTCCTATCAAGCCCCTCTCCTGTGGAACAGCTTACCTACCGAGGTTCGGGGAGCAGACTCTCTCTCCACCTTTACGTCTAAGCTAAAAACATATCTATACAGTAAATCCTTTAGCTGAGGGACATGGCCCGGTGCTGGCGTGGATCATAGAGTCTCTGGTGGACTAAGTGGTCATTGCTGTCATGAACTGGTGTTGACTGCCTTAGGGCTGCTCTCATGACTATGCCGGTTCCTTGCCTCCCGTCCCCTAGTTATGCTGCCATAATGTTAGTCTGCCAGGGTTTTTTTCCTTGTTGCACACTGACACCTTTTTCCCTTCCCCTCCTCTCCTGCCTCTCTGCTGTACATTCATGTCATTCTTACCATCCACTAAGCATTGTTCTCTATTTGTTTCCTGTCCCTGCTCCGGGCTCCTGCCCGGAGCTGTAGTCCAAGCATCACACCCCAATCTCCAGTCCTGCTACTTCGCTGCCCTGCCTATCAAGCCAAGATGCCGAGACAAGAACCGGACATTCTCTAGGATACATTTTATAATTACTCTGTTATTTACTACTGTCTATCAAAACTCACATGTCTTAAAGTACATTGTACAGTTTCAAGTATTCTATGTAATTCTATCTGCCCAGTGCCGGCCAGAAGCAGATGGGCTCCCCCTCTGAGCCGGGTTCTGCTCAAGGTTTCCTGTAAATTAGGGAGTTTTTCCTTGCCACTGTTGCCTTAAGCTTGCTCTCAGGGGGTCTCAGGCTTGGGAACAATGTAAAGCTGCTTTGTGACAACTTGTATTGTAAAAAGCGCTATACAGATAAAATGGAATTGAATTGAATTGAAATTGAATAATTCTGTCTTTCCTAAAAGCAAGGCAAGAGCTTTGGGTAGTTGTGTACCTTTCAGCTACACTGGACTGGGCTACAGCTTTTCTGTTTTCCATATGAAGTCTGTCATTATAAAAGATGCTTGAGCATTTTTTAAATGATCTGCTCCTTAAAATGGAGAATACAGTGCAAAGCACTAGGCTGAGAAACTCTTGAGATAGCCATGTGCAATCTAGCACTACAGTTTCAGAATGTCTTTCTTTGAAGTGAAAGTGGAAATAGGGTGTTTTCAGTTCAGGAAAATGTTCAGAGCTGGCTTTTTTAATGTAGTAGTGATGGTCCGTCTCCCTGCAGTGAGAGTCAACACAAGGCTCCCAGAGTTGTCTGGTCAACACAGATAAGGTGGATGAAGAGGTCATGAAGGACCATGATTTTACCAAAATTCCACCTCCTCTTCCTCTTTCCAAATGGAAGGTCACTGTATGACGTCTACTTATTTTGTTCAAACTACAAACAAATCCATAACAAATGCTAATATAGGTATATACTTGTGGTAAATATTAAATACAATTTGCTTAACATTCATGTGTGGAATTAGAAGTTTAGCAAGTCACCGATCCTGAAATGAATTTACTTGACAATTAATTTCCTTGGTCCACATTTGACTTAAATACCTTTTGGACACAGAAAAGATGTAATTTTATCATCTTTATTGAACATGTAACCATCAATCATATCACATGCAGCTTTAATTCAATTATATTGTCACCTGACAATAAAAATCAGCCTGAAAGTGAAAACCATCTGGAAAAAAATCCACTTTATGTTGTCTCTTGAAATGGAATGTGTTCATAATCCTCATGCGAAACAGTCCTTAGCATATTCAGATATTTCTGCACTTATTTCAAAATCACAGTCTTGTTCCACATCAAATCACACCCTACTCTTTCAATGTACATTAACCTTTAAACTACAGACACAAAAGCAAGCGAAAGGATGTGCTTGATATGAAACAAAGCAGTCTGAATTATTACAATTCTGAAATCAGATTTAATTATTGTTATCAGCAGAGAGTGAGTTTTAAAATTTCGTTTCTAGGGTTTTGAGCTAAAAGCGACTGTTTGATGGTTAAAGGTAAAACTGACTTAATTAGTGTAGAGTTCATTAATGGCTGTTTTCAGATTGAGTAAAAAGACTTTTTATATTCAAAATGCAGTGATGAAACTATGAGGGTGGTCTTCGGTCAGATCCCATGTGTCAGCGAATGTCATTGGCCTTCACTGTAGGACACCTGCTCATACCTGGGGCACAAGCACATCAAACAAAAACTTCAGACAATAAAGCATCTGTGTTTTTAAAAATTGAGAGGCAGGTGTCCTCTCACAACATAAAGATACATGTTTATTTTATCTTTAATGTAGATATATGACTATACAGTCATTTCTACTGTAAAAAAATGCACTATAAAATAAATTTGATCACTGCTTGCTGGTTTAAACTGTGTGATTGGTATCTTTGATGGCCCTGCTCGCTTGTCAGTGCTGGTGTCCTGCACTTTTCTTTATTTCTTTCAGAGGAACCAGTGCACCCCTCACCGTTCCAGAGGGTAGTCCAGCTGTTCGATGGTCTCTCTCACTCGCTGGCGGAGCTGTCGCCTCTGCAGGCTGGGAGATGGGAACAGGGACATCCTAAATTGGCCTTGTCTGACACATGGACCAATTACAAAAAAATAAAGACAGTGGAATTTCTCTAGGGTGTGCACTGACATTATCTCCAAAGTTTGTTTAATGTCCAGAAAACAATATTCTGTAACAAATACAATATTAAGCTCACCTTTCCCGTTTGGTGCTGGCCAACCAGTGCACAAAGTCCTTGGCCTTGATCTTGTCCAGGTAGCGGGTGAAGTCACTGGTAAACGTTCCATCTGAATGCCTCTTAAAGTCGGAGAACATGTTCTGGCCTTGCAGCTCATACTCATCCCATCTGAAAGGAGAGGCAGACAGTGTGCACAGAATGGACAATGTACGGTTTCAGCGGGTTACTCGCTTTAACCTGCCTCAACTCCCACCGCACGGGGTCGTTCGACCGACGAAGACAGCGACCACTCAACAGCGTTCACAAGCACCACACATCTTCTGTCCTTTTCACGTTTATTCTACAATCCACACATGAGCAGGGTTACAGAAGTTAGAAAAGATAGTAGTTAGCAGTAGTAATAGTTGTAGTTTGTTAGCTGTAGTTTGTTAGCTGTAGCTATAGTTGTAGCCTGTTAGGTAGTCAACAGCTCAGCTTCGCCGGTCAAACGCGAGTGAGCAACAACAGAGTTATACAGTACTATAAACCCCCCGGGAACATCGCCGCTAGGGGCGCTATAACACATACACACACTTCACAGAATTATTAACCACTTATGTGCATATGAAAGAAAACTCCACACCTCCCACTTGGGCTACTAGTCTCTGACTAAGTAGGCCACAACAACAACATTCACCTAAATAATGTAAACAGATTAAACATTCAAATCTCAAATACAGAATAAACATGCATAAACACAACTTTCATCTGAGTCCTGTATTCAAGTGTCCACAGTCCCAGGTAGTTAGGGGGGATGAACGACGCCCCCTACTGTTCCTCCACTGGTAACAACACCACCAGCCTCCTCACATCTCGGCATAGTATGGTGGAAGGACACGGTTCCTTGTCCTTCTTGGCTTGGGACAAGCTGATGGGAAGGCTGTGGCAAATCTTCACCTTGACATCACGGACGACACCTTTGACATCTGGACACGCCTCTTCAACACGACCCAGCCTGAATTGACCTCGGAGGGCGTTTTGGTCCGCGACCCACACAAGGTCTCCAACTGAGACATTCCGGGCTGAAGCATGCCACTTTTGCCGGATATACAGGTGAGGCCCCGCCAACTGACTCCAACGACGCCAAAACTTGTCTGCTTCCACCTGGACTGCTCGTAGACGACTGAATGGGTAGGTAGGAAACTCGAACCCTTGGGTGTCACCTCTTGGACCTGCTCGACCCAGCAGCAACGAATTCGGCGTCACGACCTCCACCGTCTCTTCCTGGACCTGAGACCTGGCACCGATCGGCCGCTCGTTGGAGAGGTTGGCAGCTAGGTACAGGAGGGTCTGGAACTCCAGGGTGGTCAAATCGCCCTCTCCACCAACACTGGACAGCGACCTCTTCAACACACGGACCGCTGCCTCCGCAGCCCCGTTTCGATGTGGTGAGTCTGCAGGACTGAACTCCCACACCCAGTCAGTCCCAGCCGCCACTGCTTTCCTTTGGACCTCTTGCTTGTCGATACCTGCCAGGAAGCTGTAGAGCTCCTCCAGCGCTGGTCTGGCCCCGACAAAGTTGGTGCCCTGGTCGGACCAGAGTTTTCTGGGATGACCCCTCAGGGCAGTGAATCGCTGATATGTTTTGAGGAAACCCTCAGTAGATAGATCTTCAACCAAATCCGCATGGATTGCTCTTGAGGCCATGCAACTGAAGACGATGCCCCAGACCTTCTTCTTCGAGCGTCGTCTCACAGAGTCTCGGACCACGTATGGACCGAACAGGTCGAGCGTTGTGTACTCGAACGGAGCTGCTGGCCCGGTGCGTACAGAAGGAAGGTCGCCCATTACTTGAGAGCACAACTTCGCCCTGCACTTTCGACAATGCACACAGGAATCGATGACTTTGCGCGCAAGTCTCGGGCCTTGCATCACCCAGGCCCTCTTCCTCATCCGAAGTAGGGTGCCAGATAAGCCTTCATGGTTGGTACGGTGAGCCTCTTCGGCCAGAAGGGTGCTGATCCGCTCCTTGTAGGGGATCAACGGGACCCCTGGTCTCTCCTTATCGACGGACTGGATCCGACCATGGCACAACAAGAGACCCGAAGAATTGTCTTTGCTCACAACCAGACGATGAAGCGTCGTCGTGGGGAAAGTCACGCCTGCTTGGGCGGCGAGACACAAGTCCTGGAACGCCTCCTCTCGCTCCTGGACCGTGAGTACTGCCTCCCACTGTTCTTGCTTACTGGTTCGATCTTCACCAAGTAACCAGAAGTGCACCGCTCTGCGGACGTATCCAACAGTCCCACAGAGTTTGGTCAACGTCGCAAACCTCGAGAGGTCCAGCTGGCTTACGAGAGCCAGACCCCAAAACCTCCTCTTTTGGTAGGCCTTCGAAGTTGCTGGAGAAGACTGTGTAGCGCCATCTGATGAGGATTCGGCCGAAGGAGGCACCGACGTCGCTTCGATGCCACCCACGGTGTCGACCCCGCTCAAACCATCTGGAGCTGACGACCTCTTGGCCTGGGCCCTCGTGGTGATGGCGGTGAAAGCCTTCCTTTGGAGTTTACTCACAACCTCTCTGGTACTCGAGGCCACCTCGGCTGCAGACTTGATTGGCCACTCCTCAACCGCCTTGGACAGGAACTCAGGACCTCTCTGCCACGGGGAATCACCATCAAGCTGGTCGGTGGAACAACCTCTTGTGACCAGATCAGCTACGTTGTGTTGACCGGGAACCCACCACCAATCGGTCACAGGTCCGGCCTTCTGTATTTCGCCGACGCGATTAGCGAAGAAAGTTTGGAACCCATAACTTTCTCGCTGGATGGCTCCTAGCACGGTCTGGCTATCCACGAAGTGGTACCACCTCGCCACTTCCAGCCGACCATGCTTCTGCACGTACAACTTCAGTCGGGCAGCGAAGACGGCTCCGCAGATCTCCGCTTTAACTGCATCACCCTTCTGATCCAACGGTGTCAGTTTGGCCTTTGACTCCACGAGCCGGGTCACGACGCCCTCTGAAGTCTCCCAACGCAGGTAGAGAACCGCCCCATAAGAGTCGCAGCTCCCATCGGAGAATGTTACCCCCCAGGGTTTACCCAACCAGCCGGCAGGGGTAATGCTCCTGGGGAACGTGATGGTACTCAGCCTGGCGTAGTCTTTGAAGAGCTCAATCGCCTTCCTTCTCAGCTCACGGGATAGCGGCTTGTCCCACGTGTCCTTGGTCAAGGTCCCCGACTCTTGAAAGGCCCTCCTGACAAGGATGACACCTCTCTGTTTCAGGGGGGTCGACAGACCAAGGGGATCATAGAGTCCTGCTACTTGGCTCAGCAACATCCGCCGGGTGAGAGGATCAGGCGTCTTCTCCTCGATGTCCTCCACGGTGAGGTTGATCTCCGTGCGCATCTTTTTCTTCCTGGTGGAGAAATTGATGGCCACCATGAAGAAAAGCTTGTCCTCCCCCACGTGGTAACCCACGCCAAGGGCCTTGTTCTCCTCGTCCCCCAACTGATTGGGCAGGACGATGGTCTCCGGTTTAGCGGGAAGGCCGCCCTGCCTCCCACTTTGGCCAGATCGTAGCCATGGCTTGAGGTGAAACCCTCCGGTGGTGAGGATGGCTTCAACCCCCTTCAGGATCTGGCTCAGTCTATGGGGGTCATTGTGGGACACGAGAATGTCATCCACGTAGGCATTGTCCACAATGACTTGTCTCTCCTCCACTTTGTTAGTAAACTGAGGTAAGTAGGCTGTCTCCCGCATTGCCACCTGAGCGATACATCCAGCCGGCTTATCACCCATGTTCACTCGAACCACGGCGTAGTCTTCAATGTCCTCAGCAGGTGAGTCTCTCCACAGGAAACGATGGACGTGTAGCTCCTGATCCTCCAACCACACTGAGTTATACATTTTGGACACATCGCCGATGGCCGCATACTCTCCCTCCCGGAAACGGAGCAGAACCGCCCGAATGGGGTTCAAGACGTCCGGTCCCTTCAACAGGATGCCGTTGAGACTGACACCCTTGAACTCACGGCTGCTGTCCCAGACTAGTCTCACTGGAGTGGAAACAGAGTGCGGGTTGGGCGCTGTCAGATGGTTCACCCACCACACAGCTCCGTTCCAACTGTCCATCACAGCCTTGGAAAGCTTGATAGCTGCCCCCCTTGCTACCATGTCGTGCACCTGCCTGGCGTAAGCTTCCTTCCATTTCGGATCTTTTTCAAGGTGCTTCTCCGATTTTAGGAACGCCGTCTTGACAGCTTCGCGGTTGTTGGGTAAGGTAGCAGGGCTCTCCTTCCAGGGATAACTGGCATCCCAGTGGGGCTCGTCGCTGTGGTGGTCGCTCAGTCTGAAGGTAAGTCCTCTCCTGATGATCTCTAGTTCTCTCTCATCGGCGAGCGACATCTCCTTTCCTCCAGGGGCACACTTCCCACAACGACATCCGCCACACAGCGGGTCACAAGCGGCGCCAATACTGTCCCACTGCAGCCACTTGACGATCTCAGCGTTGCTTGCAGCTGTGGTTCCCACCTTCATGGCGTGCCTCAGCTCAAGGCGATGGTTGTGGAGAACCTCGACCTTCTTGGACCCCGCCCTCATGGAACATGCGAAGTGGGTAGAAGAGTGGCATGCAGTGACCTCGATGCCCTCAAAGAGGTCAGGATGCACACCACTGACGGTCTTCCCAAGCGGACCGTCCCACAACACCAGGTCGCCGCACCTCATCATCCGCTGGGGGGCGAGACGGCCCTCCCGGGTACTGATGAGCAACTCCACCTTCTCCGGGCGAGTCAGTTCACCTGGCTTGACGGCACCAGGGAAGAATCTCTCCAGGCGCGTCGAGTTCACGATGTTGTCCACCTTGCCGATCTCCTTCAGGCCGTAGCAGAGCAACTCATGGAGCCTCCAAGTCCCCTTCTTGGTGGTTACTTTCAGGTTCACACGGTACCTCTTTGTTTCTTCCTTGATCTCCATACCACCCACACCGTACACCACCAGTGTGATTGGTTCGCCAACCAGTCCAAGTCTCTCAGCTGCTTGATGGGTAATGTAGTTGGTATCGGAAGCTAAATCAATTAGCGCACCGATCCAATCCCCTCTCTTGGTCGTGACCTCCATCAACATCATGAGGACCGGGAGTTCTTTTGGACCACGCTCATCCACCAGTCCTTTACCAGCACACACGGTCGAAGACACTTTGTTCGTGCAGGCGTTCCGGACGGCCTCCAGTTGCTCCGGGGTCAGGCCTATCTTTGCAAACAAAGCCTCCTGCTCTTCAGTTGGACCGCGGGGTTCTCTCCTCTTTTCCCCCTTGATAGTGTCCCTCTTAGCTGGTGATCTCAGGAGACACAGGAAGAAATGGTGATCTGGAGGGGCGTCGCCCCTCTTACATCCAACGTTGCGACAGAGGAAGTTTCCATAACATGGACTGTCTTTCACGTGAATGTCCAGGCATTTGGAGCAGGCCTTGATCTTCTTCACCTGGGCTCTGCGCTCTGATGGGCTGGACTTCTTGAAAACCTTACAGCGGTACAAGCGACCTGCGTGACCCTCTTCACCACACACAACACAAGGCTCACTTGAAAGGTCACCCTTCATCTCGCTTGCCGTAGCCTTGGTGAAGGAACGCCTCTCTGGCTTTCGATCCCACAGTTTCACTTTCACTTTCTCTTTGGAGGTCATGTCACCTGCTCTGGCAGAGTTCGGCTGTTTGGCGATCTGCAGCTGCTCCAGCTGCACCAGAATAGTCTTCTGATCTCTCAGGAACTGCCACAGCTTATCGAACCGGTTGCGTGGGTTGACGTCGTTGGCTGCATCACACCGGTACAACAGCCACCTTTCTTTTAGACCGTCTGGGAGCTTACTCTCCAGCGATCGGATTACCAACTGGTTCTTTATGGCATCTTCACAGCCCAGATCCATGAGGTCCAACAGCGCCCGCTCCACCGCTTGAATCAACTGCAACGCCTCACGTGGTTGGTTGTTCCTCACGGCTGGAAGGCTCTGCAGCTCCAGTATGATGTCATCCGCTATCTGCGACGTATCTCCGTAGCAGTCCTCCAGGACCCAGAAGACCTCGTCTGCAGATCTACAATGAGACAGTCGATGTTCACCTTTGACTGGCCCACTGATGCTGTCCAACAGGTGAAAGAGACGACACTCAGGAGAGCCCGTGGGTTCAGCTAACGCCTGAAGAGTCGACCAGTTCTCTTTCCACCGCCAGTAGCTCCTCCTGTCCCCAGAGAACTTCGGCAGGCTTAGGGGTGCGAGTGCGATCCTGGGCCCGAAGAAGCCTTGCGGGGTGGCAGACGTGCCTCGTCCCCCTCCAACACCGTCGGGTTGCAGCGCGCGCGCTCCTCGCTGCCCCTGCTGCGATGCACTGGTGGTGCTGGGGTCCAACGTTGAGCCCATGGACCACGGTGGGGCTTGCCGCGGCTGTGGCACCCAGGGAAACGCCAATGGGGCGCTCGCCCCATTGGCGCTGACAGCCGCTGTAGTGGTTGGGTCAGCGATCGGGTCTGCGCCTGCACCTTGAGCACCATCAGAGAGGGGTGCGTCGTCACCTCCAGCTCCATCTGAAGGTCCACAGGGTCTGTCGGTGTTGGCCGCTGCTCCTTCACCGGCGTCACCGTCATGTGTGCCTGTGCCTTGGTGCATGTAATTTGCCAGCACCACTGTGGTCACAGCCCTCTTCTCTTTACAGTCTCTGAGGTAAGTACGCAGAATGTTCACCTGCTTTTCTGGAACACAACGCTCCCAGTCCCGCACAAACTCCTCCAGTGCTTCCACTCTGCTCCGCAGTGCAGTGTGCACCATATCATACTGCTCACTGGACATGTGCCCTGACTGGAGTGTGTCGGCCTGATCAAAAGCGTCTTTAAGGCCAGCTGTCAGGCTGTTATACTGGCCTGATGCACAGCTGGACCACAAAGTCTGTTTTGCTTTCGTTTCAGTAACTTGGAATTTTGTGCGACAGTCATTGAGTTTTTTCTTTATTTCAACAATATCTTCTGCGTGTGCACTTTCATCGTCCTCCTCCAAAGCAGCAATAAAGTCAAAGCTGATATTACAGATGTCATCATAGCTGCTTTTAAGAGCTCTCAGTTCTGTTTTTAAATCATGTTCGTTGAACAAGTCAATATTAAAATCAATGGTATTTGCCCTCCTGTTGAATGCTCCTTGCACCTTGGAGCGCTGTTTCTTTAAATGAACCAAGTCCGCCATGTTGACGTCACTACAGCTCCTCCCACTCCGGTGACGTACTTCCGGTCGGCTTCACTGTGACCACAATGGCGGTGAAGTACTTCCGTTAGCTTAGCGGCTAATTAGCATGCTATCGCGGCGTAAGCTAACCTTCGGCGAACGGTTTATCTTGTACCGTCGCTCTACACACAGTCACAAGCACAGTCTCAATTACAGTCACAAGCACGGCCACAGACCACACGAACTCCCTCCCGATGTTTCGAGCCGACTCCAAGGCTCCGCCGATCGGCCGGAAAGCTCCTCCAGGTCCTGTTCTCCGCGCTAGCTCCCTGTAGCTCGCTGTTGCTAGCACCGTCCTGCCGCCGCTTCTCCGTCGCGGGGCTGGCTTCAGTGTTGACTACTGTACGGTTTCAGCGGGTTACTCGCTTTAACCTGCCTCAACTCCCACCGCACGGGGTCGTTCGACCGACGAAGACAGCGACCACTCAACAGCGTTCACAAGCACCACACATCTTCTGTCCTTTTCACGTTTATTCTACAATCCACACATGAGCAGGGTTACAGAAGTTAGAAAAGATAGTAGTTAGCAGTAGTAATAGTTGTAGTTTGTTAGCTGTAGTTTGTTAGCTGTAGCTATAGTTGTAGCCTGTTAGGTAGTCAACAGCTCAGCTTCGCCGGTCAAACGCGAGTGAGCAACAACAGAGTTATACAGTACTATAAACCCCCCGGGAACATCGCCGCTAGGGGCGCTATAACACATACACACACTTCACAGAATTATTAACCACTTATGTGCATATGAAAGAAAACTCCACAGACAAAGTTGGGAAAGCACCCAAAAATGTACTAAAAATGGCCAGGATATGACAATCAAAATCTCCAGAGAGAAATGCTTGTATAAGGGTTGGGGATCTGAACATGTAACCAGGTTGCATTTTCACAGTTGCCATGGGTCTGTTGTTGTGAACTTTCTTGGAAATAGACACCAGTTGTTGCTATATTACAGTGGGGTGATGCGCTCTGTCAGTGCAGGCTATGGACTTGATTTGGACAGTAACGAACACATGTAGTTCTCATTTAAGGATGATCCAGTCACAAATCCTGCATTTACAATATTTATAAAAATGCCACCAATAATTTTTTGTGACACAAATGAGGAAGAGAAAATGTTGGACATAAAAAATCAGGTCCAGCCGTGGAGGGGTCCCAGGAACGTGCAAATGAGCTAAACCTGTTTTTCAACTCAACCCCGCACCCCAGCTGCCACCCCCCTCAGCCCCAATCCACACTTCAGCTGCTGCCCTCCCCTCTTCATGCACCACCCTCTGCTACTGAGGCACCACAGCCCTTCTCCCCTCCTCCCTCCTGCCACCGGAGACGACCTCACGACTGACACTTTACCCCAAAAGAGTCTGTCCTTCACACCAGAAGACATCTTAACGACCTCCCCTCCCCCCACCAACCCATCCATCACATCCAGCCAGGTGAGACGGGAGCTATCCAAGCTCCGAATCAACAAAGCATTGGGTCCAGACAACATCAATCCCAGTGTGCTTAATGCGTGTGCCGGACAACTTGCAGACTGTTACAGCACCTATTCAACCTCTCCTTGAGGCTGGAGAAGGTGCCCCAGCTGTGGAAGAACTCTTGCATTGTTCCGATGCCCAAGAAAGAATGTCCCAGTACTCTCAAAGACTACAGGCCAGTGGTACTGACGTCGCATGTCACGAAGACCTTCGAAAGTTCTGCAGCACCTTAGGCCCCTGGTGAGTGACTCCCTGGACCCTCTGCAGTTTGCGTACCAGGCCCAAATCAGTGTGGACAACACCATCATCTACCTGCTGCACAGGGCTTACTCACACCTAGAGAGGCCAGAAAGCACAGTGAGCGTCATGTTCTTTGACTTCTTCAGTGCGTTCAACACCATCCAGCCCCTCCTGCTTGCAGAGAAGCACTCAGCCATGCAGGTAGACCACGACATGGTGGCCTGGATTACAGACTACTTCACCAACAGGGCACAGTTCATCCGGCTGCAGGGCAGCCTGTCAGATGTGGTGATGGGCATCACCGGTGCACCTAAAGGAACCGTACTTTCACCATTTCTTTTCACCATCTACACCTCTGACTTCAGCTTCAACTCTGGAACATGCCACCTCCAGAAGTTCTCCAATGATTCCACCATTGTGGGCTGCATCAGGACGTGAGGACAAGGAGGAAGAGTACAGAGGGGTGATAGAGAGCTTCACCAGATGGTGCAGGGAGAACCACCTCCAGCTCAACATCGGCAAGACCAAGGAGCTAGTGGTGGACGTCCGACGGAGTGGGAAAATCCCAACCCCTATTACCATCCAGGGGGAGGAAAGGGAGATGGTGGACTCGTATGGGTTCCTGGGAGTGCACATAAACAATAAACTGGACTGGACAGACAACACCGAGGCCCTCTATAGGAAAGAACAGAACAGACTGTTCTTTCTTAGGAGGCTCAGGTCCTTCCAAGTGTGCAGCAGACTACTGCAGATGTTCTACCAGTCTGTGGTAGCCAGCACACCATTCTTTGCTATGGTGTGTTGGGGAGGTGGAATCAAGGCTGGGGAGACCAACAGACTTAAGCTGGTGAGGAAGGCCAGCTCTGTTGTTGGACTAAAACTGGACAGTCTGGAGGCAGTGGTGGAGAGGAGGATGAGGGATAAAATCAGGACCATCCTGGGAAACCCCTCACATCCCCTCTATGATGAGCTGTGGCAGATGGAGAGCACCTTCAGCCACAGGCTCATCATCCCCAAGTGCAAGACAGAGCAATTTAGGCACTCCTTTGTGCCGACAGCCATCAGGCTGTACAACAGCGCCTGAGACCCCCCAGCCAATGCCTTTTCCCTAGTCGTCACCCCACTCCCCCCGCATTACGAGATCCAACAAAGCCATAACTCGTTCAATCAATTCAAATGCAACCCACATTGGGCACGCACGCATAGACATGAGTTGTAGAATTTTTTGTGATTTAGAGAGTATCGACTTCTCCGCTGTTCTCTAAACTTGTGCACTTGGCAGCAACACTATCTCTAGCCATAAACGTTGCCATCACAATGATGCAACGTTTAAGCAGAGAATTTCTAAAGAGGAGACGGGCTCTGGTTTGATATTGTAAAGTTAGGACACATTTGGAATGTAAACAGGATTGTTGTGAATAATAGGTTATTATTCACTACATTGTATGTTCAACATCATTAATAATTTATTGATCAAGAGAAAACCCAGATAGCAAGACAAAATTGAAAAAATATTGATTTTTCATCTGAATCATCATTATGGTTGAGATTGAAATCTCAATGCTAAATAAATGTTGGATCACCAGTACAATACCGATGAAACCCGACAGTATTAATGTTGATGACAGTGACGTTGAAATAACATTGATTTATAGTTGTCATGATTATAATTGATTGAGCATTGATTTGTAGTTTACTGGGTAATGACAATGATGTTGAAAAGTCATAGATTTATAATTGACTGGGAAATGACGTGATATTGAAAGACTGGGAAGTTTGATCGACAAGTCATTGAATTATAGTTGAGGAGACCATCGTGTGGTAGACCAACGTACTGCACCCCACACATCTCATTTGTGAATCCATATCAGGTATGCATGCATTTATTTATCTAATGTTTAAATGTTGAATTGCACCAAATTGAATATTCGTAAACGTTTATAGTTTGTTTACCTTGTCTAACATTATATGCAGTCATACATACATTCGTGCCTGTCACAGTGGTCATTAGGCTATTATAATTTAGACACCTCTAAAATGTCATTGAAATGTTACATCTGTCAGCGTAGACTAAGTTCACTCTACAGCTTCATAAACACCTACACTAAGTTAATTTAGTCAGCTAACCTTAGTTTACTGTAGGGTTTTATTATATTTGTGGTAGCTATAAATTACATTAAATATTTGGGATGTTTTACTGTTAAAATGTCAAGATTGAGAGATGCAGATGCGTTAAGTTAGCTCGCTAACGTAACCGATAACTTTAAAGTTAGCATTAGATGACGGGATAACGTTAACTAGGGTCAGTTGAGAAGAAGAGAGAGGCATGAATATATTTCGTAGACAACCCAAAATCTGAACAAAGAGAAAATACATGCTCTTTTCATGAATTACAGTCCTCAGTGCAGGATTATTTCTTCCGACGATAAAGTTAGCATTTTGATTTTATGGTAGTGAAATTATTGTATTAAGTTACTGATGGAGCTTGGATATTGTGCTATAAAGTCAGTATAAAATGGTATCGAACACTTTCCTATATTATCACTATTGTAGCCTATTATTTTGGTAGGCCTAATTATACACTTTGTACAATAACTTATGTGCTCAGTGCGGCATTGTGCACTATTCCACTTCTAAGTGCAATTTCTGTTGAACCTTTTTAAATCTGAAATTTACAACTTTAGTTTTTTGCTTCTGTGTTTTCTGTTTTAGATGCCCTGACTCAGGAAATGGGGACAGGGGCAGTCTCTGAATTTGCCTTTGCCCAGGCAGTTCAGAAATGGCTCCGCTACGCTCCAGACCGGGTGGGTTGGGCTGGACGCCAGACAACGCCAGTGATTTCGCAAAGAATGAAATTAAACTAAATAAACTTGCTTTAATGAACTAAATAAACTTGTTTTTTAACTGATGTTAAGTTTTCCATTGTCATTTATATAGGCCTATTGATAAAATCTAATGTTAGGGCTATACATATATTTCATAACATTTATCCTGGCTGTAGATAAAGCAGGACATATTTTTTCACAATATTTTGAAGCATTAATAGTAAGTTGCTGTGGTGTAGTACCGGTTGAAATACCAATGAAGTAACATGGTTTATAACATTAACATTGGCTATGCTAGCTAGCTAACTAACTTAACGAGGCAAGTCTTCATTATCCAGAGAGCTAACATGCCACCTCTTCAGATGCTCGAGCATAACTGATGTGCTCCCATGTCAGGCAAGGTCAGTTTTGCAAATGCTGCAGTTCACAACCTTCTTGGCAGAGTTAAATCTTTCGCGAATACTGTCACAGCGATGTGATTAGCCGTTTAGCGTGTATGCTAAAACCGGTGTGATTAGAAAACTAGATTGGAAAAATTCTAGCTAATTTTAGCTTTGAGGAAACAGCGATTTAACATTAAAATATATAGCAAATGCTAACTGAAAATTATGAGAAGCTTAATAACGCTAATGAAAACATAACGAACCATGTAATGTAACAGGCGCACTACTAAAAAATAGGCTAAGTTACATGCGAAAGGGTTAAGAGTGAAATGCTGCTACACTTTTGAGGTCTTTGGTCTTGAATGTGTTGCCATCTCTATTGTTCACTCCAGTAAAGCAACATAGCTTAGACTACATGTCTGAGCATTCTGAGTCAACACGAAAAACACACGCAATGACGTCACCAACTAATCATCAATTAAATTCGTTGGCAACTAAGTTGGTCATCGATTTTAGTCGACTACGTTGATTATTTGTTGCACCCCTATTATTATACATTATAGTTTATTATATTTATTCTATTGTATTTTTATTTATACTTATTTGCCTTATTCTTTCTGCTGCTGTAAACACCCAAATTTCCCCACCTGGGAATCAATGAAGTGTTATCTTA
Source organism: Megalops cyprinoides (assembly GCF_013368585.1). Taxonomy (NCBI): domain Eukaryota; kingdom Metazoa; phylum Chordata; class Actinopteri; order Elopiformes; family Megalopidae; genus Megalops; species Megalops cyprinoides. The sequence continues at coordinate 38,804,024 of NC_050589.1, read as the reverse complement.
TTTTGAAGAAAACATCTTGCAACAGTTTTTTCCCAACATTTTGATTTATTTATTTAGTAGATGCTCTTATCTAGAGCAACTTACAACAAGAGCATTTAATACAGTTAGGCAATCAGCCACATAGGTACTGACTCTTGCCCTTATAGGACTTATTACCACAATAATTGCTGTCATGAGGTGTACATTCATACTGACTTTCATTTTCAGCCACCAGGCTTGCGTTGCCACAAGCTTGTCGCACCACAAAGTTTTGATTGTGGACCTTTATCTAAAGCAAAGGCTTATACTCCCAACTGGCTTTTTCCTCTAAAGCTTATACCTTGCATACAAGCTTTTTATACAGTGTTTGAAGGGGCAAAGGTCAAAGTTTGGGGAGCCATGACGTAGTCTGAATAGGTGGGTTTTCAGTCTGCGCAGGAAAATCAATAGTGACTCCACTGTCCTGGCTACTGTGAGGAGCTCTTTACACAATTTGGGGGTCAGAGTAGAGATGGAAGATTTATTTACTTTAGCTTAGTGTGTCGTATAACTGGATACCTCCTGTATTGGCATTTTACAACAGTTCCTGCACTTTATTTTTTCATTTTCATTTTTTAAATGCAATTGCCAATTGGATATGCTATGCTTGGCTAACCGTGACAACTACTGTGGTCTGGTCTGGGGAATAGCAAATGCAGTCCATACATGCCAACAGCAACTATTTTTCACATTGTAGGTTGCTCAGTGTACTACAGTGAATGAAGTGTGAATTGGAGGATGAGCATGGCTTCACTGATGTCATCTAAGCAACCTGCAGGTGTCTGATAAGTCACAGGGTGCCTTAGAGCAGTGAGAAGAGGGGACCCTGGTTGATCTACCTGCCCCTATCCCCAGTAGAGCGAAGACAATTTGATCTTATGTTGTGGACTCCTCTCATTGTTAGCCAATGACGTGGCTGAGATAGAACCCAGGCCATGGAGCTCAACATGCTCAAGGTGAATGTCTTAACCACAGTGTTACCTGGGAGCTGCCCCACTGTACTTTTTGATTAGTAACTGCATTTTATTTTCAAACAATCACTAAGGTAACTGTATTGTCGTTGGTCAGTTTTGCACTGGGGTGGAGCAGGAGGTGGTGTTACCTGGACTGCTGGGCTTGGTCTTCCAGAACCATCTCCAAACTGTTGGGGAAGTTCAGGAGGAGCAGCACTCCCACAGCGATGCCCCACCACACTCTGCGCATACCCTCCGTCTGACACACACGCACACGTGCTTGCACTTGCACAGGGAATACAGAACTGCAGAAACAGAAGAAAATGCTCTCTGCACTGCTGAGGTCCATGCACACACACACAGAACACAGCACTTCAGAAACAAGAGCTAACTAACAAAAAACAGCAAACACACATGCCACCTTAAACCTGCCACCTTCTTTTTGTGACTTGAACAATTCCTGCAGGTCAACTAACTGGACTGTGTTGTTCCTCATAATTGGGAATATTTAATGAATAATAGTTAATTATTTAATTATATAACATTTTTAGAGGTTTTACTGAAACAAATGAGGTTAAGCATCTTGATCAAAGATCAGAGGGCTTAAGGAGTCAAGTTCGCAAAATGAATTCACTTCCAATGAATGCTGGTTATCATGTGCACAGTGTACTCAATATTTCACGATTCTGAGAGATTTTAAAAAATCTTGTGGCATGTCATGATTATGGAAAACCGCCACAGTCCTACAAAGTACAGCAGTATATTTTGTACATTATTGCAAAATATTGCAGAAACCCAAATTATTCGTTTCAAGTACCAAGAATTGTAAGCAGAAAAAGACGACTATCCACAATCTGCTAATATCTTCCAAAGTCTACAACCATCAATTCTGCACAACCATAATTTCTGCACAACTGCTTTCATGATAATTACTTCTGACAAATGCAGTCGCGAACATACCTTCGAGATGTTCCGATGCTTGGTAGAAGCTTTTTCTTTTTTGTCTTCCAGAGTATTTACCGCGAGTTTATTCCCTCCTGCGTGTAGCTTGAACTGCACAGCTCTGCGGTTTGTTGTAATTCAGTGATCCTACACTGTTCTCTGATAGTTTTAGAGATGGATCCGTTGCTCCCCGTGAGCCCTGCCGTTGAGTGGATTGCGAGGACTTTAAACAGTCCTGTCAGCTTTTAAAGACAACAGCTGGCCCATGCCTGACAGGTAGGTCACTTCCCTCCCAGTCTAGTTCAGGTATTGTTTGTGATTCACTCCCTCATTACGTTCTGAACTGTACTTGCCAGTGGGGCATTTTGGAGCAAATTAAACTCAAACTCCCACCCAGGGCAATGGTTCAGTTCCCCCTGTCACTTAAGCAGTACGTCGCAAGCCGCAGCTGCACTCAGGGAATCGATTGTTATGTCTTTCTTTCGTCTCTGGCGCTGGAGAGTGTGATACTACTTTATTTTTTGGCCAGCAAAGGTCAGGTGTGAATTGGTCAAGCTTTTACTTAGCTAATAAAAACATAATATGCTATGTTTAGCCTACAAAAATAAGACTGGAGACACAACAAGCCTTGTTTCAAGGACGTATCAAAGGTTTTCAAACTTCCAGCAAGCACACTACTTTTGTCATAATACAGCAAAATGTTTTTGAAAAAAAGATCTTTTTAAACTACAAACTAGGCGTTACAGGCTGAATGTATGACATAGTACATCATCTATAGGCCTACATAAAAGTAAGTTTTGTCGTGGCGTTTTGGGAGAAGGGACAGTCAGTGTGGGACCTTTGGTCTGGTGCACCTATGCCCCTTCCTGACAATGGATTCACTCATTAAAACTCCCACGTCCTGCCCCTTGGTGCGGACGCGGAGTCAGAAATCCGTAAGGGGCAAGGCTGCAGCCCCGTCACCTGACACACCTTTCTGTCTCTCCACACTCCTCGGCCTTAATTGGGTGCGAAAACGACACGCACACACGATCCCGCCAGTCTGCAGCGCGGGATGAGGCGGTTGGCTATGGCTGTTATAGCTCAAGAGAAGATTTACCCACTCGGTTGTGTTCCACGCTTCAGACCCCCCGAATTCTTCAGAAGTCAACCCCCAGCACCTGATTTCGGTCTGTCAAGGAGAACACACATTGTTTAGATTAGGTAGACTGCGTAAGAGGAGACGCCTTGACGACAGCAAGTTTTCATATCGATTTGAATAGAGGTAATTAAAAACGCAATTGTAAGTCAAAGAACACGTATAGTAATGGGCTATATAGCTTCACTTGCGCTACGCAGAATCTTAGAAATATTGAAGGGCAGATTTTGTCACTTATGTCACATAATCGCACATTTCATTAGTATTTCTAGTCTAGGTTTGCAACTGAAAGTTAAACTTATATACGTTGAAACTATTTATATAACTATATTGAGTATTGCATGGTATTGGATATGATATCTCTGAAAAATACCTTCCAAGGCGTCAGGAGAGGCTGGGAATACAGACGCGTTTTTGTGATATGCGTATAATTAGCTCTTGCCCTCTAGCTGAGAAGGCATTTGATGGTTTGTCATGTATGGTGTAGGCTACAATCGTCACTGTTGAATAGTGATTGCAGTTATATCCGCGGGTCGCGCGGGCCGAGTCATAAAAATTAACATTCTGATTAATAGCGGATGGGTGAAATAATACATCATTAATGAGGAAAATATTAATTACATTCTCTAAAATGTGAACATATTTTAATCTTTATTTTTCGTCAGGCACGAACTAGCAGACGAGACTCACTGCGCCAATTGCGGCGTCCAATTGTCTTGTCAAAGCAGCAAGAGGCTAAAAAAGGATCCGAGAGAAAATTTAAAAAAGGAGAATTAAAAACAAAAAAGGAAGGGCAGACAAGTTCCGTGTGGGAGCGATTTAGTGAAATACTTAACCACGACGAGTCAACCTTTTTTATTTATTTTGAACTGCTGAGCACTTTATATACCTATATATTATTTATTTATGTTGGACAGCCTTCGAACGTTAGTATTAGTTCTTAATTGTTTGTATTTGGGAAGTTGCAGTGACATTCAGAATTTTATTTTGAAGAGATAATCGATTAGCCTCAATAGGCCTATGCCATCCTGTGTTTGGACTGCTGAATGCGTTATGTGTCATTACTTTTTATTTTGGGGAGCGGCCAGACGTTATTATTAGCTTTTAAGTTGTTTGTGTTCGGGAAGTTGCAGTGACATTCATAATTTTAGTTTGAATGGATTAAAGATGTCAGCCTGTGATCAGGCTATAGTGGAAATACCTGTTGCCCATGGGCGTCAGTTTGTTCTGAAAAGTGCTGGGGACAGATTAAGTTCAACTAACTAAAGGCTTTCAAAAAGTGTTGGGGACGAAATGGGCCACAACAAAAAGTGGTGGGGACATGTCCTCAGCGCAAATGACGCCTATGCTGTTGCCATTTTCATTTTACCCAAATAGAAAAACTTTTCCTTTAAATAAATGTTTATTTATTTAAAACCACCCTACTTCGCTGTAATATGTTACCACATCATCACGCTTACATATATCCCACTGAGAAATAATGGTAACGTGTCATCGGGTGCGGGTCTCTAAATCGGAGAAAATAATTCGTTCGGATGTGTGGAGGGTGGATGATTTATGCGTACGTGCGGATTCGGATGACGTCAGAGCCGATCCGAGCATCACTAGTGTACGACAACTGTCTAGCTCTTGAAGGACATCTTCTCCGGACAACCACCAGATGTCCCCACCGTCCATCACTCGCCAGCAGTCTCCTCCCGTGTGACCTTATTTTCCTGGGAGACAAATAGAAGCCGTGTTACAGCATTCCACAAACAACACAAAAAATAGTGCAGCCTCCAATGTATGTATATGTACACTTGTTTTGAACTGGTTTTAATGAAGTGACCAAAATCAATAGAAGGAATGTTTCACAGTTGTGACAAGATGTGGTATGAGGCCTATTGACTGAGAAAAGAACAAACACCATGTGCAAATACAAGGAACAAATAGACAGGAAAAGTTTCCTCCCTGTCAGCAGCTATATCATTGTACACATTACAATGGCAGAGCTAGCTTTTCATGTCAGTAAACAGCATTGTAAATGTTTATCAGTCCAGACACCCATATTCTAACCTTAAGTGTGCATGCACACACACACACACACACACACACACACACACACACAAAAGTTGAATTATGAGCTCAAGCCTGTCATCCTGTGACCCAAGTATAGTTGTTCATATCTGCCACCCCTGAAAGAATTTGGTGAAATGTCTCATTACAGCTTCAGACAACCTCCTTGCTAGTCAGGGGAATGCATCAGCCCATACCCCCTCTGTATGTCGAGGATGGGTCTTTGGCCTGTAAAGTTTCTCTGTATTAATGCACGGAGATGTCAACTAAGCCTACCCTAACTTAGGCTGCCCGTGAAACTGAGAGATAAAAGATAATAAGACAGAGGTACAGAGGATGGTGGAAGATTTTTGGTTCATTTGGTTCACCATTCTCTGGAGGTGAGCAATGTACATTTTTTGATATTCCAAAATGTATTCTAATGGTGGCTGCCATGTAGTTTTATATTAGGGAAAAGTCAGAATGCCTTTTTCATGGATAATTACAAACCACAATGCATTTACGAGCAGCATGGGTAACTGGATAAATAGTCACTTGGTACTCATCAGAATAGCACAATGTCACATGTTTTCAACCAACAAGTGAAACTGCAAAATACAAAATCACAAAAGTATGAGGATACATATTTTGGGAATACAATACAATTTTTGTAAAAGAGAATTGTAAAACAGAATCCCAGAGGAGAGTTTAAATATCATTATTTCAAACACACTGTGATGACAGTCAACTGACACATCCACATTCCACAATATCACATGATTTCCCTTAACAATTCAAATTAGTAACAAAGTAGCTACAGACTTACAAAAATATAGATTTACAGCAATTATGAATGACAGAAATGAACAAATAAAAATGGTTATTTGTCTGTAACAATGCCTCTATGTCTCTAACTAAACACATAAATTGTGCTGTAGAATTAAATATGAAATCTGCAGTTCTGAATACAACAGTCATAATTGAATAGAAGTAAATTTCGATTTGAATACTGTAGTGTTGTAGCTTGTGACAGTTCCTCTCATGGCTGCCTGTAGGGCTGCCAGCAGGGCTAATGCTGTGCCAGATTGTTTCCTTCTTTGTTGCTTCTGTAAACATTCTTATGCTTTTTACATTCTGTGACCATGGCCTGCCCACATAGAGTCTACTATAGTCTACCACAGTCAACTGTCAACTGTAGTCAACTGTCAACTGTAGTCAGTTTTAAACCCTAAAGCTTATGAGTAGGCAGTTGAAACAATCGGAAACATCAGAAACCATCAGAAACAATTTAGGAAATGTATTGAAGGAGAAAGGGGAGAGTTTAATTTGCTGAACTGCGAGAAACAACAAACAGAAAAATAGAGGGAGAGTGGGAGACAATTCAGTGGCTTCGGTGAAGTAAGTTGATGTTGCAACTTACAGAAATAGGAGGCTGTTTGTTACATAAGAAGTCTGTTGGTATGTGTGTTCTGTTTTAGTTCCCTTATTTGAAATCAGTTATGAGCGGTTAGAATGTAGCATAACACACCTTAAAAGAAAGTTTTTTTTGTATACATACAGTCAAATCTTTCCTATATTTATACTATTTTCCACAATTTAGAAAAATAGCAAAGACATCAAAACTATGAAACAACACAAATGGATTTGTGCAGTGACCAAAAAGTTTTAAGTTTCAAATCCATTTGTGTTGTTTCAAAAAACTTTTCAGGCTGATATTTGAAAGCTTTTCATTTTTTTCCGGTGTGAAAAGAAATAGGCTGTGACAACATGTACTTAATTACAAACCCTCGGTCATATGTTTTCAGGCATAAAGTTAAATAAAGAGCAAAAGATCAAATGAAAATTCTTTCTCAAAGATAAAAATAAACTGAAAATTGCAATAACTAAAATGACCACATTTGGCATTACAGATTATCTGTGAGGGTCACATTTGAGCTGCAGCGTGTGTGCGAGGGAGTTCTAATGAGGCGGTGTACGAGAGAGTGACAGGGCCTACTAAAAAGGGAGCTAATATTGACGTTGTGGGTAAATTTCTCAATGGTTATCTTATTTTGGCTAGGCAGCAGATGCCTATCGCTATTTCAAAAGCATTCAATTATCGGACGAACGATGACAATCATTGAAGAAATACAGTGAATTGATACATCATTTAGGCTGCATTTTCATCATGAAATATAAAATATAGTATGAAATATCAAACCTTAAAACTAGCCTGTGTCCACACTTTTTCTGAAGCTGCGGGGAGATTCTAGGAGCCAAGGATTCTAGGAGCTAGGAGCATTTGCTCGTAATTCAATTATGTGAAAAATGGACAGCTCATAGAAAAGTAGGGTACCGTGTGTAAGGACTGTGATAAAGTTAGCGAAAATACTGTGAAGTGCAAACTGTGTGCTGCAAATTTTTATTTTAATAACTTGACTTCCATGATGATGATGAATCCAAATGAAGAAACATCAAAGCGGCAAACGGGTAATTTCAGCTTTGCCGCGACGTTCCGACATAGGCCTACAGTGCAACCGCAAGCGAGCTAAAGTTTAATTTTGTTAACGGTTGTTTAAATGACGACTGTAATTCAGAATGGCTGTACTTTGATGACGTTTGATTTTTAAGGTCAGATAACGTCTGTCTCGGCCACTAAGGGAATTTTGTGGAATGTTAGCCATACCACTAGCAGTTTTTCTGACAGAGGAGATGCGTCGGGATAGTACACATTGCTTTAAAAAATGTTTATTTATTTATCTATTTATTTTTTATCGGGAATTTAGATAAAAATGTACCGATGACTGATAATCAAAAATTTGCAAATATCGGCCCCGATTATCTAACGACCAGATAATCGATTTATATACACTATATGGACAAAAGTATTCAGGCGCCTGACCACTACACCAACAGGGACTGTTATGACATTGTATTCAAATACATATAATTTAATATGGAGTTGGTCTCCCTTTTGCAGCAATAACAGCTTCCACTCTTCTTGGAAGGCTTTCCACAAGATTTTGGAGTGTTTCTGTGGGAATTTCTGCCCATTCTGTCAGTGCTCTGCCCCCTTAGCTGTGGTGTTTTTGTTTTTCCCTGTCCATGTGCTTTTGTTTTCCTTGTGTTCTAGCCCTGCCCCACTCCCCGCCTGGTCTCCGCCCACCTGATTGCCTCATCGCCTTCACCTGCCTTCCCACCTGCATCCCATCTCCTCGTCACCCCAGCACTATATTTTCCCTGCGTGTCTCTGTCTTGTTGGTAGTTCGTCACAGTGTGTAGCACCTGTTATGTCCCTGCCGTTGTTTCTGTCTGCGTGTTTTTCCTGTTCTCGACCCTGCCCGCATCCAGACCTTGTTTTTGCCTGCTGCCTTGCCCTGATTGCCTGATTGTCTGCCTGCCTGGTTTCTGACCCTGCCTGTTCCTGTTCCTGGCCCTGGTTTTGCCCACAGACTGCTCTACTGGTTTTGACCCTGCCAGTTTTGACTCGCTATTCTGCCTGACGATTTCAATAAAGAAGCTTGGTACCCGAAGCTCCCGTAGTCTGCGCCTGAGTCCTTGCCTGAGCCCTGACACATTCATTCTGTAGAGCATTTATAAGGTCAGGCACTGATGTTGAACGAGAAGGTCTGGCTCACAATCTCTGTTCCAGTTCATCCCAAAGGTGCTCGATGGGGTTGAGGTCAGGGCTCTGTGCGGGCCAGTCAAGGTCTTCCACACCAAACTCATCAAACCATGTCTTTATAGCCCTTGCTTTGTGCACTGGGGCACAGTCATGTTGGAATAGAAAAGGGCCTTCACCAAACTGTTGCCACAAAGTTGGAAGCATAGCATTGTCCAAAATGTCTTGGTATGCTGAAGCATTAAGATTGCCTTTCACTGGAGATAAGGGACCTAGCCCAAACCCTGAAAAACAGCCCCATACCATTATCCCTCCTCCACCAAACTTCACAGTTGGCACAATGCAGTCAGGCAGGTAATGTTCTCCCGGCATCCGCCAAACCCAGACTCGCCCATCTGACTGCCAAATAGAGAAGCGTGATTTGTCACTCCACAGAACACGTTTCGGCAGTGTAGCATAGTGGTTAAGGAGCAGGACTCGTAACCGAAAGGTTGCCGGTTGCCGGTTCGATCCCCGCTGGGCCGCTGCTGCTGTACCCTTGGGCAAGGTACTTAACTGACAATTGCCTCAGTAAATATCCAGCTGTATAAATGGATAACATTGTAAAGAACTGCAACCTATGTAAGTCGCTTTGGATGAAAGCGTCTGCCAAATGAATAAATGTAAATGTAAATGTAAAATGATACCCCTGCTCCACAGTCCAGTGTCGGTGTGCTTTATACCACTCCATCCAACGCTTGGCATTGGACTTGGTGATGTGAGGCTTGCATGCAGCTGCTCGGCCATGGAAACCCATTCCATGAAGCTCCTGCCGCTCAGTTTTTGTGCTTACATTAATGCCAGTGGAAGTTCGGAACTCTTCAGCTATGGAATCAGAGCATTGGCGACTTTAACGCACCATGCGCCTTAGCAGTCGTTGACCCCGCTCTGTGATTTTATGTGGCCTTCCGCTTCGTGGCTGAGTTGCTGTTGTTCCTAAACGCTTCCACTTTTTAATAATAACACTTACAGTTGACCGTGGAATATCCAGCAGGGATGAGATTTCACGAACTGTCTTATTGCAAAGGTGGCATCCTATCACAGTACCACGACTGAAGTCACTGAGCTCTTCAGAACGACCCATTTTGTATCACAAATGTTTGCAAATGGAGACTGCATGGTTAGGTGCTTGATTTTATACACCTGTGGCAAAGGGTCTGATTGAAACACCTGAATTCAATAATTAACAGGTGTGGCCAAAAACTTTTGTTCATATAGTGTGTGTGTGTGTGTGTGTATATATATATATACAGCCTATTACAAAAGAATTTTTGTATATTTTTTATGCATTGCTTCCTGGACAGCACATCTGGAATGAATCCAGCTGTGCAGGGTGAGGCAGGGGGTTGGGGCTGTTGGGCTGAGGGTTGGATTAGGGGGCTGGTGGGGGGGGGGGTGGCGGATTGTGCTAGCTGATGCTTTGGCCCTGGGGGTCCGAGAGTCCCTGACTTCAAAATAGGCCTGATTGCAAACAGCTGGCCATCCTAACTCACCCTGTGTCAGAGCTCTCCTCTGATGTCAACCTTGTCAGTATCAAGGCTGGGTGGGACAATGCAAAGGCAGGAACGATGGGGGTGGGGTGGCCGTGCCTTTCCCATGCTGCCATGTGCAATGTGATATGGGGAATGTACCTTTTATCCCATAGTTTATGTTGTGTATATGTTTCACATTTACATCCAGTAAACCCTGGGGGTTAGGGGTCCAGGATCTGATCCTAGACTTTATTCTCCACTGGTTGTGTCTGTTTTCATTCAGGAAGAAGAACTGTGCATTTGAGTGGTACAGAGGAGGTATCCACTGGCTCTGGCACTACCTCTCTCTGTGTGTCAGAAATTAAATTCATTCACACTGACTAGGTTTACTGTTTCTTAAATCCCAGAATGCTCAGATTTTTAATATATAATATAATAATGTCTCATTGTGGAACTGTACACATCCTGTCCCCGTACTGTCGCTATACTTGCTGTATGCACTTTTGTAAGTCGCTTTGGATAAAAGCATCTGCTAAATAAATAAATGTAAATGTAAATAATGTATAATAACATTTGTAGAGCACTTTTCAATTGCCTTTCTAACCTTACCTTTCTAAATATGACAAATGAAAAAAGGAAAAGAGGGTGTTAGTATTTGGTATTGAAGTGGGATCTAACATTAATTTGTCATGTATATTTTTAGATGGACCTGAGGACCTAATTCAAAAAACCTTGTAACCTCATTTTAACCAGAAATGCTAAGCAATTCTAATTGACCCATGTGCAAGGCAGTACATTTATGTTTGAAGTATACACATACTGTAATTGTAGCACACTCTGATGGCAAACTAATTGCAGTTTAACAAACGGGTTGTTTTCACACACAAGCTAATGTGTACTTGAATATCCAAGGGGCTTGGTGCTTGAAATCATCTTCATTTTCAGACATACAAGTACCTAGCAAGGTAGATTGAATGATGCTCAATGTATATCTGTTGGTAAAATCAGTTTACCATGGAACCAATTTCTGTAGTCTTTTCCAACTCTCCAGCATGGGTTTTGTTTAAATTGATAAGAACTGAGATTGGGACTTGCTGTGTTTGTGTGCTTGAACAGGGAATGCAAGCAGAGACTGTTTGGAGCACCGCTGGAATGATTGCATCATAAATTTGATTCTCATTCTTGGAGAGGGTGCGTGTTTGAAGAGAGGCTGCAATGAACAGACAGAATTGGCTGTTTTTTTTCACTGGAGTTTAAATATCTAAGATACATACAGTCACCAAAACATCTGCAATTTTACAATTTTTAAATCAAGACTAACAGATCACCCAATCATGTAGACACCCACATTTCCTTTGTTATGGCTACTAATGCATGAACTAAACTAACCACTGTGACAAAGATATTTCATGTGATTGGAGTCTGACTGAGAGAAATTGTGTGCAGTCAGAGCACAGTATGGTTCACAAGAGGTTCAGCATATTTTAGTCAGCTTCAGGTGCTTGGCATAGATACAGTTTACATTGAGTAAATACCAGACAACATGTATGACTCCATCTATTGTGAATTAAATAGAGTGACAGATATAGTTCAGTTGAAAGGTCTCCCTGGTAAATGGTGAAGTCACAGCAATGTCTCACCCAGATTCCAAGGGATGACATTTACTGTTTTAACACACTGACTTCCCCAAAATGTGCTGAATAGCTGCTGATTGAGGTATATATTCTGTCAGAGGAACATGGAATAATAGCAAACCTTTGCTCTGCCAGCCATCATGGGGGGCATGTATGTGCTAGTTTCACACCTCAGAGATTGGCATAAGGCCTTTACATTTTGAGCCACATCCTGATCACTTGGATCTGACTCCATACTGTGTTTGAGCACACTCAGTGACTCACTGCCCTTAGAGATTGCTGTTTCTTCTTCCTAAACACAGGCAGCACTCACCATATCAGAACTATGCTGAAGAAACCACTGACATCAGCATATTAAGTATTTTTTATTTAGTGTTTTTTTATTTGTAAGGAGGAATGACTGGCTCTTTTAACAATGCCTTATGTGAGAGAATGTGGGTAGAGTGAGGGTGCAGCAGGTGTTAGAACATGTTCAACTCTTACTCAAAAGAGGAACTGGAGGACATGCAGAAATCTCTCTTACAAGCTAGAATGTCTCCAACTACTTCCAGCATAAAGGTACACATGTACAGATCTGCCACATGACGTGCAATCTTTAATCCAATAGAAATTCTTACAACAAAAGTAAAAATAAATCTTACATTATCATAACTTTCATGATAGAAAGTAACAGATGTAAGATGTGCTAACTTATATGAGATGATCGCTAGGATGTTGCTAAGTGGTTGCTAGGGTGTTGCTCGGTGGTCTCTACGCTGTTGTTAGGTGGTTGCCAGGGTTTTACTATGTGGTCGCTAAGCTGTTGCTAGGTGTTTGCTAAGATATATTAGGTGGTTGCCAGGGTTTACCTAGGTGGTTGCTAGGAGGTTGCTAGATGGTTACTAAGGTACATGAGGTGGTTGCTAGGGTGTTGTTGGGTGGTTGCCAGGGTGTTGCTAAGTGGTTGCTAGGCTGTTGCTAGGTGGTTCCTATGGTATATAAGGTGGTTGCTAGGATGTTTCTAGGTGGTTGCTAGGGCGCTGCTGGATGGTTATTAAGATACATGAGGTGGTTGCTAGGGCATTGTTGGGTGGTTGCCAGGGTGTTGCTAAATGGTTTCTAGGTGGTTGCTAGAGTGTTGCTAGGTGGTTGCTAGGGTAAACAATATGGTCGCTGGGGCATTGCTAGGGCGTTGCTGGGTGGTTGCCAGGGTGTTGATAAGTGGTTGGTAGGGTAAACAATATGGTTGCTGGACGTTGCTACGGCATTGTTGGGTGGTTGCCAAAGTGTTGTTAAGTGGTTGCTAGGCTGTTGCTAAGTGGTTGCTCAGTGGTTGCTAGGCGGTTGCTAGGCGGTTGCTAGGGTAAACAATATTGTTGCTAGGGACACACCCACCTTTGGTAAGTGTTGGGTCACATGACCCAAAACAGCATATCAGGTCCCATGGCTATTGCTCAAATGGTGACCGAGTGGTAAGACTTTGAAAAATGAACTGAAGTGAATGGGAGGATGGAAGGAAGAATAAACGAGTAAAAGATGAGTGCGGGGTCAGTATGGGTTTCAGTGAGTGTTGGGTGGCATGACCTGAGCCAGCATATGAGGTACTATGACCGTAGGCCGAAAGGTGACCGAGCGGTAAGACTTTGAAAAATGAATTGAAGTCAATGGCAGGATGGAGGGATGAGTGAATGACAAAAAGATGAGTGCGGGTCAAGACGGTCTTGGGTGATTTGTCCCGAGGCAACATGTGAGGTATGGTGGCTATGGGGTGAAAAGTGACCGAGTGGGAAGGCAATGAAGTGTGAGGGGAGTGATTTTGAAAATGAATGGGAGTCTATGGGAAAAAGGGATGAAAAACAACAAAAACCAGAGAACAAGTGCGGGTACGGCTTAACTGTATACAAGCAACCCGACTGGGGTCAGACTGGATGGGTTACAGTTGGTTTGGGGTCGATATCTCAAAAACTGTGGGAGGAGAAGAGGGACAAAATTTGGTGGAATAAGAAGAAGAAAAAGGAGAAATATAGCTGCAAGCAGCGATACAGGGGCCAAGCCCAATCAAGGAATGTTAGCTGAACTTTGACCTGATGGTGGTGATAGAGGGTTGATTTGCTGACCACAAAATGAGTGGACAGCTGGGACTGTCCTCTATGAGTGTACCAAAATTCATAAAAAGCGGACGAACGGATCTATGGGCTGCCATAGACTCCCATGGCAGATGTATAATAATAATAAATATAGCTGCAAGCAGCGATACAGGGGCCAAGCACAATGAGGGCCTGTTGTGCTACAGTACCTCTTTCAGTAATCAAAAATCTGATTGATCTGACACTATGCCTCAACTGCTGTGAGGCATAGTGTCACTGTGCTCTGACTCAATTTTGGTGAAGATTGGAGAACATTTGTGGGAGGAGTAGCAGAAAGATTGTTTTCATTAAAATTCAAAATGGCAGTCAATCCAACATGGCAGACATTGAAACCATTATGTGAGTGTAACTTGGCATGACTCTCATTTCTCATGACTGAGAAAATTTTTGAGCGGTGTAGCGAAAAGACTGTTTTCATTAAAATTCAAAATGGCGGACAAGAAAATATGAAGGAAATGAAAATTTTACATCTGTTCAACTTGACATGGCCCAAGGAATCAAAAGAAAAAGGAATCATAATTCCATACTAAAGACATCAATAGTTAAGAGCAGAAATTCAATTATTTTAGTTATAATGACGCAAAACGTCTTGGACACTCTTAGAACTCTGTAGGAAGTCCATATACCAAGTTTGGTGTGAAGACACAAAAGCATTGCTGAGATATGACCTCACTTCCTGTTTGGTGTCTTCGCTGTCAAACTCATTTACATGTTACGGACGAACACTTTGGAATATCTAAAATATTTGGATAACTTTTGTGAGGCATGGTCTGAAGATGATATGTACCAAATCTGGTAAAGACATAATTTGTAGGAGGAGTAGCGAAAAAACAGTTTTCGTAAAAATTCGAAAACTGGCGGAAAATCCAATATGGGGGACGTTGATGGCAATGGGTGTGTTGGACTCGGCTTGACTGAAAGAATCTAGAAAAAAAAGAATTTTGAAAAAAATCCGACAGGGTCAGGAGTTATGGCCAAAAATGTTACCTGAACTTTGACCTGATGGTGGCACTAGAAGGCTTGATTTGCTGACCCCAGAATTTCATAAAAATCATACAAACAGATCTGTGGGTTGCCATGGACTCCCATGGCAGAAAGTATAATAGTAAAGAATTCTAACAATTACAATAGGTGCCTAGCACTTTCAGTGCTTGGCCCCTAATACTGTAATAATAGGAAAACTAACAAAAACAATAGGGTTCCCCTTAGGGTTGGCCCCTAATAAAACTATCAGATAACAATAGTTTGCTAATTAATTAATTGTGTCATCCATCTAACAGAGCATAGGAGAACTGGGTCTGAGTCTACCTCATGCAGAGCCTGCTTCTTACATAGGAATTGCATCTGATGCAGAACATACTACTGCAGAACAGGGGTATAAATATGACACATCCAAAACATGAAATAACAGAGAGAGAAGAATTATTCTAGCCCTGTTAGCTGTCACATACTGACACCAGCAAGCTGTTGGGAGGAAAGGAGACATATACACTGACTGATATATACATGTCACCGTTGGTTAGAATTGAAACATTGTGCAACTAAGCTAATGCATATGTACATGTGTGTGCACATGTGTGAGCACCTGATTGTGTGTGTGTGTGTTTACCTGAGAATGGGTATATTATTGTGAGTGTATGTATGTGTGTGAGTGCTTGATTGTGTGTTTGTGGGTAGTTTTGTGTGTGTGTTTGTGTGTGTGTGTGTATGTGTGTGTTTGTTTGTGTGCATGTGTGGATGTCTGATTGTTTTTGTTTGTTCAGTGCTGCACCCTACCTGAAGAGGGGTGCTGATATAGCAGAGTGGGGAGTAGTGTAGGAGGTGTGATCTACAGGGCTATCATTCTCAAAGAGGAGAACTCACCATTTAAGTAAACAAGGCGGCTGGCAGCGTCATTAGTGTCCTTTATTACCCCATTACCCCAAACTCTTCTCGCCTAATTACCTCCCATTAGGAAGGACAAGAGAATAATTGACTAACTTTCAGACAGGAGCCTTTCTCTGGAGCGCCTTCGTTATAGCGGTGGGTGGGGAGGCATCTGAAGGGCATGGTTATGGCCGGGTAATCACAGACATATAAATGGGTCTTTAAAAACTTTGCGAAGATTCTTAATTTCTTTGAGAGTTGAAATTTTCCTCACTCAGAGACAAGGGCTCTGGATTATTGGGTGTTTGAGGCTTGTATTTGTGTTGGGAACAGCACAGATTCACCATTCTTCCCCTCATTGTAGATGAGGTTTAAAGAACTACACATTGTTCGTTCCGTTTTCTGGTAGCAGTATCGAGCATGTAAGATTTAAAAACGATTTCCAGTTAAACTGGAAAGTGCACCTCGCCAATGACAAAACCAAACGAAGCAACACATCAATAACATAATATTTGAAAGAACAGGTACCGGCGACTACAATGGATGTTAAAAGCTGACGTTGTTAAGCAAATCTGTCGCTGAGCACAAACTCCCGGCAGCGGTCTGCGATCATTACGGACCAAACCTACAACATGCCTGCAGATGGAAAGCTTGCAGAGCTATTTCACTGGATAAAAAAAGCAAAACAGAGCCGATACTGGTAATGATCGACGAGGCGATCGATGACAAAGTATAGCACCAGGACGTATTGTTTTTAGAGGAAATCAACGCTATGTTATTAACGTTATTATTATTATTATTTTAATAATAATATCATTATTATTAAAAATGTCGACAACGCCACATGCCTCTTTAGTAACCTTCTCCAGTAAAGCGGAGCCTGTCACATTCCCTCATACACATACAGACACACGTCAAAAGCTAGGGATGAGGAAATAATTTACTTTTTTTTTTTTAACTTAATTTAAAAATCAAAATAATGCGCTTAAAATGATCGTACATTTGCGGTAATTTGGAATCATTGGATAGGGTGGCTCGGCAGTTTGTGCTCTGATCTGCACCCGACAAGTCGGTGTGCAATAGCCAGCTGGCCTACCATCTTCGCTACGTCGGACATTATATTGACACAAGCGCAAACTTGTAGCAATGTCGCCGCTTGTGGTAAATATACATATGTTCAGGTACGTCATGACTACGTTTACCAATGTATGTTTGTTAGCACTATGCCAGTCAATTGGTATTTTAGTCATTTCTTGCACTATTTAAGTGGAAATAGCATTCAACTTTGTGTTGCATTCAAGAAAACCATCCAGATGTAGGCCTATTTTCTAGTAGTTGCATATGCCATCTTGCTAAAGTGTAGCAATTTCCAGTGACCCAAAGTAAGATTAATTTATTAGTATGTAAACTTTTGTTATTGATTTTGAAATACAGCATCAGATGACATTTATAAGTTATGAAATTGCTGTTCATTTTGATTGAAGCCATGAAACTTTTGATGAACAGCAATGAAAGATGAACAGTGCTGTGGGAGACCTGAGGTTTCCTCACAGTAATGCACACTGTGAGAGCCATCGTCTTGGTGGGGATAACCCCTGCAGATGGCAGGATGAGCATGGGGGCATGAACACACTGCTCTGTGCAGACTCATGTGCAGAGTAGGCTAATCAGTCTGAGCTTTGAGGCTGAGGTCACTCTTCAGTGGGAGGTGGCAAGCAGATTGCACATTGATAGTACAAAGAATGTAGAATGTAGAATGTGCCCCTGGCACTGGCGCTCTGCTCAGACAGAAAGGCCTGGATTCACACCTCTTTTGGTGTGTACAGCGTAAAAGAAAATATTTTGAGTTTAATCATAATTCATGTTGATGAGTATGTGCATGTGTGTGTGTCTGTATGTGCTTTTGGACAGCTGTTCTGCCTGTGGGGAAAGCATAACTGTGGACACTACAGTGTCAAAAATAAGTATGGACCCAGCCTGCCCTCAGCGCTTGGAGGACTGAGAATGTGCCGTGGCTCTCCACCGGCTCTGTGCATTCCCTCTCCCAATGTACTAATCCTTCACCGCCAAGTCAAGAAGTGTGCTTATTGAATTAGGGTGTTTATGACACAGGAAATGATTTTAAAACATCTGACATCTGTGGAACGATTGCCCTTCGCCCAGGGGCTGGAAGGATGAATGTCAGGCCTGGTCGCGAGCACCACAGTAGAGCCGTGCATGTTTATTAGCTCATTAATTAACAGGACATCGCTAGCACAGGCTGACCAATGGATTTGGATGTCTAATACATGGTCAGATCTGCTGGCTGAATGTAAGAGCAGTGCTGTGAAATTATTCTGCTGTTCAGTCTTTCACGAGTTTTGAAATGTCTTTTTTTCCCCAATTCAAAACCGATTCTTCCATCACACAAGAACTAATACACAGCTCTCTGGACTGTCAACACGGAGGTGTGCAGTGTAATAAAGAGGAAATTGTTTCAGTAAGTTTGAAATATCAGCGTACAGAAGAGGCTCCAGCACGAGGTTTAAGCAGCAGTGGTAGTGGATTAGGAATTGGTCTTAAAATACAGACATTTTAGGTTTGGGTGGTTATCCCAGGTGGTTATCTGCTGTCTGCAAGCTGTATCAATGGGTGGTGAAAACATAAGTTTAAACCTGGTTTAAATACTAACTTGCAGTTGGCCCTGGTTGGGGGGGGGGTGCTTCTCCCTGAAATGGGTCTGTGGGGACTTTATGTGTCCATGGCACCACGGGACTTAAATCTCACCAGCAGTTCAATTAGTTAATTAACCCTGAGTGAGTTCACTGATCCTAACATTCAGGGACACTAAAATAATGAGAGGGCGAAGAATGAGGACACAGAATGAAGCACCCTCAGGTGATCATTGTGTTCCCCCACTCTGCACAATTGCAGATCCTTCAACATGAGGTTGAGATCATCAGCACACAAAAAGAGCCCAAAGAGGCCTGAGTCCAAGAGTGACATAATCTCTTTAATTACGTGTAATACTTTTCTCTTAAAATAGTCTCTTCTGAGGTAGACCATTGCAGTTCAAGAACATTATCATTATCGTCATTATTTTAAAACAGACAAAAACAAAAGACATGAAATAAATACTTTCATGTAAATTATTTCGCAAAAATGAGGTAGAAATGGTTACAGAGAATGTACTAGATACAAGAACATAGGTACTGTTCTAATAGAGTAAAAACAGCAATTAAACTCCATTCTGTTGGACAAACTGTTTCTACTTTCTTAGTACCTTATATTTACTGAATTTACAGTCAAAATAATTTACAAAAAACCACCTTTGTATATTTGTAATTGATTTCAAAATGTCATAGAGTAATGGTGCATGGAAGATGAGCAGGCATTGCTTTCTCTCTTCATCTCTAGTGTGCATAGACCCTTACTTATATCTTCGTAATTACATTATTTCCCAGACTAGGAGAATCAGGTCAGCCACACTAAAAGCTCCTGCCTTTTCTAAACGATCTTGCCATTTGACATGTCATATGGGACAGGGACTAGTGCACTTAATTGGCCTTAAGATAAATGGCAGTACTTGGTGATTTTTCAAATAACATTGGACAACCTGAGAAAAGGCAAAAAACAGGAGCAGCAAATTGTGGTGTTAAATATCAGATAGAAACGAGTCAAAGTGGGATGAGATTTTGTGTACATGATAAGCCTTACAAATAAGAAACTTTTTGACTCATTTCAGAAACAAAGTCCTCTGATGCTTAATGTAAACCAGGTGATTCACTGTTTGATTACATTTTTTTACAGTGTAAACTATTTGGGGATTTTGTGTTCTAACTAGTAATATGTCATATTAACATGTCCTTTAACATCACATCTAGGTTTTCCTGCCACAAAACACACCAGTTCTTGTATATACATTGCTTGTTTTTGTGTATTAGCAATGTAAACCTGACTGCTTAGAAATACATCTGCTGCTTGTTTCCTTCAGAAAATCTGCCCTCTCTACCCTACTCCTTCCTCCAGAGAGGAAGTATATGGCGTATATGGCTGTTTCCAAAGCAGGAATCAATATGTGCAGCAGGGGTCATTTGAATTGACCTGGCAGTGTGGCATGAGTGAAGTCACCAGCTGTACTTGGTGGGCTCAACAGTAATATAGGGTTACTGGACATCAATCAGGGAGGCAGAACTCCAAAAGGTTCAGTTTGGGGAGGCATTGCACACCACATGGCCACTGGTGCATACAATCAGGCATAATCTATCAAAAGGGGCTGGGAAGTAGGGGGCAGGGCTATAGGGGAGGAGGAGAACACCCTCTGTTCCACCTAAGTACCTCTTCCTACACACAAAGTGATAGAGAGGCATAATGCTCTGGTCTCAAGATAAATGACAAGATACTTTTTGGTAAACATTAAATGCAGAATAATCCACATTGGCACATGCTATTTCTTATGGATTGTCCACATGGTTGGAGTGGGGTGGGGAGAAAGGTAAACAGACTAGTTTCTAAATATAGGATTGATTATTTTCAGTGATTTGATTGGCTATTGGTTGCATGCAGATCATTGCTGATTAAACATCTTGGTCTGTCTATAAGACTGTGTTCAGGGTTTAGACAGAGGATGGTAATTTTGCAAGAGATGGCATTAACACATACAGTTTTTCATGTATGTCTCGTATGTATCTGTGCACACATACGTCTTGTACATATGCTATATATTCTATATAAGATACACAGACCTATGCAGATAAGATAAACAACACAGATAAACATGTGATCATCCATGACACTTTCAAACAATTTGTCCAACAATATGAAGCTTAATAGATCTGCCATCTACACATAATGAGGACAATCATAATTCCACCAAAAATCTACAATAGAAAGAAAAATGCATAAGGAAAACAAAAATATGTGTATATGTAATTAAAAAACATTGGATTTGTTGCTTCAAATATCCTTTGAAAAATACCTGAATTACATTCAATGTACAGTAAGCCTTGGTAGCAACTTCAAGTTTTGTTTTTTTTTTTTTTTCTGGCAAGGTGAGATCACAGCTGTAGTGTGTGCACAGGCATGTGTCAGGTCTATGCCTCTTCACAAAGCTCAGTACTAAGACCCTAAGGTTACATACATTCAATTTAAATTTCTGAGGTAAAGAAAATCTTCCTGAGTATTTGAAAAAAGACTACATATCCTAGCCAAAAAATAATAAATTCAAAAGAAAAAGACACCCAGAGACCTGAATGGCCTGTGTTTCAGGGCTGAGAGAAGATCCTTCAGGAAAACTGCATCAAATGTGGAATGTGTGATAGATTCTTCAGGTACATGTTTTGTGTGATGGTTTCATTGCTGGGGTAAAACTTCTTCGCTCCATCTTGCATAATGTGTATCTGCTTGTTCTATACCATGAAAATTTTGGATGTATTTGATGGTGTTTCATAAGTGGTGCTTAACTGGGTGATTAACAATGATTAATAATTTTTATCTCTTACAGTTATCAGTAAAATGTATGGTTATTTGTTGATCTCTGGAGTTTTGGGCTGCATATGACGCCTTGCTGCATGCCTGCTGGGTGACAGTGCTTTCGCTCCATCTTGCATAATGTGTATCTGCTTGTTCTATACCATGAAAATTTTGGATGTATTTGATGGTGTTTCATAAGTGGTGCTTAACTGGGTGATTAGCAATGATTAATAATTTTTATCTCTTACAGTTATCAGTAAAATGTATGGTTATTTGTTGATTTCTGGAGTTTTGGGCTGCATATGACGCCTTGCTGCATGCCTGCTAGGTGACAGTGGTTTTGAAAAGAATGCATGAATGAGGTCACAGGGTGGGTTGTATTAAAGGTGAACTCAGGTCAAAAGTGAAGACTTGACATGTTTCAAGCATCAAGCATTTAGAAACTGGTTGTGTTCGGGGTTTATACGATGTGGTTTTGAATGCCCAGCCCTGTGTGAATACTTGACATGTATCAAAAATGATCTTCAATTTCATCAGTTTTAACTTTTAACAGGAGTTCTCCTTTAATTCCATTGGATCGGTCCTGGTGAAAATAGTCAGCTTTAACTGCAGTGTCAGTCTGGAGAAAGGCTATGCTCTGAACTGCTTCTAAAAAGGGCAGATGTGACCATTTTGGGAAAAAGACAATGGAATCACTGTTCTTTTTTTGGTATAAAATATGATTTTGGTAGATCCAATGGCCTTTTCATTAGCAAAGGATAACCAAGGCCAGCATGACAAAATAACTGTTAAAAGCAAAAAAAAAAAAAAAAACAGGCAATGCCTCGGGAGTGGAAATAAATAGGATCCTGAGAGTAGCAATAATTTGGGATTTTTCACATATCTGTGATTAGCCATAATCTAGAATAGTCACACATTTAACCGCTTGCCCAGTCCAAATGTTTGAGGATCCAGGATCAAGGCTAATCTGATATGGTGAAACACCCCTAAAAGTCATTCAAACATGCTGTCAAATCAGCCCATGGACCACCTTCCAAATCTTTCAACCAACCACCCCACACACCACACACCACCCAAAAAGGTCCTTTTTCAGCTCTTTGGGAAAAATAAAGTTGTATGTACATTTATGAGGTGATGTGGTTTAACAGATTAAATCTAGCGTGGCCTCCTTACTCATAACACACCATTAACCATTTTTATCTTGTTTTTGGCTGCAACATAAGTACTAGGTTAAGAGAACACCTGCACAATGACCTCTCCCAGACTCTGCACAGGGAGCGGGTAGCAATCACGCCGAGACCTCCTCCCCTCTTCTCTCCTCTCTCATTGGCTGTGCACCTTGCTCCACTCCATGCAGGTGTCAAGTTCCTTGGCTGTGGCGTGTGGCCTCACTTTGCAAAAGGCGTTCTCAAAGTCCTTGAAGGTGGGGGGTGTGGTGGGGTTGGGCAGGCCATGCATGGGGGCAGGGGAGGAGGCAGAGGCGGAGGCGGAGGCCTGCTGGCAGAGCTGCAGGAGCTCGGGGACGGAGAAGCCCTCGGTGCGCTGAAGCACAGCGCCCATCTCGCACTCACTCAGGCAGCAGCCGTGTGGGGCCAGTGCCTGTAGGAGTGCCTGCCTGCGTGCCCCTGCGTCTGGCAACCCCACGTAGTAGCGCTTGGTAAAGCAGCGGTGTGCTGCCTCCTCCAGCAGGTCAGGCCGGCGCGTGGTGCACACCACCACCACGGGCCCGGCCACACCCCCCTGGGCTGTCTCCAGGTAAGACCACAGCTGCTGCCGCAGCCCCTCCTCCTGCAGCGCCTCCAGCTGGCTGATCAGCACCACACAGGGTGCCCGCGCCCCTGCCACCAGGAACAGTGTGTGCAGAATCTTCTCTGCCTCCGCCTTCCATTTAGAGGTCAGGGCGGTGCTGCTCAGCCGGAAGAAAGTGGCGCCCAGCTGGGAGGCCACGCACCGGGACAGAGAGGTCTTGCCCCCGCCCTGTGGCCCGAACAGCAAGATGGTTCTGGGGGGGTGGCGGGCTGGCCCGGGCCTCAGCATGGGCCACAACAAGTCTTCTTCTAGGGCAGACTTCACCTGGGTTTGTCCGAGCAGCTCACCCCATAGCGGAGCAGGGTTGCGGTCCTGCAGCTCTCCGGTGACCAGCTCCAGCAGTCGGGGGTCAGCGCTCTTCAGTAGCTCACCTGACTGGGCACAGGGGGCGGGGAGCTTGGGGCCCAAGTGGTGCTGTGGGTAACTGTGCTCTCCTCCTCCATTCTCACCCGTCATCCTGGCGGGGGGGCTGTACTCACTCGCCCCGCCATAGGGGGGGGACACCAGAGGCTTCAGCCCACTGTACTTCCCCAGCTCATCCCGCCCCAGGCCAGACTGAGAGGGGGGCTTGCTGCGTTTGAAGGCCTGTGAGCCAGCGCGGCCCGTCCCAAATCCATTGCTGTGGCACTCCTCTTTGTTGCCCATGCCGTAGGGCGAGCCCATGCCAACCTTGGAATGATCGTATCCATACTTCCTGTAGCGGGAGCTGTCCCCCTCTTCCTCCTCACCTGTCATCTCAAAGGCCTTTCTCTTCAGTGATCCCCCTCGCTCCGTACCCCCAAGGTTCTGATTTTGGTAGCCGTAGCTGCCTCCCACCACTGTGGGTCGTGAGGGCAGGGGGGTAGGGGCAGCCAGGCCAGAAGGAAGGTAAGGAGCGGAGGGGTGGGTGTAGCTCGGAGCCAGGCTGGGCTGGTGAGAGTAATTGCTGGGAGGGTAGTTGTAAACCGGGCCGGGGGGCGTGTAGCTGGGCACCAGGGTGGTGGCGGGCTGCAGGGGGTGCAGGGAGGAGGGGGGAAGTGCTGAGCTGGGCTGGGGACAGTACCCAGATGAGAGGTAGGTGCCATTGTAGGCTGGGGGGTAATCATGGGAGGGGGGGGCACTGCATGAATTTCCTGCTGAATACCCTGGGTCTGAGAGGGAATTATTCACTACTGACACACCACCTGTGCCCAACACGCCTGCTGCCGTGCCCACCACCTTGGCCCCTGCCAGGCCCTCATGCCCAGAGGGCGGGACCAGTGGGTACGCCCCCTCGGTGCAATGCGACAGGGGCCATGGGTCCAGCTCACTCTTCTGCCCATTGAGAGCACTGAAGGCTGCGGGCTCAGGGTAGGTGCCCACAGTGGGGCGATCGTAGGGTGAGTCGAGAGTGCTGGAGTACTTCTCTGCATAGCGCTTCAGCAGGCTGGAGGCGGTGAGGGCGGAAATGTCCTCGTTGGCCCAAGCATAGCTGTAGCTGCGGTTCCGGCCAGCATAAAGATCGGGCTTGTGAGCCGGGGAAGAGGTAGTGGAGGAAACGTCCAAGTGCTGCTCAGGCCACTGTCTGACAGACTGGGCATGCTCCGGGGTCCAGTGCATCTTCAATAGACCTGAGAGAGGGACAGAACACTTAGAAAACACAGGGCTACGCCATCACTCACTACCACAATTCATAGGCAGTAAATGGGAGCTATTTTACCCTTCATGGATGGAAAATGCTGGGTTTTGTGTTGGGGTTGTAGAAAATTCTCTTGTGTTTTGGGGCTGTGGTGGATTCTGTTTTAGTGTTGAAGTTGTGGTGGATTCTATTTTGGTGTTGGTGTTGCAGTAAATTCTCTTTAGAGTTGGAGTTGTATTGGATTCTGTTTTGGTATTGCTGTTGAAGTGGTTTCTGTTTTAGTATTGGGAGTGGTGGTGGTGTTTTAGTGTTGGGGTTATAGGAAGAACAGATGGTGTTTTAGCAATCTGGCTGAAAGAATGAAGGATGGTATTTCGGTGTTGGGGTTATAGGAGAGACAGATGGTGTTTTGGTGTTGAGGTTGTAGGAGTGACAGATAGTGTTTTGGTGTTGGGCTTGTAGCTTGTATCAGAGGGATTGCTTTTTGCCCAGAGGAAATGGAGCCAGAGCTTGTGCTGTTCCCCTGTCTCTCTCCTTCTCTTGGATGGTGGTAAAATCACAGCGCTTGCATCTGCACCTCTCCCACAGGAGCTATTGTTGTCACCCTGTGCATGTACTGCTGACCCCTAACCCCACCCCATCCGTGCACTCATTCTCCAAAAACCTCAGGGGCCTTCAGGCCAGAGGGGGGAGGGGAGGGAGAGGGGGGGAGGAGGGGTTGGGAGGGATGCAAAATTATGCTCTATTCAGTGTTTCCCATTGAATATTGAATATCAAGGGACTGGAATGCCTTTTCCACTGGCCATCTCCAACACTGTGGCCCTGCGGTTCATTACTATCGCTTCATGCCATAGGGACACAGGGCAGAGAAATGAACATCAGGGCACAAAAATCCCTCTGCAGCTTCATTCCCTCGATCTCTCCCTGTCTGTCTCTCCCCCCTCCCCCATGTCCTGCAGAGGTCACAGCATCATAGCCTTGTTTATTGTTGTTGGTTTAATGAGTCCTGCAGCTCAATGCTCAGCTCTTTCTTGAGACAAGTCTTTAAGTGGTGAATGAATCAGAGGGAGCCATTTCCCTGCTTTATCAACAAAAAAGCAATTTCGGACTTAAATACTTATGTAATTGTAAGATTTTAAGATTGATCTTAGGAACCGCACTGTAACAGGGGATTACTGTTGTGAGTCTGTGTGTACATGTGTGCATGTGCGTCTGTGCGTGAATGCGTGTGTTTGTGTGTGTGTGTGTGTGGCTCAGGGATTGGTCATTTGAAGAGGTTTTTCTGATTGCTCTGCGCTGCGGGTTTAGTGTGACATTCCAGGCATAGCAAGGCATTATTGGACTGTCAGGACTGGGCCTGGGGTGAGGAGCAGAGTGGAGGAAGGAGTGGTAAAAGAATAAATGTCATTCATTCACATGTTTTTCCAGTTCACCCTTCAGGAAGAGAGTGAGGAACTGGTGTTTATACATCTGTCACTTGGTGCTTTGATTTTTTTATAAAGCAGTTTTAAAGCAAAACTCAACATTCTACATGTCTTTCTTTCCCTCTGCTTTTCTCTCACACTCTTCCCTGTCTCCCTCCACCCACCCATGTGTGTGTTCAGATTATGCTTGCTAATTCTTCAGTAAAACCGCACTGGCAGATGGTCACTGAATTATCATCCCCTTCATATTCAAATCCTGCTCCACAAGCTCCCAGATTCCCCACTTATCAGGGGGACTCCGCCCACCATCTCTGCAGCTTTAAACAAATGCAAACACATGCCCAACATACCCTGGACTCCCACAACGCCTGACTAGAAGAGTTTGCCATTTGATTTAGTGCAGGTGCTGCAGAGAGTAACAATGAGATCACCAGTCCATCTGGGCATTGCAGAGCCATAGAACTGGTTTTGAGGACTAGTTCAGGGGGCTGGTTTGAAGGACTTGTTCAGAGTGCTGCTTTAGAAAGACAGCTTGGGGAGCTATACTGGAGGGCTAGTTTGTATGGCCCAGTAATGGAGACGTGTGTGACGGAGATGGATGAGAGCCTAGGGGGCACTGCCGACTTATCAAGCTTGACACACACTGTGGTGGTTTTGAGACTCTACAGAGGTCTAGATCTTGACAGCCATTGTCATACCTGCTGATTTGGGTATGAAAGGCAGTGTGGTATCCTGCCCCATTTTATTGAACAGGACCAGAAGGTTGCAGGTTTAAGTCCCAGATAGAGCAGTGCTGTTCTGCTTTTAAGCAAATTACTCAGTCTCTCTGGTAAATATCCCGTGATATAAACAGAAAACCTGTGAAATGTAAGATATGTACAATAAGTTACCCTGGATACGGATGTTTGTAAAGGGATCCAAACAACCAATGTGTAGTGATAACTGTGTTCTTATTTACATTAATACATTTTACGCAAGTTATTCTGGATAACGCATTAGAAACAGGTTCAACAGCACACTTACCATAGTTCTGTATGCACTGTACCCAATACAGAAAAACCAAAGAACTTTATCATGGAGATATGATCAATGAAACTTTGGTTAGAGTCCACGTGAAACATCTGGGTCAGTTGTGACTCAATTGTTCTCAATTTCTCAATTGTTACTGAGAAACTGTTTAGGTAAATCTGATACGATGACAGGTTTCTGCAGAATGTAGGACACAGTGGCCTTGTATGTGAGCTGGTTTTACCCTACAATCTTGCCCTCTCTATTCTTTAGAGAAAATACCAGGAGTGCCAGAGAAAAAGTCAGGAACCCCACAATAATCTGGATGAGGCCTTAATCTGCAGCACATCAAGGGTTAAATCTGTCTGAACGCTTAATTAATTCCGCATACGGCAAACGATGGCCAGATTAGAGCAGTGCAAGCAGGAGATTGCAGATAGACAATTAGATCCCTCTTGAGGGACTGGGGCCTTGTAATCAACAATGATGATTCTCATAATCACAGAAGATTAGAGCTAAAAAAAACAATTGCAAGAGGAGCCGAGAGAATATGCTGTTGTATCCCTGTAAGAGATAAAAGTGGGCTGTCTACAATCATGCCTTCTACATATCAGCAGGTCATACTACTTATATAGTGATCACAGCATGAGGAAAAAGGGCCATACACAAGATGTAAGACATGATACTAAAGTAATTACGAGGGATGGTAACAGAAGAACCATCAGGGCCATTTCTCATCCCACCAGAGCTCAGGATGGGTGTGCTGCAGTGCCACGCCCATCAGGCCCTAGCCCTGCCAAATCTGTCTATAGGCAAGCTAAGGGGAGTCAGTGCAGGGCCTGACACACAGAGATGCATTGCTGCTTTAAGTAGAAATTATAACTTAGGGTTTGAAGCAACACAGTAGATATTCCCAGTGCGAAAGCACTGTAAGACCCCGCCACAGACAGCTGAGAGAACTCTGTCTCAATTTAGGACTTGGGACCTTGTCTAAACTCTCAGCATCCTAAGACTTACCCCAATGACTGTCCCATAGCTGATGTGCTTATATGCCCCTGGGAGACACATTCATTCTTAAGTTTATTGATCCTTTATTCATTCATCTGACCGACTAATAGCAATATCTAAAAAGTATGTTGTATTTTTTCTTGGAATGATTTCATTCCAGTCTTGAATATGCTGCTTACAATACAACAGGGAAACCCTTACACATGCACACACAAATGCACACACCCACATACACAGGCCTTGTTCAGATGCTTTTCTCTCTTCTATATCCAAAGCATCCTCACCGGGGTCGGTGTAAATGGGGCAGGTTGGCAGAGTGTCACGTCCGGGGGGTGTGAGCATGTGTGTCCCAGGCCCACAGAGAACAGATGTTTCTCACTGACAGTCCCTCTGTCTCCGTGAGAAATGGCCATCCAGCAGGCATCACCTTCCTCCATTAGCCACCCACTCCGTGCTCCAGAGACAAAGGCACAGGGATCCTATTGTCACAAGTCTCCCTAATTATGGAAATCTGGCTAATCTATTCTGTGGCACTTTGCTGACAGCTTTTGTGCAGGCTTGTGATTGCTGAGGGACTTGTGTGTGCCTCTCTGTCTGTGTGCATGTGTGCATGTATGTGTGTGTGCCTCATGTGAGAGGTAAAGCCAGACAGAACCAGAGGTCCTGAAATTTGAGACCTGCAGGAAGCCCGCTGGAGCGAGGGACTCCATATCACTGCTCCCCTGGGGGTCCCGTGTCCCTTCCCCACTGTCTTCCTGTCCCCAGGACTATAATCTACATGGATGTGACATGCCTTTTGGGCTGGCCATCTATTAAACAGGGCAGATTGTCAAGAGGCTGCTTGTAAACAAGAGCTGGCTGAATCAATCCAATCAGGAGATGGGCGTCATAAAGACGCCCCTCACCCTCACTGCCCCATTCTTCCTCCACCCCCCACCAGAGTACAAAAGAAACGACCCCACACCCAGAGCTCTCACCCCCCACCCCAGCAGGCCAGTAACAGTGCTTTTTTTATGTAAGGGTGTACTTACACTAGGCGATCCGTACCATGCCCGAGAACGTTTGACCCTCAAAGTCCAGTTCGTTTGACTAATGTGATCGCTCCGTACCGTGCCTGGGTCTGCTTGAAGATGTGGGCTCGGGCACGGTTCAGTTGGACTCGGGCATGGTACACATCAGTGTGATCGCTAACCATGCCCGAGCACGGCACTCGAGCATGACGTCAATGATGCGACTGTCCCATTTAACAAATATATCCGTTATAGCAACAGTTAGCTGGATATCTGTTAGTTACACGCCCAGTCATAATAAATCCTTTAAACCATCATTTGATTAGCTAGCTGAGATATAACAAGCTGGCTACCTCCAAAATGATCTTTGATTGGTTTGTTCTGTATATCTATTCCTAAAAGTAACTCTGTGGATCCCCACATTAGCTTGATTACTAGCAAGCAAAATAAAACTAACCATACTTTACATGGCCATGTAAGCATTGCTGTTGTCAGGGGCTTAGTCAGAGTATCACAAATGAAACAGCCAACCTGTTAGTAAGTAGCTAGTCTTCAACAATCGTTCAGATAGGTAGCCTGTTAGCTCACTAGCTATGTTTGTCAAATCTATCACTAGATAGCTAACGTTAGCTCCCCAGCCAGTTAGCATCGATTATGCAATGCAGTGATTTTCAGTTAATCGTGCTACACGTATAAGAAGATTTTTATGGAGGCAGCTGACGTTGAGGGAGGAATTTGGAGCTTTACTCGCGACTACAATTCACATTCATCAATAAGGTGAGAATCAGACCCGTTATTAACTCAAATATTCTTGAATGAATTGAAAAGTGTACTATTCAAGTAGTAATAGAAGATGTTTGTTGTTGTAATGATGACAGTAGCGCACACACAAGTAGTAGCCCTAACTGGTTAACATTAGCTAACATTATTGTGATTAAGCTACTGTAATCTGACACAAAATATTGGCCTGTCCTTTAGCATAATGACTGAAATGTCAGCTGCCTCCGTAAAAATCTTCTTGCAGCACAATTAACTGAAAATCGCTGCGTTGCATAATTGATAAATCTATAAGGCATGTGAAAGGGCCGTGTGTCACCGTGCCCTAAACAACTCCAAATAAGCCACAAAGTAAGTACAATCATGAACTCCATTGTGCTGTGCGAGAGCACTCTTCTTCAACAAAAAAAGTCGCATCATGATGATGTAAGCATGCTTGGGCCCGGAATGTTAGGTGCAATGTGAGCACAGGCCGGTGGGGGAGTGGGGAGGGGGGACAATCGTGCTCGGGCACGGTACAAGGCAACCGGGCCTAGTGTGAGTATGCACTAAGAGTGAGCGTCAGCGCTGTCCTTTGCCCCTTTTCCACCAAGGCAGTTCAAGGGCCGGTTTGGAGCCGGTGCCTAATCTTGAACCAGTTCTTCGCATTTCGACAGCCAAAGAACCGGCTCTCGGCCAGGAAAACTGGTTTGACAGCGGCACCAACACTTTGCTGGTCTAGAACCAACAACTGCTTACGTCAGTGCCTGGGGGCAGGATTGTCGTGACCAACAAGACCAACTAAAACTTTGTGACCACCATTTTTAAAAAAAAACAGAGCTAGTGTAGTGTCTAGTCTGCCTAAAAAGAAGAAGAAAATTTTATTTTTCAAATGTTTCACCTTGTTGCCAGCCAGCTATGTATTTCTTAGCTGTTTAGTGAGCTACTAATTTCTCACATCAGTATTACGAACATAACATTGATGGCTAGCTAGCTAGCTGTTGGTCAGCTAACATTACCCAAGCAGGCATAACTACTAATTTCTCACATCAATGTTATGTTCGAAGTTCGTAACATTGATGTGAGAAATTAGTAGCTCACTAAACAGCTAAGAAATACATAGCTGGCTGGCAACAAGGTGAAACATTTGAAAAATAAAATTTTCTTCTTCTTTTTAGGCAGACTAGACACTACACTAGCTCTGTTTTTTTTTAAATGGTGGTCACAAAGTTTTAGTTGGTCTTGTTGGTCTTGTTGGAGAAATTAGTACCTATGGTTGCTTGGGTAATGCACACAAATGCGATGGACCAGTCGTGTTTGGATGCCAATGTAGGCTCGCAAAGCCAGGAGCAACACTTGACGATGACGATGATGTAGTCCGCCATCGTTATTGTGCTTGGCGCTAGCGGGAAAGTGGAGACATATACAGACATATATAGTGATGTAATGACGTGGCTCTATGGTGGCTCTCTAGCCTGTGGAAACGCAAACCGGTTCTTAG
Organism: Megalops cyprinoides; assembly: GCF_013368585.1. NCBI lineage: Eukaryota > Metazoa > Chordata > Actinopteri > Elopiformes > Megalopidae > Megalops > Megalops cyprinoides. The sequence goes on along the minus strand of NC_050589.1, from coordinate 38,772,637 downwards.
AAGGTTTGCAAATTGAACCAACTCCGAACTGACACTAACACCAGCCCAGAACTAGGACCTAGTTTGCGTGGGTGGAAAGGGGGTACTTGTCAGCTGACATTGGAACTGCTTCAGTTCTTAAATAATAGGGCAGAACAACATCCTAATCTGATGAATTTGGCCCAGGTGATGATGGTCTGATGTCAATGCTCAGGGTGCTATATGATTTTCACAAGCACCATACAAGAAAGACCTCCTGTATTGCTACAAATCAATCCACAGTGTTAGCCATGTTAAGCTGAAACGCTGGGATTTCAAATAAAATAAATAACATCACAGCACATTACAGGTAAAGGAGCTGTCCAACAATATGGCTTCACCTTCCAAGTCAGAAATGGCATCAGGATACAACCTTTTGGTTGGCGGCTTAGACAGAAGCTGAAAGCTTTGCTAAGGGTGGAACATGGTAGATATCAAGGTAAGGAGCATCCAGAGACACATCAAGGCTCCAATACCAGGTCTTTCTAAGCACAGAGACCGAAAGCACGGACGCACAGCTCAAGGCCCCCTCACTTTGGGATTGATAAGTTGCCTTGTCATTTGGCCCCATTTGGGAAAGCCAGCTTTCATTCAAGCTGTCCTCCACTCTCAGTGAGTCACAGCAGCAAGCCGTAGCAGCAGGGTCAATGAAGTAATTAAGAGCCAATTAGGTGAGTAAGGCCAGGGTGGAGGTTTGAAGGGCTTCAGTGGAAATGATTTAAAATGCAACCATGACTTACAGCACTCACAAATCATTTTTACTGCTGTTGCTGTTACAGGGTTTAAATGCCTGCCAGAACACACTTGCACACTCCCATAGGTACACACACACACACACACACACAAAAAAAACAATGACAGTGATGCTCAAAGTTGCTTTCTTCCATTTTCTGTGAAACACTACTGGGTGTCAGATCCCCATTTGCCCCTGCTGCAGACTTTGAGGATTAAATGGTCAGGATGTGTTAAACCAGTCGGCCCAGCAGTGCTCTTAGTTACTGCCTCCTTGATAAGTCATAAGCCTGCCTATCACAACATGGGGAAAATACAGTGCACATGTTCAGCAGTATTTCCAATCATCATCACCCTGAGAAAGGCTTTTACATGGAGTTAGCTACATTACTCTCAAAGGTCAGTGGTATGCATAGTAAGGACACCAGGAATAATTCTCTTATGAATAATCATTTGGCTGTAGACCCATGCTACCCAGAGGTAACAATGCTTGTGTGATCACTTTAGAGCAGTGTGTTTAGAAACAGCTGTATGTTTATATCTTTGTTGTATTTCCATTTTAAATACATATCCCCCTATTCCTTACCTACTCTCCTGTTCTTGTTGCTCCTCTGACATATGCTTAATGGGTCTTTATATTTTCATGTGAGTTGTTCTGGAAAATAACATCAGTCAAATGAATAAATAGGATGCAGGTTGATATCTTGGGAGTGGCATAGCTATATTACCAATGAGCAGTTTAACCTTAACAGCATCTGTGCATATACTGCTGCATGAAAACCACAACATCTAACAATGTAGCGTTGTGAGTCACCCTTGGTATAGGGCATCGACAAGCAAATGAGTGAAAGCAACTACAGCAATGACGGTCACACTCCTCTCTTTTACTTAGCCACACCTGTGCATACTGCCAGACTCAGTGCAAGGGAGGTGACCACAAGGAATGTGATGGACACACCTTTTTTCACCCTAAAGTTAGATTATCTGTTCAGCTGATGTGAAGATTCATGCTATAGTAGTGCAGGAGTATAAATCTAACAACCCTCATGGACCAACCCACAGATCCACCCTGAAAGAGTGGTCAAATAACTGCAGTATGGCAAAAACAGTGCAAAAGCTGTGGTTATCATGAATGCATTGTCACAGGTGAATTTTGGTCAGAACATTATGTCAGACAGAATGGGAAAAGGCGAGACACATCTTGATTGAACAACACTTCTGTTGCTGCACACATCCTCACTCTGAGTGAGGGGGGCCATAAAGCCAACACGAGGACTTTAGTCCCCTCTGAACACAGCCTCTGCTGTTGGAATGCTTGGAATTCAAACTGGGGTCTATTTCTGAAGAATACATCCTGCAGAGAGAGGTGCTACGACTGCAGCCATCCTGCCCTGTGCGAGAGTGGACAGACCTGCACCAATAGAGGGAATGTTGGCTGTGTTTAAGCTCCACTTAATCACTGCCACGCTCAACTGACAAAGGTGGTCTCACGCTCACATTATCAGCTTACTTGTATTCATTTTGAAAAATTGTATGGTCAATAATTGTTGGTGGGGAGGTTCTCACGTGAGTGAACAGCCCAGACCTCTCAACTCCCCCAACAGGCAGCTGCTGGAGCTCGTGTTTCAGATGGCCGAGGATAGATCTCTGCATATTACAGTGTCTGTTGCACTCAGGTTTGATGGCACTGATAGTCTTTGCTACATTAATCAGTATTCTGAGGAGTGTACTGCTGACAGGTTACAGTGGAGAATGATGAACTGTCTAGCGGTAACCCTTACCGGAATTTCAAATAATTTGTCTTTGCTTGCAAAGATCTTATCTCTGTCACGAGCATGGCTGTTTGCTCTGGAAAGGAATGCCATTGGACTGTCATTTGGAGACAGTGGACATTATTGCAGCCAGGCCCAATATAACTGTGTACTTGAGTGTGTGTGTGTGAGAGAGAGTGTGTGGCATGTGTGTATGTGTGTGTGTGATGTGAATTTAGCAGAGATAGAATGGGGGTGCTTATAGCTAGCAGTGGGTTCCCCCGGCACTCTCCCTCCTGGAGCGCATGATTAATACTCTCATATAAACAGGAACACTTCAGGAGGGTGGCACTGCTCGTATCTTTGGTTAAAATAGGACCATAGTGGGTGAAATAGGGGAAATGTGAAGTGATTTATGAATATTTTGGTCACAGCAATGCCTCTGGTGGTTAGCTCAGCCTTTCATGACCCAGTGGACCCCTGAAGTGAGAAAACACAAGTTTTTCTTTTGAAAATGGCCACAGATTCACAGGGACTTCACAGTCACTTGAAATGCTGCTGCTGGTGGAACTTTCTCTCCCATGCATTAGTGACCAGACAATTCTGTTGCCGACCTGACTGTGCTGTGCTATTTTGTCTCCCCAACATGTGCTCTCTGAAAATGTAGCGTTTCTTGGGGTACATTCCCTCAGATGGCATGGCAGGCATTAGGTGTGAGCCTTTCTGCATGGTTTGGAATGGAAAATCCCTGTTACTGTGGGCTGGGGTAAAAGGGTGTAAAGGGTGAGCAAGGTACTTAAAACTGAACTACCACTGTAAATATCCAGCTGTATAGATGGACAATTAATCATCCGAAGTTACATTATTAATATTTAGCAGACACTCATCCAGAGAGGCTAACATACGTTACAGTTTTTTTACAGTGTTATCCATTTATACAGCTGGATACTTCCTGAGGCAATTGTGGGTTAAGTACCTTGCCCGAAGGTACAGCAGCAGTAGCCCAGGCAGGAAATGAACCAGCAACCTTGCGGTTGCAAGTCCTGCTCCTTTACCACTATGCTACACTGCTGCCATTGCGGTGGGTAAGAGTGCCTGCTAATAAAATGTAATGCAATCTCTGTATCTCCTTCCCCTTTTTTCAGCCTGTGGCCCCTCAGCTCTCTCCGCCAACCAAACCAGCAGTGGAGCTGTGGTTATTTATGGGTTATCACACCTGCTGCCCATAGCACTCCCACACCCTGCTGGTCCTGTCAACCTGAAATGATTGTGAAACTTTCAGAAATGCTCTGCCCTCCTAAGAACCAAAAAGCTCTGGAAATCACTGCTGATTTGCTGCATTACTTTCTTCCAGAAATCATTTGCACTGCCCTGCCTCGCCATCAACAACCAATCTATCCCAATGATTCAGTCAATTCGTTCAACTTCATTTGACACAGCGCTTTTGACAAAGATGTTGTTTCAGAGTGCCTCACTGGGTGTGTTTCATAGAAACAATGTAAGTTGCAGTGACTGTAACATGGCAGGAAAGAGCAGCAACACTTTGATAATGTAGATAAAACCACTGACATTAGAAGCAGTTAATTAGATGCATTTGAACTATGCTGGTCTATGCCTGCCATTGTTGACTTGTCCTTTCATTGTGAATATTCATAAAGGCCCAAATGTCAATGGTGAGTTAAACAGCACAGACAACACCAGAAGCTCCTATTGCAAACAGGAACCTCGTAGACATGGAAGCATGGAGAAATAACAAACCACAGAGCTGAGTGTCCAGTTTAAGGGTCTCTATCAGTCTCCCTCTCAAATACTGGGGAGTGGAATAAGGCAAGCTAAAGCCCCAGTGATCTGCATGTGATCCATGAATTAGTACATTTCCAGTGAAAGTCATTCAATATATAAGAGCCTCTCATTTTAAAAACAACTTCCCCCATCCCCCTGTGCTGGTTATTCATGTCCAGAAATGGCTCACTCCCCTTAGCCCCCTCCTTTACCCCCTACCCCCATTCCCCTTCAGAAAGAGGCAGGGGCTCTCTCTTCCGTGGCTGAAGGCTGGGCTTGGGTCATTGTGTCCACTAATATATCAAATAACAGCTGTTCCGAGGCCCTGCGAAGACCAATCACCTCCCCCCTTCCATCTGTCTCCCTCTTTCCTTCTCCATCTCCCTTTCTTTTTCCTTACGTCTGTCCCCATGTCCCTGTCTGTCCATCTCTCTGGTTCCCATCTCTCAATATCTGTCTTTCCCTCTTTACCCTCTGTCTGCATCTTTTTTCCCCTAACTCTTTCCCTCTTATAACTATCCTTCTTTGAAGTAATCAGGGATTCAAAATGGCTTTATTAGATTGCAGAGGTTGTCAAGTGTTGCTGAGGCATTTTAGAAATAAACATAGAACACTCTCTACTCCCTCTTTCAGAATAAAACAAAAGGGCAAGACTCTCTCCGCCTGTTTCTCACTCTTTCTCTCCCCTCCTCTTTCTTTTGTCTCTTTTGTTTTCTTTTCCCTTTGCTTTAATTCACTTCAGCGGTCCTAAATTGGCAGGGAAAAACCATAGTACCAAATACAAATATAGGACCACATAAAACAGAAATATATGCATACTAATGATTATGTCTACATATACACAACCAAAATGAAAATAATATATAAAAAGTATCAAAATAAAATAGATCATCAACAATCCTATGTTATAAAGATTCATAACACAAATGCTCACAGTTTCTTTCTCTCTGTATCTTTCTTTAGTTCAGTTATCTGTTCCCTCTGACTGTGTCCGACTCCACTCTCCACCCCCTCGACCTCTTTATTGTCTCAGAAACTGTGCCAAGCCTCTGATTTTCTGTGTGTAAATTCACACCAACTGCCCAGCACAATTAAACACTGTTTTCATTCAGGCTGAGGAGGTTTCCACCTGAAATTTAAAACTGCCTACATGCCAGAGGGCAACCACCTTGGCCTCAAAAGGAACAAATTAAACATGGCTGTGCTTTATTCATTTATTTATTGATCTATTTGGCCAGTGACAATTATACAATTCCTCTACCCAGTTATTAAGACTTCATGTTGCAATGCTTTGGCAGTCTTTGTGCCTGAAACCCCCGTAAAGGTTTATACTCAAAACCTGTTCTATAATTACTTAATTGAAATCTTAATTGAAGTAGAGTTTTTTTGCACAAGGACTTCTCTATGATGAGAGTTGTGATACATGAAGATGGGGGGGGTGGGGGGTGGGGGGTGGATGCAGCTAAATCTGTCACTCGAAACTCTGCCCCCTCACAGTGCACAGTCGTGGTCCCACACACAGAACTTCCCCTACACCCTCCCCACCACCACCACCAGCCTTGTCTTGCAGGCTAATTAAACCCCATTCACACCCCTCACTAACAACCTCCACTCTCATTCACATAAACACTTCAGCCAGTGCTTGTGTTTATCCAAACGCCTGCTGCCCTGTCAGAGGTGCTTTTCCCCGCTCTCCCTGTGCCAGAATGTTCCCCTCTTTGTGTTTCATTCCAAGCCCCTTTTAATAACCTAACTGACGCCATTGCAGCCCCCCCAGTCCTTGGTGACCACAGGCCCTCAGGAACCAAGTGAAGTAAGCTCATTTAGGGGTCTTTAAAATCCACAGGGTTTTGGCGCTCCAAGGGGCATGCCCCATATATTTGTGTCCATGTGGATCCTGCTCCAATGACGGGGGGTGGGGATAGTGGTGGGGGGGGGGGGGGGGGTAGGGGCGTTCAACGAAACACAAGTTAAGGCTGCTGGCCTGGGACTGATTTAAGAGCCTGTTTGAAGTGCAGATTACAGATTCCTCAGTCTAAAGTCCCTACAGGAGTATCCATGGCTTTGGGAATCTCTATCGGATTTCCTCTCGGGTCCAAAGCCGCCACATCTCAGCTTGTGGTCCCCTGCATCGTGCTGGACAGGCTATGTACAGCATATGTGAGAGAGACAGTGTGTGTGTGTGTGTGTGTGTGTGTGTGTGTGTGAGACTGTGAGTGTGTGAGGGTACTTGTGTGTGCATTTGTCTGCACATGTGTGTGGATGGGAGTGTATGTGGGTATATGTGCATGTGTAAGTGTGTGTGTTGTCTTTCAGCATGTATATCTGAGTGAACTTTGTGTACTTGCATGTGCTGTTGTCTGCACATGTGTGAGTAACTGTGTGATTAGCACTCATTTGTGTGTGTGTGTGTGTGTGCATATGTATAGATGGATTTTCATGGATTTCAAACACTAGCGCTGTAGAAACAGGAGTCAAGATAGCATGCGGGAATACTCAGCCCTACTAAAAAGAAAATTCTGACACAGAGGTGACATTCTTCACATGTATGGTACATAAGCACACCCCTGTCTGCTGTGCTTGTGAACAGCCTATGGTTATTAACATTTTTTTGGAAAATGAAATCCTGGTGTGTGACACTTTGGGTAAGAGAGGGAACTTCCTGCATCACAGCTGTACATGTACAAAGTACATGTCAAACAGCCGTGTCTGAGGTGACATAAGTTGTACCTCCCAATGTGAAAACACTTTTCCCTATTCCACAGCAGTTTCTCCTGTAACCTCCATGGGGACTAAACATGCCAGAACTTTCCAACACATAAAGTGGTGCTGAAGAACCAGAGGTAGATGACTCCCAAGACCTACATATTCAATGCCTTTGATAAAATCCCAGCTCTCAGTTTGTGATTAACACTGCATAGGAATGGCAGGCAGGGTGTTCAGATTATACTGTAGTACCAAACATTCCATCAGAGCATTGTGACATTCTCAGATAAAGGGTATACACTCCTGCCACACATGAACGAGACACTAGACACTAGACCCTACAGGCTTTTCTAAAAGCATAAACATAAAAAATGACTCAAAAGTCATGCTTCAAATCCCTTTAGAAAAAAACACTTATCGTCTCAGAATACTGGTGTCAAGCAAGTTTCCTATCCAGGAGAAATAATATTTCTATGAATTTGCACTACTGAAACTATTATTAATTAATAGCAAAATTTGGTTGCAGTCTGATTGAGGTTGTCCACAATTTTAATGGCAATCTTAAACATTTAAATAAAGGATGTTTCCAGCTAAACAACAAAATTAAACAAAGATCTTGATATTTTAATTTCTTTAGGGAAAAAACAAAACAAAATGTAATAATCTATCTCTGCTGCAAGTTTCTTTTTATCCATGAGACTCTCATTTAGCTACCTTCGAAGGTTTCACCTCTTCAAGTGCATTGTTTCTCTTGCAAAGCAGAATTCAGAGTAAGCAACTTGTATGCTTTTCATAACATAAGTTCAGTCATTTCCTCTCCATCAACATTGTCTGATGCAATTTTTGCTTGGACCTTGTTAAGCAATGGGTAGAAAAAATGACAACAGATAGGTTTCTCTTCCACATCTTATCCCACCTACCTAACAAATCACGCTTCACCTGACCAAATCAGATCCAGAAAATAAGTGCATCAAAACAACGAACTGAGATTACAGTTAAAAATATATTTATATCCTTTACCTTTAGCTATCTTTATTGACAATGTTTTTTTTGCTCCAGGTGTGAGAGGGTCATTGACTAAGAAAAAATGTGGTTGGCTAAATATACCAGAGCATTATGTAGTATGACCACTCACCCCACAAAAGAATGCTGGCCATGGCATCACTCTGACGGGGGAGGAGGGTAGGATATGAATATGGACCCCACCCCTGCCTCCTCCTGTTACATCTTACTCTAGTCAAGCTTATTTCCATGACAAACTGGACTGTTATTGTTGGCTTCGCAGGATCTTGACTGATTTTCTGATCAGAACGGATTAGATCTGATTAGAACAGAGGGAAAAGGCAATCTTGCAGTCCACTTTGTTTACATTGGTCATAATTTGGAGGTCCTAGGTTATGACCAGTGCATTCACATGATTCAGCTACTTGCAGGGGAACATTGGGATCTTTGTTGTGTTTTATTTTTAGTAATTAATATTTTATTTAAGATAATATTTTAATGAAGTTGTTTACACAAATCTGCCTTTTGATTGAGACTAAACAAAGCAGCCCTATAAACCATGCACCTCACTCAATAAGTGAGTGGCTTCCTCAGTGGCAAGCGGCAGTAAAGACATTTTAGCACTATAGGACAAAAAGGCCAGCAAAATAATTACAGCTGTCAAACTGAAAGCTTGTTCAGTTCTTTTTTTTTTTTTGAAAGCATTGAGTAAATAAAGTATTCCAGGGCTGAGTTTTGATTGGCATTTAGCAGACACACTTATCCAGAACAACTTATATCGGTTACATTTTTTTTAACATGTTACCCATTTATACAGCTGTATATTTACTGAGGCAATTCTGTGGTGAGTACCTTGTCCAAGGGTACAACAGCAGTGCCCCAGGGAGGAACCAGCAACCTTTCAGTTACAAGTCCTGCTCACTACCACTATGCCACCCTGCCTCTCATACCACTGCACCCAACCAATACCCAACCAATACCAATCAAATTCATGGATTTTAAACTAGGATCACTACAGCATACCATCTCCCTTTCTCTTTCTCTTATGCAAAGCTACTTTGTGTTTGATTGGGTTTAGCTGAGTTGGGCTGGCCTAAGTTCAGTTATGAGGTGTGTTGAATTTTGTGTAGCAGTATCTCTGACTCACACACACAAAATACGCGCATATGCACACAAGCTGCACACTCACACGCTAACACCCACGCACGTATCTGTTCAGGGCACTGAACTTACACAGTCACGTGTGTAACCAAACAAACAGTAGTCTCACACAGGAGCTAATTTACATTGAAACACCCCTAGCTTTCAGCAGTGATGCACTCCAATCAAAATCCAGCTTTCTCAAGTCCCACGAAAAACAAATGTTTGTTCTACTGCAGATCCCTGAGTGTAAAGTGCTGAGTGAAGATTTAACTTACTGTAGGGGACAACAGGACTCAGCATTATGCACAGCTTCTTTGTGGAGATGGTAGTTTCTCAGCAGTGAGCCCCAGGTCAGCATCTCTCCTGCTGCACTCCATAGCTGACCTGGGTTCCAACTAAGACTCCACAACATTCAGCCCTGGAAATGAAAGCATGGGGACACCACTTAAAGTGCTGCACACCTCTCGATACAAATGCTCACACAGGCATGCATACACAAACACACACACACACACATAAACGCATACAAATGCACATATTTACAATCTCTCCTAATGAAGAGATTCTCCTCTCCTCAAAAAAGTATTGATCAGAGGCAAGGCAACAGCAGACTGACCACAGACCAGAACAGTTCTACAAAGGGCTTTCTAAATCTGCCACACAAAAAGCTTCTAGCTAGCATACCATTGCATAGCACAGAAGGCAGAAAGGACATCACTTTCCTGATCTTATTCATTACACTCTTTTGATGTGTACATGATTACAACTGCAAGAGTTTTACCTGCATCTATGGCGGTGTTTGAAATAAATTATTATTTTTAATGATAATTAAGAGGGATTATGTTTTCTTTTCTAGACACGTTAATACAGTGTCATGAAAGTGTCATCTTTTCATATTTATGTTATGAAATTATTAATACTCCATACAATTCAACAGTTCACCCACCTCATATTTTCTGTGAGAACAATAAAGTCTTACATAGTTATATATATTTGCATTTGAAATGCAAATATATATTTATATATATATTTGTTTGTATTTGTTATTTATTTATTATTGTAGTTATAGTCAGTGAAAAGTTAAAACATTCATCATTAATAACCAGCCTTTTTTGTGCATGTAAACCTTAAAACTGACTCAGCACACATGTGGCAGAACAATAGTGTACAACCAAACTATGCCCACTTTTAGGATTTTGTAGAACAATGAAAATAGGTTAATAATTACTGCTCAACTACATTACTGTATGCATATAGTGGACTGAAATGAAATGTTTGCTTTATTATTAACAGTAGGCAAGCTAATTAGTCTTTAATTCATCAAAAGAATACTTTATTTTTGAAAATAATTTTTAGATTTTTTAAAAGTTGGTGGACTGAGGACTGAGAGCACTTGCAAACATTTATATTACGAACTGAAATATTGCAAATATATCAATAAAACTATGTACATTCATATGCATGCCAAATAGTCCAAGCACTGAGATTGAATGAATGTATTTTGACAGACAGACATACACTAACAGCACTACTGGCCACTGAAGAAATTACTTTTCCACACATGAATGTGTTGGAAATACAATAAGAAAATATGTGTGGGTTAAAAACAATGACTACTGCTTATGTTTGGGTTTCTAACCTCAGAATATTCTAAGCACACCTTAACGAACACAAACCACAAGCCACAGAGTCCCACAGAAACCATGCACTTTTACACAGGGTTTGTTCTGTCCCACAGCTTGTAGCCCACAGCCTGCATGTACAACTTTTCACCAGAGTCCAAGATTTACAAAAGAAAAAGGAAAAAAAGACACCATGCACAACGTGTGCGGCACACAGAGGCAGCTGGAACTCATCAGCATGCAGAGAGAGAGAAAGAGCAAAGAACAGAGGGAAAGAGAAAGAGACACACTGGATCACGGAATGCACAGCCCAATGGAGAGGGCTTTCTCTAAAAAAGCCTAGTGTGAGTACACCCTAATTCTGCAACTTTAGAGAACAACACAAAATGTGAAAGCCCCTACTCCCCTCACCCCACAACCACGCATATACACACGCAGATACACACTCACATACATGTATACATACTTCTACTGCAAAAAAAAAATAAGGCAGCCTACGCAGAGAGCGGCTGCAGAGGGAAGGGAGACGGCTCGCCTTACCGCTTCATGCCTGCATTTCTGTAAGATCTGGATGCAGAATAATCCCCAGTGCTAGAGACAGGCTGGTGCTGTGTGTAGTGCTCTGATTTTCCTTTTTTACCACATATGGGACCCAGTGCTCTCTCTCCCTCTCCCTTACTCTCCTCTCTAAGTGACAACACAGCACACAGAAATCCCCTCCCCCATCACTCCCATCCCCCCTCTCTCTTTTTGTTAAAACTATTTAAGCGGGGGGGGGGGGGGGGGGGGATTGACCAATCAGGCACTGAGCAAGGGCTTGTATCCCCTCGCCTGGCTAGAGAGGGGGGGAGGAAAGAGAACAGAAGAAGAGGAAGATGTGGGAATTTTTTGGTGCAGTTTTCATTTTCATTTCTTTGAAGCTTCTGTGGTTTGTATACACAGGCATATGCTAACATCTGCGTTAAAGGAACAAATATAATGAAGACGTATAGTCATGATGGGAGAGGTTGAGACTCATCTCCAGCAGAAAAATAATATATCAGTACTTTGTACAAATACTGAAGGGCAAACTTTCATTTCAGCCTTGACACAGTGTTGACTCTCCTGTGGCTTGAATTACACGGACTGTCCTCTGTCTTAGTCCCCCGCACAGTGTAAATCCCCTCTTATTCTCACTGGCCATGTTTGCACTTACAATCATTTTGCATTATTTATCAGGATTATTTTGTAAATGTTCAAAATACAAGACTGTAAAAATAAAGAAATACCAAATAAAATATACTGAAGAAGTCAGAGTTTGATTACAAATGAGATGGAACATATTATATCATACATATTCATCATAACAGAATATCAGTAGGAATTTAACCATCAAACTTAGTCTGTTTGGATTAATGAGTTTAATAATTATAGAAATATAACTGTATACTGTTATATATTGTGAAAGTTCCTGGCTTTCAACAAAGATGTTGAGGTACAAGTTTGAATAGGAGTGGCAAATGGAAGCCTCAGAATGCAGAGGGCAGCATCAGATGTATGATGTGTTTTGTGATGTATCTGCATGTCATGGTAGGAATGCAACTGTAATCAGCAAATGTCTGGTTGAAATAAATAAAATGAAAAGCATTACTGCCCAGTTATGCAACTGTTAGGCTAATGCCTCCATGATGGTGTGCCTATGCATGTTCACATTGTTGCTTATTCCAGTTAAATGTCTGCTTGTAAAGGATAATTATAAGTGACATATTTACAAATGCCTTTGCTGAAGGAACTTATCTGGAATACTGAATGCACAAATTTGGAATTCTCAGACTTTTACATAAACGGGATTACTGTGTTCAGAAGTGAAACTATACAAGTTTGTACACCTCATCAGACCAGGGTTTGCTGTTCCTTCACTCTACATGACCAAAGATCCTTGCTTCCTGTTTTTCTGTCTCACCATACTTTCCTTCAGCCCCTGAAATATGGCCCTGGCCCATCTACAATGCTGTTTCTCCAGCTTGTTTAAGGCCCTCAAATGAATAGACATGGCTTAGAGAATCACCATCACTAAGTGTACTTCTCTTACAACAAATAAATGATCAGCAACAGATGTGTGTAATAAAGCACTAAGCTTATGCTAACTTCATAATGTCAAATCTAAAATCAACAGCATTTTTTTTGTTTTAAGCAACTAACGAGCAAAAAAATTTACAACAGTATCCCTGCAGTAGGGCGTGCTTCTGTACCTTTGTCCCCACCCCCTTCTGGTGATGAGGCAGGCCCTTGACCCCACCCCTTTCATCCAGTAGGGGAGGCCCATGCTACAGACCATGCCTCCTCCCTGCCACAAGGCAGTATGTCACAGCTGTGCATCCATTTTTAGATCAGTATGGTGTGTTGCATGCCCACATTGGCTCCTCGCATTTCAGCAGGCTATAAACACTCCCAACAACTACCTCGACCAAATCTCCACCAAGTCACTATGCAATTTATATCCTGGCTACCCACACACCTGTGTACATACGCACATGTACACATACCTTTTCATACCCTAAAAGGCATGACTGAAAATAGAGGGAAAGGCTATGTATGAAATTCAGACTTGGAAGAATCCAGTAAATGGAATGCACTGCAGAAGTATTCCTGTTCAATTTCTTCTGGAAAAGGCAGAGTACTCTGCCCTCAATCCCGCCCACAAAATGGGAGTAAATATGCTTGCCAAGGGAATCTCAGATTTCTCGACTGAAAAACATCCTTGGTCTTTTCAATACATACAAAGTATTTCTCCCTGAAGCAGATGTTTCCAGATACATGTACAGTAGAATAGCAGATCATTCACTTGCTTTGGTTCACTGAATTTTGTTACAATTCTTGTTTTGCAATTGTACATGAATAAACCTAAATGTATTCCTTTTTTGAATATTCAGGATGTAAGGAGTTGAAGTGTTCAAATTCAACCGAAAATAAAAGTGCTTGGTACTCACCATTCACTTGAAGAATTGAAGAATTCTTGCCATAGTTCTGTCTTCACCTGACTGTGCTTGTCCAGGCAGTTAGGTATTTGTGTGAGCTATAAGCACAAAAACCTTTTTAATTTTTATTTAATTTTATTTTAACCTTTATTTTGGATCAAAAAAAGTTTCTGATATGTCTCCCAAAGAGAAGACTAGAATAGGAAAAATACAATATAGTACACTTTGTCATACAAAAACTCTCTCCCACTCTCACACACACACACACACAAACATTTACACACCCAAACACACTACTGGAGTTGGGTGTTTTACTTGATTGGAGCTGGGGCAGAATTTGTTCACTGTGTTAATAAGACAGATAGATAGTTTAGAATGTAATATGCTGGTGTGCAATTTGGGACACAACCACTGGTGTAACTATTGATGGTACAGCCAGGCTCAGAGGCTGTCAGGGGCCCATATAGGATGGTGACTTTTTACTACTTCACTATTTGTAGGTGGGCCCTCTCACACATTGACTGTTTCACACAGTCTTCAAAGTAACCATTCAACAATATCACCAAGCTTCCAATATATACCACCTTCCCACCTTGTGTATCACATTTACGGTTTTGATTTATAGGCTTTTTACATGTATTTTTATTTGTCCTTATTAAAATGTTCCAAAACTACATGTTTTATTAAAAATAAATATGATTTCTATCCCCAACTTATTTCATTTGGTTGCTTTCTTCTCAAAAGTTACGACGGAAGAAGGCTTGCTGGGAAACGCTAATTTGTTTGTCCCATGACCTTGCTCCCTGTCATTTGTGACAATTTGCGTGGCATTTATCAATTTAAATTACATTAAATGCTCATGACACATCACAGCTTTTGAGGTCTGTGTTCTAAATGTTATTGTTCATTGCACTCAACCTAACCTAAAAGTTTATTGTCAGTAATTTAAATCTAACTAAATTTAGCTCCGTTTTATAATTTGAATTTTGTGACACCAGAAAGCTATATTGTGAAACATTTAAGAGAAAGCTTTGGGATAACTTGCCACTTAATTGTTCAAATTGCCATCCTTGTTAGTTAAACAACCTCATGCTGTAGCTTTCGCAATAGCGCACAAACTACAGACAATCTGCGCTGTTTTGCGAGCATAATCATTTACTCTGTTTACTCATTGGTGCCAATTATTCTGTGAATTATTTGTTTTATTGTTAATCAAGGAGGATAAAGGGGAACAGGTTGAAAGTAATAGATTTAAAGGTAATGTTTCAACCTCCCCTGTTTCCAGCTCACCAGCCGCCACTGGTAGGAATAAATATGGAGGGCAGTGTATATGCAGAAGTATCCTTCTAAGTCATGTCCTCTAAATTTCTACACTGTGGAAACTCCATCTTTGGCATTTTAGGTTTATGTTGATAACTGGCTGATGGGGGGATGCGTTGGGACTGTGGAAAAGATTACAAGTGGAAAAAACCTCACCACAGCTCCCGCTGTGTGTGTGTGTGTGTACATGGGTTTGGAGATCATGTGGTTTATTGCAGGCTCAGTTGTTTATTGTTCTAGTTCTACCTCTAGCAGACAACTGAAAATTGGGGAGTTACAAACCAGCCTCAAACAGAGGCCTGATGGTATGGTATGAGGATGGTATGATCACAGGCGGTCGCAATGAGAGATCCCCTCTGTGTAGGTGTGTCACAGTGTCAGTGTATGCATGTGTGCAAGTATGCATATGTATGTAATGTATTTTAAGTCATTTGTTTTCTTTTTATTGCCTTGGTGCAAACTGCTACCACTGTCCTGATATATGAATAAAATATGAATAAAAGGTGTGAAATGTCTATGCGTGGCAGACAGCTGCTGTTAGAGCTGGAAGAGATCTTGTAGGGCTTGTGGTCTTCTCTCCACTCCGGCAGGTTTTTGGTCTTGTTCATGTCTGCTGCCAATCCACAGCGTAAATGTGTGACATCATCAGAACAGAAATATAAACATTCCATATCAGCCATGCGTGTTCATCAGGGGCCAAAGAAAGGGGTCAACACATGCCCACAGAGGCCACAGAGCCTAGACTTTCATGGCCTCCAGTCTCATCAGTTTAAAAATCAGGTGAACATGAAGCCACATGCACATTGTATCTTTTGCATCGTCAGAAATCTGTCAACAGAGGTCAACAGTGCAGGTAAGTGCAACTTTAAACAGCATGCAGCTTTGCAGCACAGAGCTCTATTGATTGAAGTGGCTGCATTTCCCCTGCCTTCTCCTGCACAGAATTATAAGAAGAGTCTGAAGACTGCCGGTTAAAGCCCTAATTAAAGACAGAGGTGAGCTAATTCACTTGAGCTGCAGGGCTGAGCATGGGTCACAATGACAGGTCTCCTACACCACACCCCCCCCTCCACAGCTTTTCTCCAATGCCCTGACACAGCACTGCATGCGTGTGTGTGGCTGTGAGCAAGTGTGTGAAAGTGGCTATGTGTGTGTGGCAGTGTGTGCAAGTGCATGTGCATGTGTGGGTGTGTACATTAATTGCAGAGTTGAAAAGATTTTAAAAAGGTTGATTTTAGTTTAGGTGAATAAAAAAGTGGCATGCAAGAAAACCACCAAAATCATCCCAAGAAACTCAAAGTGACAAAAACAAAGCTGTGACTAATCAGTTACATAGTTGTGAAACAAAACTAAATGGGGAAAATGCGCTAAAAGAGAGAAAAAAGAACACAGCAACACAACCTACACATTCTCCCAGTCCCATTGCAGGATATTCCAGTGGTATAGCATTTCCTCTTGCTATATAAAATTATATAATGAATCAGAGTCGGGCCAGAACAAATCTAATAGGGGGGCATTAGGGTAACCGCGGTGGGGGGGGCACAAACTGCCGTTCGAGAACTCATTCTATGATGTAAATGCTTGATAATATGAGTTTGCCGTCAACAACCAACACACCAGCCCAGTTCCAATTTCAAAACATGCTGCAAAGTTCACACACACACACACACACACACACACACACACACACACACACACACACACACACACACACACTGCATCTACATCTACACTGCACAAAATATAACCTACGTGCAAGCCACGTCTTTCTCTCTCTCTCACACACACACACTCTGCACTGTGAACGTCATTACAACGTCATTTGAAATAGACTATATCTATCCATTTCTGTTCGAAGTGCAGTATGATAGTTACTTGCTCTCACTGAAACATATTAGCACCAAACGTTGTCTGCAGCGTTATGCATGCGTATAACGTAATGACAACAAATCAAACAAATCAAACCAGTAGCATCAAAGTACCAGACCAATGAGCATACTACTTCCCCAAATGTGACCTTATGCAAATATGTGTCAGTACTCAGGCCTCCTAGCTGTTGTTTTTGGTTTCTCCCCATCTGTCATCATGGTCCATGTGCTTTTGTTTGTTGTTTTTCCTTGTGTTCCAGCCCTGCCCTGCTCTCTGCCCTGCCTCCGCCCACCTGATTACTGTGATCATCTCCACCTGCCTGCCTGCGCACCTGCTTCCCATCACCTCATCAGTCTAGCCCTATATCTGCCCTGCCAGTTCGTTTGCCAGTTCGTTACAGTGTTTTTTTTTTTTTTTGTTTTTTTTTTGCCTGTCTTGTTCCCACCTGTGTTTTCCTGTTTGGATTTTCTGGTTTTTGCCTCACCTTGCCTTGCCTGTTCTTCGACTTTGTCTCTGCCTACCATTCTGCCCTGCCTTCACGGTTAGACCCTGCCTATTCCTGTTTTTGACCATGCCTGTTTTACGATTGCTTTCTTGTCTGACGATTCTGCTAATAAACGCCTGGAATCTGAGCGCTTGTGGTCCCCGTCTGAGTCCGTGCCTGAACCCTGACAATATTACCAAGAGGGTGTGTTTTTTTTTTTTTTCTTATTTTTTTCATTTAGCGAAAAGG
Source organism: Megalops cyprinoides (assembly GCF_013368585.1). Taxonomy (NCBI): domain Eukaryota; kingdom Metazoa; phylum Chordata; class Actinopteri; order Elopiformes; family Megalopidae; genus Megalops; species Megalops cyprinoides. Next base: position 38,755,002 of record NC_050589.1, on the reverse strand, counting down.
TTTTCACTTTTAATATGATAAATATAAATGAATTAATAAAACGACAAAGGCCTGGCCTACGGGGGGGGGGGGGGGGGGGGGGGGGTTACAATAACACAATAATTTGGGGGGGCAAGGCCTGCGAATGTCCCCCCCTTGATGCTGACTCTGTAATGAATAATGATGAACAACAACTATGAAGATGCTCAAGGGAGCTGAAACCTGATGTTTATTAAATAAATACATCAGTGACAGGACCTTTATGTTTATATTCATGTGATTTCTCTCCCAGTTTGTTCTGAACAGAAGACCAGAGTAATGCGCGAGTGGTGGACCGCTATCCTTTTGCCTGTAACCCTATCCGTCCAGCCTACTGAAAACTGGGCTAGCACATTGTGTTTGAATTCGGTTACAGGCAACACTTCCTTGCTGGCTGATGTCAGGAACTCCAAATATAGCTGCAGTCACAAGCTGCCTGGGGGCAGCCATAGGGCACTGGCAGCTAGCCAAATCCTGCCTTTGTGTTTATGGCACAGTTAAGAGGCACAGCGACACAGGTTCGACTGGGGGGAGCGTCAGAGCTGCGCTTCCTCTGGTGGAAAAACAGATGGAGAGATAGAGACGAGCCACAAATGAGAAAGAGGAGAGGAGTGACAGAGAGAGCGGGAGAGAGACTATTGCTTTTGCACTAGACCGTACATCAGTATGTAAATTATAGTCACCAAAAATGTTGCTAGTATATCATGTATTTCACATATGCAGCTCTGCTTTGGCAGTACTGTACCTTCTGATTTCATGCCAATTAAGCACAATCTGAAGCCAAATTTTACAGATACTAAGAGAATTTATTTTGAAATTAAAGTCAATTCACTCACAATCATAAAAATCAAAATAATTTAGGTAGCATGAGGTTGTCCAAAGCATACGCTACTCAAGAGATAAATACAGACACCAATCAAAGTCAATCATGTCTGCCCCCTCTATCTGAGGTTTCAGAGCAAAGGACGTATGAGAAATTGATTGCAATGATCTGAGTATTCAATTAAATCCATATCTGTATATTTATTTAAATAATACCTGCCTTGGTATTTAGTAGTCAGTTGTTCTTGATGGGTTAGTAGCCAAACTAATATAAAAGAAAGAAAAATGATCAAAGCTGGGATATTGCATTGTTTGGATTGGCACAGGAAGTAAAACTGTGACCAGGCATAGCATTAAGAGGAAATTACTGCTCATCAACAGAAATACAAGGCAAAAAGGAAAGTGTTTGGTTCAGCTACTGATTTGGTGTCCATCTCTCCGGGCTAGGTTCTCCCTGTGTTAAACTTTTATTAGTTGATACACCTTGCAGGCATGAAACCAATTGGAAGAGACATGTTATATGAATGAGACTCTGCTATATGCCAAATACGTATGCATATATTTTCTGATGCCATTTTTTTTTTATTATCCCAATTATTCCAATTAAGAGTGAAAATCCATTGCTTTCACAGGCAGGCTGATGCTACACACATGCGTGCTCACATACACAATTACACACAAATGCATACAGGTAGTCACACATGCACACACATTCCCACACATGCATATACGTGCCCGCACACGCACGCACGCACACATGCACGCACGCACGCACGCACGCACGCAGGCACGCACGCACGCACATTGTGTCATTTGTCAGATCCTGGCATTAAGTTCTTTTTCTTTGGTTGGCTCTGTGCATACTGTGGAACAAACCCCCAGTGATTCTAAATACAAAACAAGATCCATTGACAACTTCCAGCGTCCTACATACATTGTATGCATATACACTGCGGCATATTTCCTGAAGCAGCACAAATTTGCGTCTGTTTTATAAGTGTATTTCAGTCATGTTCCACCCTGGACTTTAATCTACAACCCTCTGAGCCTAGGTGAGCCTTCCTGATTTCTGATGTCTGGGTTAGAGGACAGCAGTGTCTGAAGGACACGCTTCCTTCTTCTGTCTCTCCTTAATTTAATCACTGTGACAATGTCCCAGTGCCAGTGGCCCAGTAATCCCCCTATAACTGAGTTCACCGTCACCCCCAGCCATTAATAATTTATTTTTCTCTACAGCAGGAACAACAGACCTGGGGAGGGTGCCTCCATTTTGGTATCACAAGCATTTCTGTAGCAAAGCTTAATCTTTGATGTGAAAGATCAATGCTTGTTATAAAAGCAGTATGATAAAAGTGGTATGGTATGGTTAACCATCAGCTGAATGTGTTGACATGGCACCTTATAGAAAGGCAGAGAGAATAGTTGTTCCGGGATTCTACGTAGAATGAAGATTGGGTACAATCAATTAAAGCATGTATTTTTGCACACATTTTATCCGTGTACTTTTGGTCATTTCTTGCTATGATGGTTAAAGTTCTCTCTTTGCTGGTCTCCATTTTCCTGGGCAATAGAAGCCTGGATTCATGTAGATGTAGAACCAGACAAAATCTATATAATGCATGTTATGTATGATGTCTTAAATACATACATTTGCAGTAATGGCTAAACGAGTGAAAAGCCACAGAACCTAATCTTATCCAATCATCTAATTTTTCCACATAGACTCTGAGAGCTGCAAGGTGACCAAATTTAATCACTCCAACAGCCAAAATTACTGTGCACTAGAACCACCTCTCTTTGGTGGACTGTAATTTATGATTGATAATACAAATTAGCACATTTTACATGAATGCATGCAGACAGACAGATAGACAGACAGACACACACACACACACACACCAACAGTGTTAGTCAGACACAAATGTGAAAAAAGCACACACTCCCACATGCTTGCAAAATTAAAAAAAAACACATTCCCATATGTGCATTCCTTCCCCACTACTGCTAAATGCACCCATCCCACACAAACAGCTTTCTCTTCTCTTCAATCATTAGCCCAGGTTGAGACATCAATTAGTGCCCATGTCCATGGGCTTCCAAGGTTAAAATGTACAGCTGAATGATTTTCAATCACACACACACACACACACACACACTCACAGAGTGCCCACTCATGCCTGCTCACAACAATTCTGTGCAATTTAGAGTATCTACCCTTTACACTGTCTAATTATGTCACGCTCCCTTCCTTCTCTGGAATTACACCCTCTCTCTCCTCAGGGCCCCCCTCTCCTATTTGGTGTGAGTATATTACAGAGCGGACTTAGGACACAGTGCAAGGCCTTGGCTTGCTAAAAGGAGGAGCAGAGCTGTGTTGCAGAGATGGTGTTTGAATGTAAATTGAGGGGGTGGCATTCTCTTTTCCTCATTTGTTTGTTATTATTTTTATTTGCCAGATTCTCTTAGCCAGAGTGACTTGCAGAGTAACTCGGTGTTACAGGAAAGCTCCATCGACAGTATATGATAATTGAAAAAACTTCATGAGGCCATATGCTGTATATTTAACAGGCAAGCCAATGGGGTTATAGCACTGATGACTGTGTTTTTGCCACAGTGCCAAACATATGCACGCATACACACACAAACACACACACCCACACATGCTCACACACATACACAAAAGCACAAACACACACACACACACACATAATACACACATGCATACACACAAGCACAAACACACACACATATACATACAAAGACACACACAGAATGAAGTGTGTAACTAGAATTTGGGTAGGAGAGGAATTGATTATGTATGTTTTTTTTTTTTCCTGGGGGGGAGGGGTGGGGTGGTGGTGGTATAAAACAGTAAAGCCCAACCCCAGGGCTCTGAGTCTTGGGAGAGTCTTTATTCCACAGCTCAGAGAACAGAGGCCACACTGCTTTAATGGGATTGAGATTAATTGCTGACAAATACATATTCAGCAATCCTCTTTCTTTTCCCCTGACTTTTTTATGACAGTGATTAATTGTTTACTGGAGGCTGCCTGCCATGCTGGGAGCAGTGTTTTTTGGAGAAGGGGGTAGGGTGGGGTGGAGTGGGGGATGGAGAGAGAGGAAAACAGAAAAAAAGGAAAAAAGAGTATTTTCCTGGTGTTTTTTTTCTCTTTCTAGATGCTCCCAGTAACTCCTCTGCAAACACAGTGAATACACATTGATGGATCTGCTACTGGTTGTAATAAGCACTTGGACAAAATTCTTCTTAGTGCTTTCCTCAGAATAGGAACCACTTTAATACATCCTTGCGTAAACCAAGCATTCATCTAACTGTAATTCAAATTGTTCAAATTTACATTATTTTGATAATAGCACAATGACCAAGGAAACTGAGCTTAGAGACTTTCAGTTGTTTTATGTCATGCTGTAATCATTGCCAAGTTGTGTACTGAAACCTGCATTGTGACTGAACCTCCCAGGAATGGGAGAAAGCCAGCCCTGCATTTTTACTATAGCACACTCTCATTCCTCCGCTTTTAATGTTCCCCATATAAAGAGCTGAAAGATCAATGCTTCTGTCGCAAACAGCATCGTCTGCATTGGTCTGCAGCCCAGTGGGAGCCCCACCCTCTTCCCCTTTCTCCAGTGGTCAGCTTTCACTGCAATCTTCCATGATATGCAATATTGGAGTAAAAACATGCTCCAGCAATCCCAAGAACAGTGCCATAACCCCACTGGAGCAATTCATTGTGCATGTCCTCATGGCAGACTGTTTTCACAGTGTAATATTATCATAATTTTTCTGTTATCTGTCCACCCCCACTAAACCAGACCAGGTTAATGAGACAAAGTAATCTGCCATTTCTTGTCCTTTTTACCCTATTCAGCTGCTTGAATTAACAACTACTTCAGTGCCCAGAAAAAGTGGACACAAGCCTTGAATGCACCATGTTCAAAAAATATCTGACTGTGAAAGAAACATCAATTTAGCTCAAAAACTGGCTTCAGATCTTTTGTTTAACAAACATGGCATAAGGCTGGAGCATCTGTGTCACTGAGGACCATAATCTGTCTTTAAGTCAGACAGAAATAAGTCTCAGCAGTGACACACTTTTTCCTCCCCGCCTCCTCCCCGTCCTTACAGAAGACAGCAACCACTATTGTTTGTCTCATTGTTATTAGTAAGTTCTGTTACAATTGATCATACCAATGCATGTGCATTCATGCTACTTTAGCTCTGGCCTGAAATTTACTGCTGCAGACCGCATTCTGGTGAGCATTGGAATTACCTGTTGTAGAGGTAGAGTAGACACAGCAGAGCAAAGCGAAGAAGAGGTTGCTTGGACCTCCACTGAGACAGATAAATGCTCTTGATAGAGCAGCCAATGGGTTTAACGCAGGAGTTGTCACAGGAGTGAATAATGGGAATGCTTTTAACAGCAGCAGACCCATGCATGGAAAAGCCACATCTCAGTTTATCCTGGTCTCTGTGGCGTGAGGCAGACTGATGCATAGGTAATCCCTTTGCACAGGCTGATCACACACAATCCCGGGCTGGCAGGTGACCTACAAACGGCGGCACATGCCAATTTAAATGAAGATCAACGTACAGCAGTTGACTTGCTTTTACACAAATGATGTGATAACATTGCCTTTGTGCACATTACAGTAAATCATATCAGTAATAACAAAAATATATTCAGAAGTCCAGTCACTTTGGCATTTTAAAAATGATAATTATCTAGTTGCCCAGCAAATGTCCTCCCCTAGCGGAAAACTACTCATTGTATATTTTACATTGTACCCATTTATAGAGCTGGACATTTGAGTAAATCCCAGTTCATGTGTACACCAGCACTGACATACCCAGGATTTGAACCTGCACCCTTTTAGTCACAAGGTGATTTCCTTAATTTCTTCACACATGACCCCTGATGCTATGATGTGTTTGTGCACCAGATCATCTGATTATCCCTTTCATACAAGGACAGCAATCTGTTGCTTGGACAGCAATCTGTCCTTCAATTGCAGCCACAACCAGGATCTGCAGAAAATCAGACCATACTTCTCCAAATACACAGCTCAAGTTGTGATCCAGGCTCTCATCCTGTCACATCTGGACTACTGCAACTCACTACTTGCTGGCCTCCCGGCATATGCCATCAATCCATTGCAGTTTATCCAGAATGCAGCAGCCCAATTGATGTACAGCATCCTCAAGCAGGCCCATGTGACACCTCTCTTTGAGTCCCTCCACTGGCTACCAGTTGCAGTGAGGATCAAGTTCAAGACCTTGCTACTAACCTTTAAGGGACTTAATGGATCAGCCCCCCAACACATACAGGACATGATCAAGGCCTACAAGCCAGCAAGAGTGCTGCGCTCTGCTATTTCGGGGCGCCTGTGTGTCCCGAAATACAAGGGCAGCATCTCTCAAACCCGCCTCTTCTCAGTACTGGCTCCACACTGGTGGAATGAGCTTCCTCTTGAGATTCATGCAACAGACTCCCTGGGCTCATTCAAGAGAAAGCTGAAAACTCATCTTTTCAAGCTGTATCTCTAGTATACCTTGCTCTCTATCTATCTCTATCTATCATATCTATCCCTATTTTCTATAAAAAAAAAACAGGTTTAGCACTTAATTCAGTATCTTACTGACTTCTTGTAATACTTCCCGATAGCTACTCTTAGCATAGTGATGCACTTATTTGGAAGTTGCTTTGGGTAAGAGCGTCTGCTAATGTAATGTAATGTAATACAAGATTACATTGGTCCGCAATAGCACAAGATGATGCACTGAACAACAACAAAAGCCACTGTTAACTACAGCAATGTAAATTCACAAAGAGAATGATTTTTATGCTATCATAAATATCCTTTTTCCAATCCATTTTTCATTACTGCTATTATTACTGGTAGTACAAGAAGCAGTGGAAGTAGTAATATTTGGCACATGCCCTTATCTACAGCAATTTACAGAACACAGTGATTTACAAAGACAAACAAAGAGCAGTGATTTAGGGTGCACTTTAGAGTACTGGTGACTCTTCCTTGCATTTCTTCCCTGATTCTTTGGTGACACCCATTGAAGAGATGAGGAAGAGATGCTAGGGAAAAGTAGGAGGTGCCTGCCGCAGTGAGAGAAATGGAACGTCCTTGTTCTACTAAGCTTCAGTAATTTTGTATGATGTTTATCAGTAATCCCTTCCCTCTTCACAGAGCATATGTGTTTTTTTTACATGAAATGTATAGTTAATTTGTCTACTTTGCAAGCAAAATTCTTCATCAATAAAATGGAATTTTGTATTCAACACCAAGTTATAATGTCATTGAGACCAGACAAGCAAGGACATCTTGTCATGTCTCCTACAGAAATGGAATCTTTAAGGTGGTGACCAGTTATCAATTTCAAGGTCACAGATGATATAAAGATGTAGGAATTGAGGAAAGGACACAACTTAGCATTTTTGGGATGCAGCCTGAAGTGTAGACAGGGGCATGTTGTGGAATCACTCTGGAAAAGATAGAGAGGATTCACAAAGCTAGTGTAGACATGCTTTGCCTGAAGTTCACAGGATTGTGTGAACAGCACAGAGGAAATCTTCTCCAGAGCTATGTGAGAAGAGACCTTCTTCTCAGCATCAGTCATGGAACTGCGGTGGTTAACTAGCTTTTTATTGCTGGTGAACTATCCCATTGCTGCCTCTCTTACAACACTGGTTAAATTTATTCAGTCACCAGCTGTGCCAGCTACACTTAAACTAAAATGACAAAATTGAGTTTTGAGATTATTATTATGTATCAATGCAGTATGCTGAATAGCTGCAACATGGCTATGATATGTAGTAGCACTAGACCTGTAATCCACACTACAAGTAGTATGATATATTTGTGTTACTCCAAAAGTGCAATGCTGTTGAGAGATTTTTGAACAGAATCCAAGCCTAGTTTTTTTGTTCATGTGTGTTTTCTTGAACTGTTGCCAGGAAGTGGATCTCTCAAGGCATGGATACATGTACTCACTGTATGCAAACCAGTGGGGGCTGGTGAGCTGGAAACAGAGAAGGCTGAAACATTACCTTTAAGTCTATCATTACTTTCAACCTGTTCCCCTTTATCTTCCTTGATTAACAATAAAACAAATAATTCACAGAATAATTGACACCAATCGTGTAAATGGAGTAAATGATTATGCTCGCGAAACAGCGCAGATTGTCTGTAGTTTGTATGCTCGCGAAAGCTACAACGTGAGATTGTTTAATTGACAAGGATGGCATTCATCGATTTAAATTACATTAAATGCTCATGACACATCACAACTTTTGTGAGGTCTGTGTTCTAAACGTTATTGTTCATTGCACTCAACCTAAAAGTTTAAGTAATTTATCGATCTAACTAAATTTAGCTCCGTTTTGTAATTTGAATTTTGTAACACAAGGAAGCTATAATGTGAAACAATTAAGAGAAAGCTTTGGGATTACTTGCCACTTAATTGTTCAAATTGCCATCCTTGTTAGTTAAACAACCTCATGGTGTAGCTTTCGCAATAGCGCACAAACTACAGACAATCTGCGCTGTTTCGCGAGCATAATCATTTACGAATTGGTGTCAATTATTCTGTGAATTATTTGTTTTATTGTTAATCAAGGTGGATAAAGGGGAACAGGTTGAACGTAATGATAGATTTAAAGGTAATGTTTCAGCCTCCCCTGTTTCCAGCTCACCAGCCGCCACTGATGCAAACACACACACGTGCAAGGGCACACGGATCTTATCAACACCTTATTCAGGAGAGGCATTCTAAAGGAACAAATTCAGGTCAGCTGCATTTTAAGCAATATTCGTGTGAGTTTCACAGCTGGAATAAAGGTTTTGATGACTGTAGGTGATGACAAAATTGTTTAAAATGCTTCTAACAAATACCACAGAACACAAAATATTAGTGAGTAATCTAGGTGCTGTTGAGTATGGTGGCAAGGCTGAGCAAACATAAATTGAGACTCCACAGAGTTTGTGGCAGTTGGCGTTTCACTTGTCCACTGTGTACTATTGATCTGAGTCTGGAAAAACTTGTGACTTAAGCTTACCCTGTCCCTGCTGAATAAATTGCACTGAATAAATCACATTATTGACCCTGCACTTATCAATAGAGGTAATGACAAACATCTGTCCCCACTCTCATTGACATCGACAGAACCTTACTGGAAAGAAACCAATGCTAGCTGTTCCCAGATTGTCAATCTTTTTAGTTTAGGCCTAGTCTGCATCAGTGATGGAAATATAGCCAAGACCCCATCTGAGGTATGCAGCAGTGCATTTTGGAGAGTGAAGACACTATGGCAACCACATGCCACCTGGCAAATGAAAATAAAACAAAAATAAGATCAACCCTAACCGTTTGCAGACAGATACCTCTGGACTCCATGTCATTTGCACTGAATGACAGATGAAAATGAATGCTAGTATGCTAACATAAGCACTGGAAACTTATTATAACCTTGCATGAAGAATTTCTTTCCCAATACATGGAAATAAATACAAAAATAGGTATTAAGATTATTTGTAAATATTAATTATTTGTAAATATAGCATGTATTACTTACTGTATGCATGCTTATTAGTATTGTAACTGTAATTAATATTATTATAGTTTATTAGTATAGTAACTGCATATATTTAGTATGTGTATAACTGCATACTACATCTGATTTACTGCTAAATTAAGTTTCACATCCATACAATAAAACATAAATGCTTGCAAACACAAGCCAGGATTAATGACAAAAAAGCACCACATAACCCCAGGTTTCAAACAAGGAGGTTCTAAGAAATGGACGATTCTACAGCTAAGCTTACATTGTATCATAGCAGCAATGCAGAGATGTTGTATTTGTTTCATTTTAATTCTTCATAATTGATAGTTGGGCACTGATAGCTAGGTTGACAGATAATTTAATAATAATGTCACAATCAAAATGGTACAACATAAATGAATGGCAAATGGTCTAAAAAGGACTCATTATATACTTATCTATGTACATTTTTAGTTGTTTATTTGATCATTTTAACAGTTTTACAGTTATATTTAATCTACTTTAGGCAGATAGCCCTTACATTTGAGGAGTAAATCATGCACTTCCAGTTTTCCAGTGTGTGTGTGTGGCTAATATAAAGGGAAATGACAGCAACAAATGCAAAAATGTCATAGTGATACATATGTCCTGTACAATGACAATAAAGCTCTCTTATGTCCTATACCACAGTAATAAACAAACAATAAATACCCATAGAAATATGTTACGTACAGAATTAAGACAGATGAACAATGTAAAATAAAGATAGATACGAAAGGTGGAGAGAAAAAGATGTTAGTAACAAGCCTCAGTAATTGCATAGAATGTCCATATAGTATAGGGATGTCTGTTAAGAGGGAGGGTCAAGCAAGGCTAAGAAATTAATTCCATATGTCAGTATAATGTTAAGAGGGGTTTTAGAGTGATGATGTTAGGTCTTAATTTGCATGTTCAAGCATTGCGTGTTAGTTGTCACAATTGTTGTTTGTGCAGTATGGGTGTTCACTCTTCAAGATGGGTTTTAGTGATTCTATATATATTTGTGAGTATATGCTAGATTCACTAAAACCCATCTTTAAAAGTTTGTGTTTGGTGAACGTATGAATGTGTATTGAATTAATTACCTGTATATTAGGGAATTGGTGAAGAGTCAGTCACAACCTTCCTCCACTTCAATAAAGGATTATGTTTATGTGCTATAAAGGTTACTTTCCAGTCTATCAGCTGAGACACAGATATTATTGACATAAAGAAGCAAGGGTTGTACAAAAAAGTTAGATATCTTAAAACTAATTACAGCAATATCTTATTAACTACAGTGGGCCATCTGCAAATTCCATGGACTACATGGTCACTCATACATTTACCATTTTGTCTTACATTATAGCAGAGATTTCTGCATCTAGTGTCTGGTGCAGCCATGATGACAGAATCAGCCAATGAGCCTGCAGGAACTAGATGACGTATAGGTAGAGGTAAGGCAGAGCCCTTCCTCCCTGTAACAGCTACCACACCACATCATTCTCCTCTCCGCCATCCTCATACTCATCAGTATGAAGATCACCCTGGACTTCAACACTTATCATTCACAGTAAAGAACACTCAGTATTTCTAATTATGTTAGCATGTGTTTAGTATACAAACAGCAGTTAGTACTGTCATTAGGCTCTGATGAGTGTCAACCATTATCACTATTTGCCTAACCCCATTTGCCTTCCCATTTATCCATAGAATTGCTGGTATTCATGAGGAATTGCTATATTACAGGCAGGGAAGAGATTGTCGTTGAATTATAAGACACTGCAATGCCTTGTGCTGAAGTGTATGATGTATGATGAAGTGAGAGATGCCTTTGTTTATGCATAATGCAAATATAAATGCTGTTTTATTTATTTATTTATTGTAAAGTCTGGGTGGCCAAAATCAGGATGACTAAATAGATGCACATTTTTAGGGGTGGTGCAGCCCTTGGCTTTGCTTCTGGCCATATCACCATCACTACCAGAAGTGCTTCTATACTGACCAAACACACAGCTTGTTGTAGTTTGTTCCTTACATATTCTGTATGTATGTGGAAATCCCTAGTCTTGAAATAAAGGCACAATGAAACTGCTTTATAAACATATTGAGTTAATGCATGTCTGCCTATTTAAACCACGTTGTGGCTTCTCTGAATTTTTTCATCAGAGAAAAGCATAATGTCCTTATTCACAGTAAGGTTTTGGATTCAAAATATGTACAGATTACACAAACAGTATCTTCATATTGATGGTAAAAGTTTAGTATTTATCGGGTCAAAGCATCTCCAGTTTTCGAGATTTGGTCGGAACAAAGATATTCAATGGAATGGCGGTGGGTTTATTTTGTGGAGCTGCAGTCATAAAGTTGAATGAAGAGTGCACAGGTTGCACTCCATTTATAGGACACGCTCCGTGCGCTGTGTGTGGGGTTCATAAACATGGGCCTCTCCCCTCTGCTCCTCACACATGGCGCAGAGGGGAGGGCAGGCAACATCTGCACTCTTCATTCGTACAATATCATTATGACAAAGGTTTAGGGCCTTCTGTGGCCCCACTCCCATCAATTCACTTAGGCACAGAGGAATCACACCCAAACACACGTGCACACACACAGGCACACGAGCTTGCACACAAACACCCGCTCACACGCACACAAGCACACAGTACACTACACAAGCACATGCAAGACTGTATGTGCAGACACAGCGTGGATGCCAAATATACACCTCTAAAAGATTAGGTTTCATACCAGACAACCCCTCTGTCTCAAATAAATGTTTTCATTTCATGTACAGTCTAAGCAGCATTATATAGGTTTGTACATATTCAAATATGCATGTGAGTGCAAATACATGCATGCATCTTGCAGACTGAGCAAGGATGTTGTGTTGTGTCAAGTTGGCATTGTCCAACTCACAAACCAGTAAGTCATGGGTAGAACCCATAGGTGGAAACATGGGCTGAAACCCCAGGCAGGTGACCGAAGATGTGGCAAAGGCCAGTTCAGTCATGAAAAGTGAACACCTAAAACAAATAAGCCACAAAAAATTAGTTTTTTTGTGCACTGAACCATATTCTTAATTTCCTGGCAGAGCAAATGGAATATTCCCTCCTGTTTTCCTGCAAGCCTATTACCCAGGGATTTGTCCTGTAACAGATTAGCTCTCATGGTAGCTGAATGGAGTTGATTAGCTGGACAGCGATTTAATGGGATTGTCCAAGAGGCAACAATAAATCAGCTTTTGTGATTAAATGGGATCTCCAGTAAAAGTCATATGTCTCACAATCAATAATTATTGAATGTTACTCCCCTCTGTCTCAAAAAGTGAGGAACAAAACAGAAATATTGGACAAACTAATGATCACACCAACCACAAGGAACTGATCTCAGGTATAGCTGAGAGAGGAGATAGGACTGGGGAACAATAACAACATTCCAGTAAGACAGAGAGGGAGAGAGAAGATGGGAAAGCAAGAGAGAAAGAAAAGTGGAGAAAAAGAAAGAGAGAAAGGGAGGGAAAGAAGAGAAAAGAAAGCAAAAGAAAGCAAAAGAGTACAAAGTTTGGAGGAAATAGAAGAGACAGACAGAAAGAGAGGTGTGAGAGGGAGAGGGAGGGAGAAAGAGATCAAGGGTTAATGAACGAGCTGAAAAAAGCAAAGCAAGATGGTGGAAAAAAAATGTTGAAAAGACAATTCGAAAGACAAACAGAAAAATGACAGGGAATAAAGTGTAGAGCAAGTGGATAGAGAACAGGAGCCAGCTTAATCTGTATACCACACAGCAAGTGTTTGAATTACAGTAGCACCCCCAACACATTTCCATATCCTGGGAGTGTTTAGACTTTTGATAAATTGTTCTGTGATGGATTACTCCATTTCACATATTATAGGACTGTTTTTAATCATAAAAGGAGGAGAAAGAAGCACACAGGAAGTGGAGAAGCAGAGTGGGGTGTTTCCCATCAAATGTTAATAAAATGAAAAGTGTATAGTGCATAAGTGTATGGAGGTCTGTTGAATTAGGAGGACGCTGTGCTTTTTCAAGCAGCTCAGGGGACACAGAATGCCACTCTGCTCAATTACCTGTCACTGTCTGCTGATTGGACCAAGCGTGTTAATGATTACATTATGACTGAAACCAATGGTAATTTGTGGTGATTAAATCAACAAAGGTTGCTTACAGGACATTATTTGCATAACCTAAACATTTCTTTCCTATTGTCCATACAAAATACTCCACAGAAGGAATGTGCCTTATGTCACATTTCTAAAGTCTTACTTTAAAGCAGAAATATTCGTATTCCTATTCATATAATTAATTAGAAAAGACTTACGTCACCTACAGAGCGAATGCCTTTGTTTGTCTCTCAGAGACTGCATTTCAAGCATTACAAATTTGTGGCAGCAAAGGAGGCAGCATTGTTCATCTCAGCCTGGATGAAGGAGCACCACCTTCAACACGACATCACCGTTCAGCTAGGCTCAACGACACTAACTCCGTCCAGGTCTGCAAGGAACCTGGGGGTAACAATTGATGACCAACTAAAATTCACCAACCACATTGTTGACTACCTGATCATGCAGATTCACGCTGTACAACATCAGTAAAATCAGGCCCTACCAATCTGAATATGCTGTGCAGCTCCTTGTCCAGGCACTGGCCATCTCAAGACTGGACTACTGCAATGCTCCCTTGGCTGGCCTTCCTGCATGCACCATTAAGCCTCTGCAGTTGATACAGAATGCAGCTGCATGTCTGGTTTTCAACCATCCAAAAAGGGCTCATGTTACACCTCTCTTGGTCTCACTCCACTGCACCTACCTACCTGAACTCACTGCTGCAACCCTATGTTCCCTCCTGACCGCTACGCTCTGCCACTGAACAGCGCCTGGTGGTCCTGTCACATCGCGGTGCAAAATCACTATCCAGGACTTTCTCCGCCATTGTCCCCCTATGGCGGAATGAACTTCCACACTTCATCTGTTCTGCTGAGACACTCTCTGTCTTCAAGAAACATTTGAAGACACACCTCTTCCGTTATCACCTGAGCACCTGAAACACAACCCCCTAAAGGAACTTCTCATGACTCGGTCTGTCTCCTACTAAACTGGATAATAACATTATTTTTAAAAAAAAGTACTCTAATGGTTTAACAAACTCGTTAGCTTTACCTGCTAGTTTGTCCCTTGCTTGGCCAACCTTTGAAACCTGGTCATGCAATGCTTCTCTTATTGTTGGCTCCATATGGTTTTTCACTTGAGTTGTATTATACCTCACTAAGTCGGTTCGGATATCAGCATCTGCCAAATGAATAAATGTAAATGTAATGTAATATCATTAAACCTCTAACCAAGAGGTAGACACTAGGGGTGGCATTCAATCCAGCCACAACACTGGCCTGTCCTTAATTCTGGGTAACAAGCTTAAACCCAAGTTCAGTGACAATCTATCTTGTATTGTCATGCAAAACTTTACTGCTATAAGATAATTATCACAGCAGTTAAGATTGAATGCACACCCCTCCCACCTCCAGGACCTACAGGACATTTCTGAGGTTTGGCTTTAAATAAGAACCTTTGTCTGTCCCGCTGTGTTTTTGGTCATACTGTAGGAGAGCTCCCATGTGTCCAGTGAGTGTCCTGTCAGTAAATGATGAGCAGAGGGAGAGCTCATTTTCACTGTTCTTGTCTACCACACAGCTGCAGCTCAGGACTCCAGCACTGTGCTCGCATTCCTGTAGCCCTGATAGCGATGTTTCTTGTGTCTTTGCCTCATCTCTCTATCCTTTAACTCTGCCCCCACCCCCACCCCCCTGCCCCCCGTCCTCCCTCTGTCCTCCCCCAGGTCAGAAGAATTCATTGGTTCTGGACAGTGTTTCATTTTTCACAGACCATGTCCTTGATGGCTTAATGACCCCCATGCAGAAAACACATGCATGAGAAGAGTGGGAGAGAGGCAGAGAAAGGGTAAAATTAGAATCATTTTCCATATTTAACTAATTTAACCCAGGGTCTGGGCAATGGAACAGCCTGTCAGTTTAGCTTATACACGCCCCAGTCAAGCAGACAGAGAGATGTAGGGTGTGTCCTGGAAAGGACAGAATTTCCCAGCCTGCTTGTATCAGACCCAGTAAAACATTTTGAAATTGATTTTATAATAATCACCTCTTAGTTGTTGACACATTACCAAGAAAAATAACACATGCAGATCCATACTCATTCATCCATTCACAAGCTTTTTGCACAGCACAAATACACATACAGCCATTCCCTTACACACAAGCAAACATTCATATGACACACATAAAGAGATACACACCTTTTTAAAAACAAATTTGCACTAAAACACAAACACATACATCTAAAGAGTGCAGTAAACATACACAATACTCCCAGTGACTAAGCACACTCCTCAGAGAGGTTTGTGAAACAGGTCATGTGTCCTGATAATACCTCACCGTTTTTCATTTACATGATAGTAAAGTCAAGGTGATGCTGTGAATGTCTCTAGACCTTTCGTGCCTCTGCAGGCAGCCTTCCCTCTGCATCCACAGCTGCCTCTGATGGCAGCCTGAATATGAAGGTAAATATGTTGCAAAATGCAAGAGCTTTTTTTTGAGAACTTGTAGAATAATGTGAGAAAACTACTAGGACAAAAATCTGAACTCATAAATTCAAAGTTTCACTTGCAGAAAAAATGTGAACTTGTATGTTGAAATTCACAAATGTGTAGATTGATATTTACATAAATATAATGACAGCTGCAAACTTGTAATCCAACATTTACTCATATTTAGTTTTTTTTTTTTTTTACTTGAGTCCATTTTCCAGTACAACCACTACTCGCTGATTACAACCACAACTCGCTGATTACAACCTCTTGAATCAGTCCCTACAGCTTCAAATCTGCGCACCTTGACTTTTGCAGCACTTCTTGCAGTGAGCGGTGTTGCTAAACCAATTTGCACCTGTAGCTCCGGAAGTGAGATAACAGAGCGGGGAGCAGGGGGCGGGGGGTGAACCAATCAGAAATCAGAAGACGAAGCGCTCTTTTCATGGCTCTTTTACTCTGCTGTCCTCTATGGCTTAATGTTCCAAAATAGCATCCAATCATCACCAAATTGATCGCTGTTTTGGGACATTAAGCCACGTTAAGCCTTTTCCTTATAATGGGCATCAATGGAGAGGAAAATGCTTAACATAAAATAACGACCATATTCCTCGGATTTCGGTTTTGATTTTTTTGATATGTGAAAGCAGTTATGACAAGAGATGTATGAGAGAAATTTGGTCTTCTTTGATCGATGTTTAGGTACATTAAGCCACGTTAAGCTTTTTTCTTATAATGGCAAAAAAGCCTTAATGTTCCTTATTGCGACAGTAGGCCTACACATTGCTGATCATGCTGTCACGGGGCTCAAGCAAGGACTCAGGCGCAGACAGGAAGGCACGATGTAACATGAATTTAATGTATCCAAGTCGAAATCCAAAAACAAAGTCAGAACAGGCACAGTCCAAAACCAGAGGAATCACGGCAAACAAATCCAATAGGCAAAATGCAAAATCGAAGAAACAAGAACAGGCAGGGTCGGAAAACGGGCAGGCTGAACTGAACAAAGAAAGGCTTGGTAACGAAACAGGAAAACTGTGACGAACTAGCAACGATCACACAACAAAACAGGGTATATATAGGGAGAGTCTGATGAGGGGACGAGATGCAGGTGTGCAGGTAGGCAGGTGATCAGGCGGAGACAGGGCAGAGCCAGGGCGGAGAAAAGGGCAGGGCTGGAACTCAGGGGAAAACAGTAAACATGAGCACATGGAGAGCGAAAACAAAGCCGGCTACGAAACCGCTGTACTGACACATACACATTGCTGATCACCACCCCAGTGTAGGCTATAGCTCAAGTAATGTTGTAAGAGTTTAAACATGAATATTTGCGTTAAGCAATTCCCAACAGGCTAACTGTAGGCCAACCGCAAGCGGTGTCTTCAATGAAAACATCAGTGTTTATATTAAACCCATGGGGTCGTCGTATTGGTTCTTGAACATGTTCATGATCAGTAACGTGTTAGAGAAATGTAGTCCTGATATATAGCTGTTTTGGTCCATAATTCTATCTTAAGGTTTTTCCTTATAATGGGGCTCAATGGAGAAGAAACGGCTTAACGCAATATAGTGACCCCTTTCATTGGATTTCAGTTTTGCTTTTTTTGATAGGAGAGACTGTTTATGACGTGAAATGTCAGACAAATTTGGTGATCACTGTTTTGGGACATTAAGCCACGTTAAGTGTTTTAGAATGCCTGGACTTGAGATGCCTGCGCAGTGTTGACATACTAATATTAATGCCATCCACATTAAGTAACATTAATATTTCCCAGTGTCTCATACCGAGAAGGAAATAAAAGCAGATTAAATACGATAGTGCCATCATTGTCCAATGCCCACTGTCTTATCTTGTAGCCTAGGTTAGCGATGATTGATAACTAGGCTACCTTAACTTTTCGCATAATTACAAGATCCTGATCTCGTAATTACAAGGCATTTTCTCGTAATTATGAGATCTTTTCTCATTACGAGATACGGTGTCTAATTTTTTTTTCTTTTATGAATGCAGTGCGCTTCCGTAGAAAACAGAAGAGCAAAAGAGCCATGAAAAGAGCGCTTTGTCTTCTGATTGGTACCCCCCCCCCCCCTGCTCCCCGCTCTGTTCTCTCACTTCCGGAGCTACAAGTGCAAATTGGTTTTGCAACACCGCTCACTGCAAGAAGTGTTGCAAAAGTCAAGGCGCACAGATTTGAAGCTGTATGGACCGATTCAAGAGGTTGTAATCAGCGAGTTGTGGTTGTAATCAGCGAGGTGTGGTTGTACTGGAAAATGGACTCAAGTAAAAAAAAAATAAGTATGAGTAAATGTTGGATTACAAGTTTGCAGCTTTCATTGCATTTATTTAAATATCAATCTGTATATTTGTGAGCTTCAACATATAATTTCTGTAATGAAAACAGACTGGGATCCAAGTGCGGTCAAAGTTTTTAATCACAGAAGCCAGAACGGAGTCAGGGACGAAACAGGTCGGCAACGGGAAGCAGCAATACAAAAACCAGATCCAGAAAACACAAGCTAGGTCCAAAGAACAGGCAAGGGTCAAACACGGTAGTCACAAATCAGAATGGCAGAGAGCAGGTTTGGTAGTTGCAGGAAACAATACCTCACGATAAGGCAACAGAAACTGAGTTTTTAAGTAGCCAGGACTTGATTGAGGAGTGAGTCACAGGTGCACTTGATGAGTGGGTGTGGTTGAGCCGTGCTGAACTGGCTGTGGCTGAGCTGGCTGACTGGGAGCGGGTGTGAAAATTTCACATTTTTTCTGCAAGTGAAAATTTAAACACAAGTTCAGATTTTTGTTCTACAAATTCTCATGTCGTATTCTACAAGTTCTCAAAATCAAGTCTAGCTCTTGCATTTTGCAACATATTTACCTTCATACCTGAAGCATGTAGGATAACCTGCAAACTGGAGACATCATTAAAATTCTCAAGACATAGATGGACAGACAGGCCTGCATGTTTTTTTTTTTTTTGCAGGAGGTGCTCAACTGACACACACCCAGGGAGGCTCTTTGACAAAACAGGGATAGAAAACAGGGAAGGTTTTGGTGGGATGCTCCCACTATTTCTAAATCAGCCTTGTTAGAGATACTGTCTCTGTGTGAGCTTGGTAGGTCACTCCAAATAAAACAGTAAGAAACACACCCACATGTACACTGTTGTCTGCGAGGTGCAGGACAATGGACATCATGCACATGTGGTGTTGACACTTGCAAAAACAATTACGCTATGCATGAATGCTACTTCTTTCAGCAGACTCACTGATACATTATGCCCAGCACTTGTATTCTTACAGCATCCAATTTTTCACGGCCCTAATCAAATGCATGTTAAATGATAACCATAAGACACACAGGCAAACATACTGTATATACCCATGCACACACATTCACACATGTGTGAGCTCTGTCTGTTACAGAACGGTCCTTGCTCTCACCTTCAGCCCATAAAGGCGATAAAACTGAAGTGAGCCATAACTGGGTGTGTGTCAAAGGTCACAGTAAGGCCCTGTGCTCTGAAGGACACTGAATAGATCTGAATGATGACAGGAACTAAAGCGGCTGTGTTAAATCACTCTGACTGCTTTGCTGGCTTTTTTGCTGTGTAGTGGTATCATCACTGGGTTTCAGGTTTGAAGGAACCAATCACACAAAGAGTGCATGTGGAAGACAGCTATGCATAGGGCTGCTTCCTCTAGTCTAGTCACTAAAGTCAAAAACAAAATGAAATTCTTAAACCTTGAAATCTCTCTGTCTCTCTCTCTCTGTCTCTCTTTCAAATACATCCTGGACCCCACTTCGTAAACTGTTCTCCTATAGATGCAATATCATTAGCAGCAGTTCATGAACATGGGCTAGAAATGGAATTCTTCACTAAAAAATTCTGAAGCAGTCTGGGACTAATTCAAATATTCATAATTTATAAATACTGTATATTGCTATATACATGAAGAGCAGTATAAACATTCAGTATTGTGACATCCACTGCCTGATGATTCAGGAATGACTAGACATGGAGAAGAGTAAGAGACTGCCTACAGGCAAGTGCTTAGCACAGGATGAAAGAGATTTAATCTCCTTCAGCTCATTCTTACATTTACATTTATTCATTTGGCAGACGCTTTTATCCAAAGCGACTTACATAGGTTACAGTTCTTTACAATGTTATCCATTTATACAGCTGGATATTTACTGAGGCAACTGTGGGTTAAGTACCTTGCCCAAGGGTACAGCAGCAGTGTCCCAGCGGGGATTGAACCGGCAACCTTTTGGTTACGAGGCCTGCTCCTTAACCACTATGCTACACTGCCTGCCGCATTCTTATATGCTCACTGAATGACAACAGGTCTACAATACCAGTCATTTTTATTTTTTAATTATATACATTTGAAAAATAGTTAAATATTAACCTTCCCCCCCCAAAAAAAAATCACAAAAAGTTGAATGTACCTTTTCCCATTGTAATAACTTAAAGTCTACTGGTGTAGTAGCAGCCCTGCCAGGGAGAGGACAAATCTTGCCACCACAGGCTGTGAGACAAGTGGTTCTGAACACAACAGCTGGAAATCACCAGAACAAACTGGTATCTTCGGGGTACAACATATGAAAAAATGTACCATTCAAAGCAGTCTACATTAATGTGGCATTCACAGCAGCACTATGAAGAACCCCCTTCTGAAGGATAACCACTAAAAGAGGTGTCTTGGATTTGGCAGAACACATATTAATCAAATCCAAAAGTATGTCTTATGATTCAGATTTCAAATATTGAGCTTTTCAAACATGCTCATTCGCAGCATGTTTGGCACAAAAGGTTAAGCTTATGTCTAGAGAGCACTATGCTCTAAGACAGTGGTTCTCAACCCTGCTCCTGGAGGCACACTGTCCTGCATATCTTCTATCTATCCTTGCTCTACCTGCCTGACTGAAGTCATCAGTGGCACTTTTGATTAGCTGAGCACACCTTATTTAATCAAGCAGCAAGGATAGACAGAAGATATGCAGGACAGTGTGCCTCCAGGGTCAGAGTTGAGAACCACTGCTCTTAGAAGTATTTTGGGGATCCATCATGTTTTGCTCTTAAGATGGAAGGACTCATGAATTCTAACACACTAGAACATTTTGGCCAAAAAAAACTCTTTCCCTCTGCCAAGAGGCTCAAGCTTGGCCAAAAATGGACATTCAAGCCAAACAATTATCAAAAGCATTCATAATATTTACAAAGATGTAGTTAAGATGTAGGGTTTTATCTTGAACTCTTTGGCTTGAGGAAGTTGTTACTTCAGTGAGTGAGTTTGTAAGATTGATTTGCAGATCTGTGATCTATTGTACACATTTTGGTACTTTCCATGAACAGACACCAAGACCTGGACATATTTGGTACAGCTCGGACTGTCCTTAGACAAACCAAGACACACCAGGACCTACACAAACATACCCACCCCCTCCTACAGCAAGATCACCACACAGCTGTAAGAAGCCACATTAAACAACATGTGAACATCCGGCCGCACATGTATTTCACACCAATGGGTTACTCTCACTGGGTGGATAAAAGTCTTTGACAAATAAGTCAGTGGTGTTTTTCACATCACTCAGCTGTTGCCATGCTGCTTTCTCCCTGCTATGAAATTGCACATCTTATTTTGACTTGAGTCACATAGCATACACTGCTAGAAATATATCAGTACTTATGGACCACCTACAGAACCTCCCTAAAGACATCTGAGATATATTTTCTGGTATGAATACTTCATGCAAAAATCTCTGCTAAATTCTGTTAAAATCTCTGCTACTGTAAACATACTGCTGCCGGTAAATCAGCTGTGCAAAGTGAGAAGCTGGAGTCCGGTTGGGGAGTTGGGCAGGGCTTGGGTGTGAGGCACATCCTTTTGGACACACATGGGAACAGTCTCTCTGCCCAGGTCAACACACATGGTCTCTATCATTCACTGATCCCTCCAGACCAAGGTCAGCCCCCAGTGAAAACACAGGGTGGGCAGCTGCTGGCAGCTCTCCCTCAGTATTCATTCTGAACAGGGAGCGAAGAGGGCAGGGCAATTTTGAGACACACTCGCCCAGGAGACAGGCTCAGCATTGCTGTCTCTCACTGAGTCTTTTCCTTTTCTCTGCTGAGTGCTAAGTGCTTTGTGGGAAAAAAAAGCATTAAAGTAGAAATTCAGGAATACAGCCACTGCTGATATCAGCCTTTGCATTCAAGCCAGGCCTTCCTGTGACACTGTTTACAGTTAGGTCCAAGGGCATGATGGGAGTTCACTCTGACATTCAGAGCCTTATGTCATAACAGTATGGCATGAGCATGTGCACACACAGATGTGCACATGCAGACAACCTCCACAGAGACACACACAAATGGACGCAGGAAAGGAGGTACATGCTCACTCACAGACACACTCCAACAGATGAATACAAACACAGAGGGGTAAATGCTGGTACAGTCTGGGGGCTTTGGCCGGTACCGTACACAAATGCCACCTTTTTCCTGACCCACATCTCGTTAAATTTGCACAGACTACAGCTCCAATCTGTGGATCACCTTTTCAAAAGTGTCTTTGTTCCTGGAGCTGCAGCATCTGGGAACCATTAGCTGCCAAGACGCCACAGGAGGAGTCGCCAAGCAGTGCATTATGGTGCCTAGTCAAGCATGGGAGCTGGAATTTCAGCACTGGATGCCGTAAATTATTCTGTCTCAGTGTTCATCCCCTCTCCCTTCCCCAGAATCCCCCATTACTGTTAACCTGCCTGATAGTCAATGGGAGAGCACTGGTGTGATTTTTTTTCAAGACAGGGCAAAAAATGACCTATAACAGAAAATACATTCACGACCAGTTTTTAAAAAAGTTTGATTAAAACCTGGACAATAATTCACTGAGCAGTGGAACATAATGCAAATAAAATTTTGATAGAATGGTTTACTATGAATTTTTGTGTGCTTGTTTCCATCCTGATCCATGACTCTTTCTGCCCTCAAAGTCAAGCCCTCAGAGAAGCCGTCTAGGTCTGGGCAGGGTTTTTGGGGTCATTGCGAGAATGGCAGTTGGGTTCAAGGATGATGAAAACAAGGTGCATAGTCTCCTTTAAGCCAGCAGGGAGCAGACATGAGTAGTCTCACAGCAGGGCTAGTTGTCCATTCTCATAGTTGGCTGAATTGCGATTGGACTTCAGTCAACTTTGGAGGACAGAAAGCAAAAAAAAAAAACAACCTGTAATTTATATGAGTTGCTGTATGCAGAAACAGAAGGTAAGAGGCAGCTCAGAGCACTCAGATCTAATGACAGTCTGGCATTCATCTCAAACATTGCAAGCAGTTCTGGACATGAAAATCAATGGCACTCAAACCAGCTCTGGGTATCTGCAGACAGCTGTCCACAATTGCACGGGACTCAATATGGTGTTAGCCAACTGGAAGGAAGGGCATGGCACTTTTATAAGTGCCTACATCAACAACATGTGTCTGCACATAACACCTTAGCACAAGAGAGCAGGAAGACAAAGAGAAACAGAGAAAGTCGGGCAGAGCATGAGAAAGGAGAGAGGGAAAAATCAGGAGAGAGAACAAAAGAAAGCAGATGAGAAAATATAATATTGGAAATACTTATGCTCTAACAACTGGCAGAATATATGGCTGTAATATGTCACTGTGCTTTATGTATATGACAACATCCAACTCCTAACACATGAAGCTCATAGGAAGTTCTCCTAACGCATGACGGTCATTTATCTCTGTATTACTGGCCTTTCACACTTTAGGTCCTGGGGAGATGGAGGGCACATTCAGTTCTCAGATGGGTTATCAATTTGGGATGAATTGACTCAATAAACATAGAGTTTACATATAGTACGCACATATGTAGGCTATTTAAGTTGCCTTGGTTAAGGGTGTCTGCTAAGTTGCTAAGACAGAGGCTTAGGAGTTAGCAGACACCCTTAACTAAGGCACATGTTATTTTTAAGCCCACACCAATATATTTCTCCAATTGTTGAGACTTTTCACACATGATCTTTAGAAGATGTTCCCTGTGGACAGTCTGTTTGGAGATGGACACCCTGTAGACAGGGATGTAAGTGGTTCTTACAGTCAAAAGATATGACAAAGGAGCTTGAGGAGACTCAAAGGGTGATAGAGGCTAAGGAGTAAGGAGGCTTATCTTATATATCTTATATAGGTCCTTTCAAGCTTGTCATATCAACCGCCACTAATGTGCAGCACCCACCTACAAGATGCATGGTAGCCATTTTGTGCCAGGAAACATCAGCTGAGGTGGAGAGGGAGGGAATTATTTAGCCTATGCAATGGACTCTTTCTTGGTAAGTCCTTGGACTGCAAGGGGGGTGCACAGAAACAGTTCCCTCTACCCATTTGCATCTGATCACACGTTTGCAGACACCTTCATCTGTCTGGTCCACATGTGTCCACAGTGAAGACGGCTCCGAGTGTGTGGGAGGAGGTAGCCAGGCCCGAGGGCTCCGAACCCATTTTGATTTTGAGAACACAGAGAAGAAAAGCCAAAGCAGGAGCAAACGGAAAAAAACAACACAGGAGGTTTGAAGGGTTAAATGTTGGTGATGCAACGAGGAAACAAAAGGCTTATTGTGCAGGGGGCAGAAGTCTCTTGGAAAGGAGAAAGACGGATGGAGAAAAGAAAAGCACCACTCGCCAGCCACCCGGGCCCCACCACGAGGGAGGGGTGGAGGCAGCCACGCGTGACAGATGTCCTGGACTATTGTCCCCTCATCAGCCCCCTTGCTGCTTTCTGCCCCACGCCAGGCATTCCCAGCACCCCTCCCTGCCCCTCCAAGCTCCAAGGGACACCTTTCTCTCCCGCGACGTTCCCAGCGTCACCGTGGAGCCTGTCCACAGGAGCTTGGGGGTGGGTTACACATTTTCTGGCAACCTACCATTTGTGATAAATGAAACCATCTGATGTTGATTGATTTTCAGATCAAATTTCACACCTCTTCTTTTAGTTTTTTGGATTCTTCTTTAATTGTTGTCGTTGTTGATTCTTCTGACTCACAACTGTTGGTGATATGCAGTGTCTGCTATGGCCCAAAATCCAACACAATCAGAACATTAAACACAATTAAAGCAGTGGTGTTTAAACAGAATTTTACATTTACATTTATTCATTTGGCAGATGCTTTTATCCAAAGCAACTTACATAGGTTACAGTTCTTTACAATGTTTATACAGCTGGATATTTACTGAGGCAAGTACGGGTTAAGTACCTTGCCCAAGGGTACAGCAGCAGTGTCCCAACAGGGATTGAACTAGCAACCTTTCGGTTAAGAGTCCTGCTCCTTAACCACTATGCTACACTGCCGCCCTAATAATAGGGACTCTGAGAGGGACTCTCACAATTCTCTCAGTGGAGAGTGAAAAAGGCTTTCAAGATGCTACAAAGGTCCTCAGCCATTTTCATTTTAATCCTGGCACTACAGCCACACTCATTCCCAAGACATCATCGATGAGCAGAACAGAAAGGATGAAGGGGAAGGACAGATTCTATTCAATACTGAATAGCACATGTCCATTGTTGCAAAGGATACACAACAAAAAAAGCAACTGCATGATCTGAATCAAAGCATGGAAACACAAACAGAAGAGATAGAGCCCTCACTTTTACACAGGTAATGGCCCTGAATCTGTGTTTCTTGATTAATAAGCCTACCAGTTGTTGTAGGAATCAGATATCAGCCGCTGAATCTTTTTTGCTAGATTGTATCCAATGGGACGTTATTACCACTTTTGAGCTTTATTCAAACAAATTTCATAACAAAATCACATCTAGTGATTTTAAATAATAAGACATTAGATGCAGTTGAGTAAAAATGGATACCCCCCCCCCCCCATGGGTGATCCCTATTAAAATCCAGTGCATCTATGAAGCAAGTAATCAAAAAGAGGTTGAGGATGATTATTAAATAGGAGGTGCCTTCTCCACCTCCCCCTACCCATGGTGCTCTTACTCTGATTGTGAATCCACAGCATACTTACTGCCTGTCTGTCCACAATGTGCTGTGTCCTTAACTCAGTATCACAGTACAGTAACACAGTATCTCATAGTTTGTCACTTAAAAGCTGAAGACAAGGTATTTTGAAGTCAAACTGAATGAATGCCCCAGTAGGTCTCAGGTAACTGACCCGAGATCAGTCTCAGTCTCAAATGCACAGTCCCAGAGCACACCCCACCCAGACTGCCCCCCCCCCCCCCCCCCCCAGTTTAGGTGATCCCGGTCAACATCAATCAGTCTGCTACAATGGGAAGAGCCACATGCAGGAGCCCCAGGTCAACTTGCACTTTAATGCATGGCCTTGAATTTGTAGAAAGGATTTCCTATTGCCATTGTCCTGGCAGCAGGGCCTATTCTCTCCCCCCCCCCCCACATAAGCCAGGGACCCGTGATCCTCTATCACCCAATGCAATCAGGAGGGACCCACTCAGCATGAGCTTCAGAGATGAGCAGGTAATCCACTCCAGGGGATTTAAGGCTAATCTGCCATTTATGTTTTCTAAATCAGATCTCTGTGGGACATGCATGTATGTTTTTTTTGTGTGTGTAGTCATCACTGTTGCTGTGTTATAATTCTTATTTTATGTGGTGTAGAAGGGCAGAGGTGCCTTTTGACAGAGGCTATGAGGATCAGTGGCACACTGTGAGACTAAAATGGGGCATGCTAAATATATGTATTATATATATTTTTTGTTTACATTTGGTAAATGTTTACTGTCCTCAATCTTTATGACAGTTTTATTGATGTATACTTAATTGTAACCTTTGTGCACTACATGTATTTTAATTAGAACAATAAAGAACTGGTAGAAAGTCACAACCCCTCGCGAATTTCTTACAATAAAAAAGAATTAATGCAATTCAGCCCTTTTGTTGTAATTATTATTATCTAATGTGATTCTTAGAAACAGAAACATGATTCTTAGAAAGTTATAAACCCTATCCCCACTCAACCACAATAGAAACCAACATTTACATAGCCACAAGCAAACAAACTGATTGGCCTTCTCTCATGCAACCACAAAATTAAAATTATAATCCTTTTGCAATGTTGATGAACAATTACAACTAATGCCCATGACTGTCAAACATTTTATTTCAGTAGTTTCTGGGGTTAGGGAAAGGCTTTCCTTCACAGACTAACAAACTTTTATGCACTGTACAGCCACAGTCGTGGCAGGCCAGCACATGCTGGTGCCAAAGATGACTAATCCTCTGCAGCGCAATTGTGTTTCCACTTCATTCAAGGCAACCAGAGTTGTACTATATGATGTTCCATTAAATGCTGGTGTCCACCCAGATGAACATGCTTTTCTGGACTGTGTCATTGGTGCAAGGCTGCGGGTTTTTTGAATAAAGCTAAATTGCATTTTACCTAGGTAAATGACACAGGCTCTTGTTTTTTTTTAACAAGATCCGTATTTCTCTATGACTGAAGGCATCGAAGGCAATAAAAGACACCACAGATGTCAATTTCTGAGGTTACAGAGGCCTTGCCTTGTTACACAATTTATTTTGGATGTGTATTATTGACATTTTGTCATGGTTACATCCACTTCTTGTATGCTTCACAGTCTGTGACTTCTATAGTATCAGATATAAGGCTTAGCTCACATAGGTTAGCATGTCAAAAAATCAGCAAATTCACCCAGAACACAAACCAAGCAAGCCAGCCTGGCTGGAGGTCTCCAGTAGGAAAGGGTTATTATAGTTCATTTAATCTAATTATTCCAAACAGTGAGCATCAGTTGAGTGCTCAGTACACTACATTTAGGGAAATGGGCTCGTAACCAGAAGGCTACATGTTTGATTCAAACAGCCCTGTGGTACTGAACCTCAGCTGGATCAGGAAAAATATCCAAAAACTGTAAGCTGCCAAATATAAGGGCTTCTACCAGACAAATAAATAATAACAATAATATTAGCATCAGCAGCTGCTGGTGGCCTTCATCTGTTTGATAGTGTGCCCTTAATTTTATTACCACTCTTTTTCAGACGCTTGCAATGTCGTTAACTATGCTTCCTCTCCAGCTGGGAATAAGCACAGGGTTGCTGTCATGATAAGAGTGATCCACCACAGCAGTGGGTCCGGGAAGGATGGAGGGGCAGACCAGACCGGGCTCTAAGTGGGAGTGCAGTGAAGGTCCAGTTCTGTCCTGAGTCATTCAGTGGAGAAGGTGAGGAGTGGACAGCCAGCCCATGGAAGAAAAACATATTGGGGTGGTGCACAAGCAACTGGCTCACCAAGCAACTTTCAGTTGTTTCAGCAAGACCCTCAACCTGCACTGCTACATTGTAGCATTGTGCTATATGGTGGGTCATACATAAAACCAAATCAGCTGCCAGCTGATTTGGTTAAGAGTGACTGCCAAGAAAAACAAAAACAAAACAGAAAACACTGGAACACAGTTGTTCCATTTCAGACATTCTTCATGTTTGAGCTTGAAATCAGGAGCTGAATGTATGATGAAAATTAGCTTCTCAAATTTGCTTCAGTGGTGACGGATGCAACCAACAGTGGCACAACCTGCTTTCACAACACTTACAAAGGGGTGGTTAGTGGTAAGGTGGTAGGGTGTGAAATGTGTCACATATTGATAACAAGTAAGTTCAGTCTGTAGAACAAGGGGACATAAATAGAAACTAGTTAAGAGTAGTCTACCAGAAGTCTTTGGACTTACATACTGTTCCTTCCATCTGGAAAAATTGTATTATTCCTGTTCCTAAAAAAAGCATGCTGTAAGGGAAATAATAACTATCGACCAGTTGCTTTGACTTCTGTAGTTATGAAATGTTTTGAGAAAATCATTATCAACCTATTGAAAACAGAAGTCAGCTGTTCACTAGATCCTTTTCAGTTTGCTTACAGGTGTAATAGAGGTACAGACAATGCTGTCACAGCCATGGTACATTTTATATCTAAGCACTTAGAGGATTCTGCTTCTTACGTACATGTTTTATTTGTAGATTTTAGTTCAGCATTTAATACTGTACAGCCACATCGATTAGTTAAGAAGTTGGATGAACTAAAGGTCCACCCTCTAATTATTAGATGGTACCACTCGTTCTTGACCAACCATAAACAACAGGTCAGTTTTAATGGTATTTTTTCAGCACCCCGAACCTTGAACACAGGGGCCCCCCAGGGGTGTGTTAGTTCACCTGTCCTTTTTACTTTACACACAAATGAGTGTAGAAGGCATAATCCTAATAACTACAAAATTAAATTCTCAGATGATACTGCATCTTAGGTTTAATGAAGAAGGACAGCGATATTTCAGAGTATTGCCAGGCAAGAGTCATTCCCTACGTGCTAAAGCCAAAAGTGGAAGCTGAGATCGACTGACTGTGTGAACAGGGCATCATCTCCTCTGTCAAGTTCAGTGACTGGGCTACGCCCATAGTGCCAGTTGTTAAAAAGAATGGGGATATCAGGATTTGTGGAGATTTTAAAGTGACAATCAACCCTGCTCTGTGTGTGGAAAGTTATCCAATTCCACGAATTGAGGATTTATTCACATCACTCTCAGGGGGACAACATTTCAGTAAGCTGGACTTATCTCACGCATATTTGAAAATGTCCATAGAACAATCTCGCAAATACCTCACCATCACAACATCAAAAGGACTGTTCTGTTACAACAGACTTGCTTTTGGAATCGCATTAGCACCGGCAATGTTTCAACGAGCCATGGACCAGGTTTTCCAAGGCCTTCCAAACGTCCACTGCTATGTGGACAACATTTTGGTCACGGGCTAAAATCGCCTCCAGCACCTTAAGAACTTGGATGCAGTCCTTGAGCGTCTTGAAGAATTCGGTTTGCGTGTTCAAAAAGAAAAATGTCAGTTCTTCAAAGATTCACTGGAGTACTTAGGGCATGTCATCAACGCCCAAGGTCTTCACAAATCACTTGAGAAAGAACGATTGTGGAGGCTGCTGCACCAACAAATGTGAGTCAGCTTTGCTCTTTCTTAAGGTTAATCAACTACTACAGTAGATTGATTCCAAACCTATCGTCCATCCTCAGCCCGCTCAATGCACTCCTGTGTAAAGACAAACAGTGGTGATGGACATCAGAATGTACCGTGGCATTCAAAGAGGCCAAAGAACAGCTGCTATCACAGAGTGTATTGACTCACTATGACTCACAGCTTCCCATCCGGCTGGCATGTGACACTGAACAAAGCGGAGCAGAATTATGCGCGGATTGAGTGTGAAGCTCTCAGGATCATATTTGGAGTTCGTAAATTCCACCATTATCTATATGGTTGGAAGTTTACTCCCCTTACTGATCATCGTCCACTAACCATAATTCTGAGTCCCAGCAAAGCAACACCATCAATGGTAGCTGCCAGAATGCAGCAATGGGCTCTCCTACTGGCTGCCCATGACTACACTATCCAGTACAGAGAAGCAGCACATCACGGCAACGCAGATGGGCTGTCACGCCTGCCACTGCCACATCTTTGAAGGACAAACCAAACGCTGTGGACAACTTTCACATCAAACACCTGGAAGCCTTACCAGTGAGCTGCAAAGAAATCCGCAGAGAGACCAGCACCGATCCTGTTCTTGCCCAAGTACTGGAAATGG
Source organism: Megalops cyprinoides (assembly GCF_013368585.1). NCBI lineage: Eukaryota > Metazoa > Chordata > Actinopteri > Elopiformes > Megalopidae > Megalops > Megalops cyprinoides. Next base: position 38,724,326 of record NC_050589.1, on the reverse strand, counting down.
TGACCACAGGTTGTTTTCGCAGGGTCCAGGATGTGGACAGCACACTGGCACTTAATTTGTAGGAAGGATGAACTGACTGTCCAGCAACACTGCCTCATGTGGGGTATCCGAGTAGACATCCCTCCGAAATTGAGACCCAGAGTGCTGTCTGAGTTACACACAGGACACCCTGGTATTGTCAAAATGAAAGCTGTCACTCGCAGTTACATGTGGTGGCCAGGAATCAATGCTCAACTTGAGCAAGTGTCAAAAACCTGCCAATCCTGTCAGCTCACAGAGAAAGCACCCGGTCCATCACCACTCCATCCCTGAACATGGCCCGGAGCTCCATGGCAGAGGATCCATGTTGATTTTGCCAGTCCTTTCCAAGGCCATATGTTCATGGTGGTTGTGGACGCCCACTCCAAATGGCCAGAAGTGCACCTCATAGGTTCTACCACAGCTTCCAAGACCATACAGGTGCTGAGAAGGTTATTCAGTCTCTATGGCCTCCCTGAAGTCTTAGTGAGTGATAATGGCCCACAGTTCACATCACGTGAGTTTGAGACATTCATGAAAACCAACGGAGTTAAACACATACACTCTCCACCGTTCCATCCTGCCACAAATGGCCTTGCAGAACGGTTTGTGCAAACATTCAAGCATTCCTTGAAGTGCTCCACGGGAACTGCTTTGATTCAACACCGTCTTGATGCATTCTTGCTGATGTACCGCAACACTCCACACTCCACAACCAAGGAATCACCATCCATGCTTTTCATGCATCGCAAGTTGCGGTCTCGCCTGGATCTGCTGAAGCCAAATGTAGCATCAGAAGTGGAGAATGCCCACTAAGCAACCAGTTCCTTTTAAGCCCTTAAGGCATTTCATATAGTGAAAACAGTATTTCGGAACTGTTGAAAGACTTTTGAATTAGAGGCTGTGTGCCAAGCTTTATGTTTAGTTAGTTTAGGGAGTCATGTCTCAGGAACAAGGGCAGAATAATCCCTTGACTGACTCAGGGTTTGGGGACAGTCTACTCCCTACCTCAGAATTAGTTTGTGTTGTTTTGAAGGTCAAAAAAACAAAGAAAGAACGACATTAAGTGGGAAGGAGATGTGATGTATGTGTCATTGGATACATGCACCACTATTCGGCACTGTGCCACCACTGTTAATGTGAGTGTCTGTATAGACCTTCTTTGCAATCCAGCAATAAAAAAGATAAAGGAGAGTACCCCGTATCATTAAGATGTGTATCCATGTTATCTTTCATATGTTTTTCTAAAGATAACCCACAATATAACAACCTTGGTATTTTTTTTTGATAGTTCACTAACCTGGAGCACGCATGTTGATGGTCTCTGTAGCAGACTACAACAACGTCTGCATTTCTTGGGGTGACTCAGAGTTCACAGTGTTGATCAGAAGTTTATGGTAGTCTTTTATCAGGCGGTCTTTGAGAGCCTAATAAGATATGGCATCACAGCTTGGTTTGGTAACCTCTCTGTGCAACTGAAGTCAGAACTAGTCCGACTCATACAAACTGCATGGAGGATAATAGGTGTAGACAGCATCCACCCCTGCAGTCTACCTATGAGCAGGCTGTGTTAAGGCAAGCCAACAAGATTATAACCGACTCATCTCATGTGCTACACACTGAGTACCAGCTACTGCCATCAGGGAGGAAGTTTAAAATACCACATTGTCATTTGAATAGATTTAAAAACTCTTTCACTCCTTCTTCAATAATAATTAGGGTTAGGGTTAGGGTTAGGTAGTGTTACGGACAGGCCATTTCCTGTGAGATCTAAAATGACCCTCGAGAGTGCCAGGAGATCTTATTAGTCCCCAGATGAGCCTGTTATTATTATTGATACCCGTTTTGTCAGATTTATTTGAGTAAATTTCATTGTTAGTATTAGTGGGTCCCTAAAACACTTCGGCTTGCTTGGTACAATATGAAAAGAGGGTTGGCGTTGCTTAATTAATGAGTGGTTTGACCCTATCACCCGGGGCGATACGTGGAATGAGGCTATTTCTGGTGGGGTTGCGCATGCACCGGTGTGGCTGCCACTGTGGACCAATGTGGACTGCTGAAGCTGGCCTCCCGCGGGAAAACTGAATACCCTACTGCAGTTTATGACCGACCACTCTACCGCGATGTTTTTTTGCGCGATTTCCTTTTCTATGTGTTAAGTCCTGGGAAGGCGACCAACCGAAGAGCGTTAACAAGCATAGCGCAACAGAAGTGAACGGGGACCTTTTAGATATTAAAACTGAACAACGCAAACGCAAGAAAGCCAGCGAACGCTACTCTCTCTTCGCTACACCAAGGCCGGGCTGTCCGTCGCGGGGCGACTGATGCGGGCTGGCCACGGAAAGGGCGAAGCTTTGGCGTCCGTGTGCGAAACTGTAGGTAACGTCAATCTTTCATTTCTTTCTGTTGTATTTAAGCAAGCCGAATGTGTACTAGCTGCACGCCGCCCTGAGAGGTTTCGGGGATAGCGCGATAACCCCTTAAGACAACGACATTGCCTGGCGTATCTGTAGGAAGGTGGACCGCCAAGGCTGACAGGCTTGCAATATCCCTGCTCAGGGAGGGCGTGACAGTAGATGTAATAGGGATGGAATCAATATGACCATTTTCCACATCATGTGACAGCAGCAGCCCCCAGCATCTTACAAACTGCTTTCTTTGATGGGAAAATTCAGCTGCTCAATTACTACATCCCAAATTTGTACCAAAATGCCATCCCTTCTGTCCTGCACACAGTGCAGTCACCCTTGCCGCAGGCTCCTTTGGGTAACGATGGCCTTTTGAGTGCCTCAAAGGTGCTTTGTCTGAACCCCTCTAGTGAGGGGACAGCCTGGTCATTTTATTTGTCTATCTACACATGTCCCACTAAGACCACCATGATTCTCACGTCTTCAATAAATCTGTCCCCCCAATCCAGGCCCACCCCCTGCCACTCCATTCATAGTTTATCTCACCTTTTCCATACATTTAACCCTTTTGCATATTACTTACTTTATGCTATGTAAATGCGCGTGTTACGTTACATGGTTCATTATGTTTTCATTATTGTTCATTAAGCTTCTCATAGTTTTCACCACCACATTTACTATACATTTTTATGTTAAATCACTGTTTCCTCAAAGCTAACGTTAGCTGGAATTTTTCCAATCTAGTGTTCTAATCACACCGGTGTAAAAAACAAAAGGGCTAAACAATATGTGCATTCTGAAATGTTTCCTCCAAATGAGTGAGGAACAAAAATACAGGAAAAGAGGATGGAGGAGGCCATTTTGCAAAAGAGAAAACACAGCCTGGTTTTGTCTGATCAACAACAGTCCCCTACACCTTGCAATGCCTGTAGCAGTATCCACTCCCCAGCCACACTCAGTGGAGTTTTAAATACAGGCCCCATTGATCAACCACTCAGTGGCTAGTGTCACCCCCAGCTAGAGCAGAGAGTGGAAAAAGGGAAGGGGGAGAATCTTGCACCATTTCTAACAAAAATCTAAATGATAATAATTTAAAAATTCATTAAAGAACAACAAATTAACTTGTCAGGATCCTGAGTTCTGTTATACTAATAGCTTGAGTTTCATCTCAGTTTCTTCAAATGCACTGATTGTATATATACCAATCTGATTCATCAGTTCTGTTCTCCAACATGAGACATGGCGCTAATAGAATTCGGTAAAATGTAAAATTACTCTTCACTGATTACAGAGATGACCAAATTCAACATCAGGAAAATCAGGCCCTACCTATCTGCTGCACCACTCCTTGTCCAGGCTCTTGTCTTGAACTCAAGACTGGACTACTGCAATGCTCTCTTGGCTGGCCCACTTGCATGCACTATTAAGCCTCTGCAGTTGATACAGGACGCAGCTGCATGTCTGGTTCTCAACCAGCCAAAAAGGGCTCACGTTACACCTCTCTTGGTTTTGCTCAACTGGCTCCCTGTAGCTGCCAGCATCATGTTCAAGGCCTTGACAATTGCGTACAGGACGACCAACAAAATTGCACTGACCTACCTAAACTCACTACTGCAAGCCTATGTTCCCTCCCGACCGCTACGCTCTGTTAGTGAACAGCATCTGGTGGTCCCATTGCAGGGCGGCGCAAAATCACTATCCAGAGCTTTCTCTGCCTTTGTCCCCCAATGGTAGAATGAACTTCCACACTTCATCTGTTCTGCCAAGTCCATCTCTGTCTTCAAGAAACATCTGAAGACACACCTCTTTCGCTTTTACCTGAGCACCTGAAACCCCACCATCTAAATGAATTTCTCATGTCTCAAAAACCTCCCTCACTTGAAAGTCACTTTGGATAAAATCGTCTGCCAAATGAATAAATGTAAATGTGAATGCAAATTTCAAATTCAAATTGCAAATTTGCTAAGACTGTCTGTCGTGGCAAGTATCGGGATTGTTGTGTTACTTTATTAAACTTGAGTTTCAATGCTCTTGCACTTCAGGCTGTTTTTGTGAAACAAATCTGCAAGTATGCTAGCCAGTGCCTTTGAAAGATTGTTCATCTGCATGGCAAAAATAAACTGGCAAATGCAGGCAGTATTAATTGGCTGAGAGCCTGAGATTGAATCTGCCACATGGTGGAACCATTTGAGGGTCAAGCATCCTTGTACAACTGAAAGATCTGTCCCGTGGAGGTGTGCACCACATCCAAGATGAAAATAAATGTCACAACCAAAATTTACAAACCTGGGCTTGAACAGGCCAGCACCACAGAGAACCACTTGAGAGAATCACCTCCTTTTCTTAATCAAAGGACTAAAATATATCAGATATAATTATTATTTACGTTCAACCTCCCAAGGGATAATTCAAGAGGAAATTGTGCCACAATGAAAAGAGCCTGGACAGACAGGTGAATAATACATACATCATGTTGTAGCTTTCGCGAGCATACAAACTACAGACAATCTGCGCTGTTTCGCGAGCGTAATCATTTACTCCATTTACACAATTGGTGTCAATTATTCTGTGAATTATTTGTTTTATTGTTAATCAAGGAAGATAAAGGGGATCAGGTTGAAAATAATGATAGATTTAAAGGTAATGTTTCAGCCTCCTCTGTTTCCAGCTCACCAGCCGCCACTAATACATCATCGTTTTTAAACCTCTCCCAAGGACAGAACGACGCTCACGTAATGCTACTGCTCCATACGCGCATGCATGCATACACGCGCGCATGTGCACTCAGGTTCGCGCACATGCGTCTAGCTTTAAAATCTTGATGAGAATCTTGTCCATTATAGCCCATGCAATTACGTCAAAATTTAATGGAAATATCCCCTCTAAAGACAACAGAAGAATACTGCGGGGTGGTGTAACGTCTTCTTCCAACCACCAAGACATTACCCGTGACTTATACAAAAGCACTTCGTCAAAGTCAAACCGGGAATACACTAAAATCGGCTTTATTTAAAAAATGTAAATCGCGGGGAGGGGCCTAGACATGTGTTACAATTATGATTTCTCTGCAAACTTGGGTTGTCAGCTGCTCTGTGGTGAGTTTTCTATCCACAATAATTGGCAGTATCTGCGCGCTGACCCACCCGCCTTCTGCTAGTGCGCAGAGCATGTTGATTGATATGTTTGACTTTTACAGGAGACATGTACATGTGACTCTGCTGTATATTTCCAGAACTGTCCTAATAAATCGCGGTCGCGCTCCGGTTCCCTTTGCTGGAGGTTCTTTAATGTTCAATGTTTAATGTTCTTCTCAACTTTCTTACGCACGGGAAATGGGATATGACATATGGACGTTTCTCATATATAAACGCAGCCGTCCACTACTTTGGCAGTCTGGCAACTTGATTCTCACATGTATCCCACATAGGTAATTTTTATTACTGCATATTATTACAGCCTATAAATATATATTAACAGGATACCGTTTGCGTCACTTTGCATCATTTTTACGTTTTTGCTCACATCAGTAGCATTATATAGCATTAAGGACACATAGGCTTACGGTCTTGCTTTAATGGCTGTTGCCATTGTCTGTCGGCGCCATCGTGTGGTAAAAGGTTGAGGCTTTGTTCCACATTTTCATAAAATATTATCAGTACCAACGTGATGATACCGAGGATTGTCCAAAAAAGAAATATATCCTATTTAGGCTACATGATACATGCCCACGGTTTGATTAAAAATAATAATAATAAAACTACCCTCGTTTTGTCTTTTAACATTTCACGAGCTTCAAAGGAGAGTTGGAAAATCTAGCAGCTCCAACCTGCCTGTATTGACATAACTGACATATTTAAAATGCTCCAGATTAAAACGGTGTGTCAAACGCCCTTAGTCAGACATAAATTATACAATATGAAACTTCTTTTATATTGCAGTACATTCATTTTCCATACAAATATTGAAGATTTTAAAAGACCTCATGTATATATTACACAGGGTTTTATGTATATTTACAAACATTACACACATACTCAGTGACCACTCAGTATTAGGTACACCTCTCTAATACTGGGTAGGACCCCCCTTTTCCCCCAGAACGGCCTGAATTCTTCGTGACATGGATTCAACAAGGTGCTGGAAACATTCCTTAGAGATTCTGCTCCATGCTGACATGATAGCATCACACAGTTGCTGCAGATTTGTCGCCTGCACATTCACGCTGTGAATGTCCCATTCCACCACATCCCAAAGGTGCTCTATTGGACTGAGATCTGGTGACTGTGGAGGCCATTGGAGTACACTGAACTCATTGTCATGTTCCTGGAACCAGTTTGAGATGACATGTGCTTTGTGGCATGGCGCGTTGTCCTGCTGGAAGTAGACATTAGAAGATGGGTAGACCGTGGTCATAAAGGGCTGCACATGGTCATCAACAATACACCTCCAGCCTGAACTGTTGACACAAGGCAGGATGGATCCATGGATTCATGTTGTTTACGTCAAATTCTGACCCTAACATCTGCATGTCACAGCAGAAATCAAGATTTGTCAGACCAGGCGATGTTTTTCCAGTTGTCTACTGTCCAGTTTTGGTGAGCCTGTGCCCACTGTAGCCTCAGTTTCCTGTTCTTAGCTGACAGGAGTGGTAACAGATGGGGTCTTCTGCTGCTGTAGCCCATCCACCTCAATGTTCGACGTGTTATATGTTCAGAAATGCTTTTCTGCATAGCACTGTTGTAATGTGCGGTTATTTGGGTTACTGTCGCCTTCCTGTCAGCATGGACCAGTCTGGCCATTCTCCTCTGACCTCTGTCATTAACAAGGTATTTTTGCCCACAGAACTGCCGCTTGCTGGATGCTTTTTGTTTTTTTGAAGCATTCTCTATACACTCTAGAGACTGTTGTGCGTGAAAATCCCAGGAGATCAGTAGTTTCTGAGATACTAAAACCACCCCATCTGGCACCAACAATCATCCCATAGTCAAAGTCACTTAAATCAGATTTCCTACCCATTCTGATGTTTGGTCTGAACAGCAACAGAACCTCTTGACTCTGTGTTCGTGATTTTATGCATTGAGCTGCTGCCAGATGATTGGCTGATTAGATATTTGCATCAACGAGCAGGTGTACAGGTGTACCTAATAAAGTGGTCACTGAGTGTATATTACAAATGGTCTGTTAACAGTACCATCTAATTTTGATAACAGTACCAACTAAAAAAATAACTAGGCAGATAACATTCTTTAAAGAATTAAGATAATTCATTTAATACTCCTATTTGTTGTGCTAAATGTAAAAAGTGGATTGTATATAAATATCCATAAACATTAAAAGCATGGATATCTGTGTGGTGCTGTCTGTCTGAATCCCAGGTATGTCTTGTGGTACACCCAAGAATAATTGGGTCTACACAGGTGAGCACCTTGTGATACCAAAGACAACCACAGGCAATGGCTACAATTATGCCACACAAAACAGCACAGAGCTTGACATCATCAGTTAGAAATAGTGTAATACTATTGGTTATAAAGCACAATGTTACTGCTACCACAAAGCCTATTTCGCTATCTTGCTTTCTCACTTTTCATACCATGTAGGCTAACTATAAGTAATATGAAAATATTTTTCTAAGCTGTAGTTTGCAAGCTACTGTAACCATTACATAATATCTGTTTATTTCTAAGGCCTCAGACCTGACTTCATATTAGGTAATTGTTAGACATTTATTATTGTATTGTCCTAGACGCATCCTATGCTTAAACAGTAAGGAACAGAGTAACCGTGGCTGAGGAGATTGCAACATGGGCTAGTTAATAACTAACAGAGAGTTGAGGAGTTCTTCAAGTTTATCCGAAAAAGTTAAATGTGAGCCAAAAACTGCTTTGGAGTCAAGCCACTTACTACTACTGCACAAAAATTGTATTAAGAATGAGTGAATGTGTTAAATCACCCTGTGAGACAGGACCCTGCATGGCCTAGATCAGACTTGCCATGGATAGTCTGTTTGGTGTTTATACTATGTGTTGGGTTAAAGATGCAACAACTTCCAACACATTGTGTTCAGCATGTGCTCCGGTAGTCCGGGATCTGTGATAAGTGGCTCAAACATGCAGAAGATGAAAACAAGGCAGACCTTCACTGAAATGACTTCAGTCAGCAGTGAAAACTTACAGCTATGGTGAGAAGCTGAATAGCCACAGGTTTCAGTTTTCTCTTCCATCCTATTAAAAAAGCTGAAAAAGCAAAATGTACTCATAATGTGTGTAAAATTTTATACTTATGGGGGTAGGAAAAATAATGGGAGCACCAAATGTAAAATGAGTCATAATTTGAAGAAATTAAACCATAATTGAAAAAGAGTCTACATATGTTTCATATGAATCCTAATCAATCCATATTACCAATATGTTTCTGCTATAAAAGACATTTCAAAATCAACACTTAAATATGTAAGTTTAGAAAGGAACATGAGAGAGCAAACAGATTTTGAGAGATGTCAAATAATTGGTGCCCGATTTGCAGGTACATCAGGCACAGAAACAAAAAAAAAATTATTTGTGTCAAGGGGAACAAAGTGAAAAATCTTAACAGGATAGTTACTAAAAACACAAAACAGTGGCCTGAAAAATTACCACAGAATTGAATCTACACCTCTGTGACTCAAGAGACTCTCAGTCTCAACAGAAACTGTACCTCATGTGATTCACAAAGCTGATATTTATAGTGGGACTGCCATTTGGAAACTACTTGTAACCATGGTGTAGCGAAGGGCAAGAGCAGTCACCCCACCCGGCCTCGAACCTGGGTCTACGGACTGCTCTCGCCCTTCGCTACACATGGCCAATCCCCAAAAACTTCTGAGCAATGGTAAGCAATGGTAATGTAAATATAGTATCGTAATATGATCTGATAAGTTGTCTTTTATCTTTTTTTCCTACATATGGATAGGAAGAGAACAGAGACACTACAGCCCTACTGGAGACATGTCCACCAGAAACTGGGATGAGAGAATTTCCCAGGAACTGTCTTTATGAAGCTGTCAAGGATACAAGCATGGAGCATGGGTAAGGGCAAGATAATGTTCAGCAGACATCACATAATGTCAGCTTGGGGTGATTTTTCTGTCCAGAATGAAGGTCAAATACCAACACCAATACCTTGTCTACAAGGAAGGCAGCAGGACATTCCAAAGTGCACTTTATTGTTAACTTTTGTGTGCTGATTTTTACATCAGTCAATTTGAACTGTGGTCCCTAATGCACAGTTTAAAATAACTTAATGTCTGAGGCTTCAGGGGATAGCAAAGATGGAACAAGTGATGAACACATTTGGGAATTTTGAGTTAGTTTCCAGCTTCCAGGCCACCTTCCCTTGAGGAATGCCAAGCCAAAGCATGAGAGGGGTACGTTTGCTAAATGACTGATATTAATAAAGTTCAATTCAGACGAACAAAGTTGTCTTTTATTTCTGTGTGCACTCTACTCTCTTCAGGAATTTAAAGTGAAACGATTGTACATTCAAGAATCACATTTATTGTCCAATGAATTTTGGGAGGAGATGAGACCAAGCTAGGTCAGAGCATCCTCTTATTCTTCTTATTCAAGATACTGTACATATTGTACATAAAACTGTTTCATTTCACGTTCAGAAAATTCACTCAGACACAAGAGGTGGATATGCCACAATTCAGGGAAAGTTATTGAATGATCATTTCAGTTTTGGAAATATGGCCCCAATACATATAAATTTCTTCAACAAATTTATTTTTAACTATGTCAGCACTCCAAGGTTGCATACTAATGTGAGTGGCCACTATATTAGGTACACCTTTCTAATATCAGTTGGTTGCTTTTTTGCCTTCAGAACAGCCTAAATTCATCTGTGCATGGTCTCAACATGGTGTTGAAAGTGTGGCACAGGAATTCTGGCCCATATTCACTCCAGTGCCTCCCATAATTGTTGTAAATTAGCTTGTGGTAGATCTCTGCTCTGAATAGTTCACTCCATCTCATCCCACAGATGCTTGATTGGATCCAGATCTGGTAAATGGGAAGGCCAACTGAATTCGTTGTCATGTTCCTGGAACCATTCCTGAACACCCCTAGTCTTGTGGAGTGGAGCATTATCCTGCTGAAAATGCTCATTCACAGATGCTGCCATGAAGAGATGCACCTGATCTGCAATGATGTTCAGATATTGTGCAGCACTCAAACATTGCTTCATTCATAACAAGGGACCCAATGTGCACTACAAAACACACCCTACACCATTACACTGCCACCACCAGCAGGGATTGTTGACACCCACAGATCCACAGACTTGTCTGGTTTTCGTTACATCCTGGTCCTCCCATCAGTGTGAAACAGCAGGACCTGGAATTCATCACAGCAGGCATTTTTTCTAATCCTCCTTTGTCCAGTTTTTGTGTTCCTTATCCCACTGCAACCACAGCTTCTTGTTTTGACAGGAGTGGAACTCTGTTAGGTTGTCAGCTGCTATGCCCCATCCGTGACAAGGTGCAATGAGTTCTGTGTTCTGACATGCCTCTTTCACCACCACTGTTGTTGTTGTTGTCACTGTATGGTTTTCACACCTCCAATTCTAGATCCTCAATCCATCTCCTGAAAGGTTCGCCACATTCATTTATGGTCTGATATCCGCCCGTCACATTTGACTGGACAGTCCATTACTAGGTGGTCACTGTTTTGCACGTCTGCTCCGCAAGCTGGGCAGGATGGTGACTCATGCAGCCCTCTTCGGTACAAATTTAGGCCTGTTCTAGCCTGTTTGCACCTGAGTCTGTTTGCTGTTGCCCATTGTCTTCTGTCTGATGGCCACCACAGATTAACTTCAAGAGCAAATTTATGTGGTTTATTGTAGTAGACTGTAGATTTTAACTGAGAAAGACACAGTTACACAATAATTGCCCTGTGCAGCTCTTGTTTTATCATTATACTCCGGTCCATCTGCAATATCAACACTGTATTACTGCACTTCAGACACATAGCTACACTGCATTAGCATTCACATGGCTTTGATTCTGTTTAGTCAAATCAGGTTTTTTTTTGCATTCTATTCTGCAATTTTATCTGATGATTGTTGTGATGATTGCTACCCTATCTTCTTGTCAAGCATAAAAAGTCTAATACATATAGATGATTCCAAGTGTTGCTGCATACTGAAAGGAACAATATTAATGTTGAATATTTTAGCCTTTGTTGTTGTTACCATTACCATTACCATTGTTGATTCTGTGCAAAATTTTGGGAGGCAGTGCCATTTTCTGAAGACCTCTGTTGGAACTCTGTGTTCCCTCTAATTTCATGACACTACAATCTCATGTGCCAAAAGCATGTTCACACACTCTCCAAACACATGACCTCTGCACATACTAGAACATGCCATTACTTTGTTCCTTAAAATAATCAGTAAAATAAGTAAATAAATAAACAACTAACTAAATAAATACACACTATTCACATGAAAATGGGCCATAGGATTCTAAAAGAAGAAACCGCAAACCTCAAATGAATGTTATTTCTTTGTTACTGATAGAGGTCAGATTAGAGGAAGATAGAGGAAGCCTGTAGATCTAATTGAAGTTTACCAGTAAAACTGTTTCTGTAAGTTATATTAGTTTATTTGAACTCAAATTTGAATTCTAATACATAAAAGAGTAATAAAGAGTAGTTGTTTAGCTGTGCTGAGAACAACTACACTTACAAGAGAGAGCTGCATTAAATTTGTTCTGGGGGCGTGAATGAAAAACCTCTTGAAGTAACAACTTCACTTATCTTTTATATTTGCATGAACACACCTCTACCAGCATATAGCTTTCACAAATAAGCATATTGCTTTCACAAAGAAATGATGACATTAAATGTAAAGATTACATGTAATTAATTAACAGCTCAAGCAGAACATACAAAACATAAATATTGTGCGCTCAGTTCCAGGCCTTACATTGTAGTTTTAGTTAGGTAGGGGAAATCAGTGTCAAAAGTTTATTTTTCCCTGAATGGCCCTTGAATATGTGGCATTGTAGAACATGGTGTATACACATTGCATGTGGTTTTGTGTTATTCATATTCATTCTTAATATAAACCACAGTAAACTCATGTAAAACATTCACGCCTGTATTTAATCTGAATTTGTCCTTAAATTTGACATAAATAAATAAATTTGACTTAAATTTGATAAATGCAAGAATTCCTTTCTTCCATGCAGACCTTTTTTTCTCATTCTTTGTGGTGAGTGCCTATTCTTAGGGGAAGAAATGCTACAAGCATGGAATTCAGATGTTGAAGTTTAAATGTTAAATGTCCAGTATTCAATAAGAAGGATCTTATCTGGCTTGTGGTGAGACACACTCTTTGCCTTTTCACAGGCTAAATGCCTTAAGGGTCTATTCAAACTAAATTTTTAAAAGAGAAGACAAAACAAACAAAAGCCATGATACATAATCAATTTGGTATTATTTTTTGTTATATGTACACTTCAATGTACTTCAGTCTGAATATGTGAATATTAACAAAAAAGTTCACTGGAACGAGACCATAGAGGAAGATATAACCGCCTTATTCCTGTAAACAAATATAATACACGATATACACGTCACAAGATATATTAAAGTGCTGTGTTAGTGCAAGTGCGTATACTGTAGAGTGAGCATTTGTACCACCATTTGTAATAACCCCGGAAACGGGACTTTCGAATCGCTTTACTGGAAATTACACCATAGTTAATCTGAAATGACGCTATTCTCTCCCGCCCACATATGTCGGTGAGTGAGACCCCATAGCATATTTGCGCGATCTATCACACAAAGCAGGAACCTAATTGGTGAACTGCTATGCCTATTATATCGTCTACTGCCACGTGAGGTGTTGTTTCTCGCATATTAACGATCAGACTAAATCCGATGAAATTGAAATACGATTTCTTAAAAAAAAAAAAAAAAAACTTCTGCTGTGCGCATTTCTAGTCAATAAATTACCATAGTTGTCCCTTGATTAGTTTATATTATCTTAGTTTGCTTTAGATAGAGGCCTACTCACGGTTTCACATACTGACAAATTCTTATCCCAGGTCGCATAAATAAATCATCGGACGAGGATTTATATATCTCAAAAGGAATGAAATTAATAACTTATTTTACATTATATAAATAGCATTTGGCCACCTGTCTTGTAAATGAACGGTTTCAGTCGTTTCTCTCCGGAAAAGTAACGTGATTTACAGGAACTTACTGCAACAGACTAAAAAAAAAAAAAAAAAAACAGGTCGGTTTCATCCTCATCAGCAGAACTTCCCTCTCAAACTCTGAGAAGAAACAAGGCACGAATTTAACAGAAGCAGAATACTTCATACTTCTTCTGCACAGTGTATGGCATTTAAAGAGCAATATACACTTCTTCTGGAGGTTATGTCAGTATTGTAATTATAATTACACTTAAAGATGGTAGTGCATTCTGTATTGGAGAAAGTGACGTAACTACTCGATAAACAGCAGACGGGCGAGGAGGCAGATGAGTGGGGTGGTAGCAGCAGAAGCAGTAATAGCAGCAGCTGCCCCTTTATTCAACATAATAAATTCACATTAGTTACCAGTTGGTGGAGAACATATCATAAAAGGGTATGTACTAGCTGGAGATTACGCGAAGTAGCTCAGATCAGGCATTTTAGGCATATTATACACGGGAATACTACAGCCCTAATTGTGACACATTTAAGGACAGTCCAACAAAAAGTAAACAATAAACAAAAGGTTGGCCACTGGAATAAATGAGCGAGTAAAGAATTAACGTTAGCCAGAATGTAATAAACAGGCTTAACGAAGGGCCTTTTTATGAAGCATTGTCTTTATAAAGTGTGCGTTATCCGTAGTAAACGTGAAATGGTCTTCTCCTAAATATCAAAATGCAATTAAAAACACAGGAAGTTTTTTTTTTTTTTTTCTCGAAGGAGAGGGGGAGGGTTGCAGCGAAACAGGATTGTCACTTCGCAGTTAGAGTACCCTGATCATCTGACGCGAAGGTATAACTTTGGAGAACAGCTTTCATTTTTATTAGCCTCTCTAGTTTCGCGCATTGTTGTATAACTTTTACTGTTTACATTACGGATGATATTGTGCGTGACATGTTATTACAGAACAGTAAATAGTACATACTGATGTACCGCCATGCTGTAATATTACTCTAGAAAACGTAAACGCGAAAAGGTTAGGACAACGATAGTCTGAAACTAGTCAGATGTTAAGGACGTAACCAAGACGTTGACTGAAGACGTTAATCAACTATTCGCTGACGGTAAGAACTTTTCTTTCGTAATTATCGTAACTTTTGTGGAAATGTAGTATGTTCCTTAGTGTATCTGTTTTTTGTCTTTCGAACACGAAAGGACTGTTAAGAAACAAACTTGGAATACCCAACCGTTAAAACACGAAAAACTACCCATTCGCTCTTTTCGCGTTGGCTTTATAAAAGCGAGAATGGTGTCCCTTGTTGCAACAGAAAGAAAAGCGCTTCCTCTCCAAGTTCAGTTTCACAATTTCTCTTTGTATTTGTGTCTGGTCTGAAGATTTTGCTTTATGTTTAAAATGCATTTTAATGTGTTTTGTGGGCTTTTAGATAACTTTTTGGTTTATGTAGTCGTCATGTAGAGGAGAAATGTAGTGAGTAAACACATTTAAAATAATCAAGCTTTCACTGGCCTTAAACAACCCGAAAATGGGCGACACAAATCATAACCAAAGAGGGCTATTCCCAGTGACGCAAAACTGGAAAATGCACAAGTTATTGAGCGCTTAGGGACAGCGCTTACATGGCGTGTACATTTTGGAAGCATCGCTCTTGAAGTTTGCTCCAATGTCTTTCTAACATATGACGTGTTTTTCACCACGTACTTTTTGTTATTCATACAGCATTACAATAATTTTGGTGGAATTTTAGTATAGAAAATGTATTTTTCGCGTCTAGAAAACTCATGTCCACTAATGAAGGAGAGTATGAGTGCACTGTGCATTGCTTTTGAATGCTTGCAAAAACCATGAATACGAAGTAGATGGACGTATCCTGGAGTGCTTACGAATTCTAAGAAAAAAACTTACACAACTCAATTTGCAATCTGCGATACATCAGCGGACACTGTACAGATGTAGAAGGGACAAGGAGTCTGAAATACTCACTTTATTTTGTAATCAAATCTGCCTAATATAAACCGTATTATGGAATAAAATGCTCCTAACCTGATAAAAGCCCTGAAAACACGGAACTTGGAAACTTGAGTTGTGAAAACAGGAAGTCATTGATATCCTGGTAAGGACATATAAAAACGCAGTGTACTCAGAGACACAGCTATGTAACGGAACAGATCTGTCGGCGTTTAACCATTCCTTTGAACATGTGTTTCAACATACATTCTTCAAAGATATGTATACATATATGTGTGTATGAAATAAATTCACACACAGGAATCAAATTCACACACAGAGACACACACACACACATCTTACAGTTCAGTGTCAATGGAAAATGCTGAAATTGCCTTAAACAAAATGACTTACATATTTTCACACATCTACGGACAGATACAGCTAGTAATTATACAGCTCATAATTGATTCATTTCAGTTGTAAGTGATGCACTGCAGAGTAAACTATTAGAAAATAATACATAATGAGCAGTATGACAGCAGTCTCGTGAGCATATTAATCTCAGGAGTATACAGGTAAATTGGTAACATGATAAAGTGTGTTTTAGTATTGAGTGATTCAGCTTAATTCTAACTCCACTGCTGAGGTCATTCTGAAAGGAATTGTAGTGGGAAAAAATGGAAGGCAAAGAGATAATGTCATAATCTAAAAAGGCAACAGATTTCCATCTGGGATATTGTTTCAGATATTTGTGTCATCCTCAATATGCAATATCTTTGTGTTAATTCAGTGAATGCAGAAGGGGATCCTTGGGGGGGGGGGGCTTGGGGGCTGGTTATGTATTTTATCCAGTTGCTTGTCTGAATACCAAGATATGTCTTTCTGACGTGCCATTATATACCACTGTATAACACAAGGGAGGCGAATTTTAGAGTGTGCCATTTCCCTGTATCCAGTTCCAGTGTGATTACATTGATTACATTTCATATAAAAAAGCATTGACAGGTCACATAGCCTTGTATGCTGAAAAGGAAAACAATCTTACTTCAAGAGTGAATTATTATGTTTGTACAAGGGAAGTGTTTGCAGGAAAGTGCAGGGTGTCCCTGGAGATTAAGCAACATATTTTTTTGGACAATTTAACTTCAAGTGATTTATTTTTAACAACTCATCCGTTGTGTATATGTAAAGAAAAAGTACAGCTTCAGTACCTTTCAATATATAGCTTAGTGTATGTGTATTGTAGAAGCTGGAATGAAAAATAGAACAATGGTTACTGGGACTCAAGTGGTTCAGCGGGCAATCTCACTCATCTAGGAGTGGAAACTGAGCACCACAGGTTTGAGCCCAGCTATGTCATTAGCAGAGATTGATAAGGAGCCCATAGCATAAATAGGCATCATTCCACCACAGTCACAGTGAGTGTGTTGGCAGAGTTTCCTCATCTTACTGGTTTCACGTACCCTGAGATTCGTCAAGCATCTTGGTATAGCTTGGATGGTGATGGTAGAGTAGCATCTTTCCACTGATGCCGGTTTCAAAGCTGGACAGTCTGACAGATAGTGATCGTGTGCTGAAGTGTGTAAATAGTGTCACAACACCAAAATCCACAGTTGATTTGGAACCATGCAGTACAGTGAAGGATGGGGAGGAGAAAAGAAAACAATAAAGAACCCACCTAACATGTGTCTGCAGATAAACCAAGTGTAGGCAAGTTACAGTTCCCTGCATACCTGCATACCTCTTCATCACTGAATTACATAAGATCTTCCCTGTGTGCTAGGACATCACATTTTTGAACACATCACAATACATGGACCAAAGAAATCCCCTTGAGAACATGCACTTCACTTTGCCTGTCAGACTGGGCACAGTGCTTGTGTCTATGGGTATTCTAAGCATAGAAAAAAGTAGGGGAGTTGAGACTTAAGCCGTTTTCACATATGAACTCCGGACAAAGTGCAAAGAATCAGGTCTGGAAATTGGCCGGAATTGCCCTTTCACACATGTAGCACACAACAGGAAATTGTCCATGACAGACCCGTTCTCACCTACAGGAAATACTCCAGTTTGGTTTAGGTGAGGGATGGCGCCTGGGTAGAAAAAAGTATGCTGCAGAAATCGCAGTGGCTGTATTCGAAACCACCTACTGCATACTGTGTACTGCGTTCTACACAAGTGTATACTGTATACTGCATGCTATTTTTCAGTGTAGTACCTAGTATGCGACCATTAATAATTACATTTGTAGTATGTTACAGTGTCGCTTGAAATCATTGCGAGTTTAGAAACGTCTAGATTTCCTCGTGGTATTTTCCAGTTAGACGCCACTTGCATTCTCACGAGTGAAAAGTATTGATGAGATCACTTGAAGTATTTTCAGGTTTTTTCTTTTCAATGTCTTACCTTTCGGTGGTATGGGTACATAATGTGGCACAGAGGAGGAGAAGGCGAACATAGCTATTGTACTTTTGGGTAGCCTATAAAAAAATCACACATAGCCATCCAAATGGTGCTACTGGTACACATAATTTATTATTAATTATACATTTATTATAACAAGAAGGTAAGTTTTTGTTGTTCGCTATGTAATGTTAGGTCACCAGTTTACCTATCTCACTATACTTATCACTATTACTTAGCTACAGCTTAGCTAGCTACTAATCAGATAATAAACTACTAACCAACATCATTAATCATCGTAAGAGACAAGTTTTGGCAGTATACCTATAGCTAACTATCTCTTTAATGATCATTGGACTCAAAATAGCATGTATTTGAATGTATCCGCAATGTCAACGAAAAAGTGGAAAGCAACGTACAGGCACGCAGAAAAGAGTACGAGGCAGATGTTAGTATTCTTCCGGTTTCGCACCATTCGCATGATAGAAAGATAGAAATGTCATCAACACGCCCACTCGCTCGCAGTGGATTCTCTGGAATGTTACCTGCTCTATTCACACATGGGCCGGACTTTGTACTAGGGAGCTGGCAGAATGAAGTCCGTCACATGTCTGGTCCGACTGATTCGGACATTTGCGTTCTCATGTACAGCTCTTCCGGGTAAGGGCCAGATATGTTCCGGCATCCAGTGCATGTGTGAAAGGGGCTATAATATCAGAGCAGAGGTGGCCCAGCAGTGACTGGGTTCTTCTGAGGTCAAACAGTAGCTAATGTGTCTATGAATGCACCTTTTTTGTTGAAGAAATTTAATTACGATTATATTGCACTTTCAAAAATAAGAAAAATAAGACCTTACACTCAGAAGATGCAGCTGCTTTTATTGTTGGATGACCTGTAAACAGAATTACAAATAACCTACATCTTGTAAGAGTAAAGATTTAGCTTCAGCATTCATTTTAACATAAAGAACCATGGAAAATATAAAGATGTCTTTTATTCAGAGTTTTCATTTCATGTTCACTTTTTCACAGTGTTACCCTTGCAGTGTTAGCAAGTTTGGATAAGTAACCTGTTTATGCATTTTCTAACTTTTAACTAGTCACAAGTCACCTAAGCTGAGCAGTCTCCCCATGATTCAAAGGAAAAAGGAAAACATCTCAAATAATCTCATTGCTGTGCAGGTTATACACATACCTGTACAACAAAAGGCCTTGAACAATGAAGGAATACCAGTTCAACCAAGGAGTGTTGCCCTACATCGATGCACAGAGTAAAGTAATGTTGACAGGTTTATTTGAATTCAGAATTGCTTGTTGCTTGCGTCCTCAGATGACCTCTCTTGCTATCTTTAGTGCACTACCATTGACATAAGTATTATTGACCCAATTATTTATAATCAACAGAGTTGTAATGTATTTCAAAATACCTTTATTTTGATTTTTGTCAATGTCTGTAAATGATATTGTCGGGAAAAGATATGGCCTGTTAGTGTCAAGCTAGTATAGAACTAATTTTAGTCTCCATGTTCCTGTCTTTGTATACTTTTAGATATCCTTGTTTAGCACTAGAAGTAAACAAGTCTGTATACAGTCTCTCAAGTCAGATTCTGCATGTGATTAGGGACTGAAGGAGGGCATGAGATATTCTGTTAAGCTCCAGTACTCCAGTAAGTGATAAGAGTATTTCCATTGGAATCTGAAGTAGAATTCTTTCCTTTCTGCTGAAGAAATGGATATTTCCATGGAGACATTATCAGCTGTGTACGTAGCTGTACTGTAGTGTAGGCATTGATGTACTGTAATGTTGATATTGATGTAATGGATATGGTTATTTATGAAGTACCATTGTGCTTCTCATCCCCTTTTAATTTAAGGTAAAAGGACCCTAAAACCAGTAGGAATTCATAAAGAGACAACTGCCATGAACTCGAAAGGAAACACTAACAAAAATATGTTGATTGAATGCCTCCACTTATGTTTTGCACACATACTACTTACTTCAGATTTTGTTTTGTACTGAACAAAAAACAAGGTTATCTACTGTGGGAGAACAAAGTTTTGTGCACCACTCAGACAGGATGAAACACAACGCTAGGTAACTTAAGGCAGCTTTTTATGGCTGACTAACCTCAGGGCATTTTGCCAACTCTTAGTCAGCCTGCAGTGCAATTGGATGTGTACATTGTGCAGTCACAGGTCATGCAACTCCTTGATATTTTCTGTGCTGTTTCCTTGTGTTCAGTTGGTAACTCATATCAATAGGGGCTTTTGGTGACTCCAAGACTCAAAGTATCCCACTGCTTGCTTGAATCGCGGGGGAATGACTCACCTAAGTCTCAACCAATTTTTAGCACAGACCTTGGAGAACTTCCCAGAAGAAAGAAACCGATTTACATATTCAGTTAATTTGCGGTATGATTACATGAGCGCATTGCTTTTTGCATATGGTCATCTAATGGATTTCACCTGTGGTCTTCAATGAGTAAAAAACCTAAAATGACTTAAACACTATGACATGGAAGGTTTTGTCTTTTTTTGTTAGTTGGGTACATAAATTCTTTTACTTGTATCGACAGGTTTAGGGAGGTCTGAGTACAGAGTCACCTGCCATGCCTGCGCATATTTACTGTGATAAGAGTAATTGGACATGTTATATGCATTTATTCTTTTACATATTTAGTTCTTATATTTATTTCTTATTGACTTTTTTGTTTTCTTGATTTAGAAGATACCAATATACATGGCAAATGCAGCTTCCTTGTGCCCACATTTCTGAGAGGGATGCCTGTGAGTAGTGTCAAAGGAACAGGGACTCCTTAAGGAGTCAGCATGATATCCAGCAATGTAGCCATCAAAAGGCTCAGCCAATAACGGCCCAACAGAACTGGGCTTTGTTTGCCAAAACAAGGGTTCATTTTTTCAAAGATTTATCATTTTTCAGTTCATCATTGAGGTATATTGGAGTTACAGTACATAACAAATATAATGCCTCACACGTGCATATGCCTCTTGTTCCAGTCCAGATGATTACACCATTGCATTAACTGAAATATATCATAGTGTTCACCACAGGGATTCACACATGGCTCATTGAGCATTGTTACCTTGAAAGGGATAATTGTTCTGGCATGTCAAAACTGGCCTTTCTGGTTACATATTGTAGCATCAGGAAATAGCAGTATTTGGTCGAATATGAAGTGATATGAAAATTCATATCCAAGGATATTTAAAAAACCATCCATCAGTGTGAACACCAACAAACTGAGTATACATTTCAGCACCCGATTAATCATGAAGAAATTATTTTTCAAAATGAAGTGGTTTAGGAGAGATGGTAGCACTCATGCTCTTTCTAAGTGTTCCACACTTAAAACTATGTTGAGGATAGTGTCTAATGCCACTTTGTGTTTTTTGAAAAACCAACGCATTTCCAGCTTTCTGTTGGCTGTCTTTGAAAGCCTGGATCCTGGGTTCAGCTGTGCCATAAAAATGGCTTTTTGGGGGGGTGCAAGAAACAGCAGAGGGTCAGAACCAGGCAGGATGGACATCATCAGCTGACAACTACCAATTCTCGTAGGAGGAGACATCTGGATAGAGGGATGTGATAAGTCTCAGCCGATCCAACCAGGCTTCCATATTCCCAAACATGTGCCACCATTTTACAGCATAGATGCCAGAAATGGTGTCCTGAAATACTATCATTTAAAACAGACACAACAGCAGGCAATCCAGCATTTCCTAACGTATGTCCTTATTGGGCAATTTATGCTGTAGCTGTCCTTATGAGTAAGCTTTCATTTGGGCTACATACACAAGCAGCTGATGAATTTGACCAAGAGACCACATGACAAAGCCATCATTTCTCCCTGGGAAAACTCCACAGGGTTTTGTGGTTTGGCTACAGACACTTGGGTCACTTGGGAGTATATTCTCTGCATTGCTTTTATGGTTGAAAATTAGGCATATGAATAAGACAAGTATGAAGACTATGACATTCTGATTAAAAATGGACTACAGCAATTTAGGTTTGGATGGACAAGATAAAGCTGCTTAAAAAATAATCTATCTGGATTGCAATGTAAGGGCCAAAATGCACAGTATTATTTTTGAAAATTGCCAGTATGCCTGTCCCACTACACACGCTGCCTACAATTGCTTTCTGTGGTATTGATGAAGTGTAATTGCTGACTCACCACACCTTTTGGATTCGGGAGGTCATAGTGTGTCATCACCTGGGGGCGTGGCTATGATTATTTCTTTGAGTATTTCCAAGATTTTTGATAGCCTACTCTTAAGGTTCAAAGTACAAACTATAACTCATTTCATGTACGACACTTGTTAACACTGTTATTCCTTGCGGTAGGCAGTTGTCTGCAAACTGATCACATAAAGACTGAAGTTCTCTCCATAGCTCGGTCTGCTGTTCACCTGCTGCTTGTGCCTGTCATGTGTTTTTCCTGAGTGCTCCACTTGTTTATTCATCCATCTCGTTTCACAGCTCATGTGCAACTTCTATGTGTTTGTAATTGTCTGTAATTCCAGAGAAAACTGCTTGCCTGACACAACTGCTCGAATACTGTATTGTTAAACAGTATTTGTCATTGCCTCTTACCTCTTGTAATCTTGGCTAATGAAATTTGACACTATTCAATTTCTGGTGAAAAATTTCTGAATTAAATGACAGTTTTGTACAGTCAGTAGTAAGAACAGATATCACAACTTGTAAACACCTGGCACACTACAAAGTCAGATGAATTTGAAGAACAATCTCAGGGTGCACATTTCAGCACTAGTTGTGGTAAAAGTGAACTGCAATTATCAGAACTGGGGTAAGAAATGTATTGTGTGTTTTTGGATTAAGCCTTGACCTGAAGAAGCTGTAATCCACAAACTAGATTTAAAAGTTTTAAATGTAAGTTTCACTTAATGGAGAGCTCATCATGTCAGACTCTGGTTAAGCACACTTGCATGTGCAATGTAACTAACTATTGTGTATGTAGCAAATGAGTGTCCACATTAACTTTTGTAATGAATTTTGTAATGGATTGGTTATTATTAAAAGTACATTCATTGTACATTATCCAACTGGAGCAAAGCGAAACATCAACTAAAAACATTATTCAGCTGACTTCCCTATCCGATAATTTTACGTTGTAAATGTAAATTAAAATCTGAAACAGGAATCAAACACATTTAAATCAATGATTAAATTTAATTAATGATAAATTGATTAACTCAATGAAACAATTTTAATTCAAAGATTTATCAGATTGTAGAAGAATAGGTAATACATTAGTGTCATTGCTCCCAAAAGCATAAATACAAATTACCAAATGGTCGGTTATAAGTATATTATAGAAGTTCTACAGATTTTAGATGGTGCAAATTTCCTTTTTACTAGCAATGGCTTTGATAAGTGGTATTGTCTAACTTGAGAATGGTTAACTTACAATGAAGTTTTCCTTGTAATTTCAGTTATGTCTTAGTTTGCACCTACCAACGATTGTAGGATGCGTGTGTGATTATTTAATTTGTCGTAGCTGGTCTCCACCATTTTTTTCATCTGTCTGTGTGCGCAATCAAAGTGAAACAGGAAACAAGACTGTACACAGCAGAGAACAGGATATACTGAGTGTATTGCAGAAGTGGGTGTTACAGATAAGTGGTTGCCATTCTGTGTGGCAATATGGTATGGAAACGCCCTGCAATGACCTGTTGTTAACAACAACAAATAAATGATATCAAGATTAAAAAGGGATTTACTGAACTACAAACAACTGATTCACCAATTTAATTGTCATTTATTTTAGCAGTAGTGCAATTATTTCCTACACCTCACCACATTGGTTGTAAAGATTTACACTGAAATAGTGCAGATACAGTGTTCAAATACACGTTCATCCGTAGACATAGGAGGGTATTGGGGTTCAATTTCAGATTCGTGTTGAGCTTTTCCAGAAAACTTCAGATTTATTTCAGTCTTCAGCTAAACTGACCTATGAGTAATGTGTTGACTAGCTGTTCAAAATTTCTTACTATTGCAAAATAACAGGCTCTTAACTGTTGTTGTCATGTATATCTTGTCATGTGTCTCCATATGTGGCCAAAAGATAAAAAATGTACAGGATATTCCCCTCCTGAACTCCCCCAAAAACAAAATCAACTTTTTGACCAATCACGTGGCAGCTTCTCCTGGCCTCTCCCCACTGTGGGACGGACGTTATGGTCGTTGTGGGTGTGACCTGGGTTTCATGTCCTCACTTAACAAGACAAACATTATGTTCTTTGAGCTGACAAACCACATCTGCACATTATGTGAGGAGTGGGCAGCTCTATGTGGCAGCTATATTTAAATGTAGTTCCTATACTGTACTTTTTAAAATATATTAAATTATACAGATAAGTGGATGACTCCTACATGAAACACATATGACATCCTCCCTCACTGAGTTGACAAAATTCTAAGGCCGTTTTTTTATAAGCATCTCTTTACCCCCCCCCCCCCCCCCCCCCCCCCCCCCCCTTTTTTTTGAGGACAGTTTTATTACAGAAGTATAATGTAATATGTTCAAAATTACATTCACCCAGTGTCCCTCTTTCCCTCTGTGCTTCTGCCATCTCCACTTGCTTTCTTTCTCTTCATTCACTACCCCATAACCACCCTAAATTCACACACTGTCATAAAGCAATTTAGAATACTAAAGGAATTGTAAATCCTTTCTTCTGGTTGAACATTGACCCATCAAATATGGTGTCTGGTAGTTAGTATGTATCAGCAGATTCATGGTTTAAAAATAGCTACATCAGTTGTGAATTCGAATGTGGGAACTGTAAAGCAGTGTAAATTTAAGTTAAATATTAGTCTCAAGTTAAAAAGTCTAATTGTGAGGTAATTTTCCTGAGGTGTCATGAAATATATTTAATATGTATGAAAATACTCAGAATTAGTATTTTTACAGATATTTTGATTAATTTGGTTTTTTATTCAGTTCATTTTTCATAGTTAAAGAATACTCCTTGTGAGATTAAATGTTTCATAACTTAGTTCCTGGGCTCTTTTGATCCAAGCATCTCAAAGTAATTTATAGGGTGTCTGTGTGTGTGTGTGTGTGTGTGGGTTGGAGGGTGGGTGAGGAGGGGGCTTATATCCCCTACTCAGATGCCACCCGAACACTTCCATAATGGTCAGGTAGTCAATTATATCAATTGTATTTGGGCGGATTAGACATCTAGCCTGAGATGTTGTTCTTGAAACATTCCCAATCTAAGTGCCGTGAGATGCGAAATTACCAAAATGAGTCAGGAGTTTGGTAAAACAGCTTATCTGTAATACAGAACCTCCTACAGTCCAGTTTCCCCATAGCCATTCCAATCACTTTCCACATGGTCCAAACACATGACTGGCCACTTGCCAGTATGAGGCCACTTCCAGCATTAACCATATTTTCCTTTGAGGGCTCTGACTGAGATCAGCCTCACTAAGCGTCAGTCTTTTGGTGAGAAAAGATACAGAATCCAGTGGCAACTGTTTGTTGACTTTGTGGATGATAAAATCAGTGTCCTGTGGGAATGTCGGAATTTTGTTGGAACCCAAATGTACAAAATTATTAAATGTATTAAATGTCCCTTTTCCCATCTGTTTTCCTGTCGCCCTGTTAGCCCAGTGGCACAATGGCACAGTGGGCACAGGTGCAGTACCTGTCCACGCAGACCCTGAGTGAGCTCTACCCCTCCACATTCCCTATGGATGTCAGGTGCTACCTGGCCAACTGGATTGAAGAACAGTGCTGGTATGATCACAGTCAGACACACTTATGTCCCATATGTGTAATGTTTCTATTCTATATGGAATATCAATAAAACATGTACAGAGAGAGAGAGAGAACGAGAGAGACAAACAGATAAATGTAGAAAGAGATACCAAGACAGAAATAACCAGGAAAATATACAAACTGCAGCTGACAATTTACATTGACACACGCAGAGCGATATGGACACAGGAAGGCTTCTAGACAGATAGTAGATAAAATCAGAAAAAGAAATACTGACTCCAGAAAGAGATGCTAAGATCCCACAGTAGACAGAAACATAGTATCCATAAATTGTCCACTGGCCATTCTCCTGCTCAACTCGATATCTGCTCAACTCTTCTTTTCTCTCTTCTTGCTTTTGCTGCATCCAATTCACTGGCTTCCTCCCTACTCTTACCCATCCCTTATTTATGTTTTCTTTTTCTCCTCTCCACTTCCTTCCATTTGGCTCCCATCTCTCTTCCTCCTCACTGCTTTTGTCCTTCTGTCCTCCTTCTTACTACCGCCCCCTCTCTACCTCCCTCTTTCCCCCTCCGTACCTCCCTTTCTCCCCCTCTCTACCTCCCTCTTTCCCCCTCCATACCACCCTTTCCCCCCCTCTCTACCTCCCTCTTTCCCCTCTCTACTTCCTTCTTTCCACTTCCATACCTCCCTTTCCCATCTTCTCTATCTCCCTTTCTCCCCCTTTTTACCTCCCTTTCTCTCCCTCTCTACCACCCTCTTTCCACTTCCATACCTCCCTTTCTCCACCTCTCTTTTTACCCTTTCTCCCCCTCTCTACCTCCCTCTTTCCCCTTCCATACCACCCTTTCTCTCTCTCACTATCTCCCTCTTTCCCTCTCCATATCTCCCATCTCCCCCTCTCTTCTGCCTTCTTTCCCCCTCCATACCTCCCTTTCTCCGCCTTTCTACCTCTGCTCCTCTGTGTCTGTGTTTAGGGATGAGATCATGCTGGATAGTCCTGAGCGCGAGGCTCGCGCTCTTAGTCTCCTGGATCAAATCATCTCCTTCCTGCAAGCCATTGCCCAGGATAACCCCAACGTGGTGGAGAGAATGAGACTGCTACACATCTCTAGGAACATGGTAATGATCCTCACTCATGTTGTTAATCAGAGATGTGAACCTCTGCTCATGCTGTAAATCGGGGCAGCAACTCTCTCTAACCACTTGGCGCTTCTTTAAAATGGATTAATTCTTTTTCATGTGTGGATTCTGCCATTCTATCCACCTTTGCAATATGGGTGCTTATTAGTATGGGTTGTGATGCAGGCAGGCTCGTCAGATCATTCTGATATCAAGACTTCTGTAACCTGCTCTGGGAAAAAGGATGAAGGCCTTGACAAAAGTAAAAGCCTGCGGTAGCTCTCTTGGGCTATGATTTACTGCAAAAGTACTAAGGGATTCCTGTGATGACTCCATGATGAGGAAATGGCCTAGGGAAAAGGTGTGGTTTGATGAATCAACATTTGATTTGGGCCAGTTGATTTGGGTGTCCAACTACACACATTCTCTTGGAGGTAATTTTGTATTACTGGTTTTCTCCCTTTCATACACAAACAGAAAATTCATTTGCATCTCCAATTAGTACAGCGTGTGAAACTGTAACTGTAATGATAAATGTTTCAGAAAACAGTTCTACAATGCAGGCTCCCTTAAATCATCTTTTGACCTCATCTTGAGAGAGATTTAAATGGTCTGTGGGCCAGATTTAATGAGCCAATAGATACAACACAGAGAATTGCAGATTTATAGCTTTTGGAGTGGACAGTCAACAACCAATATACTGAGACTGGTTATGGAAAACTGGTTTCCCAGGTTGAATTTTAAGTGTTGTTTCATTCATGTAAATAAAATATTTTACCCTGATGTCAAAAAATTATCTGTTGAACAAAGTTGAAGAATTGTTCTGCATCTCATTAGCTTGTAGCTTCTCATTCTGCCAGACTTATCAAAGAGATGCCATCTGCTGCTGAGATGTCTATACTGTATTGCCTCTGTAAAACCCATTCATTCATTCAGTAATAACAATAGGGATCATTTTCTGTGGTAGTTTCTGTGAGTCCAGTGTTTTAACAGAGAGAGCATACACAGCATATGAATGTGCAGCTGTACATATGGCGAGCAGACATACTAAAAAAAACCACACACACACACACACACACACGTTCACATACGCATGGAGGCTGTTCAGTTGGGTTAACTGAAGAAATGTCTGTACTTTTCAGAATATGTACCGCTCCCAACCTCTCCAACTGGTGATGACAGTCCAAGAGATCCTGCAGAAGGAAAGAGC
This sequence comes from Megalops cyprinoides, assembly GCF_013368585.1. Taxonomy (NCBI): domain Eukaryota; kingdom Metazoa; phylum Chordata; class Actinopteri; order Elopiformes; family Megalopidae; genus Megalops; species Megalops cyprinoides. The sequence goes on along the minus strand of NC_050589.1, from coordinate 38,696,237 downwards.
CCTGCTCAGTCAGACGGTACATTTCCCCTCACCCTGCTGTGTATGCTCCATTTACTCTCTTCAGTACCCACACCAACTTTCTCTCACTCTGGACTGGACGTTGCAAGTATAATACAATACATTATCAGTACTTTCATCTTGTACATGAACACGGTTCCCTGGACAAGGACTACTGGACAAGTGCCGCACCATAGCAAAGTTATCATTTTTATATTGTACTACTGCTTTTTCAGTTGGTGCACTCTAAGTGTTTACACAATACAAGCCAATGACATCATAGCTGCCAAACCAGACTTGTTCATGTGAATACAGGTTAGACAACAAAGTTTTGCTTGTTGTGCTAGTATCTCAAAGATTAGGTTGAGGTGTATATCCCTGAAAGTGAAAGTAAATAGTTGTCTTTTCCTCACTTTCCTCTTTTTTTGTATATTATTTTATGGTCAACTTTCAACAGTGTCCCAGCCTGGCATCTTTTCAGACGAAAAATAAAAGTCAGCACCCATAATGTACGTTTGAGTATTACTGGAAGGACTTCACCTAAGTTTGTTCATGGACGTGGGTAAACCTGGCCAGTTATTTCCTTACTTTTTTGGCTTAGATTAAAACACAGGAGATTTTGCCTGTGAATTGTTTTCAATTTAGTGTTTGGACTTTAGTCTGGATTCGTTTTCATTGACAAAACACTAACTATTGTTTTGGGTTATGGTCCTTATTTGTTCTTGGACTAGGAATGTATTGCTGTACAGTTGGTTTTTGTTGTTTAGAGAATGTCATGTTGCTATCCTTATGGCATCAGCCTTGTGTGTACTGTAGTACTCATGTGCGCTGGACCTTCTTCCAAATGTTGCCACTCACCTTTGGTTCCAGGTACACCCTCCTGCCCCCTCACCCCTTCCTGAGATGTCCATGCCCCTTGTGGGGGCTCAGAGAGATGCAGGCAACAGAGACGTGGACCTGCTGGTGCTCAAGGTGCTGGAGATCCAGAACTGTCGACAGCAGATTCACCAGCTGCAGGAGGAGCTGAACTGGGAGAGGGAGAACTTCGAGTCTGTGCAGGGTGAGATACTGTGTTACGCACTGTCTACTTCCATATGTAATGAAACCCAGGTTCAGTGACTCACCTCCCACACCAACAGGTGATATATACTGGGTTTAGAAAAAAAAGGAAAGTAAAATTTCCATTGCAGTCAATGGTGTCCTCTACACTACTCACAGCTAGAGGCACCCATTTGTCATTGCTGTGCTTCTATTTTTTTTTTGTCACAACCCTTCCTTCTTACCTTGACGGTACCTTGGAACACTGGGGATTGGCCAGTTGCAGAGAATATCAGACATTGTGACATTTGAAGATATCACTGTTACGATTTTTACGATTTACGATATAATCACCAAAAACATAAAAAGCTCTTTAATGGATGTATGTATGTGTATTTATCTTAGTAAACAGCAATGTGCATTCTACCTGGTCCTAGTTGTGATACAGTGTTGAGCTGTTGGTGAAAAGAATGCTTTCATTTCTGATGTGCTGGCTGAATGCAGCACACCACACTCAACAGCTGAGGGAGTGAGTGAAGTAGAGATATGCAACCATTTGTGACAACATGTTACCAAGTTTTGACTATGTAGGAAACAAGTTTCATCAAAACATGGGATTATGAAAAACCTTCATTCTTATGTTTGAGGTTACCAGTTTGCATGAAGGGGGTCAAGTATGGCAGTGACAGTTGAATTGGCACCTTACACCTTAAAATTATTTAAAAATAAGGCTAAAAAGATGTTTTTGAAATGCATTGTTTATTCCTTATTTCTTATATATATTCTTATATATAATGTCAGTCTAGCTTCAACTCTGTAAATAGTATAACAATTCATTTATGATTTATAAGCTGTTGCTTATGATGTGTTTTATGGTAGTATAACGGTAGGAATTTTTTAGGAATTGCCCAACCCCAAATTCATAACCCAAAATTACACAAATCCACTTGCCCTTATGGAATAGAAGCACATTAGCTTCTACCATGTCTTGTTCAAGGATACATATACTACAACAGCGTTCATTCATAATCTGTTAATATTATGGTTTTGGCCTGGTGCTAAAGATAGAATTCCTTTCTTCCCCACTGAAAAATCAATGAAATGGAAAGTCCAATAATTCTGTTTGGGGATTTCAGTATGCATTTACAAAACCCCCTGTCTGTCGGCTCCTTACCATTACTTCACCATTTCATTCTGGTTCAGTCCTCCCCTACTCACAAGGCTGGCAACCAGCTCCATTCACAAGAACCTGCACCATCAGCTGCCTCATAGTGACCCCATTTCAATTCCCTGACCATTACTGCTCCTATCTTCTGTCCATATTCTGTCCCACACTCAAGGTTATGTTCTGTCCATGCCTACACTCTCTCCCGCAACCTACTAAGATTTTCTGCCTTCCATCTATGAAGGCAAAATCTTGCATACCTGTGGATAGTGCAACATCCTCATTCATGTCATCACTTTGACTCGCTGTGTCTTGATTCACGTCCAAGCCTCAGAAGCCATCCTCTCCAAACCCATGGTTGAGTGATGCACTACATGTCAGCATGACTAAATTGCATTCAGCTGAACAGAAATGGAAAAAAAAATAAACCTGCCCACTGACCTCTCAGTGTCAATATTCAGAATTTTCCTCTGCTTTTTTATCTCCTAAGGCCTCTTATGAAAAGTAGCTTCCAATAACTCACTGAAGCTGTTCTCCGCCTGCTCCTCCCTACTCAACCCTCCCCCACTTCTACCCACTTCTGCCCTCATTGTTAATGTGTTTGCATCCTATACTGAAAGTGAAGTGACAGGCATCCATAACTCCCTCAAATAGCAGCACACGTCCCCAGTTACACTGTACCTGGTTTCAGAACCATTTCCAACTATTTCCGATAGTGAACTCCTCCTCAGTTCATACCTTGATTTTTTAGCATGTTCCAAAATTGAGGAGGTCAACGTTTTAATTAAATGTAAGCCATTTAGTTTGCTGCTGTTTTTCCACATTGTTTCCACAGAGCTTACTCCAACTCCTTTAATGGGGACCTCTCCACTGTTCTGCTGAACTGAAAATTACTTTGGAGAGATTGTGGTTGAAATGGCACAATTGCAGCTACACAAGTCATGATGCCAGTTCTTAAACTCTCTGATTTTTCTCAGTGTCATTTGGGCCAATATAAACAGACAGTAGACAGTATGTTCCACTGTAGTCAATGTTGAAGGCAACTACGCCTCAGGGTCAAATATGAACAAAACCAGGCTGAATAGTATTAATTATGCATATGGACCAGACAAGAAGCAAGCCAAAGATACTGTATGTACATAGACAAAGTATTTATTGTATGAAATATTCATAAAGGAATAACCATATATAATATATAATGTATGGATAAACACATTTGAACAAATACCTCCTGCAACCAAATAAAGTACTCTACCAAATTATTTACTGTCACAAGTGCCCTATGACATTTAGAGTGAAAACACAGAGCTTAGCAATGCGCTGACATAGGCTCTACCTGCCTCGGGTACCCATGTAAGCTCCACCTGCATTCAAGTGCTCACATACTGTAAATCTGCCTGGTCTGCCTGACAATTTCATTCTGAATCAGAAGTCACTGAAATGTGTTGTGATCGCCTTAGTACTGGTACAAACGGTCTTTGTCTTTGCTGTCTCTTTATACATTTTTTTACTTTTGCATGTCAGAAGGTTGTTTTTTTCTCTCCACTTTTTCATTCACAAATGTTTCATGGAAAATTACATGAGCTGATGTATTTTTCTGAAGAAACTGTTCAAACATTCACAGTCTCTCAGAGCAATGGCCTGGACCCCAAGACATTAGAACAAGTCAACAAACTTCAGAACCACATTCAACAGCTAGAGTTCAACGGCCAGGTCATTGCCAAGGTAACCGCACCTGCATGCTGTCCTTTGTTGCCATTTTCAGACTCCTTGTGATGACATTGCATCATGACAACATTCATTTGCTCTGTACTGTCTTATCATAGGCAGCTTATATATCTTACACTTACAGACTACCATCTTGAACACTGCAAGTAAACTTTATGATTCAGCCTCATTTACCATGTTGTTTTATCTGTTCATTAATGTGTCAATTTATAAATGTGCATACACCAGTTAGTTCATAGAGAGTATGCCTTGTCTCCAATGGTCAGCCTACAGACTAACTCTTGACTATGTGACAAATGATGACCGTCTCCACTGTCACTTTATCCCGTCTGAACCTGTCTGTAATTTTGCCAGCTTGGATAGCTTTTACATCCTCAGACAAATCTGTCCAAGGGTCAATTACAACATGCTAAAAGTGGCCGTGGCTCATTGATTTTCATGTAGGTTGAAGTAAATGCATTTGTAAATGAAAAAACAGTACTGTGACATATTGCGGATTTTTCCGTGCTTGTTTAAATACTCAGTTCCATTTATACAAGACCATTCAACACTGAATTTCAATTGAACATTGACCAAAAATAACAGCAAAAGATACAAGATACAATTATTTCTGATGTGAGTAAGTTAGGCGTGGTATAAGCATAATAATGCAACCAATGTTTGTGCTGTTGTAAATATATATAATGAGCAGTTAGTGGTTAACCATAATATATAACAACATAAACGTTAATGTTTGTGCAAATAGCTACACACAAATACACAATCCTGGCTCTATTTTAAAACCTTTAAGCTTATAGTTTAAATACAGTTGTGAATAGGTATATATAGATCGTAAGACTCAGTACAATACCTTCTTGATTACATCATGACTGCTAAAATGCTCAAAGTGAACTTAGCAACCTCACAACCTAGTCTACTTATTTTTCAGACAGCTTTTAGCCTTTATGATGAATATTACTTTACCGATAAAAATGAAAGGAGTTATTAGTCGTTGGCGTCTTTGTTGCAAATCACTGTGGTGCATGCTTGCCTGTTGTTCCATTTGTTGATGTAATGCTCTCCTTGAAATCACCCAATGCATGAATAAAAACACAACATATTGGATGAGCTGCACACTCATGACTGAACTGTTGGGAGAAAATGCAAGTGAAGAACGACCTTGGCATATGTAGTGCAAACTCCACCCATTTCAGACAGTGGCATAAGTGTGTAGCTGCAAGTGTGCTAATGTATTTATGCGAGTGTGTGTATGTGTATAGTGGATCCATGCTGATGTGTGTATGTGTGCACTGTGTGTGGATCTATGCTGGTGTGTGTATGCGTGTAATGGGTGGTGGACCCATGCGGGTATGTGTATGCGTATAGTGTGTTGTGGATCCATGTCAATGTGGGTGTTTTGTAGAAGCGTGTCCAGCTCCTGCAGGAGGCAGTGGTGAGTCTGGAGCAGTGCCAATCTCGCCTGATCCACCAGATAAAGTCATGGAGGAGGGAGCAGCATCTGGCCACTATTGGGGCACCATTTGATGACAACCTGGGACCTCTGCAGACCTGGTGAGACATGCAAGCACCCCCCCAACACACACACCACACACACACACACACTCACACACACACACACACACACACACACACACAAACACACACAGGTTCTTATCCTGCAGTGCTTGGGCCATGGGACGTCAGTTCATTTAAAATGACCTCTTGCCTGATATGGTGAAACTATGGAGCATTCCATAGTTGTGTTTCATATTTCAATTAATGCATTTCCTTTTGAAATAACAAAACCAACAAGAGGAATAATGAGCTGCTCCCAAAGACATGGCATGATAAGGACCCCATTGGCAGCCACGTCATAGAACATCTGCTTAGTGTCATTCATGTCCCATACTTCCTTAGAAAGCCACTGATCCTGTCTTAGCTGGCACTCTGCAGTCAGAATGCACATGCTCTGCAGAGCACTGGAACAGCGCCTCAAACGGTAGAGTGGAGGTTTGGGGCCTACAACTACAGAGATTTGCATGTTATTCATGGGTTTGTGGCTTTGGTCTGTAAACAAATGCAAACGGACTTTTGTCAACTGCTTGTGCCTGGTCTATTTGCATTTTTTACATTTATGTGAAAACTCAATAAAAATTCAGATGGTTTAAACAAATGAGTGGGTAAATATTTGAAATCTGTTCACAGTATTGTTTTAGTATTCCACAGGTATGAAAAGGAAAACTCACACTTGTTTGTGAGTGGACTAGAGTATAGGGTTGTCTTACTAGCAAACTCTACTCTGTTTGTCCTACACTGACCCTATGTGATATCCCACTTTCTTATCTCTTATGTTTTTCTCTACCTCTTTCTGTCCCTCCCTTCTGCACTCCCTGCCCCCTTCCCTGTCTCTCACTACCCCCTCCCTTACTCTCCAACGCTTCTCTCTCTCTTTCTTTGGCACAGGTGTGAGCAGTTACTTGGAGTGAATGTGAAACTCAGACAGGAAGTCATCATCATGGGGCGGGACTGGGCAGGTGCTGAGTCAATCACAGAACTACAGGAGAGGCTTGGACTTCTGCTCCAGACACTAATCCAGAGGTATGAGGAAGTTGGGGGAGAGTAAATTTTGCAACAGTGAAATCTGAAACTTGCGTATTTAAAACATGCAGTACGTAGGCTGACTTATCTCCAACTCTTCATTACAAATAAATGACTTTATCCCATAGTCTCCCACTGTTTTTTTAAGTTGCATTTTTTACCCACAGTTACTAAATGTTTATAAGGGTTTAATGTCTGTGGCCTTTTAGCCTCACATTCATCTAAAATGCCATCTCCATCCTTCTGTCCTCTCTCCAGCTCCCTCATGGTGGATAAGCAGCCACCACAGGTCATAAAGACCCAGTCTAAGTTCTCCACTACTGTGCGCTACCTGCTGGGAGAGAAGGTGGCTCCAGGAAAACCCGTGCTGCTCAAAGCCCAGATCATCACAGAAGCTCAGGCCCGGAACCTAGGCCAGCTTGGGACTATACCCACGTAAGGACTTGGTCACCACTCATTGACCAGTCCCTTTCACTGATCCCACAGAGACACTCTTAAAGTGACGTATGCTGACACTACCATACCCATCCCCACAGACACTGATGCTACCACACCAGTCCCAGATACCACCACATGGATCCACCAACAACACTGCTGCACCAGTCAATAATACTACCACACTGATCCTGAAAGACACTCATACTATCACATTTATACCTTAAAAACTGACTGCCAAGACAATCCCCAAAGAAGCCTCATATGGAGTATATCATGTTTAAATGATTATTCTCACAGAATAAATGACATATTTATATTTGGAAATATACATATATATATATATGGAAATTTCAATGTTGCTTATCTTTTAGGGAGAATGTTGGAGAGCTGATCAACAATACAGCCATTTTAGAACACAACACTTCCACCAAGAGCACTTGTGCCACCTTCAGGAATATGGTGGGTACTGCAGCCAGGCCTCTAATGCTTCCATGTGCTTGCACTGTTTTTTATGGGGGAAATTCCAGAAAATATTAGTGCCAGATTATGCTAGCAATAAACAAGACAAATGAAAGGCTGCATTGTGTGGGATATTTAATACCAAACATTCAAAAGTTGTTGGCACAATCCAAAATATTTTATCATAAACTTAAAAAGCAGGCAACTTCAGTCAAATCAGTTGATGAGTTTTTGTCTGGTATGTACTTTCTGTCCCTCTGTCTGTCTGTCTGTCTGTTTGTTTTTTCCCTCTGTCCTCTGCAGTCCATCAAAAAGATCAAACGGGCAGATAGGAAAGGATCCGAGTCAGTGACAGAAGAGAAGTTTGCCCTCCTCTTCTCCACAGAGATCAGCATCACAGGGTGTGACACGCCCTACCGCATACAGGTCTCTGTCCTTTGTCCACTGTCCTCTCTGACCTTTGTGAATGTTGCCCCCGTTCAGCAGGATAAGGGAACATTTTGTTCTGTTTTAGAAAGTGTTGTTTCTTGTGTCTTGGCACATTGTCAGATTTTACTTGTTACTATTAACAAGCACATGCAATGTGTAGTGATGCATATACCTGAAGTATGTAATGATATGTGTATGTGCAAATGCATAGTAAATTGTATTGATTTTTGTTTCCTGTGGCATCATAGATGATCTCTCTCCCCATCGTTGTGATTGTTCATGGTAGTCAAGACAACAATGCTTTGGCCACAATCATCTGGGACTGTGCCTTCTCTGAACCTGTGAGTCTACCTGTACATCTCTCCCTCTCTATCCCACTCTCTGTCCCCATCTTTCCCTTTCAGTTCAGTTTACTTCAGTTCAGGGAACATTGCTGTTATGACAAACATATTTTCCTAACACAAATGCTGAAATAACAAAAGTCATGGTTAAAAATCAAGAAACACTATTTGACTTTTAAAACAACACATCTGTATGAAAGTAACTATGAATAACAGGTCTTTGTTTTGGCAATGTGTCACTTCATATCCCTCAGTCTGAGACAAGCTTTGACATGCTGTACTGCCAGTGCCAGGAAATGACAGAACACACCCCTTCATTGCTTGTGTGTGTGTGTGTGTGTGTGTGTGTGTGTGCGTGTATGTGCTTATGCTCTTGTTAGGACCGGATCCCATTTGTGGTGCCAGAGCGGGTGCCTTGGAAACAGATGTGTGCCACCCTGGACAGCAAGTTCAGGTCAGAGGTGCAGACACAACGCAGCCTGGACCGCTACAACCAGCACTTCCTCGCCCAGAAGATATTTGACAAGCCTGACTTCTCTGGAGACTTCAGCAATATGCTGGTATCCTGGGCCCAGTTCAACAAGGTATACAGCATTATAATTATGGACAGCTACTGTTAAAAACCAATAAAATAACAATGATAATAATAAAGTAATGAAATTGTTGTATTAATAAGTTGTTATTAAAGTTCAGTTAAATTACTAGTTAAATGCAAGTTATTTTAGATGAATAATTACATACAAACACATGAATAAAAAATATGAAATTAAATAAACAAATGAGCAAATCAGTGTATTTGATTCATTTGTTCGAAGTGGCAGGCTCATATTATGGCAGCAGTTGATATGATCTGCTGATAGTGACTTTATGTTCTCCAGTTGCTTATTTGTTTTGGTTATCCAAGGACGACATTAGGAAGATAGGAATCTTATTACTGAGTCTATGGAAGAAGGTCTGTATGGCCTGGGTATGTTTGACACAATCTAATCAGTGATCATTTAACATTTGCATATTTAATTGAAACTTTAAATGAATGACTCCAGCTCTTAATTTCTCCTTCAAAATATCGCACAGAAGTCACTCATTTCCTGGAAAATTCTGTAACTCTTTGAAGAATAACATTTGGAAATTGCGTGTTTGGTTGGACTTACAGTCCCATACAGAAACAACCTAAATACTGCTTGTGAGGCAGATTTATAAATTCTGCATATGTGTAAGCAAATACTTTCCCAGGATCTCACAGAAATCATCCTGATGCTTTTTAATTACCAAATTCCAAGTTCAATACCACAGAGACAGAGACTGGAATGAAGCTAATGTATCAGCTGTTAGCCATGGGAAAGCTGCATTGTTGCTGCCTGCTGCTCACCACAAACACTGACCTCTCTCTATTTCTCATTTCCCTGGGGTATATCTCAGGAGGTGTTGCCAGGTCGGTCTTTCACCTTCTGGCAGTGGTTCGATGGAGTAATGGAGCTCACTAAGAAGCACCTTAAAAGCTACTGGAGTGACGGGTAGCTGCCCATCTATTTGTCTGTCCAGCTATCTTTGTGTGTGTCTATATGAATGTCTGTCTGCTCCCCCGTCCCCCTGTTCCTATCCTCGCCCCATCCCTCAATCTGTCTGTATTGAGATGTCTCTATTAATGTTACTACAGAATGCATAGCCACAGAGCAGTGTGAGGTATGTTAGTACAGGCTGTATAGTAACAGAGCAATGTGAGGTATGTTAGTACAGGCTGTATAGTAACAGAGCAATGTGAGGTGTGTTAGTACAGGCTGTATAGTAACAGAGCAATGTGAGGTGTGTTAGTACAGACTGCAAAGTAACAGAGCAGTGTGAGGTGTGGTAGTACAGACTGCAAAGTAACAGGGCATTGTTCTCTTTCAGGCTGATATTTGGCTTCATTGGGAAGCAGCACCTCCACCTGATTCTGCAGGACCGTCCCAACGGCACCTTCCTGCTTCGCTTCAGTGATTCAGAGATTGGAGGGATCACCATAGCCTATGTCGCTCCCACTGACAGTATGTCCCCCTCTCGGTGGGCCTTTATATCTCTGCCTGTGTGGGCGTTAGTGTGAGAATGCCTGCTACTGCAATGACCAGACGTTCCTAGTCCATGGTTGGTCGCATGCATATGCATGACGTACTTGTAGACCAAATTTCCATTTCAGGAGTTATTTACCACAAAAATACAAATAATGGAAAAGAATTTACCCTGTAACCCAGAACAGTGGATGTGAAAGTTTTTGGTCAGCAGACCCCTAGTGCTTAGTGTGAGGTGTACCCCATCCCAGTAGTGACTCTGTCATTTTTATTTTTATTCTAGTAGCTAAGTTGTAAACATATTCTGTTTCTAGCCTTGAGACGAGACTTCTATATTTTCCAGCAGTCTGTGTCCCCTCAGGTCAGGCTCTTAGTCCTTAAATCAAGGAAAACATTCAGTCCTGTTCGGTTAACGTAACTGGCCTGGTAGAAAGCACAGAATCAATTTATGGCCAAATAATAAAAGGAGCAGTCGGCACATTATCAAATCAGAAGAGGAACTGATGGATCTGTTATATTTTGGACCTGGTTTAGTCCTTCCTCCTTGTGCTTTAGCTTTTAAATAACTAATTTAAGTGTTGTTGTCTTTCTTATATTTCTTAATTTAAGCAACCACTGAATTTTTAACATTTTTAAGTCATTTAAAAAATCAAATCACCTTCTGAGCTCACAGGATTAGGATGTTGGCCTGGAAGTGCTTCTGTGTGATCAACTGAATCCTATGAATGCCCTCCTGTGTGACAGATAACTAATTAATACCATATTTAAATTCACATGTGAGAAAGCTGGAAGTAAATTCAAGTCTTTGGTTATATGAAGGTTATATGAAATGATATAAACTTAAAACCTTTATAAAATTATAATTATCTCGTTAGTAATGATCATGTGTAGATTAATAGCTGTTATCAGTTTTTGAGATTGTATTTACGTAGAACACACGTGGCCAACCTGTGACCCCAAAAGTTAGCCTGGAGAAAAAAATTCAATTATGAATGAGATTATGATTTGATTAAACCTGTTATTACCAGGTTCTGTGAAATACATAAAATGCTATTACAATATAGACAGACATAAGGCACATTTTAGCAAGGAGTGGGCAGGGCCTGTCATATCTTTAAGAAGCTGTAACATAGTGCATGTAAGGCAAAATAGCGATCACATCACCTCCCCTTGTGGGCACGGGTAGAATATAAATGTAACAAATAAAGCAGCTTCAATATCCAAAATGAATAGATGGATGGACAGGCAGTTGTCTAGTAAATACATTTAGAATTAATAGGTTTTTAATAAAATTAGAAAACAAGTTCACTGTGGCACTTTGACAATGATACTTTTGAATCCTATTATGAGTCTTGCAAGCCAATCCCAACTAAGAAGCTGTCATGTTTGCTGGCCTATTAACTAATGTGTTTAGATTAATACATGTCTAATTAAATTTTAACTGTATTATATATTTGTATTATATTATAAGACATTACATTATTATAAGTGTTAATATAACTTGCTTGTAATTAGTGGTTTGGTCACTCATAAATAGCGAGTGGTAACAGAGTTCATTTGTAATTAGTGGCTATGTAGATTATGTATTATTTATATCCTATATTTGTTGAATCAACAGTTCCCATAAGACACCACCATACTGGAAGGTTTCTGCTACACAATGTTCAATTCAACATTGTTATTATTTTACAAAGCTTTAAGTAAGTTTTGTATATTGAATGCATCCTATATATCATAAAAACCTCACCTTTATCTGCAATTCTCCCCTCTCTCCAGATGGGGGCAGGAAAATCCAGAACATCCAGCCTTTCACAAAAAAGGACTTGGAGATCCGTTGCCTGGGTGACCGTATCCGTGACATCGAGCTCATCACACATGTGTACCCAGACTTACCCAAAAATGACTTTTTCAAGAAATATTACACAGGCAAGCCTGAAATAACCAAATTGTGTTCTCTGTTCTTTTTTCTAATTAGTGAGGGAAACTAATTCCACTATTTAAAAGAGATAGCAACTCTTGATTTGTTTTCACTTTTACCCTGGCACAATGTGTCAAATTAACTGCCGTTGAGTTCTCATGAGAACATACTGTAAGTACAACCAACTGGTGATCATGTTTTCAAACTGCAGCTGCTCTTTTTCAGACAGAAGTGAATACTATGTATTTCAGTCCAGTTTCATTGTTACTTAGCCCTCTTCTTTTTTTCTGTTCGATCTAGATGATCCTCTGCCTTACAGCCATGGCTACATTGGAGTCTCCATTCAAACTAAAGTTGTAGCAGGGTAAGCTGACCTGCAGTGGCGGCAGGTGAGCTGGAAACAGGGGTAGCGGAAACATTACCTTTAAATCTATCATTACTTTCAACCTGTTCCCCTTTATCCTCCTTGATTAACAATAAAACAAATAATTCACAGAATAATTGACACCAACTGTAAATAGAGTAAGTGATTATGCTCGCGAAACAGCACAGATTGTCTATAGTTTGTTTGCTTGCGAAAGCTACAACGTGAAATTGTTCAATTAACAAGGATGGCATTTATCGATGTAAATTACATTAAATGCTCATGACACATCACAGCTTTTGTCAGGTCTGTGTTCTAAACCGCATTGTTCATTGCACTCAACCTAACCTGAAAGTTTATTGTCAGTAATTTAAATCGGTTAACTAGATGTAGCTCCATTTTGTAATTTGAATTTTTTTAACACAAGAAAGCTATAATTTGAAACATTTAAGAGAAAGCTTTGGAAGATTACTTGCCACTTAATTATTCAAATTGCCATCCTTGTTATTTTGAGCATTTAAAGTAATGTAAAGATAAAGGGGAACAGGTTGAAAGTATTGATATATTTAAAGGTAATGTTTCCGTTACCCCTGTTTCCAGCTCACCCGCCACCACTGCTGACCTGTGAAGACATTCCATAATGATCAATCATTGTAACACACTTTATCAGGAAAGGCATCTTTCTGTCACATGCAGCAAGGAGTTGACACCACAACTGTAGTGACATCACTGATATGTAATGTGGTATAACCAAGGAGGTGTATAGAAGGAGAAAGCACAAACCCTAAACCCCTTGATCTGTGTTTGACGTGTGTGGGGCTTTTGCAGTGTGGACTTTTATCACCATTTAGATTGTGACTGGATAGTACAAAAGAAGAGAAATGACAGCCTGCTCATGATGGAGATTGACAGTTCTGTAGAGAAAAAGAAGAAGCTGACGGGTCTGAGAGGGTGCTCGATAAAGCAACATTTTCATGGTTAAATACTGATCATACGGATCCAAGAATGGAGCATTGCATTCTAGGAACAATGAGACACTGAGTGGTAACGAAAGAATGTAGCAGGGGGGTTGACACTGCACTCTTTCCCTCTATAAATCTGTTTGTGTAAATAAGGTTGTACTAAAGATGACAACCAATGAGGGAGGGAAATAGAGGAGATATAGATATAAGATGAGTCACAAACAAAAAAAACAGCAAGATCATACAATATTCATTACAAAATGACTACCTCAGAGTGAAAAATAGTTGATGGAATAAGATTAATAGGAGACAATGTTATTAATATTCATTTAAATTAATATTGATTCCATATGAGCTTCAGAATTAGACAATGGCACAGACACACTGTGATACAGTATGTAGTTTAGGTGTGTCATAACAGCAAGAGAAATATTGGGCTGCAAATAATTATACTGGTGATAATATAGTTTGTTATGATTGTGTAATTATTTGCAAGAGCTTGTGTCATAGTATCACAGCTTTCATTAGCTAAAGTAGAGAACACCTGGCTGCTTCAGTGTTACTTTGGAAAAAAATCAGGCTTGTCAGGGAGCACTCCATGATGCTGCAGTGCCAACTGTGTTTGATATTCATCCAGAGACTTAAAGCAAGTGCAATCAGAGACTGCAGATCCTGTTTCCTTAGTTTCAGCTCGGTCTGTCTCGGTCATTTTAAAAAATGATACAAGATTTTTTTTTTTTTTTGCCGACTCAATTTTCTTTTGGAAAGCATAGGGTGAAACTAATGAAACTAACTAAATGACAGTTGGATAATAATATTGTCATACACAGTCTGGTATGCTGGGGCCGGTGTGTATATTGACTGTGGTGTTTGTGTGTTTTAGGGAGAGTGCATCCTCCCCTTCCTCAATAGTGCCCCGTAGTGAGACTCCACAGGACACCCATATTCGACCCCAATATCCTTCCGGTCCACTCTACCCCAACCTGTAAGTCACAGTCAGATACACACACACTCACACACACATCCCTGATTTGCAGTTGTACAAAAAAGTGTACAAATCTGGTGCATGAAAAAGCAAAGAGGAAGGAACCACTGAGAAATTAATGATGTTACTAGTTAGAACCACTTTAAATTACAGGTCATTGTAATTTTCTTAAATGTCGGAATGGATATGCTGCTAGATAGCTAACTATATAGGCAGCAATACAATGATTCTGGAGGATATAATTTTATCAGTTTAGTTTACAGCAATATTTGATCCTACTCCAAACATTTTCCATACAGCACAAACAATGAGGATACCTCTGAAGTAATTTACAATGTAATCAATCACTGAAAAACAAACAGGGGCCATTAATCTCTTTACCATGAACTTACTGTCTGCTCATTGATCTATGATTGTCAAGGTGAAATGAAGGGAATAACCCTGTGTACACCCTGTACACATTCACCCATGTGGGCATGCACACACACACATGCACACAATGATATACACATACATACAGTGGGGAGAACAAGTATTTGATACACTGCCGATTTTGCAGGTTTTCCCACTTGCAAAGCATGTAGAAGTCTGTAATTTTTATCATAGGTACTCTTCAACTGTGAGTGACGGAATCTAAAACAAAAATCCAGAAAATCACATTGTATGATTTTTAAGTAATTAATTTGCATTTTATTGCATGACATAAGAACATAAGAAGATAAGAACATATGATGACGAGAACAGGCCATTCGGCCCAACTAAGCTCGCCATTTCTTAATTAAAGAGTATCCAAAACTGCATCAAGTCTAGACTTGAACACAGCAAGGGTCTCTGCCTCAACTACATGACCTGGCAACCTATTCCATGTATTGATAACTCTTTGTGTAAAATAATATTTCCTTACATCAGTGCGGAACTTACTCTTAACTAGTTTCCATTTATGTCCTCTTGTTTTACAGACTGAACTCACCCTAAAGAATCTATTATAGTTAACCTTATTGATTCCTTTTATAAATTTAAATACCTCAATTAAATCACCCCTTAGCCTCCTCTCGCTTAATCTAAATAGGTTAAGTGACTTGAGTCTTTCCTCATAGCATTTATATTTCATGCCAGGAACTAATTTAGTTGCCCTTCTTTGAACCTTTTCTAAAGCTTCAGTATCTTTTTTATAGTGCGGTGCCCAGAACTGCACACAGTATTCCAGGTGCGGTCTGACTAAGGCATTGTATAATTTCAATATAACCTCTTTAGATTTATACTCAATAGTTTTGGCTATATATCCCAGCATCCTGTTGGCCTTTTTTACTGCTACAGCACACTGCTTAGATCCTGTTAAGCTTGGGTCAACCATTACTCCCAAGTCCTTTTCAAATTGAGCACATTCTAGTTTTTTTCCACCCATGAAGTAGTCTTGTTTAAGGTTCTTATTTCCTACATGCAAGATTTTACATTTATCTAAATTGAAAGTCATCTGCCAGGTATCTGCCCACTTTTGGATGCTGTTTAGGTCTTCCTGTATTATTTTAGTTGATTCTATACTGTTGGCTAGACCCCCTAGTTTTGTGTCATCTGCAAATTTTACTATTTTACTTCTAACCTCTGCATCAAGATCATTTATGTATATAAGAAATAGCAAAGGCCCCAACACCGATCCCTGCGGGACTCCACTTCGTACAGGACCCTGCTCCGATACAATTCCTCCCACAGTTACAGTCTGCTTTCTATTAGACAGCCAACTTCGAACCCACTCGGTGATGGCTCCTGTAATTCCCGCCGATGTCATTTTCAGTATGAGTCTCTCGTGCGGAACTTTGTCAAATGCCTTTTGAAAGTCAAAATAGATAATATCATAAGCCTGGTTTGAGTCCAGACATGCTGTAGCTTCCTCAAAGAAGCCCAGGAGGTTTGTTAAGCATGACCTCCCTCTGCGAAAACCGTGTTGGCTATCATTTAGAACACCATTTCGTTCCAGGGATAATAGCAAATTATCCCTAATGATGGATTCCAGTATTTTGCATGCGATACAAGTTAAGCTGACAGGCCTATAATTTCCTGGTTCAGTCCGGTCTCCTTTCTTGTAGATAGGTACTACACTGCCATGTTTCCAGTCATCTGGTATTTCTCCAGTTTTAACGGATTGCTTAAAAATAACTGTCAGAGGCTTGTAAACCACCTCTGCTAGTTCTCTGAGAACTCTTGGATATATTCCATCAGGGCCTGCTGCCTTATTTGTTTTAAGTTTTTGAAGTTTATCTAGTACTTCTGCATCATTTAAATCAATTTCCTCTATAAGTCTCTGAGAGCTGACTGCACCTGAAGGCATATGCAAAAACACTTCACTAGTGAAACTCTCCACAAAGTAACTGTTTAGTGTATCAGCAATAGCTTTGTTATCGTAAACCATAACCCCATCCTTATTTTTTATACCTCTTATTTCATCCTTAACTATCCTTTTTTGACCATAATATTGAAAAAAAACGTTTAGAGTTGCTCTTTGCATCTAGTGCAATTTGTCTTTCATAACATCTTTTGGCTTCCCTTATTTTTTTCTTAACTTGAGCTCGCATATTACTGTATTCAATCTTATTTCTATCTGAGCTCTCCAACTTATATTTTCTAAATAATTTCCTTTTTTGTGTTAAACTGTTCCGCAGTGACTTATTCATCCACTGTGGATGCTTCTTTTTCAGTTTTCCTTTTCTCACTTGCGGAATGAATTTACGCTGTACATCCAGAATAATCCTTTTAAATATGCACCACATTTCTTTGACAGTTTTACCACCTAGAAGAGGTACCCAGTTTATATTCCTTGTATAATCACGCATCTTAATAAAGTCAGCTTGCCTAAAGTTGAATACTCTAGCATTGGAGAATGCAGACTTGACTTGCCAAAAAACTTCAAATGTAATTGAACTATGGTCACTTGTACTGAGTGGTTCCCCTACCTCAATACTGCCGATTCTATCAGGATTATTACACAGAACCAGATCTAGGATTGTGTTCTCTCTCGTGGGTTGAGTAACAGACTGTATCAAAAAACAGTCATTTACAACATCCAAAAACTCTTCCTCACATTTACCTTGACCTGACACAGCTTCCCAATTAATTGAAGGGTAATTGAAGTCCCCCATTACTATTGTCTCACCCTCCTGACATGCAAGTTTAATGTTATCAAAGAGAGTACTACTGACATTGCTATCTGAGGCTGGTGGCCTATAGCATACTCCAACATTCAGGCCTTTTTGATTTTCCCCCAATATCTTAATCCATAAGTCTTCACTAACACCAAGGGACTCCATTCCTGGTATTTCCTGAGTATTAAGATTATCCTTTACATAGAGAGCTACGCCTCCTCCTCTTCTATTGATTCTATCTTTTCTTAGTAGCTTGTATCCCTCTACGTTGTACTCATCCCCATCCCCTGGATCAAGCCAAGTCTCTGTAATCCCTACAACATCAAAGTTACTATTACTCATAACGGTTTCCAGATCGAGAATTTTATTTTTTATGCTTCTAGCATTTAAACAGAGAAATTTCAGGGTACCATGTGTGCCTCTCCTGCCCTCTACCCCCGCCCCCAACTGCCCAGAACCACCTCTATTACAGTGCTGTTCTGACTGATTTACAAGCATCGTTTCCTCTCTACTAATAAGATATTTAGCCATGGTGTGTTCTATTCCGGCAGTCTGTCTATCCCTACCCATCTGACTGTATAAACTCCCTGCCCCCCCAAACCCTAGTTTAAATAACCCTCTGCTACCCTAAGCATACGCTGGCCCAGTGCAGCTGTACCCCTCCGGTTCAGGTGCAACCCGTCCCGCTTGTACAGGTCACCCCTGTTCCAAAAGGAGTCCCAGTGCCCCATAAACCTGTACCCCTCTTTCCTACATCAGGTTTGTAACCACGTGTTAAACCTCCATATAAAGGCTTGCTTCCCTTTGCTTGCACGTGGTACTGGTAGAATTCCAGAGAAGACTACCGTGGAGGTTCTGCTCCTAATCTTCCCCGCTAGCTCAATAAATTTTTCTTGCAGAACCCCGAACCTACCCTTTCCTATGTCATTGGTTCCAACATGGACCATGACCACCGGATCCTCCCCCGCTCTGGCCAGGAGCTTGTCCGCGCTCTCCAGGAGGTCTCCGACCTGGGCACCAGGCAGGCAACAGACCATGCGAGACTCCTTGTCGCGCGAACACACTATGCTATCTACCCCTCTAATGACTGAATCCCCCACTATCACCAACTCCCTTTTCTTGGAGGATGAGGCCACCTGGGTGCCCTGGGGCTCTTCAGTCCTCCCACTCTCAGGATCGTGGGTCAACTCGTCCTGCAGTGGCGCGAAACGGTTGGTCACCGCAATCTCTGGAGATACTGCCCCTCTTGGAATTTTGTGCCCCTTTCTACGTTTACGCCCTACTGTAACCCAGCTCTCTCACCCTATCTGGTCTGTATATTCCCCCCCTACCCGGCTTGGGTGAGCACACTATCTCTCTATAGGGCGTACTAATCAGTTCCTGGAACTCTAACAATTCAGGATTACTGTGGAGTCCAGCTAGTTGGGCCTCGAGATCAAGAATCTTGTTCTCCAAGTGCTCAACAAGTCGGCAACGGTCGCAGATGAACTCATTCTGGAGGTCTCCCTCCAGAAATCCGATCATCCGGCAACTCTCGCACAGTTTTGGCCACATTTTTTCCCCTAACTGTAAACGCTTTCCCTAAATAAGGATTTACTGCCGAGACAGAATTACCAGCTAAAAAAGTGCTAAAAGCACCGAGGTGGCTCAGAACAGTCAGAAGGCAGAAATCAAGCGCAAGAAATGCCACTTAGCCAAAATACAATAAAATTACGTTTACAGTTCAGCAAACGCGCAGACGCGCTAACACAACCAGAATCAGAATATTCTAAAATCTGACACTGAAAAATAGTAGAAAAAGGTAAAAAAAGTGAACCGGCTAGTTAGCTAAACTACCCGAATAGCTAGCTAAAGTGTGCTGCTTAATTATTTAGAGATTTGCTCCTGAGAGGGCGAAAAACCACAAAAAACCTCTCGTCGGCTAGAGCCGAATTAGCTGCGACGGAGGAAAAAAAGTGGAAAATTCCCTCACTGTCCCCTAATGGCAACAAAAGATTCAACTTTAAGAGCAGATCAGACCTACCTTATGTAATAGCTTGGTAAATAGCACCAATTTTTATTTTTGTCCGATTGAATGTAAAAGCACAGAAACCACTCCACAAACACAACACCAACAAACACAGCACAAACACAGCAGGAACTCGTCCAAGCTAGAGCAGTCGAGCAAGAGCAATCGAGCAAGAGCAGCCATCAAATATATAAGTATTTGATACATCAGGAAAACAGAACTTAATATTTGGTACAGAAACCTTTGTTTGCAATTACAGAGATCAGACGTTTCCTGTAGTTCTTGACCAGGTTTGCACACACTGCAGCAGGGATTTTGGCCCACTCCTCCATACAAATCTTCTCCAGATCCTTCAGGTTTCGGGGCTGTCGCTGGGCAATACGGACTTTCAGCTCCCTCCAAAGATTTTCTATTGGGTTCAGGTCTGGAGACTGGCTAGGCCACTCCAGGACCTTGAGATGCTTCTTACGGAGCCATTCCTTAGTTGCCCTGGCTGTGTGTTTCGGGTCGTTGTCATGCTGGAAGACCCAGCCACAACCCATCTTCAATGCTCTTACTGAGGGAAGGAGGTTGTTGGCCAAGATCTCGCGATACATGGCCCCATCCATCCTCCCCTCAATACGGTGCAGTCATCCTGTCCCCTTTGCAGAAAAGCATCCCCAAAGAATGATGTTTCCACCTCCATGCTTCACGGTTGGGATGGTGTTCTTGGGGTTGTACTCATCCTTCTTCTTCCTCCAAACATGGCGAGTGGAGTTTAGACCAAAAAGCTCTATTTATCTCATCAGACCACATGACCTTCTCCCATTCCTCCTCTGGATCATCCAGATGGTCATTGGCAAACTTCAGACGGGCCTGGACATGCGCTGGTTTGAACAGGGGGACCTTGCGTGCGCTGCAGGATTTTAATCCATGACGGCGTAGTGTGTTACTAATGGTTTTCTTTGAGACTGTGGTCCCAGCTCTCTTCAGGTCATTGACCAGGTCCTGCCGTGTAGTTCTGGGCTGATCCCTCACCTTCCTCATGATCACTGATGCCCCACGAGGTGAGATCTTGCATGGAGCCCCAGACCGAGGGAGATTGACCATCATCTTGAACTTCTTCCATTTTCTAATAATCGCGCCAACAGTATTTGCCTTCTCACCAAGCTGCTTGCCTATTGTCCTGTAGCCCATCCCAGCCTTGGGCAGGTCTACAATTTTATCCCTGATGTCCTTACACAGCTCTCTGGTCTTGGCCATTGTGGAGAGGTTGGAGTTTGTTTGATTGTGTGGACAGGTGTCTTTTATACAGGTAACAAGTTCAAACAGGTGCAGTTAATACAGGTAATGAGTGGAGAACAGGAGGGCTTCTTAAAGAAGAAGTAACAGGTCTGTGAGAGCCGGAATTCTTACTGGTTGGTAGGTGATCAAATACTTATGTCATGCAATAAAATGCAAATTAATTATTTAAAAATCATACACTGTGTTTTTCTGGAGTTTTGTTTTAGATTCCGTCACTCACAGTTTAAGAGTACCTATGATAAAAATTACAGACCTCTACATGCTTTGTAAGTGGGAAAACCTGAAAAATCGGCAGTGTATCAAATACTTGTTCTCCCCACTGTATATATGTATGATGCCCACAGCAATCACTCTCTTCATTAGGTACCCCTCAGAGAAATCCCATTCTGTCCTATTTAGGCATCATGCAACCGTACATGCATGGAAGAACACAGTGTAGCATGCAATTCCTCACAGCACAGTGCATTACAGCACAACACAGCACAATTCATTACAATGAAGTATAATGCAGTGTAGCACAATGTATTGCAGCACAGTATAGCACACTGTATTCCACTATTGCACAATACAGTGTAATACAATAAAGTATGGTGCAGTGCAGGTTTTGTAAAGCAGTGTATTAC
This sequence comes from Megalops cyprinoides, assembly GCF_013368585.1. Classification (NCBI taxonomy): domain Eukaryota; kingdom Metazoa; phylum Chordata; class Actinopteri; order Elopiformes; family Megalopidae; genus Megalops; species Megalops cyprinoides. The sequence goes on along the minus strand of NC_050589.1, from coordinate 38,674,739 downwards.
AATAGGGCATAGCATGGTGTAGTATAGTAATGTACAGTACAGCACAGTTTAGTAAGGTTTCGTATAGCATAGTACCTGTATAATTTAGTGTGGTACAGCACACTTTAAGGCAGTACAGCAGTGTACTACATCATGTGTCTCCTATGTAGCCCACAGTTCCAGCCCCACTACCCCCCTGACATGGAGGTCCCAGGAGTGCCGTACCCAGACCCGCTTTCCATCAGCCCCTTCTCCGTATCAGACATGTGAGCCTCTCTGCTCATAGCATAACATACAATAATATTCTGTATCAGTGTGCAAACAACTCTGTAGTCTCATTTGTGACAATTGCAATGCTGACCCACACCTAAGAATAAAAACTGACAAAGATTTATCTTTTCAATGAACTGCAGCAACCAAGATGATGGTTTATCTGGTGCATTCATTAGACTGATGAAGCAGCTCTTTTTGTAGAGTTGTCATTTGGATGTGCTTAACTGGATGTATTGTTGGTTGGCTTTAAAGCAGCTTCTTTACTGTCTCCCCAGGGCTCCGAATAACCCTGCCCCAGAAAATGAAATGGAACTGGAAGATTTTCTGGACCCAGATATTTATAAAATGCCACAGTGATGTCATTCCCCCTTCCTTAATTTAGTTACAGTCTGTGAATCGGCTCCTATCAACAAAATCAAACAAATCATCAAAAGAAGCACCCAATGGAATACAGAGGACCGAGTCACAGGAAACACTTTTTGCCTGTACAGAAACGCTACTTTTTTCTTTTCTTTCAGTCTTACTTCATTATAATATCTTACACAGGTGTACAATTACCATCATATACAAAACCTTGGGGGTGCCCTCATCATGGTGGCAGAGTCGAAAGCAACGTTTGGTTGAACTCTTGTGCTTGGACACATTTATGCTATCTGTTTTGGAACAAGGACAGCAGACAAGATCCATATTGTTCTATGAGCGTCCTCTGAGCCAACACTTCACCTAACACTTCACCTAACATACATGGACCAAAGCCAGGAAAGCAGTGGCGGCTGACATGGAATAGGATAAGGCTGAGGAAATTTACATTTACATTACATTTATTCATTTGGCAGACACTTTTATCAAAAGTAACTTACAAGTGAGTTAGAGTACAACACGAGCAAAAAATGGTACATTGTAAAATGCATTTTTGTATTTAAAAACAGAAAAACAGGAATGTCAATATATGGCAGAGTTCATGGCCCCCCGTTACATTCCATTTTACAGCGATTGTGAGTTAGCATTGTACAGTATTTTAGTTTATTCTTTTTTTGTTCACCACTTCATCTATCTGCTAGAATGTGCTCCCTACATACACACACACACAGACGAGTGACAAATTAAAGGAAAACCCTGAATAAATGAGTGGAGAAACATAATGAATGCTTCCACACAGGTGTACTGCATGGTAAAATTAAGCAATTAACATCCAATCATGCTCTGTGGCATGTATAAAAATGCTGAGCAGGCCCAATTCATCTCGATTTTGGATCAAGATGGCAAGAGGAAAAGTTCTAAGTTACTATGAAAGAGGGTTCATTGTTGGGGCACGGATCGCAGGAGCGTCAGTCACAAAGACTGCTCAACTGGCTAGTGTTTCAATAGGAACAGTGATTAAAGTGACATCTGCATTTAGATCTGTGGGAAAGACATCAGTAAATAGGGTCAGAAATTGTGGTCGACAGCGCACATTCGATGGCCGTGATGCTTGTGCATTACTGCGATATGTAAGGAAAAACAGAAGAGCAACTCTTCCTCAGGTGACTGAGAATGTCAATGCAGGACGTGATCAGACTGTGTCAGCAAGAACAGTCCGTCAGCAATTAGAGAGGGATAATATTGTTGCAGTGCATAAACCCCTCATTACAAAGATGAATGCACATTTTAAAGTTCAATGGTGCAAAAACCATAGGCACTGGTCTACAGAGATGTGGAAAAAAGTGATATGGTCAGATGAGTCATCCTTCACCATATTCTCGACAAGTGGGCGAGTGCATGTGTGTCATACACTAAAAGAACGGTACAGGCCTGAATGCTTGACCCCTGCAGTGAGGGGGTCTGGTGGCTCTGTTATGCTATGGGGCGCATTTTGCTGGCATGGTTTGAGTCCACTTGTCCCCTTAGAGGGAAGGGTCACTGCAAATCAATACAAAGTTGTTCTGAGTGATCACCTTTATCCTACGATAAAACATTTCTATCCCGATGGGAGTGGTCTCTTCCAGGATGACAATGCCCCCATCCATAGGGCACGAGAGGTCACTGAATGGCTTGATGAGTATGAAAATTATGTGAATCATATGCTATGGCCTTCGCAGTCAACAGATCTCAATTAAACACCTATGGGAGATTTTGGACCAACGTGTCAGACAGCGCTCTGCACCACCATCATCAAAACACCAAATGAGGGAATATCTTTTGGAAGAATGGTGTTCCATCCTTCCAGTAGAGTACCAGAGACTTGTAAAATCTATGCCAATGTACATTGAAACTGTTCTGATGGCTCATGGTGGCCCAACACCTTACTAAGACACTTTATCTTGGTTTTTGTCACCCATCTGTATATATATATAAAACATTGGTTATCAAACTAAATTTGTAGGGAAATAAAAAGCTCCAAATCTGACACAGGTTATTTGAAAATAAAGTTTTTATTCAGCTATATATTGACCCAAGGATTTTTTTTTATTTTTTAAATCTCTTCTTCACCACTATTATTGCCCTCCGATTTTCTTCACCACCATGACCCACAGGGATTTAAACCTGTATTTCAAAGATTATCCTCCAGGTGTCACTGTATGCTCTCACTTATCTAAAGTGTTTAAACCTCAACTAAGTCAGCATCCAGCTGTATTTAATATTTGAAATGAAGGTTATTCCAGTTGGCTTGAAAAACTGGTGCATTGAGTTGTGGAGAGGTTGCCAGACTTTGGGGAAACCCCACTTGAAGTCATAATAAACTAAAATGAAGTCACACAGGGTTACTCACGTGTGAGTAAATGAGTGTATTCTCATTTTCTTTGTTTAAAAAGGTAAATTCTTCTGAAAATCCAAAGTATGAACCAACTTTATGAATGGGGAATATGAAGGGAAGAAAAATAGAACTGTTACAGTGTTAGAGTTGGATGTTGGAGTGGGTGGATGGGTGGTAGGAAGACGTGGATTGTAGGTTCTTGTGCTGTTGTCAGACCCTACACTGGTAAGACCAGTTTTTTGAAAGCAGATACATACATAATGTGCACATTAACCCACACAGTCAAAAATATATAAAATATCAATAATGTAAAGAAACTGCATGGTATACTGCATGTATTTTATTTTGTTTAGAATCAAGTGACTACTGCAGCCACATGTACAAAATGTCACCCCACCCTTTCCTGTAAATTTGAGATATCCTTTTTAGCACCTGCTGTTCCCATAATTCACACAACTGGATTAAAATACATGTGTATTAAGGAGAATCATTTCCACAGCTCCTTTGTGTAAATAACAGAACAGTGTGAGTATTTGTGTATATGTATAAATGTGTGTAAACATTTCACAGTCTTTCAGAGTTTTTCTATGACTTGAATTTTCAAAAATCCTTTTTCATTAACTCTGTTAGAATTCAACCAAAGCAACAAAAAAGACAACTGAAAAAAGACAACAAATAAAGGTCAAAATAGAAAACACCTCCTTCTCGGTGAAATGAAAATGAGGCGTCCATGGCTTGGACAAGATTAAGCTGAAGGGAAGTGTCTCCAGAGTAACTGAGTATGACCAGAATAACCCTGTATCCCCAGAGTAACTGAGTGTTACCAGAATATCCCTGTATGCCCAGAGTAACTAAGTGTTACCAGAATATCCTTGTATCCCCAGAGTAACTGAGTGTCCCCAGGGTAACCAAATATAAGCAAAGTAACGCTCTATACCCAGAGTAATTAAGTGTTGGCAGAGTAACCCTATATCTCAAGACTTAGACACTGGCAAAGTTGCTGTATATCTGCAATCTATCTGAATTGCCACAGAGTAACAGAATGTTACCAGAAAGTAACAGAAAGTCATTCTGTTTCTATAGAGTAACTGTATAGTCAGAGGACCTGAGTGTTACTAGAGTAACCCTCTATCTCTAGAGTAACTGGGTGTCACTAGAGTAATATCCAACATTCCCATTCAAACTAACTTCAGAAAGCAAGACTAACTTTTAAAGCAAGTGTTACTTATCCCATTGTGCGTTAAAATGGCTGAGGGTTGAGGTCTCAGTTTTCACTTGGGGTACAGTAGGAAGTAGAGACCAATAGTTGGATCCACTCTGCTGCTGTAAATTCATGGTAAATTTAAGGGAGACTAGTACTGACACATTGTGGTGCTTATTTCTGAACAGATAAAAATTGTCAATATCTGAATTGTATGAGAGAGATGAGAGTGTAGAGTATTAATACTTAATTACCATTAAGGATTGTTTCCAACTTTCTCTCTAAAAACTAAGTCTGAAATTAGAAATTTGAAATGTGTATTTTTAACTGAAACCAATCTTTTGACTCTCATATTTCTACTCCCAGGCATATTGACCATCTGAACGTTTCCCCTGAATTTCATTCCCACTGTGTTGCCTTAAGCCAAATGACTAGAAGTAACACTTATAAAGAACAAAATGAAAACACAGTAAGTTAATTAAAACACTGGATCTATATGTGGAATAAGCATTGATGTTGGCAAGGGGATCCATGCTACTAGCTATCATATCAGAGGGTTACTAACTTGCATCTTCCCTTTACAGCACGGTCCCCATGTGGCTACAGACATATTGTACCTTAAAATGTGTAGTTAATTGAACTTATCGACGAGTTTAAACAATCAAGTAAAATTAATTTTCTACCTTTACCCTCTACATCACAGACCTCTTTACCAAGGCAAACATATTCTAGTTCGCATTCCTACACCCCAAAACACTCCTTGTCACCGAAATATCATTCATCTGAACAAACGACTGCTTTAATCCAAACTCCTCCACGTCACGATTGATGAATGCATCTTTCAATCTTCAACATTTTCAAAAACTGAAAAAAAAAAAACTTAAATGTATTTAACTTCGACAATCCCGTGTTGTGAGCTATTGGTTAGAAGAACAACTTGGGTTCAGCTGTGAAAACGAGTTTGGGCGAACGAACCTCCGCAGTGAATACAGCTTCGGCTTGTTTTTATTGTGGGGTTGTTCTTTGGTTTGGTTTTGTTTTATTGTTTCGTTTATGCATCAATAATTCGCAGATACACTGCTTCACTAACGTTATGTGGATCAGCATTGTAGCAGGCTTTGTGAAGAGGAGCCTTCTGGATGATTCAAGATTTGTGACAATTCCCTCACGACACTGGAAAAAACAAGCCGACTTACACGTCCATGTCGCAGCCCAAACTAGCTTTCCACATCACCTTCAAAGTTAATTTAACAATAAAATCAAAAAGCTCCATTTTATGTTTCATATCGATAAACAAAGTGAAAAAATCAGCTTCAATTGTGTATATGCAGCTCGTATGCGTGTATGCGTGTTTGAGTGAGTGTGTATTTATATATAACATACATATATGTTGTGTTGTTTGTGTTTATTTCTCATTTTAATGGTTCAATGGCACGAGAATCTATTTCTGGTCCTTAAAGAGAGATTCTTTGTCCATACAGCCGCTTTTAATTTACGAAGGGGTTCGGCTGGAATGTACCATTATTGAAAGAATTGTATCTTTGGTAAACAGTGGAAGGGGTGGATAGCCTCTGAAAAAAGTCAAAGGTACGATGAATTTACCGTGAAATCACTGTATGGGGGAGAGGTATTTCCTTAAAACAAGTAAGTAAATTAATATAAATTAATAAATAAAACATAAGAAACATAAGCATGATACAAACACAAGCGAGCAATATTGAAAAGGCAGAAATAAAAAAATCAGTAAAACACACACAAACAACTGAAAACAAAAGTAAAATAGAATAAATCCTAGTAATAACAAAATAAACCCTGGTAATAAAAGAATAAACCCTGCTAAATTTGAAAGGTATCATACATCCATTTCATGTGCTGGAAGTGCCCAAAAAAAAAGCAAGATTGGTTGGGATGAAAAGGAGAAACATGCAGAAGTCCTCCACTGTAGCTCACTCTTCGGAGACCGCAGCTGTGAGAGACGCCCCTGTCCTGAGCAGTCAGCACCCTGCCCTACACCACCCCACCCTGCCCCAGCATGCTATACCCTGTCCTGCCCCTTCCCTTCTCTCTGTGTTACTGGCCCTGGGCTCTTCCTCTAGACACAGTTCCTCTTCCAGCTCATCCTTCCTGATCTGTGGCCCCAGGGCATGGTGGGATTGAGGGGATGAGGACAGAGGGGTGGCTTGTGAAGAGGGGGAGGTCGGTGACTGTTGAGCACTTGTTGCCCCTGTTTCAGCATGTCCAGTGAGGGTATGGTACAGTTGCAGTGTGTGTGCGTGTGTGTGTGTGTGTGTGTGTGTGTGCCTGTGTGTGTGTGTGTGTGTGTGTGTCCACGCGCATGTGTGATTGTATGTACAGGGGTGGTTGGGTGTGTGTTAGGGGGAGAGGGGAGGCAAGGTGTGACTGTGTGTGTGTGTGTGTGTGTGTGTGTGTGTGTGTGTGTGTGTGTGTGTGTTTGTGTGTGTGTGTGTGGTGTTTGTGGTACGTGGAGGGGAGGTTGGGGATGTTGGTTACAGGTTACAGGGCCTGCGTCTTGAGCTCAGCTGGCTCGCCATGGGTCTCCTGCTGGCTCTCGCTCTCGGGGGGGCGGCTGCCCTTCAGGGTGGCCAGTCTCTCAGACAGGCCTCGGAAGCGAGGGAAAAGCATGAAGTCATACAGCAGTGCCCCCATTCCTCCTCCAATCATGGGCCCCACCCAGTATATCTGCAACACACACACAACCAACAGATGAGGAAAACACATGTATTACAAGGGGTTGATAATTTCATCAGAAAACATGGGACCACATTAGAGGGACCAAATACATCCTTTCAGGACAGTATATGTTCATCTAAGTATATACTATGCATCAAACCAGAAAATATATATTTGCTAATATTAACTGTGGTAATAATCCAGACTTTTCAACATGCGTTTCATGAAGTGAGGTTAATGTTCCTTGCCAAGGTAAAATTTTATATGATTTTATATTAAATGTTAACCATGAGCTCAGTACTAATATGTATAACCCTAATACGAGGAAAAGGTCTTTCCAGAGTACGAGGACAGTGAAATTTAGCACCATCCGCAGGCCACATTGTGTCTCTCACCCAGTGGTTGGCGAAGTTCCTGAAGAGCATGGCAGGTGCGAATGATCTGGCGGGATTCATTCCAGCTCCAGTGTAGTACATCTGCAACAGATAGACACACTTAGTGCATAGCAGGTCAAGACAGGAAGTGACCACATGTACGATAATGGTCATGATATTGTAATTATTGTACTTGTACTTCTTAAACTGTTAATGCACTGATATAGGTCTACATTTTATTTGTTTACGAAAAATTCTTTTGATAATTATCTAACATATTATAAGCATAAACCTACTGTGTGAAAAATTTATCTGCACTGGTAAATTGCCCATGTTCTTGGGCATGTAGAAATTGTCATGAGTTAATATTGAATCAAGCTATTAATTAAAATATAATACGTTTAATTAAAATGAAATTTTAAAATGTCTCCTCTGATATAATAATGTCAACTGTCATAACTGTGAGAGACTAATTTCATTATTATTATTATTATTATTATTATTATTATTATTATTATCGTTATTTATTTACAGATTGTATACTTTGCTCAGTTAATGAGGAGGAGGGACAATGATATTTATATGAACAGTTTATTTTATATTGTAATTCTGGTCAGTCTTTAGAGACTATTTTTATTTTGCTTTGGAGAAGCCCTTATCCAGTGGGATTTATGTACCATATGTCGGACAGTATTATCCGTTTATGTAACTAAATATTTACTGAAACAATTTAAGTACAAAAAAATAACATTGGCAGTGCCCCCCGGGAATCTACCTTGAAAATGATGTTGAACACAGCTGATTCTCTAACTAGTATGCCACACTGTCACACCTGAGGGAACTTGAGTGGAAGTGATAGATACCCCTGCCACACTCATGCAAACACACACACACACACACACTAACCCCCCTTTTTCCAAGTTAAGAGACCCCAAAATGGGTGGAGCTACTCTGTTAACAGAGTCATTGTTTTAAACCAATAATGCAGTTGTATTCTTCTGTGGAAAGTCTTGATTGGTTCATACGAGTTGGTGATTGACAACACATGGTAACTCCACCCCCAGCTCATGAATCTTTCCTCTTGCATCACTTCATGCTCCACCAACCCCCTTACCCCAAGCAAGTGTCCCATCATGACAGAGAATCCGATGGCAAGGGCAGCAGAGCCCATGCGCCCATTGCGTCTCTCATCCGTCACGGCGAAGACACAAACAACGAGCTGCAGTGTGAGGAAGATCTCCATGGTGGTAGCCATGCCCATGCCCATCCCTGGTTGCAGCTGTGGGGGGAAACACACAGGCAGCATGTGGAGCACATGTCCAGAATAACATTGTTCACAGGCTGTAATGTGCATAATGACACCCGCAAGTGTCAGTGCCAACAAATCCATTTAGTTCAGTTCAAAAACCATGATCTCCTCTGGAAAGATTGCTGAGATGATGTTATCATGGCGCCTGGGAATAGATTTGCTTTCTCATGCATACCAAAAACAGGCTCCTCCTCTGCCGTCTCCAGCTATTCAGCTAACTCTTCAAGCTGGACTGAAACAGCTTGGACACACTACTCATATTCTGTCAGTGGGAAAATCAAAATAACCTGCAATACAGGTTGTTTTGGATTGAATTGGAGAGTCTTCCCATCACTGTGCAAACACAGTGCAAACCCCAAAAAGAAGGTTGCCTGCCCTTCTTTACTAATCTTCTCCAAATGGAGTCTGTAGCTGAAATTCTAAGAACAGGCAAAAAGGGGAAATGTAGAGCCAGTATTTAAACTATGAGTAGAGGCTGTATCCTATTTCCTCAGATTTTTAAAGAATGTTCTGGCTGAGGACCAAGCTTTGACACATTTGATCTAATATTGACTGGTGAACAGGAACCAGTCTGAGTCAACAGAGAAGAGCTGGAGCTGGTGGTCCTTTGGGTCAGTGCTGTCTTCAAGGGTGTTTATATTTATGCTGAGGAGGTTGGACTGTCTGCCAGTATTGAGTGTCCATTGACATGAAAAAAAAAAACTGGGTGCGTTTCACCAAAAGGTTACTCAAGTGGTATGCTCATCCAAAGATTACAACAGCTTCTGATTCCCTATCCACTGTGGAGTATGTGAGAGGCAGTACACTTGATTCTTAGAAACAACTCATTCCAAATACAATCATTTTATGTTATTTCAGGCTATACACATATTTTTATAAAGTGTTTTAGGATGTATTTGCCATGTTTTAAACTCTTGAATAGCCTCCAATGAGAAAATGGTAGGCATTAGAGGGAGGCTGGTGTCTGAGGTACAGAGTTCCTAAAATGGGGTTCTCTGCCGCTGACATACTCCACAGGGTATGAATTGAAATTTGTGACCTACTTACCGTGTTGAGCGCCATGTTGCCCCTCATGTTGGTCGGTGTGACCCCGTAGAGCACAGCGGCCCCAGCAAGGGCTCCAAGCACCTGGGCCCCCATGTAGAAGAAGGCACGGAACAGTGACATCTGGGAGCCGATCAGGTAAGCAAAGGTGACGGCCGGGTTGATGTGGCCACCGCTGATGTGGCCAATGGACTGGATGAATGTGGCCGCCGCCAGACCAAAGCAGAAGGCCACATGCAGAACATTGTAGGGGCCAGTTGTCCAGCGAAGTGCTGAGCCCATACCGAAAAACACGAAGAACATGGTGCCATAGAACTCGGCAAACACCGCCCGCCAGAACGACATGGACCGGAACTCCCACATGCTGAGCAAAAAATCAGAAACACCCAGGAGAGAGGAAAAAAAGAGAAAAAACCCTTTGAGCTCTAACCGACAACCAAAAGGACTTTAAAAAGATATAATTTCCCTTTGGAGTAACTTAGTTGTTTACCTTGGCTGTGATGAATGAACCAAGTTTGGTGTTTCAGAAATAAAAAAGGAGGAAACTTGTGAGTAAGAAAAAAGTGAATAAGTCAATCTTCTATAAATCTACTCTAAGGACAAGTCAGAACATAAACAGTCCAACATGTAGCTAAGTGTAAGTCAGCTTGACTTATTTGTGTTTTTGTCCGCAAAGTCTCTCTATCAATGATTCTTTTTTGGTCATAGAGGCATAGGTGTTAGCGTGCGATGGTGAGCGCTGTTTTGTCAAGAGGATCGATACATCTATGCGAGAACGATGATTCTGATTAGTACAGACACAGGGAAAGACAGAGTTTGAGCATGTCCTACAGACGTTAAGTTGCTCTAAGCGAGGGATGAGGGGCGATGGGGGGCTTTATAGCACACTGGGGACACAGTGACAGCATAATCCCCAGGGGAGGGAGGTGGGAGTGGGCATGGGGCACAAAAAAAACTTAACCCTTTTCTCACTGCAGCACCCTCACCTGTGTATCACAATGATAAACCTCTCCCTCCCACCCTCAGAGCCAAATGCAGACACAAACCAAAAATGACGCAAGTCATGGTGGCCATCCAAGAGTGTAGGTGAATCCAGTGACAGGTTTTTACCGAAATTACTAAAACTTGAATTCCCCGAGGCATAATCAAAGGCAAATAGAAAACACCACTTGTTTATTTGTTTGACTGTCTGCTATAGCACTATAGCCTTGCTGCTATTCATACTTGAATGCTTTGCACTTAAAAAATGGGGTTTCAGTTTGTCAGCATCACTGCCAGTGAAGATCCATCTTAAGCCTGTCTTGTTCTGGGCTGCCCTAAATCACAAAGTGGTTATAATCGTGAGTGAAATGGCCAGTTTAAAAGATTTGATTAGCCATGTCTGACGTATGTTGTGAACAAATAGGGACACAGGCAGGCTGAGTCTGCAGCAGAAATGGCTTTGAGAAGCCTGCACAGGGGCTCTGGGGACTGGGGTACATAAGAGCAGAAAAGCCCTATGAGTGTTGAGGATGTTGTACTTGGGTGATGGCTGGTCTGCAGCCCTGGCTTCTCTCACACATGAGAGGGACTCATTTTTCATGTCAGTACGGTCCCCGGTTTGGGTTCACCACTCAAACTGACACATTTCATCCGCGTGTCACTTCACTGCCTGAAATAAGTGCTGACACACAGGAATTACCAGACAAAGCCTCTGAAACCACCATGGGATAGAAGAGGCCCCAAACGGAACAGCCTAGAACTAACAACTTCTGAATATATACATTGAAATACCTGATCTTTCAAATCCATTGTTTTCAATGGCTATGCGTTAAGTTCACTGTCTGTATACAATTTTTTTCTTTCCCTAAAGAGATGCAATTAGCATCACCCAGATACTAGATAGTCTTTGTATAAAATAGTGTGCCACATGCATGATATCAGTTTGTTATCCTGTTCATTCATAGTGTTGGTACTAGATATTTATTTCACAAGCAGGACTAGGATTTGTTGTGAACTTGAGACCATTGGTGAAGCTGAAGCAGTATTTCCACCTCTACACAATTTTGGATCAGTGTGATAATTTTTCATTGTTCTGACATCAGTCAATACTCACTCATGTTTCTAGAGTGACCTTTCGACTGGCAGCACAAACATGCTTTGCAATCTGTTACCAGACTATTTTGGCTTGCAGTAGACGTTAATCACAAGCCGTCACACACTGAACAGGTACTGGTGATTCTGAAGGCTAAAATATGAACATTTAGCAGAAGTGAAAAATGTGGCCCAAACTTCTTATGGTTGAAGTATTTATGGAGATTACATGTACTCTCTACAAGAGCAAAATTCCAGCAACATGACAGTAAAGGAGAACAAAGTGTTCTTCTAGAATCATTGCAGTGTTCACTGATCATTGCATATGAAACTTTTAATATTGTTCTCACTTATTTATCATATTTTGTCATTAAGAATAAGCTATGTCCAAATCACAGTGCTTTGACATCTCACAAAGTAGGAGTTCTCCGTGTGAGAAGGACAGGGTGGTGAGGGAGAAATGGTCATCATGCTTCTTGAAGCTGTATAAATAAATTTTAATTTCAAAGCTCTTGGTTCCACCCTAAGTCTCTGAGGTACTGAAGTATTCTTTTATCTCTAGATAACTGTTCTGTTCCAAAATACCTTTATGGAACTGTTAGTGGTGAGCCATCCAATGAATTTTAGCTGACATGTTACTATAAATTCACTGAAAGTAACATAAGTAACAACTTATGGCATCATCTTGAGCAGATCTTTACAACATGTGGATTGGCTGATACATTGGGTGCAATGATAGGGATGACCCAACCAGATGATTTGATTAGTGAATCTGTGCAAAATCTGTATGATGTAATGTCCAAAGCAGACAGACTAATGTCTGAGGATGATGTTTAGAATGAAATATCATCAAACAGTTTAGTGCAGTTTTAGGTATGAACACTTTGGATGATCACATATTTTAAATTCAGCAATAAAAACAATAATAACCTCATTAACCCTGCAGTCATTCAGGGTTAGATTCAGTCAGTTATGTTAAGCACCTAAATACTCAGCCATGTTTTTTCATTAATAATATATATTTTTAATATTTTATTTTGTACAATAATTCTATTACTTGAAAGGTTCATGCAGTATTTTGACATGTATCAAACAGGTATCAGCAAGAGAGTGGTTATTTATTGTTAAAACAGAATCCAGTGATCAACTAACATTACAAACATCAATTAAACTGAAAGATATTAATGACTGACAGCCCTGCAGCATTTTATTTTTTACACAAAATATACTATGTAATTGCATAGTAAGGATTTTGACATGGTGGTAACAGTCTTTTTCCACAAATTACTGTATGTCCCAGTTATGGGAACTTTCCTTCTGTGAGTTTGATAATAAGCTGTAGATGTGGTAATAAAACCCCCTCTGTTTTAAGAGAGAATGGTGTGTGTTTCTGGTTAAAGTATGGATGTGAGGTCAAAGATATGGGTCTATGTCCAAGGCTCACTGAACTGTAGAATACCTTCATGTTGTCTACTGCCCTCTCTAGGAGCACTGTTCTGTGTCTCTTTAAGAGTTCTGAGCATGCTCAGTAAAGATGTCTGTCTGAGGCATTCAGGACATATCATCTTTATTCACTTCACACCCTTACTTTATTCACACTACTAACTGAAAATTATACCTTAACCCCCCTGCAAATGGTGCAAAAGATAAACTCCACTAAATATGTGCAGCAGGCTATATGATTACATATGTATGAATCATTATATCACCTGTCAAGGTCTACCATACAATGGTGTCAGAGGCTATGGGGTTTCTGTTTGCATTCTCAAAGGCAGGAATGAATGGTCTCCATGGTAAAGGCAAGAGAATGGCAGGTCTGATCTAAATTCAGGTTCCTTTACTGTTCATGATAAACAAGTTCTAGTCAATCAACTCAGCCTGTCTCCCTCACTCAAGGGCCAATTCAGGCCAAGTACATGGGCCATTCATTTCAACTGATCTCATTACCAATTGGTGTCACTCCATTAGTATTAAATCATGTAATTCTGCTCTTCAGTTAACCATAGAACAACCCCCCACCCCCTCCCCCACCCCCAGCCTAACACTGCTGCCCACAGTTCGAACCCATAGTCATTTAAATACATGTGCGGTTCTGGGCGCTGCCAGTTCGGTCGATGCAGAACTGATTAGCCAGAGTTTTGCATTGTGTGGCTGGGCAGAAGTTGGAGGCAGAAGCCAGCTAAAGCCCTGGAAAATCCCTGTTTGGAGAGGAGAGGGCGGGGTGAGGGGGGGCCATTGAGCTTCTTCACTGGAGCATCACGCCGAGCGGCACAGTGACAGCAGCAGCCCACCGCTGAAAGAATACTGCTGCGCCAACACCTTTACCGCTCTTTACAGATGAAAAAACAAAACAATACAAAACAAAATGCTGGCAGCAGAGAGTTTTGTTTTCTATTTTTTTTTTTTTGGTTGGTGTGTGAGTTTTGTGCATTGGGGGAATAACAGGGTCAGAGAGAGAAAGACAGACTGAGGGGGGAAAAAGGAAAGAAAGTAAAAATGAGACTCAAAAGAAAAAGAGAGGATGAGAGGTGGAAAGACAGCTGGGGGTTCTAAGAGGCATGGGGGGGCGTCCAGTCATTATTATTTCTGAAATAAATGTCAGAGCACAGGCAGTCCTACCAGTACAGTGTGGTGTCAGACTTCTGCAAGAGGTTAGTCGCCGTCTCACAGTGCATGCAAAGAAATACTCCAACATACATGCACTTAAAGTAGATTTGTTATGAAATTTTATCCTCAATTGCAGCTTGTTGCTGATCTGTAATGAACTGTGTTGTTAAATTTTTATTTACTGATGTGTCTGTTATTGATTGTTGGCATTTGTAAAATGCTATATCTTTTCAAAACTGGGCCTCAATAATAACCAATGACAAATTTCTGAGGTTTTTTGCACTATATGGCAACAATACATATGTTTTAATTTAATTGAAATTATATCCATAAATGTTACAGAACAGAGCAATGGAAATGGGTGGTTATAATTGCGGAAAAGGAAGGGTGGCATGCGCTCTCGGTCCCCACAGCCTCAGTTTCCCCCCACAGGTCAGAAAGGCCACAAGCCTCTGGCTCCAGGACCTGGCCAGTCAGCCAGCGCTGGCCCCAACATGCCCTTATTTTAACCCTAAGCAATAACTAGATGTGAAGAAACTGGAACAGAAGATAAAACTGGATAATCATTCATGAAAATCTGAGAATCACATTCAGTTCAATCTATGACAAAAATGGCAGTTTGTACTGCACTTATACGCTAAAAGCTGACTGTGCTCAGATTAAAAAAATACAGTCTTGAGAGAGGGGGTTTGTTTTTGCCGAAAGACTAAAAACCCACAGTGGTTGGACTTGGGAAATGAACTTTTAAAAACTGAGTACACATGCCTCTCTTCACCCCAGTGGAGGGTCCAAAGTCAGAATGCATCTCAGGAAATGGCAGGATTATAGGGGGTGGAAACCTCTGGTCTCAGTCCAGCAGAGAACACAGGCATAATAATCAGTTATTTACGGAGGACAGAGGCGTGGCCTGGCCCACACTACTTGGTTACAGATAGTTTGCCCTTTTTCCTCTGTCATGTCACAATCAGGCAGGTGGCCCAGGTGCGGTTCTGCCAGGATCAACTGCTGTTCATTTTGCCAAATCAACTGTGAAACTTCATCCTGTCAAGTGCTGGCCTGGTTGTACAAAAGCCAGGGACATAGTTAACTGTGTAGTGATATTACATCAGGCAGCACCAAAGCTGGATGAACAGAGGAAGTGATACAGGAGGTTTTGGTTGATACTCCATACAAAACATAGCCAGCAATAGTAATGAGTCATTCATGTCTTGTGCAGGATTACTGTTCCACAGGTATAATGAAGTTATATAAATTTTACACTCACCACAGAAAATACTGGAGGCCATATGCATATCAGTTGGCATAAAATCCTTGCTTTGGGGAAAATGTAAAAATTAAGGAAGAGACATGTAGAGACAGAGTATCATGGGAATAGGGTGTGGTGCTGCAGGCCCTGTCCAGACTCAATGGGTCTCACTGCAGTGGGTGTCTCTCATTGTGGGGTCGAGCCCCCCTGGCTCCAACAGCCCCTGCACCTGTAAACCCCCTTTTGTTGCAGTAAGCCCTTTGCGAGGGGGTGGGTTGCTAAAACCCGCTGGCATGAGGAGTTTTCTATGCCCTGGGCCCAGAGTGCTGACCTCAACACAACAACCCAACATCCCCCTCCACCCCACTCTCTGCTCTTGCAATCCTCCACATTCCAACCTATAAACTCCGACCCCAAAACTGCCTGCTCAGGAACACCAGCAAGAGTGCACACAGCCCAGGAAATGAACCAGTCTATGTCACCACCTCCATCCTTCTCTCAAACATAGACACTTCTGCACCCAAATCTCAAAAATTCTCCTTCACCCCCATCCCTCTCTCAGAAACCACCCCTCCTCCATGTACAGAATGCTGCAGCTGGAGGATATGTTATGCTACCTGACACTGGGCATTCCAACACACCTAAGCCAGCTGTTGATTGGTTACCATGTTGTTGGATTTCATAGTGACACAGACAATATCCTTTGATGGCAAAGAAATTCACAGGCAGTCATCAGTTCTGCCAAAACCTCCATCTTTATAGCTGATGGTAACAACAAACAGGGTCAAACTTAAAAATTACTTTCAGTATGAGTGCACAAATGTGCCTGATAGTGTTACAAGAAATGTGAGGGAGGGATAGCTCTTATTGATCTTTATAATGAAGTAGGTAAGAGAACTAACAGTGGCAGTGACCTCCCTAGACTCAATTAGTTATGACAGTGTACCCTATTGTTTAGTAAATATGTATATAAAGCATCATTTTAATGATGACAGCTATTTAAGAGTGCAACGAAAAATAAACCAAAGTGCCAAGTCAACAAGTGTGTAAAATTGAGCTGCCATCTTAAATGAACAGACTTGGCTGGTGTGTGTCCTCATGCTGAAGCTATGCAGCTGGCTGGGTTGCTACAATAATGGGTTGGCTGAGCAAATGAATAACAAACTGAGTATGGTAATCCACCAAACTGGAAATAGTTTTAATATTTCAATGGAACGGTGATATGAATATAGATCTATTGCCTTTATTCACATTGGGGTTTCACACTGAATGAAAATGGCATGACATAGAAAAGGAGAACTATTGACTAGTTCACTGGATACTGGAGATTACAGACCGAATGCTGCAAGCTGGACTGTTTTCAAAGGTTGGTAGCTAGTCACTCAAGGGTGATTGTATATAAAAATATTTTATATTTTTGGAAAACTGGAGAGGGTGTTATTATTTTGGGTGCAGTGGTGCAAAATAAAAAAACAAGAAGCCAGGACTATCCCCCTTTAGTGCTTGATAGGGGGTTATGGGACTTCCTTGTATGTGCACTTTCAACTGCTCCACCCATTCATCCTGGCTGGGACTGATAGGACCACCTGACCTTCGCCATCAAAATCACAAACTTCTGCAAGACTGAAAAGCTGACACGGGGATTCCCTCTACCTGTCTGCAATGCATCTGCACTATCCCAATTCGGATAGCATGCCATAAGATTACCACGCTGAGGCACCTGCTCAGGGACATGGAAGACACGCCCTACCTCTCTTCAAGACTACACTATTTAATGATCAAAGAAGAACCCCCCCCCAAACCATCTGAAGGAAATGTCCAAGAGGTTCTGGAAAAAAACAGGTTATCACCAGGATTATCTCTCTCTATTAGATGTGGTTTTATTCAACTCACAGCACATTGTACAAATGCACACATGTTACATCACATCAGTACATGTTCCTTAATGCCTCCTCTTAGAAATGATAGGTTGGTCCTAAAAATATAGAAAGGAATAAATTTAAAGTCACAAAAACTGTACATTATTAAAAATTATTCACTAAACATCACATTTCGGTTATAGAAAAAGTATCACATGTCCCTTTCTCTGTCAAAGGGAAGGGGTTTATATGCATTTCCTACTGACCGGTTACATTTCAGTCTAAGAAACAAAGTTCTAACACCTCATAACCATGAAATATATATTTTCTTAATCCAATGCTTCTTTTTAGACTCTATGCAGACTCAGTGCCATGTTGTGTTGCGTCTTTTGCAGAACAGAAACGGATAAAGAAAGTAACAGTAAACAGCAGGCTCCATAAGGCTGTAGGCAAGGTAGACCAATGTGAGAGCAAATCAGACAAATTTGTCTCCTAAAATCTCAACATCAAGGAGAAAGAGACCCACAGGGCTTACTTCCACTGGACTGCTCTCCAAAAGTGACAGGAGGGCGAGATTTCCACAACCAATGGTCCTACCTTACACCATTAGCAATGGACTCAATGATGGCTTAAATCAATGAGTCACTGGAAACAACCAACTCTAGCCATTTTGGGCTCCAAACTACTGGCTGCACAACCTCCCAGGCTGCATCCTCCTCCTCTGCCACCTCACACTGCCTGTGTTCTGTCACTGATCTTCTTTGCCTCAAACGTGCAGGTTCTTGACAGTCACTACAACACAAATTTTAACAGAAACCTGCAATGGAGAGAGTACTCCTTTATAAAGATAGGAAGCTGAGGGATGAGGATGTCTGTTCTGTTGAGTGTAGCTATGTGGTTTTGGGTCGCTCCAAGTTGGGATGGAATACTTGTTCACATACTTTTTTCATTGACACTGTGCTCATAGCAGACGCCCTAATCAAGAGCGACTCGCATAGCTTACATCTCATCCATTTATATTGCTGGATATTTACTGTGCAAGTTGGGGTGGGGTAGCAGTAACTTGTGAGTTGGGGCGGGTAGCAGTAAACTCAGTCAAAGGGCTCAGCTGGTTGCAGAAAACCAGCATGGTATCCCATCATGCCTTTTGGGCCTACAGGCCAAGCAGACCATTGTAACAATGACACCCAAGGGTACAAAGGCCATAGTTTCTGGTGTTGGCAAATATGCTAAACTGGTTCTGCTCCCTCATAATCAGTTACATTTGCAATTGAAGGCCCTTTCAGACAACTCCAGAATATCCAAATCCATACCTTCTTTAACTAGAAATGGGAACATTGAAGGTTTTCGTAAAAAAAAAAAAAAAAACTGTTCCATGAATGTTAAAAAGTATTAGCAACTGTTCTGTTTCATTTGTGTCAAGTATTTTGTCTTTACATTTGTCAGCTTAGTAAACTACCTTGTCACATTTTTACACATTATCCACTTACGCAGGAGGATATTCAATGAAGTAATTCTGGTTAAGAACCACACTCAAAGGTACATCAGTAAAGGCCCTCTCGGGACTCACACCAACCTTCTGACAGCGAGTCTCGTATAATACTAATATATTGCTTTTGCACAGAACAACTGTAAAACCAGAAAAGATAAAAATGTTTGCTCATTGTCTTGTGCACAAGGTTTCACAGAAATCATGCTGGATAGCCAAGGTTTCCTGTTTCCAAATTACCTTATAGTGCTAAGAGGAACAGGGCAGCAGGAACATGTGAACCTCACAACAGGTTCTAGAAAGAAGCCCTCCTGTTGTTCTAATGGTACTGTAGGTTAAGCAGCATGAAGTTGAATGGATAAATCACCTGACACATCAGGAAATCTGGAAAATAAAAATATGTCCTATCCTTTGAGTTATACTGGCCATTTGATGCATTTTGTAGATCTCTAATAAGTGGTCAGTACACACTGACTGAAACCTATTGCTACTAAATAATCCAGGCTATTTCTTTGCTTCATATGTATGTATATATATTTACGAGATTATATAAATACATACGTTAATAGAAAATAAACTGAGAAAACAATGTGCCTCTATCCAGGAGACCAATAAATTCCCTCAGTGAAAAGCTATGATACACCCTTTTATGAAAAACACATTGTGCAATATGCAAGTTGATTTTGAGTGTGGATGCCGTGAATTTTCTTAAGAATTTTCATGTTTAGGGAAACACTGTAAGCTGCTCTGTAAAGTGATGACTCGGGGAAAAACAGAACGTGGGAATAAATAAACCCTGATTGCTCCTGCAAAACTTTACCTCCCCCCATACACTGGGAGAGGAATCAGGACTTTTTAGAAGCATGGTATGGAGATGGGGATGGGGGTGGGGGTGTGAGACCCATCATCACTCTCTCTACAGCTGAGTGTGGAAGTGTTTTGTCCAGCCAGTAGAATGTAGCTGGTTTATAAACACCACAAAAAATCAATATAAATATGCATACATTTACACATATATGTATACACTGAGCCAGAAGAGGCCACGCAGCAGTTTTAGTAGCAACAGTAACTGTCCATGAAGGGGGAGGGGCCACACATGAATACGTTGGATCCTTGGGTCCTGCTCTCTCTCCCACACCTGGCCCTTCCCCTCACCCCACATTTCTATTGGTCCTTATCCTGGTAGAACTCCGCCCAACGGCTTTCAAAGAAGCGTCTCATTGAGTGTCCAGCCACGCCCACCTCTGACGTATCCTCATTGAACAGCTGGCAGTTGTCAAAAACCAGCTGAGCATCGGCTGCAAAATCCTCACAGCTGCAGTACCTGTAAGAGCACCGAAATGGTTGAAGATCAACACAAATTGCTTTCACCCTTGTTCCAGCTTGACACATCATCCCAGAAGTCACCAACATCTTGACTTCACACATCTTAAGATAGTACTGAAGAGGCTCTTTCCTCTCTCAAGAATAACACATGCATGTAAAAATCTACTAATGCAGAAATGATCACTCAAAAAAAAGAAAAAAACAGACAGCTCATGTGTGACCGCAGCAAGCTTCAATGTCTACATCTGGTGTCAGTTAACAATTTTACCAACATAAATGCTTTATAAACTACTTAAGTGAAACAGATGTCTTCATTTGAATTAATGATTTAGCTGTTTTAAACAGGTATCAGAAGTAGCTACCAACATCACGCATTAGACATCCAATGACCGTGAAATTAATTACCTGAAAATATTTGAGTAATAATTCAGTCAAAATCGTAACAAATAGTAGTTGCATAACCAATTTATCCAGCTAGTATCTGCATTTACTAATACCAATTCATGTGTATGCCTCTGTATGTCACATTAAACGGTAGCACACGGTATGCTAAATTCACATCAGCCAATTGTTCTGCTTACCACAATGTGGAAGTAAACAAATCGCACCTGACAGTTGTAAGTACTCTTCCAAATTACATGGATATTCCTTTCTAGAGGGCACTTGCAACCATAAGAAACAACCTACTCCTGCCGTTGTGAAAGAAGCCGCAAAAGACCAGGAAGAGCCAAGTGCAAATTAATTTTTATTTCACACCAGACCTTTCTTCTGTCTCATAGTTTGAATGGGTCTGAGATGCACATGAGTAAGCAGAGATCAATGAGAATATGAGTGGATACACAGGTGAGGAAATGCACAGATGCAGGTGAAACCACTGATGAAACTGAGAAAGTCCACAAACAGCTGAGAAAGAGTGACGATGTGAGTCATGCCTCAGACAAAACAGACCCAGGTGACAGAGCACAGAAGGAGATAAAGAGCACAGATGTGGGTGAGAAAGAGCACAGATGAATGCAGATGTCCCTGTGGGATCTGTAGCCTCACCCTCCCTGCAGGAGGCGCTCTCGCATAGTGAGGAAGTCCATGGGGTGTTTGATGATGCGGCGGTAGCCAGGAACCATCCGGGGGTTAACGGGCTCCAGGAAGGGCCAGGCGTCTGCATGTGCCTCCATCTCCATAAGAATGATTCTGCAGGAGAAATGTGTCAGAATGCACACATCACTCAATCTACTCAACACCTATCTGAATGCACACAGCGACAGATAGACACCAAAGAGTTGCATAACAAATGTTAGATGAGCAGTAAGATACACCACTAGCCTGGTGTAATCCAGGCCCACAGCACCAGAACCTGCCTCAGTGAAGGCAAATGTGAAAGCTACATGTAAATTCCATGTGAGCCATTTCTTTTTCTTAAAAAGGTAAATGTTAGAGTGGGTTAGAGTGCTTGTGCCACATTTCTTGTTGTGTAGAGTAGGATGGCACATGAGCCAGCGCTGAATGTTGCTGCGGTTCTGCCAGGAAAACTCACTCGCAGAATGTGAGGTCCGGCTGGTTTCGGGTGGCCATGCGCCGGCGCTTGGAAGGGGAATAGCCAGAGCTGCTGCCCTCCCCAGAGAAGCGGGCATGGGAGGGCATGGCAGGGCTGTCCCTCTGACGGGTGGTCATGCCTCCCCTCCTGGGGCTGTGCTCCTCATCCGAGCTGCCAGAGCCGTAGCCCCCGTACCGTCTCTTGCGGGCAGCAGACCTCGGCCTGGGCAGGCGCCGGGGCCGCTGGGACTCCCTGTTCACCTGGGGGAGACGGAACAGCACTCTTCACTTCCAGCACACAGATGATATCCAGCAAACTGACCAGCTAAGCTAGCTTAGTACCAGCAAGTGTGATGTCCGCATTCATCTGCCTAGTTTAAAATCACAACTGGGACTGTAACCACATTCAGACCTGAGCTTGGAGCCAGCCAATCCTCACACAACTGGCTGCATAAATCACAACATCACAACATCAAATCCACAGGCACAGAAGAGACTTAACATCAAACTTGCAGTAACTCTTTGGCCTTGTGCTTGATCAATGTATTCCATCAGTTAGGCTGGGCCAACACATTTTCATATCAAACAACTTGACCAGTACAGCAACTGACCTGTTAGAAAATGTCTCATGCAAATGTGCACAATTGCAAATGTCAATGACCCTGAGTCACAAAACCCACCGTTTCCTCTGGAGAAATTAAGCTCATCACGTTACACCACTGCATAACTCCTAGTAACTGCCAGCTGATGACATTGACCAGTATTGAACTTGGATCTGGGCTGTCGGACTCAGCCTGCATTTGAAACGCTCACCTTAACTGACCAAGTTAAAATGAACAAATCTCCACAGCACACCATTATCTAAATGTATATGATCAATGAATCTGGGCATTGATCCAGAAACCTTAAGGACTGGGCCACACACCACCAAATTTCCCTCCTGCCTCACCTCCGGGACACAGACAGGACAGAACCAGTCTCCCTCTGGGATCTCGGTGATCTTGGGCCGCAGGCAGTACATGTGGCAGCCGCGGTCACAGCCATCGCACAAGAGCAGGTACTCATCGTTGTCCCCCTTCTTGCACACCAGGCATGTCTGAGAATGCAGCATTGGAGCATTGCGTTTCTCTCTTCATGTAATATGCAGTCTCATTGGCCTCTCTGATTGGTTCAGTCACCTCATTAAATACCTCTGAGCAAATCACTAACAAGAGAACCTTGTATGCAATGGGAAAAGCAATAGGCCACATTACCCCTAACCCCAACTGACCTGTTCCCTAAGGATACAGATTTCTGCACATCGACCAGTTACCCACAATGCAGCACCAAGGGCCACAGATAGTCAAAAAAACTGTTTGGCTATGGATGATATCAGAGCTTTACTTCTGAAAAGCAGTCATAGTCTGAAAATAAAGATCAGAGAAGCAGGGGGAATGGATAAGTTTGCAGAAAATGAAAGGGAGAGCAAGATGAGAGAGACGGCTGAAGGTCAGAGAGAGGACCCCTCACCACTTTGACCACAGATCTCTCCCAGGCAATGGAACGCTCCAGCTGAAGGAGACACAGAGAGAGCTGGGCGGAGCTGCGGCAGCGGTCCAATGCCTGTCTCCATAATCGTAACCGTGGGGTGATCTCACTTTCCACACTGGAGAGAGAGAGACAGAGGGGGAGTAAGAAAGGACCTGATTCACAACCAATCATCCCAACACAAAAAGCTGAGCTTCACACAGTTTGTGCTTTTAAGCCTCTGCTTTTAACTGAAATTCTGTGTACACAATACTTATGTGCCACCTGGTGGACATTCTGATTTTTTTGTTTTTAAAAGATTTAAATACAAAGTTGTTCAGCTGCACTACCTTCCCAGCCTCTACTGTGCTGTAGAGACAAGAGCAGACAGAAACAGAGCGATACAGACACATGCACGTGTACACACTGACACACACCCGTCTGCATCCAGCAGGGTCTCCCCCCCCGGGGGCAGGGTGAGGGGGGCCAGCCGAACCACCTCTGCCAGGTTCCAGAGTGGCTCCTTCAGGTAGCGGCGCTCAATGCTGCGCTCCAGGGCCACCAACCGCATCACTGCCAGGTCCAGGGGGTTGTTGGGCAGCCGGAGGAAGCCAGACCACTCTCTTTTGGTCTTGACAGTCCAGTCATCTTGCGGGTCCACCACATGGTCATGGTACTCCAGGTCTGCCCGGATGGAGTCCGGTTTGGGTGCGGTGAAACCCTGAGGGGTGGTTTAGGGAACAGGTTCATGTCATGATTAAGGGGGGGCAAAGTGGCTCTGCTGCTCTGGAATGCTCCTTTTATCCAATTCATCCAATGCCCTGGATTTCCTTCTGCAGTAGGTAAGGCACTGCACTGCACACCAGCAGTGTTACTGCTGCTGCACTGTATGAACTCAGAGCTCTGGGGAGTGCGTTCTCAGAAAATCAAGGACTCCCTTACGGCTCATTCAAGCACCCGAATTTTTTACACGAACTCCCCTACCCCCAACTCTTGACTCCCAACTCCCTGTTACCCCACCCCTGTGCTGACAAATTCGAACAAATACACTGTGTATTTTGGCCAAGCTGAAAAAAAAAGTAAGTGTTATGTCTCCCTTCAGCAGAGATCAAGAAGAGGAATACACTGCTTTGCTTTTTCCCACAGCTCACTGCAGTCCTTGATTTTGCATGATCACACGTACTTAAGGGAGGAGTTCAACAGAAAGCCAAGAAAAGCCCCGTAACCAGGGTTACTGATTAGACTGCATTAACAAGTGAGACCATTTAACTCAGAGGTGCTTAACCTGGGGAGGGGAGAGAAAAAGGGGGTGGGGGCAGAGGGTTAATGATAATGAGGCCACTACTCTACCCCTGTCCGCTCTACTGTAGGGCAGGGGGTGCAGGGGAAACCACTGCTTATCAGCAGTTTGATCCTCCTCATATTGGCTTACTGCAGAATAAACACCTCATTCACCTCACCCACTGTCTGTTTCAATGTGACCTAAGTAAATCAAACAGCAGGAAGAGTAAAACTTAAACTAGCCATTTCCTCATATAGCATAATGGCACCCACTAGTGGTTACGTTTTGAAAGGACTACACAAATAGTCAGCCAGTGGAGTCCCATTAAGGCATTATTGGTTCTAGCTAAAAATAAAAGAATTTGTATAGGCTGTGCGAGATGTTAGATATCTTTGAGTCTAAATATATTTCTATATATTCCTTTGTTCAACATCCTACTATATTATCCCTGTTCAATACGTTAAAAACCTTATCTACAGACCCCTTCTACTCTCATGTGTTCCAGTGATAACTACCTGCTTTTTGTATAACCTAGACTTTAAGAGCTTTTAAGTTCAGCCATTCCTATGAGCAGATGTAAAACATCTGGATTATTATTATTTTTGGATTTCTACTCTTGCAGTAAACCTTGGGGATGGATCAAACCTGCACAGGGGGATCCTACCCACAAGCCCCTACACCAGCCACCTGGGGTCTGTACCTGTGTTTCTGGTGCGGTGGTTTCCATGCTATCGTCAGTGTTGCTCCTCCCCATCTGTGGAACCTTCTTAAAACACAAATTGCGCAGAATGTGACGACGGCTCTGCCTCCCTACCATGCCTCCACAGGCACAACACATTTCTAATGCCGCCCTGTACCTATAGGGGGCACTACAGGGCAGCACTACTGCAGTCACTCAGTTACACTGAGGAAAAAAAAACTAGATGTTTGACATGACGAGAACAGATCAGATGGTTCCAAACAATAATCTTTGGGTTCTGAAAGTAGCCATCTATGCTGGTGAAATTTCATTAACTGGGTTTATCTGAGACACGAAACATGATGCAAAGGAACACAAAAACCCACCAAACAATTTTGGGTGCTGTCTTTTATAATGGTCATTAAAAAGTGCCTCGACTTGGACATAATTGCACAATTATGCTATTTGTGCTTTTAGAGGATGCATGTACCTAAGAGGTGCCTGGATATTATCACAAAAACACAGAACTGACACAGCTGGAAAAAGCCTTTCAGGTTGCCTGTATCCAATGGTTAAAGTGGCAGTGCCCCAGTTACTGTTCCAACAAACGCTACTGACTCCAGGGCAGGTTAGGTAGCAATGGTAGCTAACTAGCAAGTTGACTAACTAAGGTTATCTAAAAACTATTTGGACTTGCTGTATTGGGCAAGTTATCAAGCTATATAGTTACACTTGTTAAGTCACCAATAACATTGTACTGGTATGTGCAGACAATAGCTAATATTAACTAATATTGTACACACAGGTATTAGCTACCTAATCTGAGGGTTTTGTTTGTGTAATTCTTTGATTCTTGTGAATTACATACCAGATAGCCAGTTGGAAACAACATAATCTCATAACATTTAATAATATCTTTCAAATGCAACAGCATAGACAGCCGTATAGCATAGTGCAGTATTTCCCGAAGTGTGCGGTACTGCAGGTGGGCTGCGAGAGGTCATTTACAATAAATAACAGGGATGCTCCGATCGATCGGCTGCCGATAATCATCGGCCGATATTCACTCGAAATAGTTTGATCGGCGCTCTCCATGAAGGCCGATCAGATGACGCAAAATACCCGAGACTTTTTTTCTATGCGCGACAAAACAAGTTGGCAACAATGACTTCTTCCGTCTGGCGGTTTTTTTAAGGTGTCTGAAAAAAATAAGAAAATCGCTTGTTTCAGCAATGGGCGCATGCGCAAGCAGCGACCGGCAGTGAGAGTTTGGGCGTCCCCATGTTTGCGTTTCTTTTAACGTTTTGTTTTAAAAGTTCTTGTGTGTCCACTCCTCTCATTTTAATGGTTTTAAGTGATGTTATTTTAAACGCTCCTAGTGTCACTTATCCACAATGGATATTTTATCTCTTGCCACTTTGTAGATGCTTTTTTATTAACTACTTGCCTCCGAACACGTCAATGGAGTCGTCAACAAAGGAAGGATACAGTACACCAGAGGCATGCTGCTACAACTGAACTGTGCAAAGGCAGAGTGTATGACGGACATCACTCTACAACTACCAGATGCTATACTAAAAGAACCTGGTGGAACTCGGGGCACAACAACTAGGGTTAAGAAGAGGAAGCGGGGTAAACGAGGAGGTGTCAGGCAAAGGATTTCCCGGATTCCCCTTCCCTCGATGATCATGGGAAATGTCCAGTCCCTGAGGAACAAAGTGGACGAGCTCCAGGGAAACGTTCGTTTTCAGAAAGACTTCAAGGACTGTTGTGTTTTGGCCTTCACGGAGACATGGCTAACGGAGCATGATCAGGACACCGACCTGTTTATTGATGGCTTTGGAGCGCCGCTTCGGCTTGATCGACAGGCTGAGGTAACACGGAAATCTCTAGGCCAGGGGTGTCCAAACCTCTCCTGGAGGGCTACTTGTCCTGCATGTTTTAGACACAGCTGATTCATTCATTGATTCACTGATTCATCATTCATTCATTCAGTTTGTTATTCAGCAGCTTCAGGAGTTTATAACGAGTTGATAATTTGAATCAGCTGTGTTGGAGCAGGGAGAGATCTAAAACATGCAGGACAAGTGGCCCTCCAGGAGAGGTTTGGACAGCCCTGCTCTAGGCAGTGGGGTATGCTTATATGTTAACAAACGATACTGCACTTCTGAGACTGTTAGAGAACGCATTTGCACACCAGATGTCGAACTTTTATCAGTATCGTTACGACCTTTTTACCTCCCCCGTGAGTTTCCACAGCTTTTCATAACTACAGTGTACATTCACCCGAAAGCAAACGCCGCATCTGCTTGTAGCACTATTTTCGATGTAGTGCAGAAACTACAGTCGCTCTCGCCTGATAGTCTGACAGTCGCACCAAACTTTGTACTGGGTGATTTTAATCATGTCTCTCTTAACAAGACAATTACAAACTTTTACCAATATGTGCCCTGCCCAATCAGGCGGGATAAGACTCTGGACCTTTGTTATGGGTCTGTAAAGGACGCTTATAAATCACTGCCACTACCTCCACTTGGCTCAGCGGATCATAACTGTGTACATTTAATACCCATATATAAAACTATTTTAAAGAGACAGAAAGCACAGACAAAAGTCATTATGGAATGGACTGAAGAATCTGTGCTCTGTCTTCAGGAATGCTATGATTGCACGGATTGGGAGATGTTTAAACAGTCCTGTGGTAATGATTTTGACATGTTTGTTGATGTGACATGCTCCTATGTCGCTTTTTCTAGGACATGATTATTTCATGCAGACGAGTAAAAATCTACCCTAATAACAAACCGTGGGTGACCAAAGCTGTTAAATCCAGCATACAGCTACCTCTGACCTGCAATTAGCTAATAAGGAGCTAAAAATACAAATCCTTCAGGCTAAACAAAATTATAAAACTGAACTGGAGAACAAGATGGCCACTAACAACCTTGGTTCAGCCTGGGATAGCTTGAAAACCATAACAGGCCTCCATAATCCAAAGAGCAGCAGTCTGGTCACCCTGGATGGCTATAACTCTGATTTTGAGTTTGCTAATGCTCTTAACCATTTTTATAATCGATTTGATACTTTTGATTTTACTAAGGAAATTCAGGAACTGAATAGTAAGCTCGCAGATAAACAACACTTTAACATAAAACAAAAGGATGTGCATAAGGCCTTCCTCTCAGTAAGAGTGAACAAGAGCACACAGAGTTTCAGCTCCTTCCTTCTGGTCGCAGGTTTTTAGTTCCAAGTTGTAGAACAAAACGATACAAAAACAGTTTTGTTCCAGCAGCCATCACACAGAAGAATAAGACATACAGTTGCAAGAAAAAGTATGTGAACCCTTTGGGATTACTTGGATTTCTGCATAAATTGGTCATAAAATATGTTCTGATCTTCATCTAAGTCACATCACTAGACAAACACAGTCTGCTTAAACTAATACCGCACAAAAATTATAAGTTTCCATGTTTTTATTGAACACAACATGTAAACATTCACAGTGCAGGGTGGAAAAAGTATGTGAACCTTTGGATTTAATAACTGGTTGACCCTCCTTTGGCAGCAATAACCTCAACCAAACGTTTCCTGTAGTTGCAGATCAGACCTGCACAACGGTCAGGAGGAATTTTGGACCATTCCTCTGTACAAAACTGTTTCAGTTCAGCAATATTCTTGGGATGTCTGGTGTGAATCGCTCTCTTGAGGTCATGCCACAGTATCTCAATCGGGTTGACTCCAGGGCCACTCCAGAAGGCGTATTTTCTTCTGTTGAAGCCCAGGGTCAACCAGTTATTAAATCCAAAGGTTCACATACTATTTTATGACCAATTTATGCAGAAATCCAAGTAATCCCAAAGGGTTCACATACTTTTTCTTGCAACTGTAGTATAACTGTTAATTTTTTTTTTCAGTTTTATTTTATTTATTTTAATTGATTGAACTCTTTTATTGACTGTTTTATTGTCTTTTAGTACACTTTTAAATGTCTTAGGAAAGAATGGACCCCTGAGAATTTTTATGTTATGTTTTATGGTTTATGTTTTGTGTTATGGTCTTTGTTGCCTGTAGAGCAAGTGTGAAGATGAATGATGTATGACAAGTGTCTGTCTGTTACTACATGTGTGTAGGACTCTTTACTGCAAACCAAATCTACCTCTTGGTACAAATAAAGTAACCTGAACCTAAACCCTTTGTGCAATGTATGTAACATGGAAATTCCTCGTGGTGGAACTCGGCAACGACAGTTTAAATCCACCAACTTCATTAGGCATTTGAGAACCCGTCACACGACAGTATGAAAGATTAGCCGCGGCAAAGACAGTAAAGGATGCTAAACCATCTGTCACTCAGTTGACTGTAAGTGAGACGTTTAAACAATAGGAACCCTATAGCAGAGACAGTAAGAGGTGGAAGGAAATATCAGTAAAGATAATGGAATTCATTGGCCTTGATATCAGTAAAGATAATGGAATTCATTGGCCTTGATGAGCAGCCTATTTCTGTAGTAGAGGACAAGGGGTTCCGACGACTTATAACCTTCTTGGACCTACGCTATGTCCCTCCAGGACATAAATATTTCACAGACATGTGCCTGCCACAGTTATACCAAACGGTGTATACACACATTGACAGCCTTTTGAAAGACAATGTCACATCTATCAGTTTTACAAGTGACATTTGGAGTTCAAGTGCATGTCCCACGTCCATGTTAAGTTTAACAGCGCACTTTATCGATCAAAACTTCAAACAACACAACGTTGTGCTTCATTGTCAAGAATTTTCCGGGTCACACACAGCAGAGGCTTTGGCAGCTGCATTCAGTGGCATGTTCCAATCATGGGGAATTCCAAGAGAAAAAGTCCATGTAATTTTAAGGGATAACGATAAAAACATGGAAAAGGCCATGAAGGATGCGGATATACCTAGTCTACCTTGCATAGCGCATATGCTCCAGCTTGTTGTGGCTGAGGGAGTACTGTCACAGCAAAGTATTTCAGATATTTTAGCTTCAGGGAGACGCATCGTCGGTCATTTTAAACATTCATCGTTAGCATATTCCCGACTCCAAAATATTCAGCAACACCTGAGCCAGACTACAAAAAGACTTCAGCAAGATGTGTCCACAAGGTGGAATAGTACTTTGTATATGCTTCAGAGTCTATTAGAACAGAAACGGGCACTTCCTGCTTATGCAGCAGACTATGACTTGCTGTGTTCATTCACCAGTAATCAGTGGAAATTAATTGAGCATACAATTTCGATCCTTGCCCCGTTTGAAGAGCTCACGCAACAGATCAGCTCATCATCTGCAACAGTTGCTGATGTTATTCCGTCTATTAGAGCCCTTACAAGGCTCCTTGAAAAAACAGCTGATACTGACCATGGCGTGAAAACGTTAAAGGCAACCTTGCTGGAAGCCGTCCAAAGGAGATTTGCAGACATTGGATCGGAAAGCCTTTATGTAGTCGCAACAATTCTCGATCCGAGGTGAGAAAACTAAACCTAACCCACTAATTATCTCTGTTATATGTCAAAATACTGATAAAAATAAGACCCTTTGTAAAGTTCTATTCAATTCATTTAACTTTATTAAACAGTTGTAGGCCCTATGGTAGACTCATGCAAATAGCTTATGAAAACAGGCTACGTTACACGCCATTGATTTCATTCATTTAATTTTTCTTTCATTTTTGGTCTAAAGGTATAAAGACAGATATTTTCCCGACGCACTCAAGCCACAACTACGTGCTCTACTTTTGGGTATCCTGGCTGCCCGCTCAGTGAGAGAAAATGAGATTTGAGGTTCATCATAATTTTCATATGATGATATACATTGCACATTTTGCTTTAAAATAAATTAACAGTTCCTGATGATACTGTAAGTTCTTAATTATATTTCTACAATACCAGTACTTTTAAGTACAGTTAGTTTTATTTCTGCAAGTGGTGCACAATGCTAGACAATAAATACAACAGTTTAAATGGAGGATTCCCATCCCCCCACCCATCCTGTGATTGGTAATTGGTATCGGCAGATTCTGATTCCAGTGATCGGTAATCGATGATCGGCTCCAAAAACACTGATCGGAGCATCCCTAATAAATAAACAAATGATATTTTCTGTCTGTTTCTTCTTCATGCTGATATTGGGTTGGATATTGTGAAATTTTGTGTATAAGCGTTTTATTATCCAGTGTCAAACAGCCAGGTAAAAATTTGACATGTAAAAAAATACTATAAGAGCATATGCTAAATGACAATAATGTAATGACATTATTTTACACAGGCAGAAGGAATGGTACATATTCAGAGGTAAAATAAAGAAATGCAATAGAAGTGGAAATGAAAGTCAGAAGGACCCGGGTAAATTCTGCAGGCTAAGTAAATTTTGCGGCTGTAAAAGCAGTGCTCTGCACTGCTGGCCCTCACCTTCAGTTGCAGGTCGGCGGTCAGCACCCTCTGCTCCAAATCCTCCACCCACTGCAACACTGTCATGTCAGCCTCCATGGCCCACGCCAACTCCTCCCATGGCTGCTGGGCCACCTGGGACAGGGCTTGGTCCTGCTCCACCCTCTCCTGGAAGACGGGGTCTGAGAGAGGGCGCAGTATTAAAACAGAACAGGCCATTTCAGCACGGTGCTAAATTTATGTCCCTGTTGCCCCTTTTCCACCAAGGCAGTTCGAGGGCCGGATCGGAGCCGGTGCCTAATCTCGAACCAGTTCTTCGCGTTTCGACAGAACCGGCTCTTGGCCAGGAAAACTGGTTCGAGATCGGCACCAACACTTTGCTGGTCTAGAACAAAGAACCGCTATGTCAGGGGCTGGGGGTGGGATTATCGTGACCAGTAAGACCAACTAAAACTTTATGACCGCCATTTTTTTTAAAAATCAGAGCTAGTGTAGCGTCTAGAAGAAGAAAAAAAATCAGAGCTAGTGTAGCGTCTAGAAGAAGAAAAAACCAGACTTATTTTTCAAACATTTTGTCTTGTTGCCAGCCAGCTATGTATTTCTTAGCTGTTTAGCAGGCTACTAATTTCTCACATCAATGTTACATTCGACATTTGTATCATTGATGTGAGAAATCAGTAGCTATGCTTGCTTGGGTAATGTTAGCTGCATGCTACTTTCTAACATTGCCACTGACTCACCTACCAATGCCACTTAACATTTGGCTTCACAAAAGGCTAACATTGTATAAAGTGTAGTGGACAAGTTTGTTTTTTAAAGCACTGTTCTCTTGTTTTTGTTGTTTATTCCCACTAGCTTGCAGTGGGAGCTGTAAACTAGCGAAACACTATGCTCATGAAACACTGCAGATTGTCTGAAATTTGTGTGCTATTGCGAAAGCTACAGCATGAGATTGTTTAATTAACAAGGATGGCAAATTGAATGATTAAGTGGCTAGTAATCCCAAAGCTTTCTCTTAAATGTGTCACATTATAGCTTTCTTGTGTTACAAAATTCAAATTACAGAATGGAGCTAAACTTAGTTAAATCTATTTAAATTACTGAGAATAAACTTTTAGGTTAGGTTGAGTGCAATGAACAATAAAGTTTAGAACACAGACCTCACAAACGCTGTGATGTGTCATGAGCATTTAACGTAATTTAAATCGATAAATGCCATCCTGTTAAACACTTTATCTCACATTATAGCTTTCTCAAGCACACAAATTTCAGACAATCTGCAGTGTTTCATGAGCATAGTGTTTCGCTAGCTTACAGCTGCCACTGCAAGCTAGTGGGAATAAACAACAAAAACAAGAGAACAGTGCTTTAAAAAAACAAACTTGTCCACTACACTTTATACAATGTTTCATGAGCATAATCATTTACTCTATTTACGCGGTGTCGATTATTCTGTGAATTTGTTTTATCGTTAATCAAGGAGGATAAAGGGGAACAGGTTGAAAGTAATGATAGATTTAAAGGTAGTGTTTGGGCTTCCCCTGTTTCCAGCTCACCAGCCACCACTGCTAGCTTGGCACTAGCGGGAAAGCGGAGATGTATACAGACATATACAGTGACGTAATGACGTGGCTCTATGGTGGTTCTCTAGCCCGTGGAAAAGCAAACCGGTTCTTTGAAGGTTAGCAAGTAGAACCAACTCCGAAGTGGCACCAGCAACAACCCAGAACTAGCACCTAGTTCGCGTTGGTGGAAAAGAGGCCTGTGAGAAGTGCTCCCCCCCTCAAACCCCTACCCTGCGGCCCTCACCATTTTTGGGCACAGAGCAGATGTCAGCCAGGTACTCGCTGTGCTTGGACAAATGTCTGTGGAGGGCTTTCTCCCGGATGCCCCGTGGGTGCAGCACCTGCACCAGCGCAGTCAGCTCCTCAGGGGCTCTGATCCACCACCATCCTTGAACCATCTCTGTGAAGACAAGATGCAGCATGTCACCACCCTTCACCACAACACACGTGGTCACTAAGGGTGGACATGAACATACAAAAAAGGACAAGCACACCAGCGTCCAAGACATTGCCCTGATGTGTGAAATCATTGGTGTTTTTGCTGATGTGTTTTGCATTCAGGCAAATGCTCAGTTTTAACAGACAGACAGTACAGCATGACCCAGGCCTTTAGCCCCAAGGCCTAAGAGAAAGAATACCCAGTTGTAATGTGTTGGGTATAAAATACAACTTTTGTACATAACACATAATGTCCAAATTTAAATTCCTGGGCGCACACATTTCAGAGGACCTCTCATGGACGACAAACACCACGGCACTGGTTAGGAAGGCACAGAAGTGGCTGTGCTTCCCGAGAACACTCAGGAAGGTGAACCTTTCACAACATCATCTGGTGTCTTTCTACCGGTGCTCCACTGAGTGTCCTCACACATGGCATGTGGCATGGGAGCAGCTCTGCAGCAGACAAAAAGGCTCTGCGGAGAATTAAAACTGCACAAAACATCACAAATCAACAGCTACCTGCCCTGAAGACATCTTCACCTACTGCTGCGAGCAAAACACACAGAACATCCTGAAAGACTCATTTCACCCTGCCCATCATGTTTGACCTATTGCCCTCAGGAAAACGCTACCGTTCCATCAACGCACGCATCACACGATTCATGAACAGTTTTTATCCCAAAGCAATCACCATCCTGAACAATGAACTGAAAGCACACTTTCATATGCAACACACTCACATGCAATAACTACAGTATTTAATTACAGTGAGCACTTTAACATGGACTTTTAATGTGCAATAAAAGACTTTTAATGCATACGTTGGTAGTGAATGTATGGTATGGTGAAAAACACTGGGAGACGTGTGATGTGTGTTTGTGTGCGCGTGAGTGGAATGAATCAGTTTTACTATTTATTTTAGTATTTATCTGTTTCATAGTATTTATTTACTTTCTTTTACATTATTGATTCACTGAGTCCGATTCTTGAGTGCACCTGAATTTCGTTGTATGCCTTTTACAATGACAATAAAGAATCTTGAATCTTGAATACTGCAGTGTAGAGTGAGGAAAAATAACACTGTAAAAAGGCCTTTACTTCAGAGGTCAAGGCTAAACATGAATACAAATGGTACCGCAGAAACAGCTTTGGCAGGGCTCCACCTTTTAATGAATACTCTTTGAGACTCCAAAAAGATGTATGTTATTTGTTCCATCTGATGAATTTCCCATACTTTCTCAGTCCATATATTGTATGCTGGGGGGTCAGGTTTTAACCACTTAATTGTGATACATTTAACTGCTGCTGTCAGCAATATTTGTAAAAGCTATTTCTCAGCTCTTCCATCAATGCCTTCCGGTGTACCTCCTAGCAATGCCACCTTTGGATCTTTTGTGAAATTTTGGTGGAATATGTCTTTAAGGGCCTCAAACACATCTTTTCAAAATGTTCTTACTTTAGGACATGTCCAAAACACGTGGGTATGGTTGCCAATTTGTGTGCCACAATTTCTCCAACATTTATTTGAGTTTGTTGGGCTCAATTTAGCCACTATTTCTAGTGTCCAGAAAAATCTCATAATTACCTTCCATTTAAATTCCCTCCATGTACTTGAATTGGTTATTAGATGTGCTTCAGAGCATATTTCTTCCCACATGTCCTGTGGCATGCCTGTATTCATTTCGGTTTCCCATCTCCCTTTTATCTGTAGTGTATTATTGAGATTCATGCCTAAAAATATTTGGTAAAGATGACATATACCTTTCTTACCCTGTTTGTAATTTTTTCAAGAACTCTTCAGTTGGAGTGGGCTCCAGGACTTTATTAATTAAAAGTTCCTCAACTGTAAACATGTAAATATGAAAAAGTCTGTGTCAGGAAGGTTGAATTCCTCTCTTAACTGATCAAATGATTTGGCAGCCATCCTTATGGAGTTAGTATAGATTAATGAGTCCATATGCTGACCATTTTCTAAAGCCTCCATCTATCCTTTATAAATCCAACATCGGTTAGTGCCGAAATTACTTTAGACAATCCAAATAATAATTTTATTTTCCTCTAAATTTTTAGTGTGACAGTATGGCTGGGCGATATGGTCTATAAATATTATCACGATATTTTTAGGCTATATCGTGAAACACAATATATATATCTTGATATTTTGAAATCTCCTCTAAAGCACTTCATAAATGCTCAATTTAACCCTTTGATGCCTACAATCACACCAGTATGATGATTCTAATAGTCCCTGCAACATATGTCTGCATTAAAACATTCTAGTGGTTTCTATTGGAACAATTTTAAATTTGCATGCAAAAAGGGGGAAATCACAACCAAGTGAAATAAAAAAAACAGTATTTTGCTGCATATTTGCAGATAACTGTTGTTTGTTCAACATCCTCCTTGTGATACCAGGGCTGCAGACTAACTTTTCCACTGGTAGCACTGGTGGTACCAACTTTTTCAGTTGCTCGCACCAGCGCATGATTTGGTCATACCTTTTTTTTGGTACAGAATGGTATTAATCAATGACCTTTCATGCTGATGAATAGTTGTCTTAACTTGCATACCCTAGTTTTGCATTGATGTAAAGATTGACAGTGACTTGAGACTTGAAATTTGCAAAATATTGTAATCTGAACATTACGTTTTGCTCGTACCGCAACCACGGTTACTGCGTTAGCCATTGTGGTTGAAAGTAGTACTTCTTCTTCACTGGCTCAGTCGGTCTCTCCCTGCCTGCACTTGCACTCTCATCATCAGTTGTGTCTGAGTCGTGGCCTCTCGTTGGCTCTCCCTCTCCACCAGCCTCCTCCTCTCTCTCTCCTCCTTTTGTTTTTGTTAACCCTTTCGCGCGTACGGTCACACCGGTGTGATTAGCCGTTTAGCCCGTATGCTAAAACCGGTGCGATTAGAACACGAGACTGGAAAAAAATCTAGCTAATTCTAGCACTGAGGAAACAGCGATTTAACATTAAAAATATAGCAAATGCGGCAGTGGAAGCTATGAGAAGCTCAATAACGCTAATGGAAACATAACGAACCATGTAATTGAACGCGCACTACATAGCATAAAATAAGTTACGTGCGAAAGGGTTAAGCGGTTATAGACCGCTTCATCTTTGGAACGCGGTAACAGCTAAATGGATTGTTTCGCGCATTTCATCATCAGTGCGTGTATACAGGCAGGGAGAGTGCAGGTGGGGGAGAGACCAACTGAGCCAGTGAAGAAGAAAAAGTACTACTTTCAACCACAATGGCTAATTGTGCTGGACGGGCACCAAAACAGCCTAATCATCATGCACTTGCACGAATGCGACCACGTGAAATTTTAACTCACACTCTCAAAAAATGGTCGCATATTTGGTCACAGTCTGGAGCCCTGGATACCCATACCACTGCCAGACAATGGATGCAGTGCTGTTTCATTTCGGAACCAATTCATCCGCCTCCATCTTCTATTACCGTTTTCAAACTCAGCACGTATAAACTCACTTTGGCGCTTCACTTCTTTCGCTCTCTCCAGGCTCTTTCCCTGTTTCCTCCAGATACAAAAACACACGTCACCTATATATGTCACACACACACGCGTCCAGGAGAGTGGTCTAGATGGGCGGGCGAGTGTGTGTGACGTATGTATGTGAATTTTTTTTTTACTTTTTTTGTGGCTGTGAGAGGGAGAGCGCCGTAGGAGAGAGCAAGAGAAGCGAAGCGCCAAAGTGAGTCTCATGCCAGCATCTTAAAAAAATTACGTGACAATTTGTAGTCGATGTTCGCGATATAGTCATTTACTACGTCCCACGTATAACAAGCCGCGATACGTCGAGTATATTCGTTATATCGCCCACCCCTATGTGACAGTAATCCATTCGCCCATTGAAATTTCTCTTAAAGGGACGTCAAGAAAAGGCAAGGAGCGATAAAGAAGAGCCCTGTCTGCATTCGCGTTCTAGTGTAAACCGGTCGAATAAAGACCCGTTTAACGGCAGCTTGTGGATTAGAATACGTTTGTATCCACTTTATGAAATTGGGGCCAAATTGGAATCGTTTCAATGTTTGGATTAAGTATTGACAGGATACTCGGTCGAACACCTTCTGGGCGTCAAGAGACAGTATCATTGCTTCCTCCTCCTTGACTTTTGGATGGGTCATTACGTTTAGTAATCTTCTGATATTATCCCCATAGTATCTTCCCGTTATAAACCCGGTCTGATCAGGATGAATAATTTCTGTGATAATTTTATTGACGCGTCTTGCTAGAATGGCTGTTAGTATACATAGATCTGTATTTAGCAGTGATATGGGTTTATATGATTGGCATTTGGTGGGGTCCTTGCCTTCCATTTGTATTACATACCATCTGGAATCTGGAACCCAAGAGGGAGCCATGGTTCCAGACTGTAGTGTATGATGGTAAGATTGTCTCTTTAAACATTTTATAAAATTCATTAATATACTCGTCTGGTCCAGGGCTTTTGTTATTTTTCAGTTTAGAAACTACCTGTTGTATTTCCTGTTCCCTAATTGGCTCATCCAGCTCTTCTGCCATAGATTCAGATAGCTCTTTTAATTTGATGTCTTTCAGTAATTGTGCCAGTTCTTTATCATCTGTGCAAGTATCCGTATTTTTGTATAGGGACTTATAAAATTTTGCAAAAGACTGAAATTTCATCACGTTTTGTGAGTATTGAATTATCAGACTTTAATTTCTGTATTATATTAGATGATTGCTTTTTTTAAGTCTTAAATCTGTTTGTCCTGTTACCATTTTCATAATATTTTTGTTTGGTAAACCGTAAATTGCCCTCGACCTTTTCATCTATTAGGCTATTTAAATACCTACGAGCTTGTTTAAGAGCATTAAGTAGATTAGGGGTTGGTGTTCATTTATGTTGTTGCTCAAGCTGCCTTATTTTGCTTCCCTTCTCTCCTTTTCTGTGCTTGAAAATGAAATAACGTGGCCTCTGATATATGCCTTAGCACAGTCCCATAGAGTGAGAGGTGATATTTCGGGTGAGGTGTTTGTATCTATGTAATTACTTAGTTCAGTTGTTACAAATATGATAAATTCTTTATCATTTAAAAGTGATGCATTTAATCTCCATTGTTTAGTTGTTGGCCTGTGACCTATATGCCATGATAATGAAAGAGGTGCATGATCAGATATAGTAATTGGTAAAATCTCTATGTCTTCTATCCTGTGTACCTCTGCTTTGGGGGTAAAAAAGAGCTCTACTCTAGAATAAGATGAATGCCTATGTGAGTAAAAAGTAAAATCTCTGCCCTTAGGGAATCTACTTCTCCACATCCACCATACCTTAAGCATTTTACTCATTCTAGAAGTAGGAGTTTTGGAGGTGGGTTGTCTATCCATAAGATGAGACATAACACAGTTGAAGTCCCCTCCTAGCAGCAGAATACCAGAGCTGTGCTGTAGTATTATGTTAAAAATTGTATTAATGTAGCCAGGCTCATCCTCATTTGGAGCATATATGTTCATGAGAGAAAGTTGTACTCCATCAATTAGTCCATTTACCAGTATGAATCTCCCCTCAGTGTCTTTGTGGACTGTAGTTGGTGTAAAATTGACCTGTCTATGTATCAGAATAGATACTCCTCTTTCTACCTGATTGGTGTGATGAGCAGAATACTTTGTCTGCCCAAGATTTTTTTAGTTTCTCATGTTCTATTCCCGATAGGTGGCTCTCCTATAAATATGCTATTTGGCAGTTGGCCCTTTTTTTTAACTGATTAAGGATTCTCTTCCTCTTTATAGGACTATGAAGACCTTTAACATAACTTATTACCTTAAAATATTATGAAATATAATATTAATATTACTAATACCAAAAATATTATGAAAATGGTAACAGGGCAAGCAGATTGTTTGCCCTAAAACTTAAAAAACGTATTGTGTACATATAAGTGATTAATCTCCATTTCGTTCCGATTTAAAAAGTTTGTATACAGTTCACATTGTGTTCATGAATTTTTTTCTGTCCCACACACAACAGTTATATTTATGTATAATATAATAACCATTTACCAGCCCCCCCACTCTGTGTTTTTGAAGAGTACTTTGTTCAGTACTTAAAAATGTAACATGTAATCCCTTTGACATTGCCAGCATATGGGTCAGTTATCAAAATGCTGCTGCTGATCAGTAGCTAACTTGCTAATTATGAAAGGCAGTCTATATTGGTTTGCGTATAATGCTTGTGTATACCTCACATAGGGCCATTTAGGTAAGTAATGTTTGTTTCTGCTATCTAGCCCCCTTCTAGACCACTGTAATGCTCTGAAAAGAGGGGGTGGGGTATAAGATCAGGAGCAGCGCTACAGTAATGGTGTGGGGCAACCACAGCACTCACTTGACGGGATAGGGCGCGGGATGAGCTGGGTGAAGTACTTCTGCTCAATCTCCTGGAGCAGTTTGGAGGGGGGGCGGCCACGCCGCTTGGCCGCTGGAGGGATGGAGAAGCCAAGGAAAGAAGGGTCTGCGGTAGTCAAGCCCTGGCCACTGTGCCACCTCTGCCTCCCATCCAACTTCTGAAGGGAAGTAGAGCACACCTGGGGACAGAGTGCTGGAGTTGAGAGCAGCAGGCCAGACTGCTGGGGACAGAGGGAGAAGGAGTGGTGGGAAACGCAAGGGGAACAAAGAAGAGCATAAAACATTTGTGGGATTAAAAAAAAAAACAAAACAAAAAAAACAGTATAATCACTAGTCCAACTTTCAGGACAGGGCTGATGACTCACCCAAAGAGGTAAAGGAGTAGACAGAACCCCTCGTGACCGGATCTGCTCTTTGGAAGGGGAGCTGGAAAGGTGGGACTGGGAGAGGGAAGAGGGGTCACAGGGGGTTTTGGGCAGCAGGTTGAACCACTGTCCCTGTTTCTCAGCCATCTCCTTCATGCTGTCCTGCTGACCACTCTCATCTTCCTGGGAACACACCCTGGACAGCCCATCGGTGACCGAGCCTTGAGATTGGCTGAGCCAGGCCAGGAAGGCAGACTGTGCCAAGTCATATCCATTCTGAATGGCCAAACTGTTGTTAGCCGACTCCTCTCCTCCTGCCTTGCTGCTGCGTCTGCGACGCCGATTTTTGGCAGTTCTTAAGTGGAGCTCCACCTCAGGCTTGATCTTACGGGGGCGGCCCCGCCCCCTGGGACTGCTCATCAGAGATGCTGTGCCAGGAAGGGGGTCGTCTTCCTGCGGGGGAAGGGGGGAAGACAAGGGGGGCTGGGCAGCAGCAGCAGGTGGGGAAACAAGGGGATCCACTGTTGGTTCTGTCTTCACAGGTGAAATGAAGGACGCAGTGACACTCTGTGGCTCCTCCTCCTTCACAAGCCTGTCACCTGACCCTGCGATACAAAGTCAAGAGGGATAAGGGTCAATGTGCATTTCTAAAATAAAAATACAAGGACTGGAGAAAACTGCAGGATCACTTATCCAACCATGACTTAAGCCAAGGTACTGGTACGAAACAGCAAATCGCTCCAAAAATGCAAGCAGTCAAAAGTGGCAATTCATTATATTATTTACATGCCAATGTCCTTATCCAGGTAGATTCAGATATTGAAGTAAGATTCTGAAGTAATTTCTAAATTTTCTAAAGCTGGTTAACTAATTTGATGAAGTTCACAACAGAAACAGACCCTTCCAGGATATGAACATGCAATCTTGTGGTTTCAAGTCCAAGTATAACCCCTCACCTAGGACCTCCTCTGCTCCCTCCACCAGAATGCCCCCGATGTGCGGCAGGACCCAGTATCGGCGCCGGTACCGGTCCTGACCCAGCGAGAGTCCCCGCATGATGTGGGAACACTGTAGCAGCTTCTTACAGAAAAATACCTGACGCTGTAGGAGAAACAGACGTGAGCGAGAGGGTTTTAAAAAAGTACTCGAAGTTAAAACACATCAACTTATCAACAGACAATGCACACTGGCTTTAACAGACATGTATACAAAGTTATCAACAAACAAAACACAAACTGTTCACAATGATGCATAAAAACATCAAAAATCGCAGACTCACAAAGGCAGCAACGTCAACTATCCATCTCCCTGTCTCTCTCTCACTCACACACACACACACGAGCCATACCTTGGTTAGCTTATCGATCTGTCTCTCCAGTTCAGGAATACTGGCAGAGCTGGGGCTCTCTCCCTACCAAGGAACAAGGATTGTTCAAATGTGAGCACCACATTCCAAAATAGCCTCTATCTTGGTATTTCCACCCCTGATTTCAGTGGACCTGACAAATAATCTTACCGGCAACTTGAATCATGAGACAAGAGAGAGACAACCTCACACCCTGTGTGACATTTTTATACCATCAGGGTCTATGTATAAAACCGACCCTTTGGCAAAGTTGTTTGCTGTGATTACTGAAAATGAAGCCTGTTCTTTAATGGAGACACAGCTATTCTGTGTCCTGTACCTCGCTGAGCTTGCCCTCCTCCCGGCGGGCACGGCGGACACCCCTGTCCAGCTGGCTGCCCTCCTCCAGGCTCAGGCTCTCCTCCTCCGCCACCCTGGCACTGCGGCGGCGCTCCTCCAGGCACAGCTCTGCCTCCGAGCGGCCCGTCCGCCGCACTAATGCAGCTTTCAGCCTGAGCACACAGGTCACAACCAGACCTTAGAGCCAGCCATTCATACTGATTGGACAAAGGATTCCCGATGCACAGAGGATGGTATACACACAAGGTGGGTAAAAATCAGGTATAGGTAGGTATAGGTTTGGAGCAGGAAAGAACTGGGCGTGCACACAAGGTGGGTAGGAATCTGGCATGCACTTAGAGCAGGTAAGAATTAGGTATAGGTTCAGAGCAGATGAGCATCAGACACACATTACCTGCGGAGTTTTCCTTCTATGTCCCACTTGTTCTTCCTGTAGACAGCCATGTTCTCCAATGTCTTATCAATCTCACTGCAAAGGAAGGACAGATACAGGAATAGGATCCTGCTGAATGTCTACACAGAAAGCAGCACTACAATTTCTGCATTTTGGCTAATTCTTAGCACTGAAGCATTTGATCGAGTGAACACCCCTCTGAGAATACCCATTTTAAGACAGGGTGTAGCGAAGGGCGAGAGCAGTCACCCCACCCAGCCTTGAGCCCGGGTCTACGGAGTACCAACCCTGCGACTTGACCGCAACACCAAAGAGCCAGGCTCGTTGGTGTGGCAGTCAGAGCACATACTCAACCATAGTGACAGCACTCTGTCACACTGCCCTCCCCTTCGGGAAGCGCACTCATGCACTTCACGCACCGAGGCGTCCCTCACGCATTCCTCTGCCGTACTTCTCCCATCCCAGGGCTCCCCACTCACCAGTGCTTCACCCATCTCTGGGGTCCTTCACACTGTGCTTCACCCATCTCTGGGGTCCCTGACACTGGGGCCAACCTAACCTGGGGGTCCCTCATACGGCTCACACACTGGGCACGCCTCCGATGGCCTCGCAGCAAGCCATCCCATTTCTGACACAATTTGTAGCAAAGGGCGAGAGCAGTCACCCCACCCGGCCTCGAACCCAGGTCTACGGGGTACCAAACTGCAGCTCTGACCCCAGAGATGGGTGAAGCACTGGTGAGTGGGGCACCCTGGGATGGGAGAAGTACAGCAGGGGAATGCGTGAGGGACGGCCTCGGTGGGTGAAGCGCATGGGCGCACTTCCCGAAGGGGAGGGCAGTGTGACAGAGTGCTGTCACTACGGTTGAGTATGGGCTCTGACTGCCATACCAACGAGCCTGGCTCTTTGGCGTCGCGGTCAAAGCTGCAGTTTGGTACCTTGTAGACCCGGGTTCAAGGCTGGGTGGGATGACTGCTCTCGCCCTTCGCTACACAGGGCTTAAGGCCTGACACCTGATGATGATGTTGCTGGCATTTAGCTCATCTGTCAGGAAGGCCAGCACGGCAGCCTTGGAGTCGGGGGAGAGGGCCTGGAAGGGCTTGGTGCGTAGACTGTTACAGACATCTGGCTCAAACCCGCGTGCCTCCAGAAAGATCCGTAGTGCCTCCGTCACACTGCTACGGTTCAGCTCCAAGTCCACCAGCTTCTCTCCAAGAATTTTCACAGTCTGCAGAGACAACAAAGCAACCAATCAAAAAACAGGGGCTATGGGAGTGGGATGTTATTGTTTCAATAGCCGCTACAGGCTGTTTGGGTTACTCCTACTCAAAAGCATAAGGGGAAAAAGCATTACTCAAACATTAGCTGACAGAAGCTACAGCAACTCACCTGGTAATGAGGGGGAAGCCCAGGGTCATGTAGTGCAGCTTTGACCAGCCTCACCAGTAGGTCCTGGACCTCACCCTGGCTGTCACCCACACCAAGGAGCCCCTCCTGTAGGGTGGACAGGCTAGGCACATCCTGGGGCAGCTGCAGGCCCAGGACCTTCCCGTAACTGTGCAGGAACTCCACCACCATCAGACAATGTGAGAAGGCTGTACCTGACAGCACCAGGCCAGGGACCCGGAAAAACTCTGGCAGAGGCTAGAGACACCAGGAGCGCGCACACACGCACAAGTACACACAAGTACACACAAGTAAGCAAACACAAAACAAAAAGACCTCGCTTTACTCAAATTGCAAAGAAGGAAGTCACACCTAAAAAGACAAAGAAGAGTTGCTGTTTACACTTTTGTCTGGATGCCTTGCCATTTGTTGACCACGTGGATTTTCCCACTTTCCCTAATAATAAGCTCACTTATGCCAAGTTCTTGGATCCTTCTAAGAACATATTTTAAACACATAACATGTAAACAGCACTGCACTCTTACAAAAGTAGCATTTTATAATTACACACTGGTTTAGGAGTGTTGTTAGCCTGGTCTGACATTGTTGCTCATTTAACTTGAATGGATACACTTCTGTTCTATTGTGCTGGAAGCCGTTCTGGATAAGAGTATCTGCTAAATGCATGTACACATAATTATCAATTTGCTCACATTGCAGCACACCTTAAATACATCTCATTTTAACCATTTAATCACTCTAGACAATTTTTTTCCATTTCCTTTTCTTTTCAGTTGTTTCACAACTGCTCTTCCTTTTCCATTAGTTTCAACTTATCTGTTATGACCTACAATGTTTCTGTGTATCAAACCTTAAAGCATCTCTGTGACACCCACAACTTCCGACAACCACAACTCATGCTGTGGTCCACTGCATGCCCCGTTTCTCTCACCTGGTGGTCAGTGATGCACATGTCTTCTGTGGGCTTCTTGAGCTCCTCCAGGAGCAGCTGCTG
This sequence comes from Megalops cyprinoides, assembly GCF_013368585.1. NCBI lineage: Eukaryota > Metazoa > Chordata > Actinopteri > Elopiformes > Megalopidae > Megalops > Megalops cyprinoides. Next base: position 38,629,864 of record NC_050589.1, on the reverse strand, counting down.
CCTCTTCCTCTCCTGTAGGCGGCGCTGTGCCTGGGCCCTGCGCTCCACCTGCCTCCTGGCTGCTTCTACAGCCTGGGCGTGTGCCTCAGCCTCCGCCTGCGCCCGGGCCAAAGCCTTGGCCTTGCTCCGCGCCCCGCACCCTCGCTTCAGCTTCTCTAGCTTAGCCTTCTCATCCGCCTTCTCCAGCACCTTTACCCTCTTCCTCCGGCCTGGCTTCCTGGGATCGGGCATGGGTTTGGGGGCACTGTGCTCTGGGGACCCGCCTCTCTCCTCCTCCTCCTTCGCCTCCTTGGCCTTTTCAGACTAAACCAAACAAAGGTATGTAAAATTAAAACCTGGACTGACAACCAACACTCAATAGTGTAGATGTGCATGTGCACACATGCACATCTAGCGCGTACTGTCTGAAAGCATGTACTCCTGAGCATCAAAGGCTTTGAAGTTTACAAAGCTTACCTTCACCTTCCTTCTCTCCTGTCGGATCTTCTTATTCTTGGTGTCCTCCTTCCTTTTATTCCTGGTCTAGAGGAAACAAAAGGGCAAAATTTCCTCTTGACAGACTAATTCTTGAAATGGCACTTGAACAGCAATAATAAAAAGACAGATGGAGCAGCCTGGCGAACAAACTGAACTGAAATCACTCTTCTTTTCTGTAACAGACAAGAATCACAATAAATCGTCATTTAAATGCCATACAACACGCAAGAGGAAAATGAGTGAGCCTCTGCTATTTGGGAAGGCTAAGTAACAGTAATAAAAACATACATACGAGTGATTAAGCCTGTTCAAATGGGATGCACTACAGACTACGACTATAAAAATGTGACTTACAAAAAATTATACTGGGGAGCATCAGACCACAGGGCTCACCCACTTTGCACACCGCAATTTATTTTACAGTGAGCAGACCTGCTCAGGACTTAAAATTGAAATGTCAAGGGAGACTGGAAAGACCCAATTAGGAACGTCTGAGGGATATAAGATCAAATTAAATCATTTAAATTGACCATTTATGTCTTTTGATACCTTAAGCCAGTCATTGTATTGATCCCTCTGCTTATTCAACTGGGCAAAGCAAATGGATATGACCATAGGGAGACTTGTTTGCTCTCATTACATTCATTCAAGTTTTGCCTAGATTTAGACAGAGGCTACATAGCCTGCCAAGCAGACAGAAAATGATATTGAAATTTCGCATACTAATGCATATTAGGGCTGGGTATTGGCACAGATGCGAATGAGATATGAAATACTATATCGCAGCTTTCCATATTTGGAGAGATGTTTAAAAAGCTCTAAAGGGAACACAAATTTACAAATGCAGAGTCACTGGAAACAAATTGTGAAAACCACTAAAGAAAAGGCCAAAGGCTTGGTACAGTCATACGCCGCTTAATGTCCATTCGGACAATGTCCGTTCACATATATGTCCATAGTCCCATAAGGTTATAATAAAGTTTAAAAATCCCGATCACAACCTGCATCATTCCCTATGTATTAATGACACAGAGCAGCAATGTGTTTGCATTAGTTAGCTCAGGGAAAGCTGGTTTGTAAGGCAGCTACAATGACTGACAAAACGTAGCTGACTGCCAGTAGCAACTTTGCAATTGTGAACGTTTTCTTGCTAGCCTAATATGAACAACTAGCTAGCTAGCTACCTAGCAAATGAACATGAACAACTACGTTTCTCTTGAATTGTGCTAAATTATACTGCATTTGTGACCAAGTGTTGCTGTTCAGTTTAACTAGCTAGATAGTTAGGTAGCTAGGTAGTGGTTGTGCACTGTAGTAAAGTTAAAGCTTAAAAAGCTGTGACTGCAGTGCACATATATATGAATATGTATACCAGGCATCTCCACGATTCCGGACACCCTTCTCCACACATCATTTTTTATTTATATCTCTGTACGCATCAAGAGACAAATTGTAGAGTATGGGGAAACCCGACACTGCCACGATAAGTTTCTACTCGTTTGACTGGAACCAAAATGTTGGATCATTTGTTTCAGCAATGTCTGTCACACTGCTTTCACTCTGTAGACGCCGTGTCGCTCAGTATTTGTATAAAACAGACCTCAAGTTTAGTCACCTAGTTGGCTTTGCAACGGCCATTTGTCTTTTGTCGCTGTAAATCGTCGACTCTTATTGAAAATGAATGGCAGCTGGTCGCTTTGTCTCTCTCCTGTGTTGTCTATGTGAGCGTACGGTTAGCCATGGTCAACACTGAGAGGTTGCATCTCAGTAAAAAAAAAAATTGATGTAACAGGTTTTCCCCTATGCATTTGCAGGTTGTTAAATGTTAAAAGTTAAACGAGAGAGCAACATCTAATGGATATTAGAGTAAAAGATTGATCCATAAATTTTACAGATCGATATCGAATCGGACTAATTTTAAAAAACGATTAATCAAAAAAACGATATTTTTGCACACCCCCAATGCATATTGACTGATTTTTTTATGAACCAGCTTAGGCTAACAATCACTCAATGAATTTTGTGTACAAATGCAGAGCAGAGCACAGTCTGGCCATGAGGATACTCTCTGAATGACTCCTACATGTTAGATGTAGTTTAAGGACTCAAATACCTTTTTCTTCATCTTCTTCTTGATCTTATTCAGCTTCTCCTTGTCTTCTTCGCTCAGAGTTTCTACAAATAAGAAAAAAGGCACTTACATGTATGTAGTGTTTAGATCTGCATTGTTGCACTGCATGTACCATAGAAACTGCCCTGTGAAACTTAATGCATGTATCTTACACTCCCTGATAGTCAGGATTCACTCCTAGGGTCATTCCACTCCAGATCTCAAAAGTATTTCCTTGGCAAAACAGTGTAATACTAATAACAGTTCAACAAGCATGTCAAGGCATTGGACTGGGATTAGACCTAGACTGTAATGAATCAGGCTGATTTTTTTGTAAAAGAGAAAGCAAAAGAGGGCTAGACAGCTGGTCTACCACTGATTTAACTCAATTGGTGTTGGCCACCCATCTTAATCTCGATTAACTGAACAAACTTGTTTTGCTTTGTCATGAACTTAAAATGAAATAAGACAAAAAGCTAATTTTCTTCTGAACGTAACCTGTTAAATAACATTTGCAGTCTTTATCTTCTTTTTGTCAACTGTCAGTGTTAGAAAGCTAACCAAACGATGAATGTTTGGGTTACAACACACATTTGCCCATACTTTTCATTTTTTGTATTGAAGAGACTCGCCAATTATGATATGATTCTTGCTAAGTCATACCCAAAGAAAACAGTGAACCAAGAAAGCTCTTGATTTTTTTCTGACTCTACGATTTTTTTTTAAATTGCAAACGTATACAACCTACACCAAAATTCATGACACTGAGGGAAGTTTAAGATATGTGCAACTTCTCCATGGTTCTCTGAGCTCACTCAAACTGCTTGCACGGTTGTGACTCTGGCCATCACTCTCCAACTTTCAGCAACTCTGCCCTCCCTTGCGAGTCCACCCCTCCCTTACCCTGTGACTCCAGCTTTTTCAGCAGCTTTGCCTCCATTTTGCTCAGCATGTCCACCGTCTTCACTTTGGGTGGCCTCCCGGGGCGGCGGCCTCGACCACCCTCTTTGCGGGGGGCACGGGGGCGGTGGCGGGGCTGCATTCTGTCCGGGTTAGGGGGCCGACCACGCCTGCCCGTAATAGTCATTATCATGGAGGGCACCTCTTCATTAGCCAGAAGGAACCACTCCACACCCTGGATATGAAGGGAAACTGGGTCACACCACCTTACTACACCAAATCAGTGTCACAAAATCACCACTGGAGTGTTATGCACAATATACATTTTAAATTGTAATTTATTTCATTCCTTCCCAGTTTTGAGCAGTACTGCGATTTCTACTGCCATCCTACCTTCATCGTCACCCTCCAAGCTGAATGATAAATAAAATGGTTTGAACCCCAAAGCATGCCCGGCGCCCCTCCGCCTGCTGACCTGTGGCGTCTCCCGCTCCTCATAAAAGTCACCGACAGGCGTGCGAGGACTGAAGCTGAAGTGCTCCCTGGAAACAGCTGTCCCTGGGTGCCTGCTCAGATACTGTGGGAAAACAGGGAACCGTCAGATCAGCCACCTGCCACCTCCCACCGCACAACTATGCCTCCTCACAGAGCGCACAATCGAAGTACCCCAACTTATACAGTTAGATTCGCAAGTGGGCCACTGCTTCTGTACCATTGAGCAAGGCAAGTAACCTGAACTGCCTCAGCAAATATTCACCTGTAAAAATGAATATTGAGAGAACTCTAAGATATCTTGGTTGGTCTTCAAGAGAATATTACATTAGCTTATCAGACAATGTGTGATACATAAAAAAATTAATGATTCCAGATTGATGCATACTTGTAGTAGTTCGAGTTGGTGATTGCTGTGTACATCATTAACTCATTTATTTGTACAAATACAAGCACTTATCCAGGGGACTCTATACAAGTTACTTTTTAATTCACTCAGCTGGAGATTTCTGGAGGCAACTCATGCTACATGCCTTACCTAAGGGTATGACAGCAGTCAGGGGATTTTAACATGGAACATTCTATCACACTAACCACTATGCCACTGTGCCACTCTGCTTATTGGTGGTGCTGCATTACCTTGATGATCTCCGGAAACTGCTTCATCCTCTTCCCACAGGGACTATAGTACCAGGTCTCGCCTTTCATCCGATTCTCACACTTCCTGACGCGAACCTCCCGTCTCCACCTGCCAACAGGGGCACGCAGGACCTTGCCCGTTATACCAGCACAGGTCAAATTCTCTAGCAAAGCACTGTAGCTCCTCCTGTTGCAGTGAAAATGGTGCGATTCAGAATATCCGCTTACCCGTGCAGCAGGGGAAATCTGACTTGCTCTTCTGTTGCTATATGTCTCTTCTGAACTTCACCTGTTAGAAAAAAAAGAAACAGCACAGGCATCACATGTCTGTTGTAGGACATTCTGTGATGACAGAACTGACAGAAATCTAATTTGATTTCATTCAAATAACTTTGAGCATTCTATGCAGGAGGGTATGATATGACAATCTTCTCAAAAATCTTTCACTGCACAAATAAATCACACAACAAATCCACTACTCAAAAAAGACTGTTCTGACACAGTGCATGCTATAACATGCCATTACCATTGGCTGAAGCTTTCTCATCTTCATCTTCTGCCACTGGCACCTCCACTTTTGGAGCATGGGGCACCTTCCCTGGCCCCTTCTTTGCCCTCTTCACCTTCAGAGGTTTCTGGGGGGGCACACTGAGGCAGTGGGAGGAGCACGGCTCAGGGGACAAACTGATTGGCTCTTTACGAGTAGTGGACAGGCCCGCGACAAGACTGGCACTTTCTACACTGCCTTTCATTCCAGCCACCCTCTTCCGTTCCTCCCCATCTCCCACCTTTTCCAGCTTTGCTATAGCACCCTTTCCAGTTTTGGGTGAGGGCTTGGAGACCCGTGACCTCTTGCGCTCTGTGATACAAACAGATGACATTCACAATCAAGACCATATTTAAACCCCATTCACTCTGAAGACTTAAAACTGGGTGCGACCACTTTGACTATATCCCAAACCAGGGATACATCAGGCATTACTGATTTTACAACAGCAAGAGATACAATGTGCATATACAATGTACATATGTACAATGTGTTTCGGACACCACTGAATGGTGACTTCAATGGGTTCTCAAGCCAAGACAAATTTCTTCCAAAGGTCCTTTTCAGGCACCGACTCAAAAATGATTTTTTTCACAAATTAAACAGATTTAATTTAGGTCCGATTTGAATCTGCTTCACACCAATTTTCTCTGCAAGACTGTATCACTGTATAAAGGGCTTTCCCTTGAAAGTCATCAGATATCTGATATGAAGCCAACACGCTTCAGAAAGGTATTTTTCACCCCCCAGTGAGGCTGAGCAGGGCATTCTGGGAAGCCAGTTTACCATGTGAGAAAGGGAGCTTGGCACCGAGGGTTCTGGGCCTTTCTGCGCGTCTCCCAGTGTTTGGGGTCACAGCACGGCTGGGTGGAGGTGACAACGATGCCTGCACTGTATCGTTGACTGACTGCTCCCTGGGGTCATACTCTGCTTCCACCACCTGCTCCTCCACATGCAAAACCGCTGTGTCCCCTCCAGATGAAATGGGGCCATCTTGGACCCCACAATCCTGTATAATGTTGGAATCTTCAAACAGATAACATGACAGTTTTAGGCCAAAGCTTTGGGAGGAATTCTTCATTATTTAAACGAAAGTGACACTTCGCAGGCATGCTTCAGTTTCAGAAACATCCACAATAACATTCTGCTGTTATTCTAGGATCAATCCATACATGTTATCAATAAACCTGTACAATAATGTTTCTTTGAAGAAAACATCTGAGATTAGGGCTGGGCGGTATAGCCATACCGGTATATCGTATAGCTATTTTTAGCTATCCCTGGTATGCAGCATTAGGTTTTTTCCCGTATTGTTTTCACTTTAGTCATGCCTGATGCGGGAGCACACCTCCAAAGTTCAATGAAGTTCTTCAGGGGCAGAAAAATTTCACTTCTATCTATACGTTGGTTAACATAGCATATGTTTTCACTCTTTATCTTTGTAGCCATGTGTTTCCATCTACCACATGCAAGCAGCATAGTGCTGTTGATATCAACATTGAATAGATACAAGCAGTGGCGGCGGAAGAGCTGGAAACAGGGGAAGCCTGCACACTACCTTTAAATCTATCATTACTTTCAACCTGTTCCCCTTTATCCTCATTGATTAACAATAAAACAAATAATTCAAAAAAACAATGTCCGCAGAATCAGGTCCGGACACTGTCCGGAGTTGCCCTTTCACACATGTACACAACAGGAGATTGTCCATCTCAGACGCATTCTCACCTACTGGAAATACTCCGTTTAGATTAGGCGAGGGGCGGAGTTTAGGAACGTCCAGATTTCCTCGTGGTATTTTCCAGTTATACGCCACTTGCATTCTCACGAGTGAAAAGTATTGACGAGATCACCTAAAGTATTTGCGAGCTGAAGTATTGTCAGGTTTTTTCTTTTCAACGTCTTACCTTTCGGTGGTACGGGCACATAATGTGGCACGGAGGAGGAGAAGGCGAACATAGCTACTGTACTTTTGGGTAGTCTATAAAAAAAATCACACATAGGCATCCAAAAGATGCTACCGGTACACATTATTTATTATTAGGGGTGCAGCGGATCACAAAACTCAGGGTTCAGATCGTATCATGGTTACGGCTAACGTTAGTTTCAACTAATTTGAACAGATGAAGCTGGGTGCTAGTTCTTTCATCAAGTTAGTTAGTGACAGCTAGATTAGAGATGTCACGAGAACCGATACTTCGGTACCAAGTCGATGCCAAAATTCTAAAAACGTGACGGTAGCCTACTCGTTTTTCTACAGTACGGTAGGTATTGGGGATGCAATTCTTCCTGACCTGATGGGGGCAGCATATACGCCTGTTTGTTTTTCAGTACTTGTTGTTTTTGCTACTCCTTGTACTTAGTGTTGTATTTTTTATGGAGCACCATCATACCAAAAAAAAAAAAAATCCTTGTAGGGACAACCTTCTTGGCAGTAAACTAAATTCTGAAGTGTTCTACTCTGCCGTTATAATGCCAAAGGAAGAAGAAGAACACCTCCAGCACGGAGGAAGAACAACATTTGGAAGATGGCGACAAGTGCAGCTGCAGCGACAGCTCCGCCCCGACTCGTCGAAAAGAAACTCTAACTTAGTGAAGCACCTCAAAAACAGACATCCAGATTTATTCAACGAATTCAAGGTGAGTGAGTTTCAATTCATGTTAACGTTACATTAATAACGTATCCAGTGTTATCCTTGTTATCCTTATCCTGAAATACACGTTATTTTTGTTTGAGACAACTGGCGTTGCTGTGTAGCCAACTATGCTGCGTACGACGTTTGCAATGGCTAAACGCTAAAGGCTACCGTATTTAGGCTAACGTAATGTAACCATAGCTCGTAGTAGTAGGCTACCGTCCTTACCGTTCAGTCTGTGTCGTTTGTCATCAAAATATAACGTTTTAAATATTTCCGGACTAATGGTCTGTCACCATGTCAGTAAATCTAAACTACTGCTTGCACTCTGAGTATATAGAGGTGTGTGTGTGTGTGTGTGTTAGTACATTGTGTGTGCCGCCTTTGAGCTATACCTGATAACTTAAATCTCATACTTTTCCTTTCACAGTATCAGCCAGAGGACGATGTCGACCAGGAGAGGCAGGAGCAAAGTCAGCAAACACATACACAGCCAACCATATCAGATGCTTTTCAGAGGCACAGAAAATACCACGCCACCGTTCTTTTTTGTAATGTTAATAGTGGTTTCTTTTTATTATTATATATAGGCCTATTTATTATTTCCATATTTTTTCATGTCTTGGCCGGGTACTGCAATTGAAATGCTGTACCATCATAAGTTGATTGTTTGTAATTAAGCACAGTATGGTTTGTTTTAAATACTTGAAGGCTACATGCCACTGTTCTTTTTTGTAATGTTCAAATGTTTTAATAAAGGAGTGTATGTTGAAGTACATGGGATTTATTGTTTTGTTTTTTTTTTTTTTTTACCATGGTATCGAATTGGGTATCGAGAATCATGGAATTTCACTGGTATTGGTATCGACTACTAAATTTTTGGTATCGTGACATGCCTAAGCTAGATAGGTAGCGGTATTATCTAGCTAGCAGGTTAATGTCAGTTGCAACTAACTAGTCACTTAGCTAGCTAGCTAGCTGGCACAGACACAAAGATGTTCATACAAATGTTTGAATAAACCTGCAAACATGAAACTATATCCAGAAAATTATTCATTTATTGTATGACTGAATAGTGTGTGAGTGAACAGGTGAGCAATTTTGGACACAGCCTTTGTCTTCGCAAAGCTTCTGCTAAGGTTGCTGGTTTTTAAAATGGCACTTGTATCTTTTCACTGCAACTCTGCATTGAGATTTAGGGAATTATTACTTTAAAAAGTAACAGCGGCAGTAAAACTGTATTTCACACTATTATGGTTAAACTTTGCAATTAAATCCGCTGTTCACATGCATGCCGAACTGTGGTGGGGGTAGATCAGTATGGATCACGGATCAACTACAGTCCGTTACATCACTATTAATTATACATTTATTATAACAGGAAGGTAAGTTTTTGTTGCTCGCTATGTAATGTTAAGTCACCAGTTCATCTATCTCACTATACCTATCACTATCAGCTACAGCTTAGCTAGCTACTAACCAGATAATAAACTACTAACCAACATTATTATCATCATAAGAGACAAGTTTTGGCAGTATAGCTATAGCTAACTATCTCTTTAATGACTCAAATAACTCAAAATAACATGTATTTGGACGGATCTGCAATATCAACAAAAGAGTGAAAAGCAATATACAGGCAAGCAGAAAAGAGTACGAAGCAGATGTTTGTTTTCTTCCGGTTTCGTGCCAGTCGCATGATAGAAACGTCATCAACACACCCACTCGCCCGCTGTGAATCCTCCAGAAAATGACCTGCTCTATTCGCACATGGACTCAATCCGTTCTCACATACAGCTCCTCCGGGTAATGACTAGATAAGTTCTGGCTTTCAGGGCATGTCTGAAAGGGGCTTGCGTCGAGAATTCCTTCTTTTGCTCTTCAAGTAACATTTCATAAATACATATAAACATCTACCTCCCTTTCATGTGGAATGAGTAACAGCAGACACCTCTGGACATCCCAGTATCTGAGGCAAACATTATCCTACATAAATCTACAGCAAACATTCCTTTTTATTAGAACTCATCAATTTTGTTATTGAACAAAACCCTGATTACAATATGGGTATGACACCCCGGTTTTAGGGGATTCAAATGTCACTGTGTGAATTAAATGACAGAAGAACCCTGATTCCTTATGCTTGATTCCCAAAAATAGAAGCTTTCCTTGGCAGACTGCGACAGTTCAGAACCCGCAATGAGCATCTGCCAACAGCTCCCAACAGCGAGCTGCAGACAAGGCAATCTTTTACCAAGTAGACATGCAATTTCAACTTCCTCCTAGCAACAGACACACATACAACCTGACTAACTGCCAGACAATGTTCTGAATATTCTCTATTGGCAATTTTGGTCCCTCCCTGCCCACTCCCACAATGCACCTCTTTTTCTGCATTTACAGTAATTTGGCTTCAAAAGATTATCAATATGAGAAATTAGTACTGTTCTCTCTGTATTTGTCACTTAATGTCTTGAATGAAGCTTTGAACTTATGCAGAAAAATAAATGTGTGTGCATATAACATTTTTCTGTACCTGGGACAGGTACAACTCACATTCGCTTAATTATTGAGAATTTGCCTTAATTATCAGCTTGTTAAGGTAGGCTTTGAGAGGGAACACTCTAGGGAGCCCTCAGTAAGGCCCAGAGGTGGTACAGGCTACTCACCACTGGTGGAGGACTGGAAGGACATGGCATTGTCAGATGTGGAGGACAGGGACATGGCACTCTGAGAGGCCTTGTTGAAGGACTTCATTGGAAGGGAGGAGTGGTCCAAAGAGGGCTCCATCAGTGAGTCCTCAGTGGCAGAGCTCAAGTCCACCATCTCAGGTATATCCTCATCCTGGGTTTCATCAGCCTCTTCAGAAATCTGGGTGGCCCACTGGTCCTCAACAGACAGATCTTCAGTGTGGGAAGTGCTGCTGAGGGTGTTGCCCAGAGCGCTGCTTTCCTCCACCTTAGATGCATTGACATGAGAGGATCCTGTCGGCAAGAGGTCACCCTCACAGTCGTTGGGCAACCCACCGACCCGAGCGGCATCTAGACTCTTGTCCGCATGCAACTCCACATCTGAGAGCCCACCAAGCAGGTGAGATGTTTCCGACAACTGGACCACTGAGATTGGGGAATTTAGCCCCTGGTCATGTTTATGAACCACCACCACGTCCACTACATTCTGTACTAGGCCGAGCTTAACTGCCTCTGGGCCACCGGCCATAGGAAGCTCCAGCTTGGTTGTAAATGCACTGAAAGCTGGCTCCTCAGACCCAGCTTCTTTTGGGACTACTGGAGAAACAGAGAGGACTGGAAGAGGAGCAGGTGGCCACTGAGTTGTGCTGGTGGCCACTGAAAGAGCAGGGCCCGCTGGAGCTGTATGCATCCCCGAAGGAGCAAGAGCCAATGAAGGAGTATGCACTGTTTGAGGAGCAGGGTCTAATGGAGGACTGTGCACCTTTTGAGGAGCAGGGGCCAATGGAGGAGTAGGAACCGTTTGAGAAGGAGGGGCCAACGGAGGAGTAGGAACCGTTTGAGAAGCAGGGGCCACTGGAGGAGTAGGTACCGTTTGAGAAGCAGGGGCCACTGGAGGAGTAGGAACTGTCTGAGAAGCAGGGGCCATTGGAGGAATAGGAACTGTCTGAGAAGCAGGGGCCATTGGAGGAGTAGGAGCCATGGTGTGAGCCACAGGAGAAGTGGGAGCCGTTGAGGAGGCAACTGGACGAGCAGTTACAGTGAGAGTCAACGAGGGAGAAGGGGACACTGGATAAGCAGGAGATATGGTGGGGGCGAGAGGAGGAACAGAGACAGTTGGAGGAGTATGAATTGCTTGACGAGTAGGGACCACAGGAGGAGAAGAGATTACAGGAGGAGTATGAACCCTTGGGGAAGTGGGAGTCGTAAGGGGGGCAGGGGCTATGGAGGGAGCCAAAGGAGTAGCAGGGGCCACTGAAGGACCAGGTCCTCCTGGCGCAGCAGGGCCCACCGAAGAAGCAGGCTCCCTTCCCGTGTCTCCTTCTTTGTACTGTTTAACCATGTGTCGTCCTGTGTCAGCGGGGAGGTGCTGAGCCCCCTGGCTGAAATCACTTTCCGAAGCCTCTGTGGAAGGGGTGGTGGTCTTCTGAGTAAAGCCCTCTGTTTTGGGTAAGTGCTGAGACACAGACACACTCTCCAGCAGGTTGTAGCTGCTATCAACATCCTTATACAGCTCGCTCAAACCCCCTGTGAACATTCAGCAGAAAAACATGTAAACTTAGGGTATTACTGATAGCAATGTTTAGAAACCTTATACCTGTCTGTATAAAATGAAATAAGCCACTGTACTTAGCCACTTAGTGCAGAGTAAGTATTAGGGATGTGCAGAGAGCCCAGTATTTGTATTTCTTGAGGCAGCAAAATTATCTGTATTTGTATTTGTATTCAAATAAAAGTGGAAATAGGTGTAACAATTCTGTTTTTGTTTTTATTACACTTCTAATTTTAGGATATTAAAGTGTTAATATAAGTGTTCCTGACCCTGTCAAACTATCGATCTTGCTGTCTGAAAAAAGGAGAGTAGCCTAACAGGCTATGCAAACATCTCAATCCATGTCAAGTAGGGTTGGGCCGATGGACAATGCCATCGTCCATTGCCAATGGCTGACAGACATCACGATGTTCAGCTGGCATCGTGATTAAACCCCCCCCCCCCCCGCCCCGTCCACACAGACAACGGGGTGCAACCTGCCACACACACACTATAATTCCAGTGTCTCTGCTATAACGTAGAAAAATATATTTATTGCTTATTTGCTGGGATTTCCCGGGGATCAACGTCAGCCGTAGAACTGATGAATAGGCTATGTCTCTGTCAGCCAGAGACCGCAAAAATGAAGGATGGGTTTATTCTAATTATTATATTAGCTCCTTGCGCCTGACTTAAAGGAAAAACATCTTATTTAATCACACTATACCGCCCAGTGAAAGCATGTTTTAATTTAGGCGCAAACATAAAAAATATTTTTAAATCTACCTGGTTTGCACCTACCTCAGTAAATCAGAGAGCGAATCTTTATTTGTATCGCAAAACTGAAAATGGTAAAACTTACCTACAGAGCGAACTCCCGTTCTCTGCTATACCTGTCTTAAACAAATAATTCCTAATTGTTATATTGTTATTAACCCTTTTTCACCATGTCTCGCCCTGCACATTTAACTATATTTCATGTTTAGGAAAAATATAATCAGTGAATTATTAATATTGTAATGACTAGAGGAAACTCTTGCTGATTTATGTTTTCATTAGCATTATTAAGCTTCACATAGTTTTCAGTTAGTATTTGCTATATTTTTTTATGTTAAATCGCAGTTTCCTCAAAGCTAAAATTAGCTAGAATTTTTCCAATCTAGTGTTCTAATCGCACCGGTTTTAGTATACACGCTAACTGGCAAATCACACCTGTGACCGTACGTGTGAAAGGGTTAAAAGAAACTTGTCTTAACAGTGGATTTTAAATATTTTAAAATATAATTCAACTGAAAAACAAATAACCCTAACCGCACTCATAGGTATGAGGAACACTATCTATTTGACATGTTTTTTTTCCTTCCTGAAAACAAATAATTTTTAAAATATTTGTACGAAATAAATATTTGTAAAAACACACTATTTGTGCTTTGCCAAATACTGTATTCGGATTCAGCTCCACCCCTAGTAAGTACAGAGATCTACTTCCGGATTAGTGTTAAAAACAGTCAAGGCACCAAATCCACTTTTAAAAGGAAGTATCTCTAGTAAAAGCTTCCCACACATAGTGATTGGTTTAGAGATGGCATAAGTTGCGTGTAAACCACACTGGCATGGCTCTGCTAAGAAGATTAATGAAACATAATAAATGTCATTAAAGAGTCCAAGAGCACACAGTACCGGGAAGTATTTGAAATCACATCACATGAAGAGCTCTGATGCATCAATGTGTAAAACATATACAGTATTCACATGAACTTCATGACTTAAATGCACCTGTTTTGTTGACAGCTGATGTTCAGCCTGAGGCCATGATGGGAAAGTTTACCTTGAGAACCAATGGGCTGCGAGCCACAGTGTCCCGAGGGTCTGTCCCGCTGCTGGGGTCCTCCGTTCTCCCGTATGTTTGCAGAGGGCATCATCGGAACTGTGGACGCCTGCATAGGAAGAGGGCTCCCTGTGGCCCCCCGGCTCATGCTGTGGTGCTGTGGGCTGTGGTGGGCCAGAGCATAGTTCTGTGAAGCTGGGGGCATTACCTGGGCCTGGGGTGGGACCTGAGCTGTAGGCGGTGGCTGGCAGTGTGGCTGATAGTAGGACATCCCGTTGGGCACCATCCCATAATGATGCTGCTGCTGCTGCTGATGGTGGTGGAGGTGCTGCTGCGGCTGGTGCTGCTGCTGGTGATGCTGCACGGGGGCCATGCCCGGGTGTCCCTGGCCCTGGTAGGCCCCGTACCCGCCATGTGAGTTGTACGCCACCCCCAGGGGAGATCCACCATGCTGCTGGGAGGGGCTGCCCCTGTTCCAGTACTGCCCCCCAGCCAGAGAGACGTTGGGTGCGGCCGTAGCGGGAGGCTGCCGGGGCCCCACGAGGCCCCCGTTGGCCTGGTACTGTGCGTGGCCCTGGAAGTGCTGTGGCAGTTGGAGTGCAGCCCCAGGGCTCTGCTTGTGGTGCATGCTGGCCCTATGCCCAGCACTCAGTGCCGGCCTGTACTGAGACTGGCCCCACAGGTAGTCGTAGCCCAGGCTGCTCTGGTGGGGTTGGTGGTGGTTGCTCATGTGAGAGTAAGAGGTGGAGGGGTGGGCACCAGGTGCACCACTCCCAGCTACAGTAGTGATGCCGTTCACATTCAGGTCACCGTTCAGATCTGCAAACATTAAAAAACCAGGAATCAGGTGAAGAAAGGTGACAGGTGCTCCTCTCAAAGGCCAGGCAACAACTCCTTTGGGAGTTCGGCTTTTATCAAATAATACCACCAAGATTCTACTGATAAAAAGACAAAACACTGACCTCAAAATTAACCCGGCCTTATTTTTACAGATTATCCTATGTAACATACAGCATCCTTAGATGGGAATCAATTTTGCAATGTGAATCCACATGAGGATGTTAAGAACTCACTTTTCCCCTGCTGGGAGAAGCTCATGGAGGACAATGACCCATTAGTATAAAGAGATTCCCCTGAGGAAGGCTTCAATCCTGAGTTAGCTGATACAGAGGGGTGGCCCCCAAAGTTATAATGGTTATTCGCTGCCATCTGCAAAAGAGTTTTATTTTAAAAAAATCAATGAGGTGAGAAAACACAAACATACAATATACAAAGGCTGGACTAATCATAGTAGATTTGCATGAAAATGTCAAGTGCAGCGCTTGGACTCTTGGGAACACACACACACACACTTTAGCTGCCTGCCTTGAGGATTTTTGTGGATAAATAATGCAAACCTGTGAGCAACAGAAATAGCAATCAACGACGTGTATTCAACTTATTTACCCCTCTGACATGTATTCACAATCCAAAGTATTCGTGGCATAGATCCACAGAGGAAACGGAAAATCTTAAAAAACCGTCGCCAAGTATTTGTATAATGTCGATATCGTGTATCCAACTTCAGTATTATAAAGTAGATTTTGAAGCAGTGCGATATATTTTGTTAGGTATATGTTGCTAAAAACGCATTAGAATTGATTACCCGCAGAAGTACCTGCAGTACATTTACAGTAACATGCACTGGGTAGTGAAAAGTGTGCAGGCGTTGCCGATGAAGTAGGCTGGGCCACTCGCTCTTGTCAGGACATCGCATCGCGTTTCCACAAGACTTAAAATGTCGCAGTATCCCAGGATAGAGTAATTCCCCGTTTGGTGTTACTGTTAGTGCACACAATGCATTACCTCCATCATTATTAACGGACTTACTACAACAAATACGAAACATATCTCCTGCGTTGAGTTAAAAAGCACATTGTAGCTTATTCACAGGCAGCCAGCGTCTGGGGGTAAAACAATACGCAGCTCCATCTCATCTCACGGCCGAATAAACATTTTCGCTACCTAGCCAGTTACATCCACTGCATGTTATTCCAACGTGAACTAGCTGTTTCAGTTTAACCTGTCCGCCAAAACAAAAATCATGAAGTACTTTTGGATGTACAAACGATCTAGCCATATAAATTCAGTTAGGTCACTAACAATTCCGCAGGTGACGGTATATTCACAGCAACAAACTATCACAGCTAGCTATAATGTTAGCCAGCTAACAAGCGATCTCTTGATATATTGACAACAAAAATCAATCACAAACTAAGCGGTTAGCTCGATAGCTACTGTCAACTAGCTAGCTAACTATGTAATAGCTGAAAAGTAACATTGTCATTATGTAGTTATCTTAGTGAGCTGGTTAGTGAACTAGCGTCACATTGCCAAACAAAACAGACGACGGGAAAACGGAGGCTGCTCACAAAGTATTCTAGCTTGCTAACGTTACGTTTGCTTACTAACTTTCATTCATATGTCGCCAACCAGATGACAAGACCGTGATCTTCTGCTCCATTTATTTTAATGTCTTTGCGTTAGTTATGTTACCTAAGTTAAAGTATATAACCATTCATCTACATTTGGGCCTTGGTTTTATTTATAAGTTCCTACCAGCTAGTATTAGCTACATAGCGGCAGTTTGCCATCATACGATGCATTACGATAGCTAGATGGCTACATCTTCCATCTGATTCTGCTAGATATCAACATCTTGCTATAAATCCAACAAGAGGATTTGTGCAACTGTCTCATGTCCATGGAAGTACCTTTTCAAATATGAAGACAAAGCATATTTTTAATAAAAATGCCCACTATTAAAACAGTAAGGCCTTTCTTTACTGGCAAGCTGTAGCTATACTAGTGGTCAATATTAGCAAGCTATTTAGCTAGATAGCTATTTTGCTAGCTATTCAAGATAATTAGCCAACATTAGCTTGCTGTGAAACTTAACGTGGATGTAAGATGTCTGTTTAATAAAATTCTACAGCATTCGCTGCGAATATGATTTTAAAAGTTTAAAGACAATCGTATTTTTTTCATTATCAGGAGTCTACTGCAGTCGTATAGGTACTTGTCCTTTTGGATGAGCGTTTAGCTAGGTAAGGTTAGCTATCTAGCTATAGCTGCTCGTATTTAGGTAGCTATCTAGCATATAAACTTAATTACATTCTTTTCCAAGACTCGCAGAAGAGAATTTTAAACGGCAACCAAACATATTCAAAAGTTTACACACTAAAATCATATTTCAAAAACTGCCGAACCTGTCTAATCTCTGTATTTCCAGGAAGCTGGTGCCTTTAGGCTTCCGATGTGAGACAGGGCTGAAGAAGTCAAAACCGATGTAAACAGTAAATAGGTAATCGCTAACCTCTAGGTTGCAAATTAGCAAACATGGCTGGTGTGATTGAGTGCAGCCATGATCATTCAAAAGAAAGAAACCGTAAAGAGAGGAAGTGAGTGGTGCTTCACACGCTGTGGGACACCAGGCTTGTCCCGGGTCCTAGAGCCGGGGAATTTTCACGCTGAGCCTACCTTTATTACAGGTAGCAACTGTTTATAAACCAAGGGTCTAAAATAGTTTTACAAGCTATCAAAACAAATATATTCTCCTGAACATCCTTCAAGAAAATATCAATTAAAAAATCTCAGTACAGAACATCCTGAGGGCAATGCAAGATAAGAGCGGGCACCGCCCTGAGGTCAAAACTACTAGAACACCAACCAGAATATCAACATCAGTAACTGCATGGAAAGGTGTTATTCAGTCTATATAGAATAGTTAAATGGTTTCCTTTTCTTTATAAACGCTTCTGGACATGGCTCATTACCAGCGGGATTATATTCCTATTTCCTATTCAGGGAAATATCAGCCTGGATTGCTAACTGACTGAGAGGTAATTTACTCACACACAAAACCTGCTATAAACCTGCTATGTGCAACAGGCAGCGGACTTGTGACCATAAAATGAACTAACCAAAAGATTGTTGCTTCAATGCTTGAGTTAGATTCTGCTGTTGCATCCCGACAAGGTGCTTAATCTGAATTGCTTCTTTATAAATCTAACTAAACTGAAATTTTCATGTGCTGGGCGGCAGTGTAGCATAGTGGTTAAGGAGCAGGACTTGTAACCGAAAGGTTGCCGGTTCGATCCCTGCTGGGACACTGCTGCTGTACCCTTGGGCAAGGTACTTAACCCACGATTGCCTCAGTAAATATCCAGCTGTATAAATGGATAACATTGTAAAGAACTGTAACCTATGTAAGTCGCTTTGGATAAAAGCGTCTGATAAATGTAAATGGATAATATGTGAACTGTGAGCCTGGATTAGATCTGCTAATCAGACTGATTATAAATATTTGAAATTGAGGTGGTTTAATAATAAAAACTCAGTGTTGCCTATTTAATACCCTCAGAATCATTTTAAATGACTGAAATATACTCTTTCACTTGTGCCTCAACACCCACTAGTCAGAAGTAGAGAAAGAGTATTAATAATATGTACTGATCAAAATAAATTGTTAGTTATCATAAATGAAAAGAGATTTGACAGGTTAATTTGCAGACTTTGAATGAGGATATTGCTTTCATGGCACATGCAGAAAACAAGACAGTGTAGTACAATACATCAATACAGCATAGCAGCATACAATCTGGATGTGTGACTGTACAGTGCATTTAATAGGACAGCCAGGGTGGAGAAGTTACATTTACATTTATTAATTTAGCAGATGCTTTTATCTAAAGTGATGTACAAAAGTGCATATAGTGGGCAAACAACAGGCACAAGGGCAAGATGTGTACAGGTCATACAATGCAGATAGTGCTGAAGCTGAGCACAAGGTCAGTGTAGCGAGACAGAACTAATCTGATCTAAGGTTACATATATCAAGTACAGTCACTGGGTACCCATTTCCACTAGCCACACTCAAGTTCATTTGACCTCTGCCTTTCTAATCAGCTCTCTAACAATGTTAACTTATTTTTGGATTTCATCACCCTACTCTTACTCCTTTAAAATTATTATTTTTTTGAAACTACAGATTAACTTTCACTTCAACTGCCATTAATGCACTTACTCTCAGAAATACACACTATATTTTGTGCATCAGCCAAGAGTGGAACTTTCAAAATTTTGAAATTTTCATGTGCTAAAAACATGGAGGATCTTCAAGGTAATAACAAAAATTGCAAATTCTGCACTTGTAATTGCAGGTTTCCTCAATTACACACGAGTGTTCCCTTTTTTCATGTAAAGGGACCTGTTAAAATGATTAAAATGGAACCTAACTCATATAAACATGGGGTTCTTCATTTTGAATGAAAGCATGAATTAAACAATATGTCTGTGTAAATTAAGTATTAGGAACTAGGCTGTTTGCAGTGTCAACCTTTCCCTCAAGTCATGCTCAATGACTTACGTGCTGTGTTTATACATGCTGGATACAATTTAGTTAACTATGTTTGTTTAAATCAGTACTGAAAGCATGAACAAAACGGTGTATTAGGTCAAATTGGACCTATCAACATATGGACCATCTCGGTCAACCCAGACAGCTGACACAAAACAATGTTTCACTTCTTAGCTCATAGCTAGTGTAGCATAGTGAAATGCAATCATTAACATAGATAATGAGCTTAAGCAACATTAGCTTACTGCCAACTAATGAACCTAAAACATTACCTAGTCTGTTTAAGATTATTGTGTTCAACAAGAATATTTTTAACTCAACACATTGTCTATTAGGGCATAATGGTAGATAACTAGCACTATAATGGAAGCTGACATCTTAGCTAGCAATCTACAATATTTGTGTTGAAATGTACAGGCAATGTAAGTCGGTCTCCACGTTTAAATATTAAATCTGCTCTACTGTAAATCTAAATGCAACCATATCTACAAATATAAAGTTTTGATATTTTCTTTCATAGCATGGTTGTCAGCTATAAAAAACACACAATGCCATTCATGTTTTCAATCCAACAAGTTAAAGCAAAATTATTGCAACTGATCAAGGTTACAAGTAGTAAAAGTACAGTACATCTAGTACAAGAGAGTTGTATAGAGCCATTATGTAAACAGCTTCACATCACATTAGACAATACCTATGAGGAGATATCAGTTACATTTAAAAATTTATATGTATATCTACACCATCACTGTTTTCAAGGACCACCAATTGCTTCATGATCGGAATAAACACAGTGCAAATATTCTGGCTAATGGCATATACAGTAATTGTGCTACTAGTGGTGTGTGGAATTTAGTTACAGAGGAATAAAAACCTAAGTGCAAATAATCAGAAATATATACTCTAGAGAAAGCCCAGGGGTGCATTCATCACACTGAAGACTTTTGTAATTTGTCCTGATTTCAACACCCCATTGCAAAAGGCTTCCAGCATGAAATTAAATGCACTTGTCTTCAAGAAATAACAGAGCCAGCTGGTGTTGATGCATATCAATAACAACAATATATTTCCTATATACTGTAACTCAACTATACGCAGGGGCTATATAGTGATAAAAATGCCAAATGTAGTTATGATTAACCTGTCCTGTCCTCTGCTGCTGCAAAATATGTGGTGCAGCAGTTACATTTGTTAAGCCTGTTGATTCCTTACAGAATTTCTTTAAGCAAAACTCCTTGGGAATATCCTTCCCACTTCCTATGTCTGTCAGTCAAAGAGAGGTTTGTCTGATTTGTATGGGAGGTATTTATTTTTGAATCCCTTCTGTCAGATCTTTCCTGTTCATGTCTTTACAGGCAGAACTCTCCTCTTCTGTTTTGTTTTTGTTTCCTTCTGTTCTTTCAGAAAAAGAAATTTACCAGTGATTGACAAATCTGGTCTGACAGTGTTGCTTGTTTAAATTGAATGGATACACTTATGTTCTATTGTGATGGAAGTCACTCTGTTAAGAGTGTCTGCTAAATGCATGTAATGTAATGCATGTAATGATTGATTAGTAACAGCCATCGCCAAACTGGGGAAGACACTATTCCTTGCCATTTCGGCATGTCCATGAAACTATTAACTAGTTTGTTGTTAAGTGTTTCAAAGAGTATCAGTTTAATCACTTCAGAATAAAAGGACCCGAACAATTGAATGTTCCTCAAGTATTAAAGGAGCTATGTCTATATATGCAGTGTCAAAAAAGGAAGTGTCCATTCTAATATCACCAAGACTGGTGCTGACTCAACTTATTTGCATGGAAATTTCATCTCTCAACATCAAAGTCTGGATATCTGTGCCTTAACTGTAAAATATGTAAAAAGACAATAAAAGATACAATAGATATTTTTAATACATAGAATTTAACATTGAATTTAAGATTAAAATCCTCTCAGCTTTACTAAAATGACAGGTGAAGCTCATACTTAAATACTGTTTCATCACACAACTATAAAATTCATTTCATTACAAAGATCTGGGAATACACCTTAATTCATATTGTGAGATAGTCACAGGCAGCATCAGAACACTAGCATGTTTGTGTTTCTCTAAAAATGCTGCTTAGAGGGCAGGGCAGGTTATTCAGTGACATATTGTATTATTGAGATATTGTATTAATGTTTAGAAATATTAGATAAGGATATATATAAGTATTTGATCTTATATAATTATATGTTATGTATCAGCCTGTTAAAACAAAACACTGTAATGGCAAAACCAACAAATGAATTCATTTTTAACCAGCAATAAACTCGTTTTATGACATATCTCAGTATAAAGTATTTCCATATACATCAAAAAACTGAACATGTAACAGCCTTTAAACAGGTAATTATTTGGCTCTTTCTTCACTATTTGCCAATGAGAGAAAAAAAGATTTTTCATTGTCCCGGACACATGGCTGTATAGTTATCTCCAGGACATTAACGCAGGAATGTTGCTAGTCTTTACATGTAATGAAAGAAATCGATATTGTGGCTTGTATCCCTGTATGGTTTGTGTATATAGTAAGAAACTGTAGGAGCGATTAAAAACTATTTTTAGAACAGAAACGAAACTGAGTTCTTACCCTTTCTACAAAGGAAGGTGTTAGGACCCAGCAGAAGTCAGTATGATGCTGCAGGAAGTAGCGTTATACAGCGCGCCCACCAGATGAGAAATGCAAAACAGAGGGGTGAATCGCAACAAAATGGTCTTAAATTAAACGGCGACCAATTAGATTTTTAGAGAAGCTTGACATAAACTACAAAAACGCGATGAGGGATGGTAAATTAGACTCACCCTAAAATGTGCCCGATCTAGTCTGATGGTTGCATTTCAAACAAGGAGTGGATAAGGCGGAGTGATGATATTGTGATGACATTAAGTTTTTCAGCCTCATCGCTGTTTATTCTCAGTGCTATCCAGAGCAGGTGGCTAGCGCTTGTGCTGAATGACGTCACTCATTCGCTCCCTACTCTGTACCAGATACATAGAACCGTGGTCAGACTATGTTGTTTCTTATTTAGGTGGAAATACATACAGAAAAGCAGAACACAGCATCAATACCTAATGTGTTAAAAGAAGACTGCAACAATTCATCACCTACAGTTCATTTTGTTTTTTGACTGCCATTACTGATGATGTTCCCTTCCACGATTTGTCTTATTCCTCCATGTGTTTCCACTAAACCTGCACTATCTTGGACTATCATTATGTAATAATCGTGATCTGATGTATTTAACAGATAGTAATAGATTTACTTAGCGCCAATTTTAACGTCCATCTGCGAATTTTAAAACTATTAAAAAAATATTTGAGGTGTCTTTCCCTTCTAGCAAGGGTTTTTCGTATGTATTCTAATCTAGCACATGAAAAACTTTGTCCTTGTAATGTGGATGTCAAGGATATTCGCTAAAAGTCTTGCCTCCAGGTAGTTGAAGATAATTGGTGTAGTCAGACATCACTTTCCCAGTAGGTGGCACAGTGCACAAGCCACCTGCTGTTCACCACGTACTTCCACTCTGCTCAGGCCGACGCGAACCTCAGTGCAGAAGCATTTCACTGCTGCCCCATGCAGACGCCTTCGAGTACAACACCCACTCGTCAATAATTAGACCAAATGTGTCACATGTCGTTATTAGGCCAATCAGACAAAAGTGCAGTTTTTCCCGTTAAGTCCTTCACAATGTGTTCAGATACTTCACCTAACGCAAGATTCTAACTTTTCTTCAGTTAAACATGCTAGTTTAAGCTGTATACCAAACTATACATTCCGTTTCTATTGCAAGTCATGTACAAAGGACATTTTTCCATGATAACCATGGCTAACCAATTAGCATTCATAAACTATGACCATAAACAAATGTTAACGTCTCAGACGGTTTATTAGAAAGGTGTAGACAAAAAAAATCGACACTGGACTTAGACTGAATGTCTTCAACCTGTTCCCAGTAGACAGGCTGACAAACACACTGTTTTTTTTTTTTTTTTTTTTGCTTTAACAACACTGATATATATGCTGACAGTGCAAATACAAATTTGATCTACTTTCAATATTCATATTTTGTTCTTTAGGTCCATATGCAAAAATAAATAAAAATACAGCTGGATTCAACTCAATACAGATTTATAGGGGTCAGAAACACAATAGGTACAGGCTTGAAATACCTTACACTTTTGCTCTAATTTTTCTTACATATGGAGAAACCAAGCAGTGTTTTGATACCTGCTTTCCTATCTGGTATGATTAAGACCGAGCTTGTATTCTCTACAGCAGATGGATCTTTTCAAATGTGTCTTTTTATTTCAATAAATGAAAGAAGTTAAAGTAACAGCCTTTCAAAATGTTTTTACTATGAAAAGCAGGTACCATCAGAAATCAATGAGAAAACACCCAAGTCATTCAAAATGGATAACCAATCAGTAACTGTTTACGAACAGTATTTGTATATGGTAACACACGACAAGCACAACTGCTTTTAGCTTGTTAAGAATCTCATTACTGAATTGGGGAAAACAAAAAAATTCTCGAATTAAAAGTATTAACAACACAGGGGAATATTTCAATTAAAAAAGGAACAAAACTTTATTGAAAATATAGGTCGTTTTGAAATTGTCAAAACATTAGAAACTACACAGTTTAATTTTCTTTTAAGTACAGAACCAAAATGATACTGTTAAACAAAAAAGGGGGTGGGAAGTAAGAATGTCATTTTTTATTAAACTTCAAACCTTTAATATCTTTCATTGGAGCCATTTGATTTTTGATTAATGGACAATAACTATACTTCACAACACATCATGGAAACTGTACATCGTCCATGCAGAATAGAAGACTATAGCACAGCACTGCCAATGGCTGGAGACTGTACAAACGTATGCATATTGATCCTCAGTGAAGCATTTTTCAAATGGTCTGGAAAACTGCTTTTAAAAAGATGCAATTGTCTTTATATGGCTACCAGCTCAAATCTATAGGGTTTTTCTCTTAAAACAAACAGCTTTGAGACAGTTTTTCCTTCCAGCTGTCACAGGGATTCCTATAGTTCTGTCATTACTCAAGATCGGGCATTTCTGGAAAATAATAATAAAAAAAAAAGACTGTCACAAATGTGTCATTTCAACACTAATTCCATGCAATTAACCTGCTGAGGAGACAAGAAACATAAATCAAATCATATATTGGTGCAATCTAATTTTCATCATCTAGAGTTACCAGTACCAAGGTCATTAAAGAAAGCTATTTTCATGATGTATTTCTAGCCCACCATCTATGAAAAGCTCAAAATATAATTGCTGTGAGAATGATCACTAAGCCGAACAGCATGCTCAGAACTACTGAAACAGAGAATCTGTCATTTTAATTGCTGAGATGATTGATTGGTTGGTTGAAGGCATAATACATAATTACAATATTGCAAATGTTCATTTAACATAACTATACAGAGCACAACAGAGGGGGCTGTTTCTGAGTTGTTCAAAAGCTATATTTGAAACAAATTCTGATCGCTGCTCTCAAACCAGAAGAGAGCGTAATTGACAAATTGTTTGGAAAGGCAAGAAACAAAAACAAATATCCAATAACTTACTTTCATCGTCACTGTCCACAGAGTCCTACGAATGAAAATTTTAACATTAGAATAAGTATAAGTCTCATAAGCGCATATTTTTGTTCAGATTTGAACTTTAGTGTCTTCTCAGTTGTTTAAAATCAGCAAGCAGGAGTGCCGAAAGTGGAACTGGTTTAGGCTCCAGGTACACTGGTGCAATGCCATAACATTCCTGAGCAAATTTCTTAGCCTCAAACTGTTCCAATACACACAGGTGAACACCACCAATTTTACCATCTTTACTCAAAGTGCCTACGCATGTGAGGGGAAAGAAAACAAATAATGTGTCTTACATCTTCTGCCCCATCCACTTCTGGTAGGTCATCATCTCCTCCCATGTTATTCATCATCTGAGGAAAAAAAAAAACTCAACATAGTAACAATAATGACAAATGAATGGGTGTCTATCACCTCAGCCACCATAATTGTTTAGTCTGCACCTGTGTGATGCATGACAGATATTTTACTCCTGAATGCTTACCACATATCCGTACAGGTGAAGAAGCAAGAATTTATTTTGAGTAAACTGGTGGATGATTTGTGGCCACATTAGGAACTTTGGAAACAACACCAGGGAACCCTGCAACTGGTGCAACTGGGCTATTTCAAGCACCAATGAATACAATCCTGGGTAGTTAACGTTTCATTCAGCATCTCCAGCAGCAAAGCATCCTCGTCTCTTCTCTGTGTGATTGATTTTCAATTGCCACCCACTGGTCAACAAACACCACTTACAGGAGCAACCCATTTAGAATTCCCCTAACATATTTTGCTTCACATACCTCTGTACCATTTCATCAAAAAGGCATACAGGTTAGACCTGCTTACCTCTGAAAAACGATCAAAACTGGATAGCTCCTCATCAGAATCATCCTCCCAATCTTTCCAGTTATTGAAGTCCACACTGAGCCAATTTAGCTGATCAAAAATAAGTACACAACACCACAATTTCATCAGAACAGCAAAACCTTTCCCTTGTGTTCAGTTTTCAAGCATCTACAATTAATACTAAATTAATGAATTATCTTTTAAAAAGAAAAAGGTACTTGTGATAATATTAAAAGAGAAAGTGTTTCATTAATTCAAGTGCATGGGGCTGCTTCTTGGTCTCTGCTGAGACAACTGCATTTAAGTGAAAAGTCTTACTAAAATAACACTGACCTTTGCCTTTTCCTTTGTTAATCTTGGCCATGATTTTCCAGGTTCAGCTTTTCGTAAACAACACAAAACAGACCTGTCTGTGCGTTTGTGTTTGGATTCCTATATGAAAAGAATGAGAATCTTGTTATCCAATTATTCTCTAAATTAAATTTTCAATATCAAACACCACAAGCACAAAACTATGATAAAATTATCAATGTAATACATTAACTGGTCCACAGAAAACAGTAATTCCACAACACTGTTAAAAAAACCAACCACTTACATTTGGATCAATAACTTCAAAGAGGTCAATTTCATTTTGATGTTTGAGGTTATCTGTTCCACCATGACAGCTTAGAGAAAAGGTAAAAAAGCCTTTAGACATTTTAGACACTGAAATTTAAAATAAACTTCATCTGGGATTACTTTTCCTCAACCCAATATATTCCATTTTATCCTAAATCTGCAAGGAAAGTTATTGCACAAGTGAAATGTTCAGACGATAACTAAATTGCCTATTAAAGCAAGCATGCAGTGACGCAGTTTCTAAAGAACTTCATAAGAGGCATGGATCTTTTTTGCGCCACTGGTTCAGAAGACCACCACACCACATGCCACTTCTAAATCAGGCAGGAGCAGCAACAATGAAAAAAGTGGATCTTAATACACTCCACATCACGCTTAGCCATGTAAAATAGATGCTGAGAGGTACTACTCATGCACAAGAAAATGAACACCTACCCAAAACTGAGCTTTGATTTTTCAAATTTCACTTGGACATCTTTACTGTCTTCTACACAGAATTCAATGAAGACGTGATCCCGCCTGTCATACCATTTAGCAGTTGCTGGCTGCCTGTTGACAGAGAACACAAAAAGAGATTAAGTGAACCTGCACAAATGGAAGGTTCACATGCTCATCATTCTAAGTGTCTGAATTGCAGCATTGGACTACATAATGCTCCACGCACTCTCCAAGAGAGCGTGTGCATCTCAGAGCTAAATGAACAAAGCATATGAAAGCAAGAGGACCACCGACAGGACCTGCAACTGACAGCTTACTGGAGGAGAGTGTGGCCTGGGGCGAGTCTTAACAGTAGGGCTGTCCAATTCAAATATACAGCCGAGCATCATGATTCTACATTTAACTATGTTAGTGTGGTTTCTATGACACCTGCATCCACTTTGTTCAAACAAAATCACACTCATGTGGTCATGTCTAATCCAAGTCAATGCCACCCCTGATTTTTATGTACTACTTGACAATTACGACAGAATACCAAGCTACCCTTTCAATCACAACTGTTGTAACTATGGCTGCACTAGGATATTTATGCCTAGGCTGTGCAAACTGTAAGCATGTACATATACATGCTCACTGGACAATGAAGGAGAGAATCAATGCAAATTTGTAATATACATCATATTACGATATGTGCTGTATCGCAAAAAAGCTGACAAAATACAGTTGTAATTGATACTTCAGTTGCTCCATCAAAACTGTTTAGCAACACTATTGGTGACGTTACATATAATTAACATTATCTGTGCTCAGAACCCCTGCAATGGCTCTCACATTCTTGCAACTTACAGTCTGGTATCTATTCAAAACTTAGGTACTGGCTATGTGTGACACAGCAATGCCCTACCCTAGGGCTCAAGCTACTGGTCTTTGTTTCCAGGTCTACTACCCCACAACTTTTCAATTAACACATGAAGGTATTTTATGTGCATTTCATTACTATCCAGGTTTCTTTACAATTTCTGCATGCCAGAAAGCACCAGGCTGTTACAAGTGTGACTGTTACTGAATTGCTCATGAAACTGAATGTCACTCATGTTAGATAATAAAGACATTCACAACTTATAACTGAATCTTGACAATACAGGAAAACCACTGTAAGGTGACAGGATAAAGCAGCGGTGTCTGTCTCTGATTATTTGCCAGGCCAGCGGGCATTTGGCTCACCACACGTAACCAGATTCGCAAACAGAAAGGCAGGCGCTTGCAAGATGGCCTGGGACAATTCCTCCACATGTCCGATAACGAAATGTACAAATACATCTCCACATTCACCACTGGTATACAGTACACTTGACAAGAATGGATCATAGACTACTTCAACTAATTGAATGACGTCAGATTTGATAGTTGAACAGGAAGTTACCTCGGCAACGGGAAAAAATAGCCACAAGACTGATGTTACGCATCATCGATGAAAACGTGTGAAGTTCCATCAAAATTGTGACAATGAACTGGCTAAACTGCTCACTAGTTACTACATATTTGTTACCACCTACATACCACCTTACACTGGCAAGCAAATATGTAGCCGGATAGCTAGCTAAATGTGTGTTAAGCGCCCCGTTCAAGGTCGAATTCGGTGACTAGCCCCTAGCAAACTAGCAAGATATCACTAAAACTTTAGCTAGTAGGCGCCCTAACATATTTCGGGCTGGTCTTCTCTTATCTAGCTAGCAAGCTAGCCAAGTGGAATAGAATTATTTACACACAAAGCGCAAAGTGGTCAATTCCATATTAATTTCCAGGTAGGGAGCTAGCTAGCCAGACAATTTAATGCATGTCGCTAAATGAACAGGCTGTGAGCTAATGAGCTAAATTGCTAAAAGTTCGAAAATCACTTTATATTTACGATGTAAATGCATGGCATAAGCTGGTTATCTTACTAGCTGGTCAGTTCACCCATGACAAATAGCAAAGCCGTGGCGATTCCGTGGCTCCTCTGCACGTTTGCTCCATTCTTAGCTTACTAGCTCTCGCTACGAATTACGATTATGCTAGCTGGCCGATCATTTTGCAAACTACCCAGTAACCTAGCCATCTGGCGGCATCTACCATGGTGACACCTACAACACGTTTTAGTAAAATATGAGACAGCTGTCGAGTTTATATTGTACAAACGGTTTCAGAAGACAAAAGCAACAGCTAACGGCATTGGCTAGTGAGGTATCTAGCGTTAATAGATTCAGAAAATTATCTAGACTTGCAGATTCCTTTAAGCGTTGATAGCTAAGCTTTCCCACGTGATTCAACAACCTCGAGCCGGTAGATAGTAATAATGCAGCTTTACATTCCTCTAATAGTTAATCTGTGTAAGGGTGCATGGTTAATGTAATCGCTTACCAAATTTTATGTATATCTATAGTCGTAAACTAACCTGAATATCAAACTAGCTACAAGATCCGAGAAATATGCGCCTCCAATAATCTCTTTCTCCATTCATCGTTCTCCCTCGGACACAGGCATGTGAAAGGGAGGCCTACCGCGGCATCTCAGCCTGTGTCTTCTAACTAACACAAGACGCATGTGCCTGTGCATGGCAGAAATGTGACAGAGCTGAACGATCCACGTTTTAGGCCGCACTTTCTAAGAAACAAACAAAACCGGCGCTTAGAATTGATGCACAACCATCATCCGTTCGCCTCCCTCATTGCCCTCCGCCCCAAACTTACATCTCGGTATCTAATTTAGGTTTCTTTCTTCCGTGGACAGTAGTATTGGCCCTAGGCGCGATCCTGCTCGGGTTTTTTTTTTCTTTTATCTAACAAGGCGTGAAAAATAGGACTGAGCAAAAATATACACGATAGAGCTACGCCGATTCACTCTCCTACTGCCGAGCGTGTCTCTCCTCGCTCTCGCGCAGTGACGCAGCATCTGCCAGCCTCGCGCTAGACGTTTCTAGAGCTTCCACGGTCGCCCGTGCCGAAAACCGACAGTGCACTTGCGCGCGCACGCCCGCCCGTTTAGGTGCGTGATCGCTATAGCAACACTGCAACCAGTCCCGCTACAGTTTACCATGTTGATCATCAGTCGCTGCCGCTGACAGGTCGCTCCCCGACCACCGTCGAGTCTCTGATTAGTCGGAGAAAAAAACTGTAGTGACTCTTTAAACTAATGGAGTGCATAACCACTGTACTTTTACGAACACAAGAGCACTGATTAGAAATCATGAGTCGGGAGGTATCCTAGAAAGGCAAGTATCCTGATGTGACATAGTCTATTATCCTGAGGTGTTTTATCTTGAATTGCATTTCTGTACACCGTATCTAATTTTAACGCTGATTGGTTTTGCACGAATGATACGTAATGTAGCCAACTAGCTAGCTCTACTTGCTACTCTGGCTGGTGAACGTAAATTCCTTGAACCAGCGCCTGCATAGGCAGCTTCTGTTGAGTTGGATAGCCAGATAAAGTATCTTTGCTTTGGTTTCTTAGCTAAAGTTAGCTCATTGGCTAACTTATCTACTCCAACTGGCAGTGCAGTACTTTTTAGTAAGTTTAGCTATCTGAGCGTTTGAGCTGAGCGTTCGGATTAAAGTTTCTTGGGTTAACAAAACGTTGTTTTACAATGCCCTTCCTATTTGTTCATACCCAGACAATACAGTACAGAGGATGTTTTGCCACTTCTTGACACATGTAATACATATGGATGTTATGTTTAGCTTTTTTTATTAGAAAAAATTTGATTGTGGAAATCTCATTTTGACTGCACCACAATGCTCTGTTAAAGTTTGCTGGATTTTTATCACAGGCGAAGCATCTGTGTCTCCAAATAGTTTCATCTACATTTTACAGTTGGACTGGTTATTAGTATCTGCTCAGGCCCCAGAGGGCTCCCAAGTCAAGTCCCCAGTGGAGCTATACCAAAGACTTTTAAAAAAGGTGACCATCTCTGTTCAGCACAGTGGTTAAGGAGCAGGAGTCGTAACCAAAAGGTTGCCGGTACAATCCCTGCTGGGACACTGCTGCTGTACCCTTGGGCAAGGTACCTAACCCACAATTGCCTCAGCTGTATAAATGGATAATATTGTAAAGAACTGTAACCTATGTAAGTCCCTTTGGATAAAAGCGTCTGCCAAATGAATAACTGTAAATGCAGTGTAGAGGGATCAAACCCCTTGGGACAGACTTATCTGTCAGTGTTTTGATATGTACGGAGAGCATTGAAGACGTGTGAACTGTTATGAATTTCAGAATTTCTACTCCCTTGTTTTACTACCCCACACACAGTGACTTGCATTAGTTAAAGTCATCTAGAAAATCTGTGAAGAGTGTTGACAGTAGTTAGTCTGACACTGTAAAACAGCATGGAATATTCAGAGATATACCAGAGTCAATTAAGCCAAAGAAAACTAAAACTAAACAAAAGCAAATGAGTTTTGACTTGGTATGTTGTCATCCCAGCTATGTAATCAGAGGATAGAACATAAGTGATGTTCACATGTCAGTTGTATTGCTATAGCTCCAAATGAGTTGTGAAGGTCCAAAAATTTAAGATCATAGTCCGCTTCATCAGGACAGCTAGCCAATAATACTTATGCTGGTGGATTAAGGCTAGGGGATACATTATTCAGAGAAATGAAATATGCTTGGGACTACATAGCACAAACTGCTGATTGCAACTTCACATCATTTTGTTGCAAAATTGTTTTGCAGCTGGGTTTCATGATGCACATGCACGCCTTCCACATTGCCTTCATTTCATTATTTATTTGACTACGAATGAGTAGTAAGGTGCTGTGCACAACTTCAGATTTGATCAAGCTTTAAAATGTTTGAGGCTCTTGTACAAGCAGTCAGATAAATGGAAAAATTAACATGGGGTGGAAAAACTTTATTGAGAATAAATAGTCATGGGCCCAATCTAAAAACACAACCCTGTAAGTAAACAAAAGGATAAGATTTTTCCATATCATCAATGCATAATTTTATTAATCTCCTGGGTATAAATGGTACAAACATGTGCATATTCAACAGCAAGACCCCAGATTATGCCATCTCTGTTGTTCTTCACTCATTTACATTGTCAATTCCTGGGGAGGGAAGGGGGAAAAAATTAGTATACAGAACCTTTATATCCTATATTCAAAGCCACCTTATGATATGGCTTCCACTCTCTTTTCAGGACGAAGTTTGGTCAGAAGAACGCAAGTCACGCTGTTTCAATCATCATAGAAGGAAAGAGGGCAGAAATCACTTATCAAGATCAGCAGGACAAACCAAAGGGTTACACTCTGACCACAGTTACTGCACTAAGGACAGATCAACTGTGCCAGTTCACTCACCATAATGGCGTTGACGATGTCATTGTTGTTGTTCTTGAGTGCGCGTACAGCCTTTGCCCGTGACACGTTGGCTTGTGACATCACCAGCTCAATGTCCTTCACTTCTACCCCAGTCTCGTCAACCTGAGAAACGGGACATTTGGAAGCCAAGGAAGGTAAACGAAGTTGCTTTAAAGGTAAAATGAAAGCAACAAACTTGGTATTGGGTATAACAACAGGGATGGCCCTGGATCCACTGGAGACAGAGCAGAGTGACAGTACAATTAAAAGAACATGCTCCACAATATAAAACTAGCTACAGTACACTAGTAGTTTCAATGATTTAAGCACAAGATTCATCACTCCTCCACTGTTTTTCCCATAACACATCCAACGCAGACCTGAGTGTAGTGATACTATTAAGATGTCAATGAATGAATGAATGACAACCTGTTGCTTCATTTCATGTTTTATACATGAATGAAATGTGCTTTTAATTGTTCTCAGCTCCTTTGTGGACTACATCTGGTTATATGTTATCCTGTTGATGTCTTATGCATATTACTGTTTGTACATTTGTTAGTTTTTAAAGTCACCTGAAGGATTAAAGTTAAATTGATCCTATTGTATTGAGCCCAATTCAGTTAGGGCTAGCACCCTATAAAATGGAGAATCCTTGAGATCAGCTACACTGATCCAAGCAGCTGATGGCCAGCATGGGGAAAGTGACCAGATGTGTGCAGATATCTGAATGCTAATGCTCCTGGCCTTCACCTCCTCCTCTTCGCTCTCCTCCTGCACAGTGGGCGTCTGTGTGTTCTCTTGGATATTAGACACAGCTTCTCCTTGGACCTTGAACTTCTCTGCTGCTGCCAGCTGGGCTTGCTGTGAGAGATCCTCTATCTGCAACAAAGCCAAAGCAGAAAGCTTGGGAGTTACACATCAGCACAATACCCCTGCATCCCTTGGCATCAATTTAAATACCTTGGTGGAAGGCCTCAACACACAAGCATGCACACTTGGATGTTTGATGGGCTTGGAGACAAGCAGAAATCCAAATTAAAAGCCAATGGATACACTGATAAAGATATACACCAAGACAAAATAAACTACCAAACACACAAAAGAGAACACCCTTAGTAGGCAATTCCTTCTCAGAAGAGAATGTTTGGCTTCAGCAATCTCAGAAGAACGAAAGTCAAACTGTTTCAATCATCAAAGAAGGAATATGCCATAACCAGAACTCCAGTTTGTGCCTGAGCACTGTAAGGCCAAGCAAATTCAAATGCACATCACTAAACATTACACTTTCTGCAAAGGGGAGCTATAAGCTACGTAATATCAAGGACATAATAGCAGATATTCCAGCATATGAACATGTATGTAATCATCAAAACTGAACGTATCATCCTGCCTCCGTTGCTCAGTTTTATAGTGACACAATACCCTTATCCACACAAAAGTTCATTATTAAGAAGGTTTACATGACCTGTTGCAACCAATTCCAAGGTTAGAGTCATCTTTACCTTGGCTTCTCCAAACACAATGTATGTGTCTGAGGCAGGGCTTTTGTAGACATCTGGTTTGGTGATGACAAACAGGATGTTTTTGGACTTCCGGATAGTGACCCTAGTGACTCCTGTCACCTGGCGAAGACCCAGTTTGGACATTGCCTGGAAAAGGATGGTCAATTATCTGATGTCGAGTTGTTACTAGTTTTTATGTTAACAGTTACCCTTCCATGACAAATTGATCAATTAATCTCACCGTTTAAGCTATCACAGGTGTGAACAAACTGAAAAGAAAAAAATACACAAACTGTTCGATTTAAGATGGAGGCCATTTTTGGGCCAAATGTCCACAGCCAGTTCATCATGTCATTCTCAGAGCTGAACGGTTGGCTCCAGCATGCTCATAAGAATCAAAGTCAAGCTCTTCAAATCACAGGACGTGACTGCATGTGACCAGTGACATCTGACCTTTAATCACTATATTTAAAACCAGCTTTTTTAAATTCTGTAAGATTTTGCTCAAAAAGCTGATAGTCACAGATTTGGACTGGGTCCTGCCAAAGGGTTCTGATGACAATGGGAAGCCCAGGGTTCTTACCTTTCGAGCCTTCTTCTCACTCCGGCTTTGTTTAGCTTTGCTGACTGGTTCCTCGTCGATTTCGGCAGCCGCTGCAAGCTGAGGTACACTTGCTATTAGTATCTCATTTCAACACCAAAGGAACTGCAGTTTCACCCAAATGAAACAGCAAGGCAGCATTTAGTTGCATGTCTACATGCTGAGTTCTCAAAAAAAAAAAAAAAAAAAAAACAACAACATTC
Organism: Megalops cyprinoides; assembly: GCF_013368585.1. Lineage (NCBI taxonomy): Eukaryota > Metazoa > Chordata > Actinopteri > Elopiformes > Megalopidae > Megalops > Megalops cyprinoides. The sequence goes on along the minus strand of NC_050589.1, from coordinate 38,595,445 downwards.
TTACTAGTATTTTGTAACACCTGAACAGAACTGCATCCATGGAGAAGTTCCACATAGTCTAGTGGATGTACCTGTGCCTGCTGTGTCTGTGCTTGTGCAGAGTCCTGCTCCTCCAGCTCTGGTACCGAGTCATCGCTGTCTGACTCCGTGCCAGAACCTAAAAGCCACCCAAGAAAAATTCATTGAGCAAGTTCACGCGCTATAAGTTATATTTGCTACAAGAGAAGAATTTAGATGAGTCTGTACATTTGATGCTCTGAAGACTATATGTGCTTTTTCATCAAAAATGAGTCACTGCTCCCTCAAAACCAATAGTTACTGTTCGTTGACTCGGAAAGCAGTGTCTGATACAAGAGGAGTTACTTTTAAATGTACTGTAAAGTACTGAGATTACAGAAGCCAAGATGAAACACTCATTACATGAGGAAGCACTGCCCCAAACACGGCAATCCTCTTTCAATCACAGCTGTGTTATTCACAGGTATTTCAAGGTAGAATCCACACCTTCATTCTCCAGTGACAGCCAACCTGGCTTCCACAGAAAACCCACTTGCTCAAAGTTTTAAGTGGTCTGACATTGAAAGAAAGTCAAGAGGGCAAATATGTTGACCCCTATCACTTCACAAATCACAACTGAGGCTATAGTTTTGTCATTCAGAACCAATGTCTGTACATTTAAACCAAACTACCAAAATTTTTTTTTTTTTTTTTTTTTTTTTTAAACAAAATGTTGAGGTGCCCATTTATTTCTTACCAGTGCAATTAGTGCTTAAAAAAAACACTGCTGCTGGCATGTTTCATCATCTCCTAACCAATGAAAGTAACCCAGTCAATCACCACACCCACACTGAAAAGGTGTTCTGCCTAATTTAAGTCAAGTGTAGTCACCATGGTGCTGACATTTTCAGGTTACTTTTAACCCACTCCATCACTGGCAGAAATGTTCATTTAAAACCACAAGTGTAAATATTTTCATCAGCAATCCACATATGAATGATCTAATACTTTAATTCAACTATTCTTTAAATAGTTTAAATGCTTAAGATGGTCAGGAGTAAAACATACCTTAATATACATACACTGAGAAACTGCAGATCATAACATTTAGTCTAATGTCTGTCTTTCACTAAATAACTTTCCAAAATACTCTAGCATATTGTTTCCAACTTAGCCATGGCAAGAGAAATGACATCCTCACATTTAGGAACTCTCACTGGTGGGCACATAAACACTACAGCAGCAAATAAAATGCAGCACTTCTGCAATGCAGAAAACCTCCATCTTACCCTTAGAAGGTGAATGCGCATTTGCTAAATGTCACTCTTCTTTCAAAACTAAAAAAAATACTGCCGACTATGAATAACTAGCCGATTATTCAAATCAATCATCTATGATGTGGTGTGTGAAAAGAATGCCAGGCTGACTGTAATAGATGAAACTAAAGTGGTATGAAGCACATGCTGACCTTCAAAGCAGGAAAAATCTGCCATTTGTCCTTGAATGTGAACAAAATCTGATATACACCAGCTCGTTTGACATACGGGCTTATTATGCCAAATCAACAAGACAGATACCCTTGTCGTTCTTGATCACAGACTCCGGCTTTGCAGGGACTGGAGTGGATTGGGGGGTGGAGAGAGGTGCTGCTGGGGGTGCAGCAGCAGGGGTTGGAGGCGGAGTGGGTTTGGGGGTGGAGATGGGTGCTGCTGGTGGGGCAGCTTTGGGGGTGGAGGCAGGTGCTGCTGGGGGAGCAGCAGCTGGGGTATTTTTTGGTGGAGTCTCCACCAACATGACTGACTCCTCGGGAGGTATGAGAGGGGGCAAGTCGTCTTCCTCCTCTAGGGCTGGAGACAGGCCAGCAACTGGAGGTGCCACTTTTGGAGGTGGAGCAGTAGAAGGGGCTGGTGTGGGAAAAGGGGGAGCAGTTGGTGGAGAGATGGAACATGGAGAGTTTTCTGCAGCAGATGAAGATGGAGATGGCTTAGCAGACACGTTAGTAACCTCAGCAGGCTGGACAGCAGTGCTGTGCACAGGAGTGGCTGGATCAGGGGGGGGAGTGGCTACAGGCTGCTCAGTGGACAACTTGGCCTGAGCGTGTGCCTTGGCCATGTCCGGCTCCGCTACACCCTCACCTTTGGGCGCCACCAACTTTTGCTCCGCTTTGGGGGTTTCAGGGAGATCATGAGCTACAGCGGCAGCAAAAGACAGGAGAGAAGGAGCAGCAGGCAGGGAGGAGACCGTGAAGGAAACTGGGGAAGCAGGGGTCTTGGGAGACTGGGGCAGATCAGGTTTACAGGGGAGGCCAGCAGGGGAAACCATTTTCTCTACAGCAGGGGTATTAGCATGCTCCAGAACATGCTCAGTGAGGGTGACAGGTCCCTTCAGAGTGTCTGGTGATTGTGGTGCAGGGACTTCTGCCTCAGCTATGATCACTTGTGTGATGGAATCAGCTTCAGAAGATGTAGACATTTCTGGTGCAAGGGATTCAGCTTCAGCTGGTTTTTCCTCACCCAGGGTGGGGAGACATATGGGAGCCAAGTCGGTGATAGCTACAGCTTGGGAAGTCTCCACCAGGATAGCAGCCACAGGCGGGACCTCCACCAGGGCAGGGATAGCTTCTTTGGCAGGTGTAGGAACAGTGGTAACCAGTTTGAGTTGAGTTTGTTCAGCCACTTGTGGTGGAGGGGTGGGCACAACAGGGATTTGGGTTGGAACAGGGGTGTCAGCACTTGGAGCTGAAGGCAGAATCTCTGCCTCAGCTGGAGTGGTTAGTTGAGCTTTGAGACCCTTTTTTGCTTTCTTTCGCTCTCCGGCTTTGACCACTGTAGGCTGAAGGCTAGACCTGTCCCCCTGACTAGAAGCACAAAAGACAACCTGGGGAGAAGCTAAAGGAGAGGTTAAGGGGGAAGCTAGGGGAGAGCAGGGAGGAGTGGAGCGAGGAAGGGAGGTGTAGGATTTGGGAGAGGAGGGAGAGCGGGGGAGGGAGTTGTATGATTTTGGAGAGGAGGGGGAGGAGGCACAAGCAGATGAAGATGGGCGCTGTGTGGCAACAGGCACAGGGCTGGAGGTTGAGGAGAGAGGTGGAGAGGACAGCTGCTTGGGCTTGCTTTTAGGTTCTTTAGCTTTAGGCACAGGAGTGCTAGCAGCTGCAGAGTGTGGAGGAGTGGAGGAAAGGATCTTGGAGGCAGAGGGAGGAGCAGCTGAGGAAGACAGGGTTGTTTCATTTGGACTGGGCTGACACAACAGTAATACACAAACAAGGCTCCAACCACACATTTTTGCAAACAGTATTAAACCGGGGGCGCTGGTGAAGTCTAGGTTAGATTTCAGAGAAGTTACGTTATAGTCAATCAGGTTTCTAGCTAGTTCCAAATACTCAAATCACGCTTACCACTGCAAAGGAATTATTGTTCTCATGCTTTGCTAAATACACTGAAATCAGCATTAGACATTTGTAAACAGTAACACATGGGAGGAACATATGTGTCTTGCTGTCTGCTCATTTTTGCCACAGGAGCATGCATTAGTCAATATGCCACTGAGACACAGTGGCTTGCAAACCTTCACTGGCCCAGAGTGGGAAGACTAACAGTAAGTGAACTTCAGCAGAGGTTAAAGCAGCACAGCACACCAAACAGGAAATTAGTGCATTAGAGCCAGGAGTGTCCCCAATACTGGCCCTTGGAGAACCAAATGGTTCTCCCAATCGTTCCAACTGAGCACTAAGACAGTTTGGGGAAAAAGTACATTTGCTCAGTTAAAATGAGGACAGCAGAGGGGACTTGAGACCAGGTTTTAAAGTCCACATTAACAATCTATTTGAGTCTACCTGGCATCTCTGCAGCATCCGCCATAGGAGGAGCTGAAGCTGAATGGTTCAGAGGATTCACACCGTCACATACAGTGAAGACATCAACAGTAAAAATATTTCACAAAGTCCATCCATTTCAGAAACACACAGTCACACACAAAGTAGAACTTACCTTAAAAATACATTTAAAAAACCCTGTGTTAATATGCCACAGATAACACACCTCTTCTGTAGACGGCACACCAAAACTAGCAGGCATTGTAAGAGAACAATCCAATCATTGCGTGCTGGAACTAGGGCTGGACGATATGGACCAAAAATCATATCTCTATTTTTAGGCTGAATGGCAATACACAATATCTCGGTATTTTCTACGAAGTGGTTTAAATGTTCAGTTGCAAGTCAAAGCCACAGGTGAGATGTCACAAGCAATTTTATTAAAACAGACTATGATCAAAATAAAATGCAAAGACAGGGTTTCCTTCCCTGTTTGAAAATATACAGCTGCAAACATGTAAATGAAAAATTAATATAAAATAACTAGCCTATATTAAATAAAAATAGGCCTCTCACTGAGAAAGCTCCTTCAGTTGTTTTCAACAACAGACTGATTAAAATAGAGTACAATTACAGGTTTTCCTCTCCTGTGCAAATAAAAATGTAAACAGAGCAAAAACAGGCCTACCCTGTTTGGAAAATATACAGCTGCACAATATATCAAGATGTAAATGAAAAAAATATATAAAACAAATAACCTATATTAAATAAAAATAGGTTTATGTTTAGGGGTGTGCAAAAATATTTTTTCCCCCCGATTAATCGTTTTTTTAAATCCGTCCAAATCGATATCGAGCTGTAAAATTTGTGAATCGATCTTTTAGGCTAATATGCGTTTTTGCCCATTTTCTAGGTTCGTTTCCACAATGGTTAAACATAGCCAGAGAATTAAATAGACGGGTTCTGACATAGTCTGTCATATTAAAGGCAAATACTAGTATGTATGTGCACTGCAGTCACAGCTTTTTAGCTTTAACTTTAATACAGTGCACAGGCACTACCTAGCTAGCTAGCTAAACTGAACAGCAACACATGCTCACGAATGCAATGTAATTTAGCGCAATTCAAGAGAAACGCAGTTGTTCATGTTCGTTTGCTAGGTAGCTAGCTAGCTAGCTGTTCATATTAGGCTAGCAAGAAAACGTTCACAATTGCAAAGTTGCTAATGGCAGTCAGCTACGTTTTGTCAGTTATTGTAGCTACCTTACAAACCAGCGTTCCCTGAACTAACTAATGCAAACACATTGCTGCTCTGTGTCATTAATAAGTAGAGAATGATGCAGGTTGGTTTTGTTTTTAAGGAACTATACCCATGTGTTCCTCAAATAAAAAGATTTTGGTATACAGCCATGCGTCGCTTAACGTCCACGATACATTCTGTGAAATAGGACGTTATGAGATTTGGACATTGTGCAAACACCCTACTATATACTTAGCAAACCTATATGGAATAGGCACGAGATTGGATGCTGCTGCTGTCGAAGCATACACTGTTATATGATAAACTTTTTAATTGTAAGTATGCAAAGTTCATACTTCATTAAAACGACAAAGTATAGTACAGTACGTACATAAGACATTAACATAGGCGTTTATTATGACTATCAAGACATACGTATTATATGGTATACTAGGTACTGTACGAATATACGCCTGGCAGCGCAATCGCTTTATTTCCATGAGACATGATACACATGTTGCGTGCGGGAAGCGTTGCCTTCACTTGGTCCGGTTACGTCCCGTTCTGCGACCGGGATTTTTACACTTTATTATAACTTTATGGGACTATGGACATATATGCGAACGAACGTTGTCCAAATGGATGTTAAGCGGCACATCACTGTACAGGCCATCTTTAGTGGTTTTCACAATTTCTTTCCAGTGACTCTGCATTTGTAAATTTGTGCTCCCTTTAGAGCTTTTTAAACATCTCTCCAAATATGGAAAGCTGCGATATTTCATCTCTCATTCCTATCGAATCGGGGCATCTGTGCCAATACTCAGCACTATTTATGTTGGTAGCACTTTCTGAGAAGGTAATTCAGACTGTCAGAACATTCTATAGTTATATCCTGGTAGTCTTTTCTAATAAGGTTTAGAATATCAAAATATGCTACTTAAAAGTTTTATGTTGGTATTGATTAGAGTGTGTTGATGGACAAACTAGACTACAAATTTACATGTCAGAATTCAAACTAGACTGTCGAAATACAATTTATCCATCACAAACTAAGTAGGATATGCCTATTAATTTACTTGACAGCATTTTTGAAATTGCTGTTGGATGAATTAATGAAAACAAAGTAATTAGCTTAGAACCTCTTTTTGATAAGGTAAAAAAAGTTACCGACCTTTTTGGCTTCTAAGGTAGCACAACCTACTTGCGGTAGCATTTCCTGATAGGGTAGCAAAGATCGATAGATATGACTTAATACGCTATGGTAAGACATTTTCGAACTGATGTTCTGCCATTTTTTGCGCCCTTATCAGACTTTGCTACTGGTCGCAGGAATTTATAGCGTAGTCTATAAACTATTGCTACCTTGTCAAAAATGCTACTGGAAGGCAGCAACTTTCACATGATTTTGACCTGTTATAGAAACAGTAACATTAGCGATAGGAAGCACATTTTTATATCTGCATTTTATATCTGCAGTCATCAATCTTTCCTACCCTAACTTGAAATACTACTGCAGGTAGCCTACCCTAGGTTGCTTACCATTTTTAGTAGGCAACAAATGGATCTTGTCAGAAAATGCTACCAACATATTATACTTATATTTAAAATATCTAAAATGACCTTAGAAGAAAATTCATCAACCATCATAAAACGACTGGTAGCGTATTTCGATAGTGTAGACCAGGGGTCTCCAACACGTCACTCGTGAGCTACCAGTAGCTTGCTGCCTGTTTTTGAGTAGCTCGCCAAAAGGTTCAAAGATTATGTTCAAAAAAAAATCTGACAACAAATAAATGCACCCTGGAAACCTCTTCCCATTTCAATCCAATCAAAAACACAATGTCCCACCCTCCTGAAGAGCTCAGTGATTTCAAGCATGGTACTGTGATAGGATGCCACCTTTGCAATAAGACGGTTCGTGAAATTTCATCCCTGCTGGATACTCCACAGTCAACTGTAAGTGATATTATTAGAAAGTGGAAGCGTATAGGAACAGCAGCAACTCAGCCACGAAGCGGAAGACCATGTAAAATCACAGAGCGGGGTCAACAACTGCTAAGGCGCATGGTGCGTAAAAGTCGCCAACGCTCTGCTGATTCCATAGCTGAAGAGTTCCGAACTTCCACTGGCATTAATGTAAACATAAAAACTGTGCTGCGGGAGCTTCATGGAATGGGTTTCCATGGCCGAGCAGCTGCATGCAAGCCTCACATCACCAAGTCCAGTCTAAAATCTTGAGGAAAGCCTTCCAAGAAGAGTGGAAGCTGTTATAGCTGCAAAAGGGGGACCAACTCCATATTAAAGTATATGTATTTGAATACAATGTCATTACAGTCCCCACTGGTGTAATGGTCAGGCGTCCGAATACTTTTGTCCATATAGTGTATGTCGAATGTGTAGACAGATAACTGAGAAACATTAGATAGATAGCTATATATATATAGCTAGTTACTACTTTACTAACAAACTATTGTGTAAAAATAGCAAGTGAGTGAGTGGGCAACATTTTCAAAAACTTAACTACATTTCTAAAGACTACCGCCAGAGGAAGCAAAAAATCATGGACGGGCAGTTGGTACTGTCAGCTGTACCGTATTTACATGCTTCCGCATGCGCACTACCTGCTGGTTGCACGTTCTGATGGGTTGGAAAAAAATGATAGGACACCTGGTTTGCGCGCAGACACAGAGGGAGAGTGGGGGTGAGGTTGTGTGAGAGAGGAGAGATGCAAACACTGGCATGGCTTTATGGAAGAAATGGATTATGTAACGCAACATCAAACTATATTGATATAAACGGTATTGTCTCATCCTATATCACGTTTGGAAAATATCAATATACCTTAAAAAGTCGATATACCGCCCAGCCCTAGCTGGAACACGTGTCACATTTGCTAAGCAAAGATCAGCAGAATCTGAACTTTCTACATTCAAAGAGGACAGGTACAGCACACAATTTGTGCATCCACTGTAGCCCCTACAAGACTGCTCTGTAACAGCTGTCAAGAAGCAAGCCCACTTCTGGAGAAAGGGGAACTGAATACCAGATCATTCCAATGCAAGTCTTGTGGTGCAACTGGTGATCTGGTGAAGGTGTGGGGATACATAAGCCTATATGCTTTACTAAGGAAACAGATGTCTCATTAACTGTCCTTAATCTTTCTTAACTTTGGAATAAGTTATGTATGTGTCTGGTTAGGGCTGGCACTAGGAAGATAAAGCAGATTTATAATAAACCCTTTCCCTACAAAAAAACATCACTGGGCTATAAGAATGCAACATTTGGAAAAACTGAAGAAAATTCAACATTTTTTGTTTAAACTACATCATAAATTAAGGCATTACTGACATTAATCCACCAATGAACCTGAAAATAAATGATCTGATATGTGATGGAAAGGCTTTTTCATTACATCCAAGCATAAACATAGGAACAAACCTCCTAAGTTCAAGAGATGTTAAGGAACTACCTCAAAGTGCACTGGTAATGAATGCATAAGTCATACTGGAGGAAATCAGGACAAAGGAAATTATTAATTTCTAAGATTTCATACAAGCAAGAAGTGCAAAACAAGAATATCAATGTTTTAACAATTTACCTTTTAAACCTATATCCTCCACAGTTCTCAGAGTTCTAAACTCTATATGGCTTTCAAGAACTATTCTGTCAATGTTCATCTTCTCTGGTTTAACATATCATCCTCACATCAAATTTGAATGTACTGTAGTATTTTACATTACTTTAATGCAATTCGCTGAAGTAGCTGAAACCAGTTTACTCTGCCTCCATCTGCATGCAAATATGCAGATATCCATTACAAACTAAAGGTCTGCCACTTTTAGCAGCAGATAGCATGTTATCCAGTAAACACTGTAACCACTGAAAATAAATATTCTCCACAATCATCACTTGTTTCTGCAGTAAAATGGGATGAAACTATAAACCAGTTCCCTTTTGCCTACATCACATCAGACCACTTGGGATGGATTCACAAAAAGGATCATACAAAGAGACACACAAGATTACATTACATCGAATATTACAACAATCTTATTCTGATCTTGAATCATTTTGCTCATGCAAATCAAAATGTAGGCTGAAACAGCTGTAATACCACCTGACACAAATTGTCTACTGTGTGCACACAGCAGTTTTAACTCAAAGTTAAAACACAGAAAAGCAAGCACACACACCTCTGATAAACAAGAAACATGTATCAGACTGCCTTAATGAACAAGATCACCACCCAGAATGGGATGATGGGAATACAAGGGTAACATATCATTGATTTTTTTTATATATTGACAATATTAATAAGCATTGGGTAGACATTTAAAATTTCACAATTTCTATCCACCATTGATGAATTACAATGAATGGACATGAACCTCAACATCGCTCCCTTATTTCAGGAGTGATTCCATAAAGAACAGGTAACATTTTATTTATTAGTAGCAATTTGGAACTAAAAGCAGCTCTTACACACTCAATAAATGCTTGTATTTGATTTTAAAAATATACAAAGCTTGTCAGTGGAACATTCTTGTTTTAAAGGAAAAATGAACCTATGAGTTTTCTCATAACCTAGTTTAAAATGGAGTCATAGTTTCAATTAAATTCAAATGGCATCTGCAATCCATCCTAGTCAAAGACAAGTCAGTAAGAGGTGCTCTGAGAAGAAAAGCTGCTCAAACATTTCAAACAGAATAACCCACCTGAAGGCTTCTGGGCTGCAAGGGACAGGCCTGCACGACTAGAGGCCACCTCAGTCTGCACTTCATTAGGCAAGATGGCAGTGGGTTCTTCACTCTGTGTGGCGACTTCATTTTGGGTAGCCACATCAATACTTATGTCACCAGACACCAAATCAACTTCTGTAGCCATAATCTTTGAACTAGTGATTTGTGGACTGGGTTCAACGCATTGCATTGGAGCAAGTTCCATAGCTGGTGTCAGGTCCCCAACAATTAGATCATTACTCTCAGCAGCAGATGCTCCAGGTTCTGCAGCTTGCACTGCATTAATGCTCTCAGATATCACTGCACTGTCCACAGAATCACCTGCAAGTGAGCTGGGGGTGGTTAATTCCTCAGCAGCAATCTGTGATACCTGAGTAGTGGGTTCTTCATTGAGCACCAAGTCTTGACCTGAAGGTTCTTTGTGGGCAACTACAGATTCCTGAACAACAGATTCTTCACCAGCAACTATGGATTCTTGAATGGCAACTTCTTCAGTGATATCTACGGATTCTTGAACAGAGGATTCATCACCAGTAACTACAGATTCCTCAACATCGGTTTCTTCAGAGATGACTATGGATTCTTGAATGGCGGTTTCTTCCACAGCAACAAATTGACTGAGAGATTCTTGTAATGAAGCCACACATTCTTGAGGAGTAGATTCTTCAGCAACAGTTATGGGTTCTTCAACTGCAGCTACTGGTTCCTGAAAGGTTGCATCTTTTGAAGTTGTCACTGGCCCTTGGATACCTGGCTCTTCAGCAGAAGGGAGTTCCTGAACAGTCCGTTCTTCTGTGGGCAAGTTT